>NC_053154.1:101485208-102685208 GCF_016835505.1 Polypterus senegalus
CAAATGCAGCAACTCAGTGCTGCCTCCATGTGGGGAAACCTGGCTGGGCTAAATACACTGGGGCCCCAATACTTAGCAGTAAGTACTTTTCCTTTGTTTAATTAAATGAAGAATGATTTTACCAGGGCGCAGTATGCCTGTCATTTTTCCTCTGGACTCTTGCAAAAGCAGTTTTTAGAGTAACAAGGCGTTGTGCTGTTGGGTGTTATAGATAAAAACAGTTTTGAAAATGTACACATGGTGTAACATTCAGGTGCGGTCAGAGGCTTATTTAACTGATATGAACTTTCACAATTTTAGTTACCTCATCAAAGAATCAGTTACCACATTTTTTGGGTTTTGAACTTTTTGCAACAATACATAATTTTCAAAAATAACTATAATAAAATAATAAAATGTAATTACATGTATTAGTAGACAACAATAAATACTGGCTCTTTAAGAGCACCTTATAGTGTGCTTTCATACACAGAATATTCCAGTTCAAGTGATTTGAAAACAGCATTGATTAATGGGCTGTTAATATATGTGGAAGGTCTGTGACTAAATGAAGTTTTTGTTTTTGATAACAAAAGGGATCCTAACAGGATGATTACCTCAGTAACCATCCAACAAATATTTAGTACAATAAATACAATATCCTGTTCCTCAGTCTTAGCAGTAATACCACAACACTCAGTTAAACTTAAGGGCAACCTAAATTACATAAAGAAAATTAACTATAAAAAAGAAAATGAACAATACTAGCATAAAATCACAAACAATATTACTCCATGAAAACACCTAAAAGAAGTTCCCTATCTAGCTATTAATGGTAGTTAAATGCAGTCATTAATTAAAACTATCAAAATAACTAATAACTTGAAAAGGAACTGATTTGTTGTTTAACTTGAATACCAAAGGTGGCACTTATCTTAAAGGTTTTAATTTCAGTCTCAAAATACACTGTTGGAAAAGTAGCTCTTCAGGTCGTAACCTTAACTCTTTGTGAAATGTTATACCACTAAACAGCTATTTAAGCACTGCGCAAGCTGAAGTTCTCCTCTGTCGTTAACTATTTGCAGCACTCATCCCTTTGTTCACTGTCGAAACTGTCAAACACTGTGCCATACTTGATCTTGGCCATGAGGTGTATACTTTTTGTCTGTACCCAAACTGCAGTTTCCTTTTAAAACCTATACTATGCTTATATCCTTTAGGAGAGCTGCACCTTTCTCATGTGATTAATTATTTCCAATACATGTCAGCTGCAGGTTCATAACGTCTGTTCTTTACAATAATAATGCGCAGATAATGCATTCTTGAGGTAGTTAACACTTCAACGTAAACAGTGTTAGTTCATTCTGTGCTTATTGTTAGGCACTTTCAGAATTTCAGAATTTCTTTCCTCTTCCATTCATTTTCAAATAGGTTACTGATTTTGTGCAGTTTGCATGTGGCACCACAACGAGAGTTTTGACTGACTTGTACAAACCGGATTCCAAAAAAGTTGGGACACTATACAAATCGTGAATAAAAACTGAATGCAATGATGTGGAGGTGCCAACTTCTAATATTTTATTCAGAATAGAACATAAATCACGGAACAAAAGTTTAAACTGAGAAAATGTATCATTTTAAGGGAAAAATATGTTGATTCAGAATTTCATGGTGTCAACAAATCCCAAAAAAGTTGGGACAAGGCCATTTTCACCACTGTGTGGCATCTCCCTTCTTCTTACAACACTCAACAGACGCCTGGGGACCGAGGAGACCAGTTTCTCAAGTTTAGAAATAGGAATGCTCTCCCATTCTTGTCTAATACAGGCCTCTAACTGTTCAATCGTCTTGGGCCTTCTTTGTCGCACCTTCCTCTTTATGATGCGCCAAATGTTCTCTATAGGTGAAAGATCTGGACTGCAGACTGGCCATTTCAGTACCCGGATCCTTCTCCTACGCAGCCATGATGTTGTGATTGATGCAGAATGTGGTCTGGCATTATCTTGTTGAAAAATGCAGGGTCTTCCCTGAAAGAGATGACGTCTGGATGGGAGCATATGTTGTTCTAGAACCTGAATATATTTTTCTGCATTGATGGTGCCTTTCCAGACATGCAAGCTGCCCATGCCACACGCACTCATGCAACCCCATACCATCAGAGATGCAGGCTTCTGAACTGAGCGTTGATAACAACTTGGGTTGTCCTTGTCGTCTTTGGTCCGGATGACATGGCGCCCCAGATTTCCAAAAAGAACTTGAATCGTGACTCGTCTGACCACAGAACAGTCTTCCATTTTGCCACACTCCATTTTAAATGATCCCTGGCCCAGTGACAACGCCTGAGCTTGTGGATCTTGCTTAGAAATGGCTTCTTCTTTGCACTGTAGAGTTTCAGCTGGCAACGGTGGATGGCACGTGGATTGTGTTCACTGACAATGGTTTCTGGAAGTATTCCTGAGCCCATTCTGTGATTTCCTTTACAGTAGCATTCCTGTTTGTGGTGCAGTGTCGTTTAAGGGCCCGGAGATCACGGGCATCCAGTATGGTTTTACGGCCTTGACCCTTACGCACAGAGATTGTTCCAGATTCTCTGAATCTTCGGATGATGTTATGCACAGTTGATGATGATAGATGCAAAGTCTTTGCAATTTTCCGCTGGGTAACACCTTTCTGATATTGCTCCACTATCTTTCTGCGCAACATTGTGGGAATTGGTGATCCTCTACCCATCTTGGCTTCTGAGAGACACTGCCACTCTGAGAAGCTCTTTTTATACCCAATCATGTTGCCAATTGACGTAATTAGTGTTTATTGCTTCCAGCTCTTCGTTATGCTCAAATTTACTTTTTCCAGCCTCTTATTGCTACTTGTCCCAACTTTTTTGGGATTTGTTGACACCGTGAAATTTTGAATCAACATATTTTTTCTTTAAAATGATACATTTACTCGGATTAAACGTTTGATCTGTCATCTACGTTCTATTACAAATAAAATATTGACATTTGCCATCTCCACATCATTGCATTCAGTTTTTATTCACAATTTGTTTAGTGTCCCAACTTTTTTGGAATCCGGTTTGTACTTGGGATCCTACAAGTAAAAGAATATATACGAAATATATAAGTTGAAGTAACCAATCTCAAAGTAAAATTAAAATGGTAAACTAAATCATAGTTGATGTTGTGTGGAATTTTTCTCTCTTTCTAAGATAGATGAGTTTGCAAATTCACAAATGCTTTTCAGTGGGAGATTTTGAATTTCCAAACATTATACCATACAATTTTTTTGAGACCTCTCAACAAAAATAGTGTACCACAGCTCAACAAAATTAGTCCACTGGGTGCTGAGTTGTTTATGTAGACAGACAAATATGGGTGTCACAATAGGAGCTTCATGTGCTTATATGTGAACGCACTTTAAAAAAAAAAAAACACACACACTCTGGTACCCAGATACAATCTCAATATGTATCTGGTTACTAGTGTTGTTCAGTGAAATTTGCCAAAGTGTTTTTTTCCACAGCTAATATGCTTTATTCACTAGTGACTTTGTTCACCAAATATTTTCTTGTAAATTCTCTTTGCGGCTGTTTTAGATGAGTTTTTTTCCCCAGTGCCCAATGAGGCTTTTGCAAGGCTAGCATGACATCACAGAGCTGTAGCAGCCATATGCAGAAATTTCATGCATGCTTTCTCTCAAGATCATTGACAAGCTGCTTCAGGCATGAATGATGTCTTGACCCGATCAGTAATTCATCCTTTCACCCTGCATCCATTTATTTAAAAAGGCAGTATTTCTGCTTGAATGATAAATTAGCTGACCATAATGAAAGTATTGTGAGTACTCCCACCATCTATTATAACAATGATCCCTGTGCAGTACGGCAGATTTACATGCATAGTTACCCATGTGCTGGAGCTACAATCCTAAATAAACCTTAAAGAAGTCCTCCCTGAGAAACATGTGAAATAATAATACTGAATGATTTATTATTGTTTACAAGGCCTTTCTATTTTCTTCATGGAAGAAAAAAGTGCAAAGCATCTGAATAGAGATCAGAAACAAAAAGATGTTCCAGCTGCACTTGATGCTGTTACTTCAAACAATGGAACAAGCCAGTCTTCGTCACACGTCTAATGTTTACCCCAAGATTGAACTCTGTAAGCGAAATGATGTGTTTATTTTTTACTTGTTGCTAGTTTTTGGACATTTATTGTTTTTCAGTTGTGGTTATCATTACGTCTGCGTCATTTGTTGTTTGAAGCACGGAGGCACAGTGGTTACCACTGCTGTTTCACAGCTCAGATCACATTTTTGGTCAGAATAGTTGGTCCAGCATACTTGGCTGATGCTTCCCTAGCTCTCAGGGACAACAAAATTCCATTTCACCATTAATAAGCCACTCAGAACTAGTTCAGTTCCTCCTTCCTACTGACTTCAAAACATTTTACTGAGTTTGGTAAAGTTCATGAACATTTCCATGATTTCACTAATCTCGCTGCAAAGCAAACTCTGCAGGATTCACTCACCACTACTGTTTACTTCCCACTGGGCCTTAACCTGTTATCAAAGATCATAGAATTGCAGTACATCTTGGTACCAAGTCAAAATGTACAGTGGGTTTATGCCTACTTATACTTAGACCAGGTCAGTGTTAGACCATCACACTGTTTTTTGTTTTTTTTTTGTTTTACCTGAATGTAATGGCAGAAACTCAACAGAACGTTTTTTTTTTTAAAATTAATTTAAAGACCAACTGGGTACAATTTTAAAATAATAATGATAGTAGGAATAGTACTAATACGTGTAAAATGAAATTTTTAATTGCATGTCCATCCTCACCCCAGGACTGTGATGAAACGAGAATATAGGTTAAATAAATCGCTTCATTTTATTTAATATAAAACACAAATCAGTTTTCCAGATGTACTACTTGCACCTGTTTCCACTTGTTCAATTAGAAATAGTGTGCAATAGGAAGATAGTTTGGTATGGCCTATGAGCGTCAAATCTAGCCTGTGTTCTGCCTATTATGTATGACAGTGGCTGGTTGAGTGTGGTCCTTGTTGGACGAATGTATTGCACTCTTTAAAGCTTACATTGTAGCAGAGGCAGTAATCCTCACTGACGACTTGGAACTTCATATATGAGTAAATACGATTCCTCGATGCCTATATATTTAGTACAACTTTTTTTGGAAGTGCATCTTTTTTCACCTCTCACCATTAAATCTTTTCTGCAATAGTTAAACTACTGTAAGCCAGTGTTGTGTTTTTTAATTGGCACAGTAACACTCATGCTCTGTTCTCTAGGAAAAAAAACTCTTCACAACTATGTCACAGGTTTTTCCCAGAACAGAACATCAACTCCAAACTGTGTTGTAGTTACACTCTACATTTCCGAAAGCAGAAACATCCATGACCACTGTCTCCCTCTCAGCTACTCACAAGTACTCTCCTTTAGACATTGTCATGTTTCTTTCTGTCTTTTATTCTCACCAGTGTGAAAGCACACCTGACCTTGTCTGTTTTCTGTTTTGGTGTAATGTCTAGCTTTATTTACAGCTCCTGCAACAGACTGCATCTTCTGGGAACCTGAATGCACTCAGCAGCCTTCACCCAATGTCAGGTAAAGTCTAATAATGGTTTTAACTTTGTGTTTGCAACTCTTAATGTTTGTCTATACATGCCAAATAACATATGCCACAGATGCAGATTGCATGGAAAGAGTGGGGCAGATTTCTGGTGGCAGCCTGTACACATTATGTCAAAAGGCCAGCAGCTGTTATACAAGTAAATTTTTAACATATTGCAAAGCATTGGTTGGTTGAGGAGTTGCTGGCAGGATGTCTGTTTTCATGAGATCCTTATTTTGTATTCTTGGCAAAACGATTTTGAATGACTTAAATGTTGTGTGGATGTTAACCTTTTGAAATACTTTATGGTTTTTTTATTCTTGTATCTTTAGCTTCTCAGTTTGGCCTCTTGCTCTGCACCACATCAAGTTAAAGAGAGATGTACATTAAGACATTCTGGCTTTTTATCATATATCATTAAACCACCTGCTGACACAAGAAGACTTCTGCTTCCAGAGCCTGAAAGCATTGACATTATCTTGGCGGCTGCATTACAAAAGCTAGATATTATGTTATTATTGTATGTACGCAGTGTTTGCAGCAGGTGCTACTTCTTAATTACTTACAGAACAAGAGCAGCAGGAAAAGCCCTATAGCTCTGTGTGATAGTATATTTTACTGTCTTAAGTAATGATAGAGTGTTGTGTCTACTTATAGTATTACATCTCTTCAACACTGTATTAGGTAAATGATCGGCCTGTCCAAGCTCAGTTATAGTAAATCATCAGAGCATGCAGCCAGACACCTCAGAACAGAGTTTAAAATGTCTATAAATGTATTGGTATTATCCCACTAAAATACACTTTACATATGACTGGATAGTTAGTATTAACTATTTCAAAGGTATATGAGCAAGCATGAATGAGTGAATACTTCTAATAAAATTATTGTGTTTTATTATTATTAGCCTGTTAAGTCGCATCATTTCATTTTCTTTTTGTGTGGAGCAGACCACATACCCAGAAAGACACCTGTATGTATCAGAACAGGATAATTAGATTTTTCAAAAATAATACATGTACAGTAAATGAACGTAAAATGGAAAAACGAAACCATAAAATTGGGCAAAAGACTATGTTCTTTTTGAGAAATCCTAAACATAATCTGACTATCTAGAAAACTACAGCATTAGAACAATCTAGACGAGAACAGGCCATTCAGCCCAACAAAGCTCGCCAGTCCTGTCCACTTATTTCTTCCAAAAAAACATCAAGTCGAGTTTTGAAAGTCCCTAAAGTCTTACTGTCTACAACACTACTTAGTAGCTTATTCCATGTGTCTATTGTTATTTGTGTAAAGAAAAACATCCTAATGTTTGTTTCCAACTGTGTCCCCATGTTCTTGATGAACTCATTTTAAAATAACAGTCTAGATCCACTGTACTTCCCTTCATAATTTTAAACACTTCAATCATGTCACTTCTTAATCTTCTTTTGCTTAAACTGCATAGGCTCAGCTCTTTTAATCTTTCCTCATAATTCAACCCCCGTAGCCCTGGAATCAATCTACTGTAGTTGCTGTCCTCTGGACCTTTTCTAGCGCTGCTATGGTCTCTTTGTAGACTGTCTGGTAAGGAGAACGAAGAAGCCAAGCTTTTGCCTCTACTCTGCTCCGAACTCTTAAGCTTATATACCTAAGAAGGCGCATATAAGGCAACCTCCCAGAACATTTAAGTCCTCCAGGAAGAACTTATGGGTCAGCCCTCTTTACAACAGACATTCATAAAAAGACTACACTTCCCAGTGGCCTCTATGGTAATTTGCAGCATTATAGTTGAGTATTGCTCTTTACATTTGTTTCTTGGGAAGTCCCATTCTTTTATAAAGATTTCTTGGCCAAGAATGAGCTGATGAGGCATCCAGTCTGGGACTTGTCCTCTCATGCAGTTTAGATTGCTGTCCTACTAACCCTTAGAGCAGGGGTGCCAAATGCGTCGATTGTGATCGACCGATAGATCACAAAGGTAGTGCAGGTAGATTAAGTTGCATTAAAAAAAATTTTTTTTAAACGTTTTAGTCTATCCTATATCCTCCCTATGGCATTTGCCACTTGATTGACATACAGGGCGGCCAGTGTGAGATCTCTTTTCTTCTAACACACTGGTCATCCTTCACGCATGATCAAACGCTTGAGCTACTGCAAATCTCTGGCTGTGATCTAGTTAGTCTTCCAATTTATATCGACTAAAGAAGGGATTTTAAAAAAAATTGTTTGGGGAGGGTATGGGCTTTATGTGGAATTGGAAGAGGATTTTTTTTCTCACAATGTCACAATCGAAGTGCGTTTGTCTGATCTGTCATCCTATCATTGCTATTCCAAAGAAGGAAAATGTGGAAAGGCACTTTCGATCTGTTTATAAAAACTACGAAACTGACTTCCTTCCGAAAAGTGATCTGAGAAAGAGAAAGGAGAGGGAACGAAAATCGCAGTTAATGGGACAGCCGTCATTTGTCACTTGGCTGAATTCAAAAGCTCCTTGACTGCATTATTCGGTTGTACTTATTTACTGTATGTGAGTCAGCCATTTCCCACATGAAGATTATTAAATCCAAGTACTGTAGTCACCATAAATGTATTGAATTGTTATTTTGCCATAAAGGTTATTCAGTTATGCAAGTTACTACAACATATATTTTATGTATAAAGTATACTTAGTACGTGTGTATGTATATGTATGTATGTATATATGTGTGTACAGGGTAGGATTCAAAAGTAATGAGCCTTTGTTCAAAAAGACAAATTTATTGAGCAAATCGGTACAACTAATTAATAGTCTTCAAAATAGGCACCTCCTGCATCAATACACTTTTGTAGGCGGCTTTTCCATGACTCAAAGGCGTCCACGTAGGCCTGTTCCGGGATGGTTGCAAGGGCTGCCTTGACATTTGCTTGGATGTCCTCGATCGAGTTGAAGCGTTTTCCTTTCAGCGCTGATTTTAAGCGCGGAAACAAGAAGTCGTCAGAAGGCGACACGTCCAGACTGTAGGGAGGCTGGGGTACCATCGGAACGTTCACCCGGGCCAGGTAGGTGCTCACGATGAAGGCGGTGTGGCTGGGCGCCAAGTTATCGTGGTGAAGCTTCCAGCTTCCTTGATGTCCCTTCGCTATGCTCGCGACACTTCTTTTCAGCCTTTTCAGGACTTCCAAGTAGTAAGCAGCATTCATGGTCTGTCCTTGTGGGACAAACTCGTAGTGGATGATCCCCTTCACTCGAAGAACTTGATCGCACTGTTGCTCTAACGAACTTTCCATTCCGCCGTGTAACGCACTACCGCACAGGGGTTCCCGTCAGAGCAGTAGGAGCTCCGTTGCGTTTTGAAGCCAACACCCACCATACGTTCGCGTCAGAACAAAATGAGGCTCATTACTTTTGAATCCTACCCTGTGTGTATGTATGTGTGTGTGTGTGTGTGTGTATATATATATATATATATATATATATATATATATATATATATATATATATACTGCTCAAAAGAATTAAAGGAACACTTTTAATCAGAGTATAGCATAAAGTCAATGAAACTTATGGGATATTAATCTGGTCAGTTAAGTAGCAGAGGGGTTGTTAATCAGTTTCAGCTGCTGTGGTGTTAATGAAATTAACAACAGATGCACTAGAGGGGCAACAATGAGATGACCCCAAAACAGGAATGGTTTAACAGGTGGAGGCCACTGACATTTTTCCCTCCTCATCTTTTCTGACTGTTTCTTCACTAGTTTTGCATTTGGCTACAGTCAGTGTCACTACTGGTAGCATGAGGCGATACCTGGACCCTACAGAGGTTGCACAGGTAGTCCAACTTCTCCAGGATGGCACATCAATACGTGTCATTGCCAGAAGGTTTGCTGTGTCTCCTGCACAGTCTCAAGGGCATGGAGGAGATTCTAGGAGACAAGCAGTTACTCTAGGAGAGCTGGAGAGGGCCATAGAAGGTCCATAACCCATCAGCAGGACCAGTATCTGCTTCTTTGGGCAAGGAGGAACAGGATGAGCACTGCCAGAGCCCTACAAAATGACCTCCAGCAGGCCACTGGTGTGAATGTCTCTGACCAAACAACCAGAAAGACTTCATGAGGGTGACCCAAGGGCCCCATGTCCTCTAATGGGCCCTGAGCTCACTGCCCAGCAGCATGCAGCTCGATTGGCATTCGCCATAGAATACCAGAATTGGCAGATGCACCACTGGTGCCCTGTGCTTTTACAGATGAGAGCAGGTTCACCCTGAGCACGTGACAGAAGTGAAAGGGTCTGGAGAAGCCATGGAGAACATTATGCTGCCTGTAACATCATTCAGCATGAGCAGTTTGGTGGTGGGTTAATGATTGTCTGGGGAGGCATATCCATGGAGGGTCACACAGACCGCTACAGGCTTGACAAAGGCACCTTGGCTGCCATTAGGTATCAGGATGAAATCCTTGGACCCATTGTCAGACCCTATGCTGGTACAGTGGCTCCTGGTGCACGACAATTCCTGGCCTCATGTGGTGAGAGTATGCAGGCAGTTCCTGGAGGATGAAGGAATTGATACCATTGACTGGCCACCACACTTTCCTGACCTAAATCCAATAGAACACCTTGGGACATTATGTTTTGGTCCATCCAATGCCACCAGGTTGCACCTCAGACTGTCCAGGAGCTCAGTGATGCCCTGGTCCAGATCTGGGAGGAGATCCCCACAACACCATCTGTCATCTCATTAGAAGCATGCACCGATGTTGTCAGGCATGTATACAAGAACACAGGGGCCATACAAAGTGCTGCGTACAATTTTGAGTTGCTGCAATTAAATTTTGGCAAAATGGACTAGCCTGCCACATAATTTTTTCACTCTGATTTTTGGGGCGCCTTTGAATTCAGGGCTCTGTAGGTTGATCATTTTCATTTCCATCAAACGATGTGGCATCCTTTCGCTCCTAACACATTACCCAGTCTATATCAGTATAGATATCCAGGAGGATTTCTTTTCCCATTGAGATCTGATGTGTTTTCAAAGTGTTCCTTTAATTTTTGAGCAGTTTATATATATATATATATATATATATATATATATATATATATATATATATATATATATATATATATATATATATATATAATATAATATATATATAATATATATATATATATATATATATAATATATATATTATATATAATATAATATAATATATATAATATAATATATATATATAATATAATATATATATAATATATATATATATATATATATAATATAATATATATATATATATATATATATATATATATATATATATATATATATATATATATATATATATATATATATATATATATATATAGATATGGATGAATGTAGCATTTTGAATGTAGGTAGATCATTTCGACCTGGTCATTTTAAAAGTAGCTCACAAGCCGAAAAAGTATGGGCACCCCTTCTTTAGAACATGATGGATGAATCTGTTGTGATGGAGATAGGGGAACAAAATATAATTAAGGGATAAAAGTAACGCAGAAGAATGTAGATATGCCGTAGCAATAATAATTGTATTTTATTTGTCAGTCCCCATACTCGTCTTTCTAAATTACTGCATTTGTGTATTTAGTATATTTTGTTAGGCAGTTAATAGTGATTTGGGCTCATTAAAGTTGTTTAGTAAAAATAGAGTTGTTGGAGTTTGTTTAAAAATCTGTAAACAAAGACAATGGTTTTCATAATGCCTTTCTTTGTGAATATGGCCTTGTTTAGAGCTGTGAGCATATTTTGTTTTATCACCTACTTGCAAGAAAAAAAAGAATAAAACAATTGTCCTCCTTACCCATATCCATTTTTTGGCTGAGCCAAAAATAAACACGTGCTTCACATTTTACTTGTACATAACCAGATCTCTTTTATTGATAATTTAATGTTAATGTTCACTAAGTGTGGCAGTGAAATGTTGTCTTCTCAGAAACAGAAAAAACTTGCTCACCCTAACGTTTGCACACATTTTCTTGTGCTGGCTTTTACAGCCCTATGCATGCTTCCCATCTCAATCTTTTAATCTCCTGCCATTTGCGCGTGTTTTTTTTTATAATTTTGTTTTGTCTATCCCACTTTAAGCAGATGGTGAACTAAATGGTATGTAGAGGTTCCTTAGGCAACTTGATTGAATATAAAGTTTCATATCTTAAATACATGATAGTGTCGATACATTTGTTCATCTTATTTAAACAGTAAGATATTAATGTATACGTAACAGTATATGGTAACATTAGTTGTACTCTCTTGAAACTGAATCTTTATTTGGCTCTTTGAATATAAATCCATCCATCCCCTCTTGTGCGTATGTGTTTGTTTTTCACCTTTGCGCTTAATATTTCCTTAACCATTCTACATTATCCCAACATAACAGCTTTGGAAAAGATACATTAAAATAAATAAATAATGATATTGGAGGCACTTAATCTCCAGTACTTCTCACTGGGTTCAATCTATCAACCCCCTATCTTGTCCAAACTAATTATTAATAAGTTTGAAATCTCTTCAGATTAAAAAGTGTGAAAAGATTTAATATCCTAGTTATTAGTTAATGTCTTATTGATTTCTCATATGACATTGGTAATACAAGGTTATTTAAAAAATCCGTGTGACATCACAATTTTTGTTTATTGCAGTACCTGGCTGCAGAATAGAGACACACTTTTCACACACGTAACAGGCAAATTTGTGATAGTTTAAAACCACATATTTGTAAGTTAAAACTACCACAGTTAAACTTGTTTAAAATAAGGACTTTCTTTTTGACCTGACTTGAAAATCCACATATTAAATTCTTTAGTAATGAATGTTGAAGTTATATTGACAATGCAAATATTTGAAACATTAACATTTAAATTATTATTCAGATAATTAAATCAGCTTTTTGACCTTTTGTAACAGGTATTAAATTTTATACATAAATGACTCAAAAAAGACATTGGTGAATAAAGTTGGAATACTCGAAAATAATGAAGTTTAAGGTACAATGTTTATCCAAAAACTGGTTAAGGGTAACAAATGGGACATTTATTTGCAGGAGTAGATCAATAGTATTAAAGTAAGTCACCAAGGGGAAAACAGTGGCTTGACTTTTTTGAAGAGTGACTAAAGCCAAACACCAATTGTGCATTTTTTTTCTTTTCTCTCTGTAATAATATTGTCTTTGCAATAATACAACTGTTTCCTTATTCTTTTAAAAGTTAAACAGGCTATCTTCGCTGTTCCTTACTCTTTTTCCACTGTTCTTTACACAGTAGTAAGTGCAATAATTATATTCCAAAGTAAATATTTCTGCTAGTACTTTCAAGCCATATCTCCCTTGTGATTGCAGACTTGTGATGATACTAACAAGCTTTGTACATTTCTGCTATGTTGCAGGGTTAAATGCCATGCAGCTGCAGAATCTGGCTGCTTTGGCAGCTGCTGCTAGTGCCACTCAGAACACCCCAAGTGGCACAAATGCCCTGACAAACTCGAGCAGTCCTCTCAGTGTCCTCACCAGCTCAGGTACGGGACAGCAGGCTCATTCCTCCTGGGAAACATACAAGGGTTTGTTTACTTTTGTGTTTCATTTCTCTACTTAAAGCATTAAAGTCTACTGTCATATTGATTTAAATATTTGTGAGTTTGTTTTTATGGATGGGAAATGTGTGTGATGTTTGCAAGAGAAATGTGTACGATAATATTTGAACAATATGCTATATTTAATTGGACTTGCCTAAATGTGCAAGGTGGTCTTGCAATATTGTCATTGTTTATTCATTTCATAAATTGCCTTAAAATATATTAAAACAAAACAATGCCCCATCACATTAATGTCATTTAGTCAATGTGGAATATATCCAGACAGATTCCCAGATTGGGAGTTTCTGGAGGAGCAATGGCCAAATCTATGAACTGTATTGCAATTGGCTATATGCATAATATTTTTTGGCCATTTCTGACAAAAAATATGTCTCAGCAGGGCTCTAGACTAACTTTTTGCACTGGTTGCACTGGCGCACTTAACATTTTTTCTTAGGTGCACCAGCAGAAAAGTTAGGTGCACCCAAATTTTCAACCGCATCACATTTAACACCACAGTTTTACAAGTTCACTTTATTTATGTATTTGTTTTTTTTTTTTTTTTTAATCGCTGTCCATATAGGCAATATTGACTTGTAAATGATTAACTAACAATCTGGTCAATATAAAGTTCTTTATTTGAAAGCAAGCACAATTCTACAAGAAAGGTAACTTACTGAAAAAGTGTTGGTGCTTAAAGTGCTTTACTGAGCTGAAATTTAAACTTAAAAAATCTCAAGATAAATTAACTATAAAGAAAATCTAAATTAAGTGTTTTAAGGGCTTCAAACTGAACATCTCATGGCTCAATGTCTTATGGACTATCCTCCTTTGCAGTCACATGCCCCTCAGATGGCCTACTCCTGTAGTTTGGCCTTCTTGATCTTTGGCCTTGACTAAATCAGCTGGCCACACTCTCTCTAGCATCAAAATCTTCCAGACTTGGGCATGAGCATGCTCAACCTCAATGTGTCCAATAAGTATATTCACCGGTCTTCCTCTCCGCAAGATACAACCGTACACAATGACGCATTCCTTTGTGGCGATATCTGTGTCTCCGTCGATCAGGAATGCCATGTACGCACTGTTCGCAATTTGCACAGACGTCTTTTTTTTCAATGTGTCTGCGATGACTCCTATAAATTGAGTGCACGCGACATCTTTGCTGTACGTCGGGTTTACGTTTAAGCCATTTTTCTTCATAAGAATTATTTCGGACTTGAATTTAGTGAAGGGAAGTTCTTCTTTTGCAATATTGTAGGCAACGTTAAACTTAATTATCATCTCGGCCTCGTCTGATGATCTGTTTGCTGCTGCCTGCCGCTGAAAGGCAGCGGGAGAGGGACACTTGAGCAGTGCATTTATCGGGCATGTAATGTGTTTTATAGATGCATTGTGCTTTTTCAGTGTTTCAATTCTAAATGTATTAGAACCAGTCACAAATGCACTGCTGCCGGCCATGGTCTTCCCACACTCTTTATAGTAAATACAGTGCATTATATTATCGGCTTTACTGTATCTTAGCCAGGGAAATTGGTCAAGCCACTCTTTTCGAAATGTATACACTTTACTCCTTTTAATTTCAGTGGGCTCAGACTTGATCGTATGTGGCTCATTATCTAATGCCGGCTCCGGACCAGGGTTTGCTATAACTTGGGAGGTTGATGGCTCCGTGTCAGAGCATTGGTTATGATTTTTGGACGGATCAGGCCCTAACTTAACATTCTTAACAAAAAAGCTGTCAATCGTTCTTTTCATCTTCTCTCATAATCCGCGGCTACATCCACTGTTTACCTGATGGGCTACTCACCTCTCTCTGTCTGACTGCATCACATGCATTTTCAAAGCATACACACGCTACAGGAATATCTGGACCACGCCAATCAGAGGCGGGATCCGCCTTCACTATCTCTGATTGGTTTAGACCACGATATGGGCCTAATGTGTGTCTGTTGTTGAACAACAGGGAGACTTTAAGGGCTCATTTATACTTCATGCTCAGAACGCGTACGCGCCCGCATCATGGCTGCCGCAGCGTTCCCAGCGTTCATTTCACGCGTCCTTTGAGCAGGTCCTCAGAAATTAACGCGACGCATGCGCGAGTTGCAGTACCAGCAAAAGTCGGGCGCGGTGTGCTAAAAGTCGGAACGTGACGTCAGAGTCTCTGTTTACTATTTACATGTGACAGCAAGCCTCTATGGAGATCCTTTGGGGATCGATGTGCGCACTTTGCTGTTTGATGAATGGCTCAAATACAGCGCTATACATTATGTAGTCGATGTGAAGTTGCAAAAAAAAATAAAAAAAGAGACGGCACAAAAGATGGTATGTGAGACTTTTAAAATGTATCGTGTCATTTATATATGTCTTTTTTATTTTTTTATTTTTGCAACTTAACAACAGCAACATAATGTATAGCGTTATATTTGAGCCTCTGAGAAAAAAATAAAGGACACGGTGAAAACGTGTATTTTGTGATTAAAGTGGAAATTTCAACTTTAATCTCGAAATGTCCACTTTAACCTCGTAGTTTACTTTATCATTAAAGCAGACGGTCGTAAGCGTCATCCCAGTTTTAATCGCTTCTGAGCTTCTTGGACCTGACAGCAGGTAAAGTAAAACAATAAAAAATAGATGGCACAAAAGATGGTATGTGAGACTTTTAAAATGTATCGTGTCATTGCGATCGGGAACATGCGACGCTTGAATATAAAAGCACCACGAATGCATCTGTATGTCGGCATTTTGCTTCAGCAGCGGAAAGCAGCAATAGATCGCCAAACAGAACAAATTAAATGTATGATATTCCAACTCTCTGCACATTTAGTATCTTTAGATTTATACTTGATATCACTTTCATAATGAAATGCATTAAAATGTGCATGTTACATTTTACATATAATTTCGTTTAAATAATGAATACTGTTAATAAATACACACATGGGGGAATAATTACACACATGGGGGTGTCACGGTGGCGGAGCCATAGCAATGCTGTCTCGCAGGGAGTTATGTTGCTGGTATTTCCTGCTTGTATTCCACACTGTGCTCCGGTTTCCTTCCAAAGATATGCAGATTTGGTGCCGCTAAAATGACGCTAGTGTATATGTGTGCTTGTATTCACCTTGCGATGAGCTGAGGCCTCGTCAAGGGATTGTTTCTCACTCGTGCCCAATGCTTGAATGGACACATACATCCCTGGATTTATGGATTTAATCAATAAACATCCTTTTCAGAGATATTGCGGTAAGGTGTTATCGGAATTTAATAGGTGTTTTAGGCAATTCACAACACAGAGAAGCCGAACATGTTCTCACCGCGATAATATCTCGCACTGCCACCTAGTGGATTCCTCCAGATTTATGTAAATGCAGCGCAAGTATAAACACTACAACGCTTGCGTAGCAGGAGCGTCCGCTGCAGCATGCGTCGCGTCGCGTGAAGTATAACTCCAGCCTAAGAGTCACGGAGTTTCGTTTTTTTTCCCCCTCGAACGGCTGGTCGCACCGGTGCAACCTTTGATTTTTAGTCGCACCATTGAGAAATTAGGTCGCACGTGCGACCAAATTGGTCGCACTCTAGAGCCCTGCTCAGAAATATTAGTTTATGTAGAGTATTTGATTTTATATGGGACAAGTAATCTTTGTTTGCAGAGTGTAATTAGATTTTTTTTTTTGTTGTTGTTGATATGATGCTACAGTATATTATATGAAGGCTTGTGTTTGATTTCTTGAAACCTAGCACAACTTCAGAATTACAGTTGCTTTTCATTGAGAAATTCAAAGAAATCAAAGTAATTGTTTGTGACTTCTCCAAAGGTAATTTTTCCCAAAGGTGATGTTTGCAATTCCATTTATGAAGCCAACATAATCCGGGTTTTTGTGTCACTGGGCAATGAAGCCTGTACTGGAACTAGCTGTGTTACCCGATTTTACCAGGGAAAATTCAGCAGGCAAAAACAATAGGCCTTGGTCATTTTAATGTTTGAGCGAAACGATCGAGACCAGATCATCTCGGACAGACACTTTGACGACACGTAAGACTAGACATTACAACCTTAGGAAGCAAACCCCTTGAGACAGTGACTTTTGCACATCACACCCTACTTAAAATTTAAAACAAGTTCACTGACATCTAACCTAGCAGTTGTTGGAATGCTTTTGGCAGACAAACCTCAGGTGCTCCCAGCTCTTAAAACAACGGCAAGCAGAATATGCAGCTTGCCAGCAGCAACTGCAGAAAGCCAGCAGATGATCAGAGCACTTCTCCTTAGCGTGCGTTCAGCCCTCACACACACACCCCTCCCTCGTTCAGAACACACAGAGCGACAACCAGAACAGGCGTCTTGGCAGAAGCAGCACAAAGCCAGTAGCTGATCCGTCCTGTTCTGCTTAGTGTGCGTTCAACTCCCCCCTTCACAAAGCAAGTGGCAGAGACGCAAAGTGGCAAAAGGACAGCCACTGTACAGGCTTTTAACTGATTGACGCAAAGCCCTACAAGCACAACACACAGCTGGCCAGCAGCAAGACACCAGCTGAACCAATCGCATCTCTTTAGCGTGCGTTCAGGTCCCCCCTTCACAACGCGAGCAGCGTTAGAAGTGCTGCGAGAAAGAGATTCAACCACGCCTGGGTTTTGCCTGTTTTGACAAAAGTTTTAAAGTAAAAATAATGCATATGTAACAATTCCCATGAAAATAGCAATCTCTTTAAATTGTTTATCCGGTAAACCAATCCCAGGTTTGGCTAATTACCAAATAGGTAATTAATAGAAATAATATGAACTTCAGTTGTAAATATAATTTTACCCTGTGGCACATTCTGGTTAAAAAAAAAAAAAGTTAGCATCAATTAGAATTGAGTGTAACACTTTGATCTGTAAATTGAGCCATGGTTTACTTTAACTTATTACATGCAGCGTTGACAATTACAGTCATGGCTGGAATTTTCCCAGAAAATGCACCATTTCTTCCAGAAAATTGTTGCAATTACAAATGTTTTGGTATACACATGTTTATTTCCATTATGTGCATTGGAACAACACAGAAAAACAGAGTAAAAAAGAACAAATCTGACATTTCACACAAAACTCAAAAACTAGGCTGGACAAAATTATTGGCACGCTCAACTTAATATTTGGTTGCACGCCCTTTGGAAAAAATTACTGAAATCAAGTGCTTCCTATAACCATCAACAAGCTTGTTACACCTCTCAACTGGAATTTCCGACCACTCTTCTTTTGCAAATTGCTCAAGGTCTCTCAGATTTGAAGGGTGCCTTCTCCTAATAGCAATTTTGAGATCTCTCCATAAGTGTTCAATCGGTTTTAGATCCGGACTCGTTGATGGCCACTTCAGAACTCTCCAGCGCTTTGTTTTCAACCATTTCTGGGTGCTTTTAGAGGTATGTTTGTGGTCATTGTCCTGCTGGAACATCAATGACCTCTGACACAGACCCAGCTTTCTGACACTGGGCTCTACATTGCGCCCCAATATCTTTTGGTAGTCTTCAGATTTCATGATGCCTTGCACACAGTCAAGGCATCCAGTGCCAGAGGCAGCAAAACATCCCCAAAACATCTTGGAACCATGTTTGACTGTAGGTACTGTTTACTTTTCTTCGTAGGCCTCATTCCATTTTCTGTAAACAGTAGAATGATGAGCTTTACCAAAAAGCTCTACCTTGGTCTCATCTGTCCACAAGACGTTCGCCCAGAAGGATTTTGGCTTCCTCAAGTACATTTTGGCAAACTCCAGTCTGGCTTTTTTATGTTTCTGTGTCAGCAGTGGGGTCCTCCTGGCTCTCCTTCCATAGCATTTCATTTCATTCAAATGTCGACAGATAGTTCGAGCTGACACTGTTGCATCCTTAGTCTGCAGAACAGCTTGAATATGTTTTGAAGTTGATTCGGGCTGTTTATCCACCATTTGGACTATCCTTCGTTGCAGTCTTTTATCAATTTTTCTCTTCCATCCACGTCCAGGGAGATTAGCTACAGTGCCATGTGTTGTGAACTACTTGATTATGTTGCGCACAGTGGACAAAGGAACATGAAGATCTCTGGAGATGGACTTGTAGCCTTGTTGATATTTTTCCACAATTTTTGTTCTCAAGTCCTCAGACAAATCTCTGCTCTTCTTTCTGTTCTCCGTGCTTAGTGTGGCACACTCAGACACACAACAGAAAGGTTGAGTCAACTTTTCTCCGTTTTAACTGGCTTCAGGTGTGATTGCTATATTGCCAGCACCTGTTTCTTGCCACAGGTGAGTTCAAACGAGCATCATATGCTTGAAATAAAACGATTTACCCACAATTTTGAAAAGGTGCCTGTAATTTTGTCCTTCCCATTTTTGGAGTTTTGTGTGACATGATGTCAGATTTGGCTTTTTTCTGTTTTTTGTGTTGTTCCAATGCACATTAAGGAAATAAACATGTATACCAAAACATTTGTAATTGCAACAATTTTCTGGGAGAAATGGTGCATTTTCTGGGAAAATTCCAGGGATGCCGATAATTTTGGCCATGTCTGTACATTAGCCTTGCAATGAATAGAATATTTTCAACATTGTACAGTAAATAATGGGTAAAAGGAAACAATGTTGTGAAATACATACAGTGTTCCAAATTACCGGTGGTACCCTGTTGGTACTCTATTTGGTCAGTGTCTTGCCCACCGTTGAGTTTAATTATTACTTTTACATGAGTCATTAGTTGATCTTTAGGTTGCTGCACCATGATACAGTAACATTTGATCAGGAGTGTTTTGATGGATTAAAACTTCAACCACATCAATAAAATAACATTCATTCTGGTACTCTGAAATAAGAAATGTTTCCAGTACTTTTAAGTAGAAATTGAAAGAGGTGCTGGTAGTGGCTCACTAAATGCACTGCAGTGTCCACTTCCTCTAGTTTTTTGTCTGTGGGGTACTTTGTTATTGAGCTGCGCCAGCATTTAAACTTACCATGGCATGCTGTCTCCTCTGGCTTGTGTTGTTCCCAGCACTTGAAGTTGGTCAGTATGCTGTACTGGCACTTCCCTGTTTCTACATTGCAAAAAAAAAGCATAGCAGCACATCACAGTATGACCTTTAAGGGCACAACCCTGTTGTCTACAATATTGCATTGTATTTCACCACTGTCCCCATCCCATTTTTTAAAGTACTGTATATGTATGCAAGTGTACTCAGCAATTCTAGGGGGACAATATTGCACCACTCCATTGATATTTTATGCATTTTATATCTCATTGTAAGGTGGAAGAAGAAGCTGAGAAAATAGGGAGTACATCATGTGCCCAAGGACATAAATTGCTGAGCTTGTCTTGTTATGCTTTTGTTCTTCTACTTAGCTTTTAGTAGCAGTCTTCATTCGCATAAAGATGCAGCCCCACTTTTCTTTGTGATTCCTTCTCAGCTGGAAACAAACAAATGGGTTCTGCCCCTAAGTATAGCCCACTTGCTTCAGAGGTTTTTGGCAAATATCGATATATGTCATGAAATTTCAATCAAATCGGTCAACGTGGAGTATTTAGCTTTTCTATTTAAAATGGGGGTTGGTGGGGGTGTGTGTTATTACTCCTTAATATTATTGTATCAGAATGTTCTTTCTTAACATTCATGTAGTGCCCTAGATGTGCCATCCTGCTAACTTTTTAACTACCCAGGAAATAGTGTTTTTGTTGATGAGTGAGTGAGTCAGTCATTCAGTCAATTTTACATTTTATTTATTCACACACAACCACCCATGCTCACTCTTTAGCTGACAATTTAACAAGTATGCGTAAAAAATAAAAATACACGAGATCCCACTTGTAGATCTCAAACACAGTTTCAGATGTTATGGATAAGGTTGTGTTTGTGAAGATCTTTTTTAAGTCTGTGTGTGTAACCTAACAAGATGGTGCTGTATTTTAAATCTGTCTTTTCTTTGCTTTTTAATAGCTGGCTCTTCTCCAAACTCAAGTGGAAGCTCTTCAGTGAACCCCATGGCTTCGCTCGGAGCTCTACAGTCACTAGCAGGTGCAACGGCAGGGTTGAATGTGGGTTCGTTAGCAGGTAAATTGCTCAGCTGAATAAGATCTTACATCTAGCTTTCAGAGAGACTTGTTCTTTTACTTCTGGTACGTTAATAGTTTACTGTTTGTGATACTTAGTTTAAAAATAATTGCATTTGTACTCCTATGAAAAACTGCATATCAGTATATGATACAGTGTAGTTTTAATTCTTCTTACTGATTGAAATTACTCAAATTTCATGTTCTGATTAGAAGCTGCTAGTCTGGGAGCCTGCAATCATCACAGGTTTTATGTAATGATTTTTCTATTATTTTCTACTTTATTTTTTCTTCTCTTAAGGGATGGCGGCTCTAAATGGAGGGCTAGGTGGGGGGGGCCTGTCGAATGGGACGGGAAGTACAATGGAAGCCCTGAGTCAGGCCTATTCAGGCATCCAGCAGTATGCAGCTGCTGCCTTACCATCGCTCTACAATCAGAGCCTACTTACACAACAAAGCCTGGGAGCTGCTGGCAGCCAGAAAGAAGGCAAGGATTAGTTCTGTTACTTGGATATTTAATGAGTATTGGCAGCAACCAGTCAGTTAGGCTGCAACATGATTTTTCCTTAATGCAGCCCATCCATTGTTAATAACACTTTTACATTGTATATTTTTCTCATGTCAAAATGTTAGTATGTGTCACTGTATTGTTCTACTTTAACAGCATCAGGATACATTGTATTCACTAGAATCTTGCAAGGTATTGTGTACATAATTGCATAATCTTTTTTTTTTCAAAATGACAAAATACGTATATAAATTTACCTTAGTCATACTGACTTTGCTTTTAAGGAAAATGGTTTGACAGCTCAATACTGATTTTAAGAGTCTGAGATAGATGGAAATAAGAAAGAAAAAAGTTTAAAGACTGAATAATGGACTTTTCGTTAGTCTTTTCATAAATAGCAAAACAATCAAAGAAGACGTGAACTGTACTTCATCACGTGGCTGCCACGCTTGAGATAATTGTAGGTAGTCCTTTTCCCCATATCAGGCCATTTTTAAAAGATCCTATAGCATACAGTAAATTATTTGATAACCGCAGCTATAAAAACAAAACAGATATTTGTCTTGTAATTTATTGAAACTCATTTATAAGCTATGTATGTATGAACTACTTTTTATGTTTATTTTTTAAAATGACATGAAAAGGTTTACATGTGAACAGCAATTTGCATATTTATCATTTGAAAAAACATATATAAAAATCCTGAACCAAATTCGCTTATAAGCAAAAATGAATTCTAATTTTTCTTAGCGTTAACTGTACTTGCATTTATATACATTATGTTTAATGTCTGTTCAATAAGCACAATTTAAATGATCTGGTATTTTAGGGTGTAGTTTGATTCTAAGTAGTGAACCAGAATTTCGGAGTATTAGCAGAAGGTCAATTTTATCAAGCAGAATCATTTCACCTTTTTTGGTAATATGTATATTAGCTTCTTCTATAATACTTGAATTAGCAGACTGTTATTAAGGGACTCTCAAGGAATACTTCCTTTCCATGGAACTAGAGCACAAAAGCAGGAAGACCACATTTTCTTTTATAGGCAGAAATTAAGTGTAGAATGTTGCATTGGAAATAGTTAAACCATGTTTAATGTTTTATTTTTAAATAAGTACACTTTTATAACACTAAACAGTGCATTGGCAAGTGAAAGCTAAGTTCTACTAGTAGTTGTCTACCAAACAGTATCTTTATTTAAATGTTTAGCTTTACCGTTGTATTGTTTAACTAACACTTAGATATCAAAACCTTTTTTACACAGTATAATGTGTTATAGCTTAAATATATATATTTTCATATCTTCTATATCGGCTTCCTTTTGTAATTCATCTATGAGTATATCTAATCCATGCCAAATGCAAGGTACTGTGTATGTACCCCCAACAATAATTTGGAAAGCTAGCAGAATCTGTTTTTTTGTGATTGCATTATTTTAAAATTTTAGTAAAATAAAACTTTCACACATTCCCTTACCTCTTCCTAAATAATGTTGTTTGTAACATTACTATTACTTTTTTTTTGCTTCTTACTTTTTTAATTTTGTATATGTGTTCTATTCCTGAAGGTCCAGAGGGTGCAAACCTTTTTATATACCACCTACCACAGGAGTTTGGGGATCAGGATCTTCTGCAGATGTTCATGCCTTTTGGAAATGTCATCTCTGCCAAGGTCTTCATTGACAAACAGACTAACCTCAGCAAGTGTTTTGGTAGGTCAGTGGAGAAGGTTGAAATTGCTTGAAAGCTTTCTTAATAAACCTGTTTTTATTTGAATTTACATAATTAGTTAGAATCTGACATTTAACTAAATTTAGAGCCAGAAACAATTATGATTTCACAGTGACCAAGTAAAATATAGTGCCTTGCAGAAGTATTCAGTCCCTTGACCTATTCTCTAATATTACTAGAGGCTTTATTCAGTTAACGTTTTGCTAGTTATATTTTAAATATGAAGCACTGAAACTCAACATTTATATGTTGTTTTTAGTATGACATTGTTTTATGTCATGCAAACAGAATATTTGTTTCTGTGTATCCAATCCCATACCTAAATATTTGGTAGAGATACCTTTTGCTGTAATACCAGCTTTAGCTCCTTTGGGGTAAGTTTGTACCAGCCTTGCACTGTTAAGCAGTAGTTTTGGCACAGTTTTCCAGGCAGACATATACTCCATGTTGTTCTTGTTATACAGATAGTGCCACAGATTCCCAACTGGATTAATATCAGGGCTTTGACTGGCAATTGTAGAATGTTCGTCTTTTGTCTTTGAGCCTCTTCCAGGCAGCGTTGGGAATGTTACTTTTAAAGGTAACTTAGTTACATTACTCAATACTTAGCAAAAAATTAACCTAAATATGTTACATGGTTACTTATTATAAAATGTAATGTTTTACATTAAGTGCTTTACTTTTGTATGATTTTTCCCATAATGTAATTAGGTCACACTGATGCTTTTTGGCATACCCCAGGCATGTTTTTAAATGTTTTTTTTTTTGAGTAATGGCCTCTTTTGCGTCCCCCTCCCTTAAACACCAGTGTAATTCAGAAACCTGATGCATGGTTACTGTAGTCTGTATCTTCTTTAAAACAATTATTGACCCCTCTTTGTTTGTCTGTTCTGCACAGAAGGTTTTGAGGGACAATCATTTCTGTGTGGTTTGATATAGCCTCTTCTTTCTGATGATTGAAAATAAACTTTGCCAACTGTGATATCTAAGCTCTCTCATATAGTTTTATGTTATTTTCTTAATTTATCCCTGTGTATAATTTTATCTTTACATTCTTTGGACTGCTCTTTAGTCTTCATATCATACATGACCTTCAGATTCACAGTGATCTATTAACTGTAGTGATGTTATCCAAAAATGTGTCATTTATTTGGTGATTCACTGATTGAAGTTTTACTTTGTTCAGTCCATCCATTTTCTACTGTCTTATCTTGGCAGCTGCCTAAGCAGAAATGTCCAGACGTCTCTTTTTTCCACCGCTGCTTCCTCCTCTTCCTCTAACTCCACCATTGAGGTACAGAAGTGGGAGATCTGTAATCTCCCCATTTCCTTGGTCTCCCCTGTGGTTTCCTTCCAGATAGACATGCTTTAAAATACCTCTGAAGGCAGATGTCCTAATCTGATGCCCTAACCACTTCAGCTGGCTCCTTTCGATGCAGAGGAGTAGAAGCTCTTTTTTGAGCTCCTCCCAGATGTATATATGCTGTTTACCCTACCGCTAAAGGCTGAACCCAGACAACCTTTGAAGGAAGCTAATTTCCAGCACTTGTATCCATAATCTAGTTCTTTTAGTCAGTACACAAAGCTTGTGGCCATAGGTGAGGGTAGGAACATAGATCAACCAGTAAATCAAGAACTTTGCCTTTTGACTCCACTGTCTCTTCAGTGTGACTGACTGGTACGTCAATTTCATAGTCATGTCAACAGACCTACAACCATATGCCTTGGACGCTTGGATGAAGAGAGGGGCAGAACTGTCAACAAATCAGTATCTGGTAGTGAGTTGGATCAGATGGAGGAGGCAGATGCCAGACGGACTTGACAGGCACAAAAGTATAGTGACGATGTGCAGGGAATGTTTACCATTGGCCCCAGTCCAGGAGATTTTCATCTCACACCTTTGGATGAATTTCTCTTTTCGAGTAGGGCTGGGGACTTGAATGGGCTATGTTCTGTGCCCCCAATGCTTAGGCAGCTGAGCAGAGCTGTGACTGTAAGTTGTTGGTGCCTGTCACAGAATCAGTTCCTGAGTCCAGTAGTGGATGACAATGGGAAAGGGATCCATCAGGCAGAAGAACTAGGCCTTCTGAGCTTGGCTAGCTTATGGAGCATTTGAGACAGCTGACAGGTACATGACAGGCAAAGCAGAACGAATTGTTGACAATTGTGGCAGCAAAATCACAGGGGTGAGAGGAGTTCTGTGAGGCCATTGAAAATACAGTCATATGAAAAAGTTTGGGAACCTGTCTCAACCTACATAATAAATTACTTTCAACAAAAAAAGATAACAGTGGTATGTCTTTCTTTTCCTATGAACATCTGAGTACTGGGGTGTTTTCAAAAGATTTTTAGTGAAGCAGTATTTAGTTGTATGAAATTAAATCAAATGTGAAAAACTGGCTGTGCAAAAATGTGGGTCCCCTTATAATTTTGCTGATTTGAATGCATGTAACTGCTCAATACTGATTACTTACAAGACCAAATTTGTTGGATTAGCTTGTTAAGCTAAGTTAAGACAGGTGTGTCCAATCATGAGAAAAGGTATTTAAGGTGGTCAGTTGCAAGTTGTGCTTCCCTTTGACTCTCCTGAAGAGTGACAGCATGGGATCCTCAAAGCAACTCTCAAAAGATCTGAAAACAAATATTGTTCAGTATCATGGTTTAGGAGAAGGCTACAAAAAGCTATCTCAGAGGTTTAAACTGTCAGTTTCAACTGTAAGGAATGTGATCAGGAAATGGAAGGCCACAGGCACAGTTGCTGTTAAACCCAGGTCTGGCAGTCCGAGAAAAATATAGGAGCGGCATATGAGCAGGATTGTGAGAATGGTTATAGGCAACCCACAGATCACCTCCAAACACCTGCAAGAAGATCTTGCTGCAGATGGTGTATCTGTACATCGTTTTATAATTCAGTGCAAGTTGCACAAAGAACATCTGTATGGCAAGGTGATGAGAAAGAAGCCCTTACTGCGCCCACGCCACAAACAGAGTCGCTTGTTGTATGCAAATGCTCATTTAGACAACCAGATTCATTTTGGAACAAAGCGCTTTGGACTAATGAGACAAAAATTAAGTTATTTGGTCAAAACAGAAAGCGCCTTGCATGGTTGAAGAAGAACACCGGATTCCAAGAAAAATACCTGCTACCTACTGTCAAATTTGGTGGAGGTTCCATCATGCTGTGGGGCTGTGTGGCTAATTCAGGGACTGGGGCCCTTGTTAAAGTCGAGGGTCGGATGAATTCAACCCAATATTAACAAATTCTTCAGGATCATGTTCAAGCATCAGTTACAAAGTTGAAGTTACGCGGGGGTTGGATATTCCAACAAGGCAATGACCCAAAACACAGTTCGAAATCTACAAAGGCATTCATGCAGATGGAGGAGTACAATCTTCTGGAATGGCTGTCACAGTCCCCTAACTTGAATGTCATCGAACATCTATGGGATGATTTGAAGCAGGCTGTCCGTGCTTGGCAGCCATCAAATTTAACTGAACTGGAGAGATTTTGTTTAGAAGAATGATCAAAAATACCTCCATCCAGAATCCAGACGCTCATCAAAGGCTATAGGAGGCATCTAGAGGTTATTATATTTACAAAAGGAGGCTCAAGTAAGTACTGATGTAATAGCTCTGTTGGGGTTCCCAAATTTATGCACATGTGTAATTTTGTTGTGATGCATATTGCATATTTTCTGTTAATCCAAAAAACTTAAGGTCACTGCTGAAATACTACTGTTTCCATAAGGCATGTCGTATATTAAAAGTTGCTACTTTGAAAACTCAGCCAATGATAAACAAAAATCCAAAGAATTAAGAGGGGTTCCCAAACTTTTTCATATGACTGTAACTTTCATTTGGCCTTGAAGTGGTTCTGACAAACCATTAGGCGACTCAAGGGGGAAAAGCAGTGCTTTGCCTATTCTGAATATAGCAAGAATGGCGTTCTAATAACTCCTCCTGGGTATATTGCCGGGTGGTGAAAGTAACACTTCAAAGACCTCCTAGATCCCACTGACACACCTTTCCTAGAGGAAGCAGTCACTGGATTGGGTGAGTCGCTTACCCATCACTGAAGCTGAGGTACTATAGTTTATATTAAAAAACTCTGCCGAGGCTCTGGGTGTGGATGATTTTTGCCCGGAATTCCTGGAGGCTCTTGATGTTATTGGGCTGTCTTGATTGACATGCCTTCTCAGTCTTGCGAGGAAGCTTGGGACAGTGCCTTGGGATTGGCAAACAGGATTGGAGGTCCCCATTTTTAAGAAGGAATATGCTCCAACTTTTGGACAATCACATTAAGCTAGGAAGCTACAAAGGAGTGTCTGTCTGGTGGTCAAACTTCAGATTCAGGACAAATAATTCAGTTTTTATCCTGCTTGCAGAATGCTAGATCAGCTGTTTACCATCTTGAGAATTCAGGATGGTTAATGGGAATATACCCAACCAGCGTACATGTGTATTGCAGATGTGGAAAAGGAATACAGCTGTGTCCATTGGGGTGAACTGTGGTGGGTGCTTTGAGAATATGGGGTATTGGGCCTGCTCTTATGGGCACTGGTTTAGGATTTACTTTCAGGTCAGTGCAGACCTCTAGTGTGGTAGCATTAAAAACAGTGTATGCACCATTGATGGTTTCAGGTGCCGTTCTGTTCTGGTCAGTCATTTTGCCTTCTGCGTTAAACTTCCTGCTTGCTGCTTCTACTTGTGGAAATGATTAACACACTGTGGGCAAGTCTCGCAAGCAGAGAGAAAGATGCCTTATTGCTTTTCTATCAACCCGACACATCCTTCTCATCTTCTATGGAGTGATTATGCTTTGTGTAGTCCTTAACTTCATAATTGTTTTCATTCATAGGTATGTTCACCTATTCCTCAATACAGTCACTACAGTCATTTTTCTCTTGGCTGCAGGTTCACTGTGTGTTTCGTCACCTGATGTGAAGCAGGCTATTAGATGCATGGCCTCTTGGTGAATATTTTCCCTCTCACTATTCAGAAACATGCATACCTGGCATGGCTATAAGATTATAGCAAGTTTGTGCACTGGTTTGATCTTTACTATTTTGTTTATCCATTCTTGATGTCTTTCGCAGATTATTGCTTGGGCTGTCTGTACCCATAGGTTGGTAGTAGTGTTTTAAGTGTTTCATCCCCAATATAACCAGATTAAGCATAAGGTATTGGTTGCCTTCCAGTTTCCTCTGAGCTGTGCCTAAATGGACAAAAAAATTCCAAAAGGATATCTAGGACATCTGAGGCTATGTCATCAATTCTTTAGGGTTCCCCATGGTTTTCAAGCTTTTGTCAAAGGTTAATGTGCACATCCCTGATTGACTGCAAGTTGGGAAAAACTGTACTAAACTTGGTATCTGACATGTTTTTGTCAGCTGACCTGCTAGACCTGTTTGCTTCACATATTCCAATGAGGCCTTCGCTGCCAACAATGTTTCTGCAATTCCTGGGACAACATCTGAAAGCTTGTTAACATCTAGTGCATGATTGAGAACCGTGTTGTATATATGATCCTGACAGTCCAGCTGACAATAAGGTGTG
The DNA here is from genome assembly GCF_016835505.1 of Polypterus senegalus. Classification (NCBI taxonomy): domain Eukaryota; kingdom Metazoa; phylum Chordata; class Cladistia; order Polypteriformes; family Polypteridae; genus Polypterus; species Polypterus senegalus. The sequence goes on from NC_053154.1 coordinate 101,514,238, forward strand.
AGTGCAGAAATATTTGGTCCTTAATCATTTATCATAACGACTTTGGTTATAACAACAGCATCAAATCTGTGCTCATGCATGAACTGTCAATGTAACTCTCTCTGTATGTTGTCAACTGTTTTTGTTTCTTTGAGGGGGAACATTACTGTGGTTTGTACTCTGGTGTGACATAGTGGCAGGTAGTTGTCAGGTAACTGTGGTTTGTACTCTGGTGTGACATAGTGGCAGGTAGTTGTCAGGTAACTAACCTCACAGTAATCGTTAGTCCACGTCTGTGGTCAGTCAAAAATTAATATCAGGCATGATCTGTGATATTTCTCACACTCAGCATTCTGTCTTTTCGTAGTTATAATCTCCTTACATTTATAAGAGGTGGTAGTAGGATCTGGTAGCACACTTTCAGCTTGAACCCGACCATGGCTAGCTCCCAAGTTTATACGTTTCTGTGCTAGAGCAATAAATCCTTTTCCTGCTCCTGTGGCAAAAGGTGCAATATTCTGACAGCAAAAGTCTACACTGTTGTCAGAAATGTTTGATTTGACAGGAGCTGTTACAGGCTTAACAGGTGCAAAGAAGTACTGTGATGTGAACATATGCTTTTGACTTCTACAACATGCTGTTGAAATCGAGCAGCTGCAACCATGGCCCTCCGGTCACTGAAGAGAAGGCTTGCAAGTTCTTGTTCTTCAAAACAATAGGGCATACTTTACACTGTAAATAACCAGATAGTTGCTTCTCCTTTGTTCCAGTAAAGTCATAATTCCTTCATAATGAGGCCAACTCATTGGGCATTTTGAGTAGTTCTTCTTCATTTGCAAGTTTACTCTTTATTTTGTCCATTTATTTTTTTTTGTAGTCCTTCCAGTATATTGAGTTCAACAAACAGTGAAGTGATGGCAAATGATTAATGCATGTAAAACCATTAGCAAAAATTAAACATAAAGGGAAGAAAATTAAGTGGGGGAGGATTGTGTTATGAGCAATATTAAAATTGAAATTAAATTCAAAGCAAAATAAAAATATATGTGTTTGTGGCAAAGTAGAAATATTTTCTTTCTGATTTTAGTGGCAACTAACAGCCAAATTAAAATATTTAAGTGAACTTATTTAGCATTTGGTATTTCTGATAAATATGAAAGATTTTGTAATTGGATCTTAGACAATTTTTTACATAGTCATGTAGGTAAGTTATCAAATCAAAAGCAAAAATAATAATTGTCCATCTGCCTTACTACTTTTGCACTTCTAAATGTACAAAATTATAGTTATTCTTAAAGACCTTTTCATATTTTATGTAGCACTTTCTCACCCACAAGAAGAATTCAAAACCAAGAAGGTTTCATTCTGAAATGCTTTTAGATTAGTTATAAATAATAATAGCAACAATATTCTCAAACCTGCTTAACCCACTTGGTCATAACCCCAGTCGTTACTTGGGGTCGGAATTCCATGCTGGTACAGTTAACCACGAGTCACGTTTGGGGTGACATGTAATGTTCCACTTTAGATATTTAATCCTCAGTAATGTTGTGGACAGTTTTCTGCTGCCATCTAGTGGATGAAATAACATCATGCTGCAAAAATCATAAATACAGTACAGTGGAACCCCGGGTTACAAGTTTAATCCGTTCCAGAACCGAGCTCGTAACCCGATCTGCTCGTAACCCGAGCGAATTTCCCCCATTTAAAATAATGGAAATAAGATTAATCCTTTCCAGTCCTCCCAAAAAGTCCCCAAAATATCATAAATAATGGAAAAAAACATGTTTTTAAATAAGAAACAAACATCAAAATACTTTATTAGTAAATATAGTTAGATAAAAGATAAAACAACTTAAGAAAATGTAACCTTACTTTGGCGGCAGACGATTGCAGTTAACGGAGAGTGGCTGAGGAGGGAGGGAGGCGGCAGACGATTGCAGTTAACGGAGAGCGGCTGAGGAAGGAGGGAGGGAGGACTAGAGGACTGGCTGCATTTTCGGCACCTTCACATCAAAAAAAAATAAAATTGCACTTTCTTAACTGTACGTACGTACATGAATTGTAAAAAAATAAACTTTCTTAACTTTAAACTTAGCCTAAAATTTAACATTACATACGTATGATTTTTTTTACGCTAATCATCTGTTTTTGCCGTTTTGGCTGCACTTTCGGCACCTTCACTTATAGCAGTTTCAGTTTTAGTATAAAGATACCTATGTAACGATGTTTGCTTTTGCCTGCTTTTTAAAAGCTTATGGAAGTGAGCCAAGCAGGTGTCATCAAAATTTGCTGCAGAACGACTAGTTGCCACTTTTTCTGGATGTTTCTTTTCAATGAAACTTGTAACCTTCTCCCACATTCCCAGCGCTTCTTTAATTTCACTTGTCGAAATTTCCTCTGTCTCGACCTCCTCCTCACTACCGCTGATCTCTTGCAGAGCCTCCGTACGTTGCATGTCCTGCAGCTCAAGCAACTCCTGTGTTGAGAGTTCCTCCTCATGTTCCTCGACAAGCTCGTTGATATCACCCTCGTCAACCTGCAGACCCATCGACTTGCCGAGGGACATGATTTCATGCACTGGATCTACGTCGGGCATGTTGGTCTCGATCTCGGTCTCAGTATCAAGACCAAATCCTTCAAAGTCCCTCGCTGCAACCGCATCAGGCCATAACTTCTTCCATGCAGAATTCAGTGTTTTTCTGGTCACTTCTTTCCACGCCACGTCAATCATGCTTAGGCATTGCACGATGTTAAAATGTTCTTTCCAGAACTCTTGGAGTGTTAGCTCCGTATTTTCTGTCACATCGAAGCATCGTTTGAACAGATGCTTCGTGTAGAGCTTTTTGAAATTGGAAATGACCTGCTGATCCATCGGTTGCAGGATTGAAGTTGTGTTGGGTGGGAGGTAGAGGACTTTTAAGAATTGATATTCTTCCCGGATGTTGTCTTGGGAGACCGGGCGGGTGGGCTGGAGCATTGTCGAGGATGAGTAATGCTTGCAGAAGCAGTTTGTTTTCTTGAAGATACTTCTTCACCGCAGGTCCAAAGCAGAGATTTACCCAGTCGATGAAGAACTGCCGCGTAACCCATGCCTTTGGATTGGCGCGCCACATCACGTGCAGTTTTTCTTTAAGAATCCTGTGAGTCTTAAAGGCTCGAGGATTCTCTGAATGATAGACTAGCAGTGGCTTCACTTTAAAGTCACCGCTAGCATTTGCACACAATGCAAGGGTGAGGTGGTCCTTCATCGGCTTATGTCCTGGCATCTTCTTCTCTGCTGTGATGTACGCCCTCGTCGCAATTAAAAACTTGCTGGGGGATGTAACATTCTGCCTCGATGAGCTGCGCGAAACATGTGATGAACTCGCCAGCTGCCTTCTGGTCTGCACTTGCTCTGTCTTACGACAGAGTGAATGCCTGATCGCTTCTTAAATCTGTCGAACCATCCATGACTAGCCTTGAATTCTGGTTCTACTACATCCGTAGATGTGGATGGTTCTTTCTGCTTCAGGTCATTGTAAATGATGCGAGCTTTCTCGCTTATGACTGTTTCAGTAAGCGTATCTCCTGCCAACTCTTTCTCTTTTATCCACAATAACAGCAGGTTTTCCATTTCTTCGTGGATAGCCGACCTTTGCTGTGTAATTACGGTCATGCCTTTTGCTACTTTTACACTCTTTATGGTCTCCTTTTGCTTTAGTATTGTGCATATCGTGGACATACTGCGGTCGTAAATTTTGGCGAGTTCCATCACACGCACACCTCTCTCATGCTTTTCTGTAATTTCCTGCTTCAACTCGACTGACAGCATCCTTTTCTTCTTGCTGCTGTCCTTTCCACTTCCTACCTTCTTTGAAGACATGGTTGATGCCCAATATGTATGATATGGCTCTGGGTAGAAGGGGTAGAGGTTTCCAGGTAAGAAAGGCGAAGCGGAAACTAGCGGTGACGTATCGGAGCTGAGCTCGTAAAACGGGCATGCCTCGTAAACCGGGCAGAAATATTGCTCGGATCGTGGCTCGTAAACTGAATTACTTGTATACCGAGCTGCTCGTGAACCGGGGTTCCACTGTATTTCTATTATTTTTTTTTTTTTTTTTGCCTCTTTATGCTAACTCGTCAATATTTATTGGTGGGGCAGAGTCTCCAACTAAAAACACAATGGCAAATGAAAAGCCAAGGCAATTGTAGAACAAACTGAAATGAAACCATTGCTTGAATCACATCAGGCACTGACACAGAAAGTGAAACTGATGTGTGATATGGAACTGTACGACTGAACCTCCGTGATATACCTGGTTAATTCGGTCAGATGAAGATTCAGTGTAGTGCAACAGTTGCTTCATCACAAAATGGCAAAATAATTGCAGTCAAGCCCAAGGACGAGCAAGATGTTAGCCCCATAAGCACTTTTCATAATGTGGTGACTGTCAGTATTCATGCCTGAGGAATTATTGAAGTTGCTAAGCCTTGCACTGTGGTAGCCTACAACAACACAAGGGGTGCATTGATCGTGCAGATCATGCACTGACATTCTACATTCTCATGTGCAAGCTCATTATGATTTACTGTGGTAAAATTAAATAGTTCAAGGGTGTAAACTATGGACAGGAAAGAGTAAAATAAAAAAAAAATAACTGCAATGGTGATGGAACACAGAAAGAGCTGTTGTATAGCCGGGACATAGCCTACCCTTAAAGCATCTGATCTTTTTCTTTTCTTTAATATCGTAGGTTTTGTAAGTTATGACAATCCTGTCTCATCCCAGGCTGCGATTCAGTCGATGAACGGTTTCCAGATTGGCATGAAACGCTTGAAAGTTCAACTGAAAAGATCCAAAAATGACAGCAAACCATACTGAGCTTTCCTTTCAAATGGACTTGGTTAGAAATGTTCTCTGGTAAGTTGGAAGGAAAAGCTGGGTCATACTGGAATTCTTTCAGCCAGGGTGAATATTATATCTTCTGTATAAGCCAACATGTGTTGCTGAAAATTATGGGTATTTTTTTCCTTGTTGTAGTGTTTTTTTTTTTTTTTTTTCTTTAATTTTTTTTTTTTTTTTTTTTAATTTACAAACTTGTATTTATGAGTTAAGGTGCCATATCAAAAAGTTAGGAGCAGCAGTGCCACATAACCAAGAAGCCAGTAGACAAATCCTGTTTGTTTGGAAAGCCGAGTTTCCTCACTTGCAGCAGGGCATGCTGAGAACAGTTAAACACTTACCTCACAGCTAATAGTGGACATGAGTGCTTGGCTTGGAAGAGATTTGTCCTGTCTCTGAGTGGTTAGTGTTTGACTAAATGGCAAAACTTTTTTGGCCATATAGGAATCATCCTCTTCACAACAAGGAATTCTGATATCTTGTCTGTACTGGTTAATAAGTGTTACAAGCCAGACTTAGATTAAAAAAACAATCTCACATACAGTATGGTCATTTTTGCATTATAAGAAAAGGTGACTGGGCAGTGAAGTAATACTCAGGAAACTCTTCTTTGTCATTACCCCCTATATTTAGAGAATGTGGTAATATTTTTAAATAAGAAGGTTCTGACTCAGGCTCTTGTATAAATGATGGTTAGATCCCTTCTTTATGATGCAACTCTAATATGCGGTCTCTCATGCTTCAGCCTGGGAGCTGCAGTTATGAGGTACTTCACAACCTCCTAACTTTGCACCAGTCCATATACTACCTCTCGGATAGATATCACCGAGCACCAGAATAAAAAGGCTGAACAGTCTCACAATGTCGAATGGTTCTTCAATTGGCTGGCTTCCCTAAGAGGTTTCCACATGTACATTTTCTGTTACTAACCTTAAAAGCACTATGTATTTATACAATTAGTGAGGTAAAAGTGGCTTCCAATGTCATTAAAATTAAAATTTTTATACAGATGCTAAGCAAAAGCTGTCCAGATGATGTATATTGCAAAACCTATAATGCCTTTTCTATTTTTATAGAGGTTTTATACTACTCCCGATTGCTGGAGTCTATTTATTGCCTAAATTATTTCTCTGGAGAGAAAAAATATAAAAAACAGTATTTTGTAGAAAGATAATATGTGACGATGGTTTAATATATACTGATATGTGTGGTTTAAACTACTGACTGAAGTAACCCTTTTTGCTGAATGTGTCTGTGCACACTGTAAAGAGCTCTGAGGGGATCTTGGAAGCACCAAAAGTATTCTGCGCTACCAGTCACTCCTCAAAGCTCTGCAGCACTACCTGCTGTTCTTGTACTATGACCAGGGCATAGAATGCAAAACGCTTGATTTTATACTTTTAGGGCAAGCTTGATCTTATGGGGCCACAATTAGCTGCACATAATGACAAAACATGATCAGTAGCTAATCTAAGGCTGCATCCTAGTTTCCTAAATTACACAGCATGCAGGAAACAATTATTTTATGGGGTGGCTCATCTCAAAGTCTTGGCCTCTGTATGGGTCATTCCAGAATCGTTACTCTCTGTTGTACTATTGTGAAAGGGGTATCATTGTTTTAATTTATAAGTTACAGTTGTGTCTCATTAACTAATCTAGGGATAACTGAACCTATTGCAGGTAAAAATTATTTTCATAAATTTGTATAGTTGATTTCTTATTGCATTATAATTATTTTTTTAATAAATTCATTTTTTAAATTATGCCAGCACATATTTAGTTTTCTACATTGTGATGCTACATAGCTCTAGTCATGTCTGATAAGGGTAAAGTTCCCTAAATGAGAATATACTTTATCCTTTTGTTGGCACCTGCACAGTGTTTTACTGGGATCACACTGGGATGCAGCCTGTTTTTTTAACTTCAGCTCCTGGCTTCATGAAATATCTGCATTGACACTCAAATGTATCTATCTACTTTTTTTTTTTTCTTTTCTTCAAATGTCTGTTTTATAGTATGGTAAATGCTAACATTGGAATGAGTGCAGTCCTACATGCATTCACAAGTACGTGACAGGTCTAAGCTAGATGAATTTGAAATATCACAACTTACACTGTCAGTTCTTTTGAATGCAGTTATAATTTGTCTTACTGAAAGTTCTCCTTTATATCTTGCAGTGGTTAATTTAAAAATGAAACTATTTTCATTATTCGTGTTTCATTCTGAGCTCTACGGGGTTATCAACATAATCACACATTAGTTACTGAACATTTAAACACATTGATTCTGGGTTTATTTCTTCAAAATACATTATAATACAAACATAAATGCAGTAATTCAGCAGATCAAAGGGCAACTTATTGACACTAAAGTATCATCAGTCCAAGTAATTTCAGATAAACACATTTCTGTTTATTTTTCTTTTTATATACTAAGAATTACTTATTCACACTGAATGTCTTGGACTGAATTAATCTGCACCTCTGTGGATGATATTTGTCCTCTATGGGAACCAGACTTGCAAGGTTAAAAATCAAAGATTTACAGAAGATAATTTCTCATGTTTTATATTTTAATGCGATGTGTTCTTCAAAGCATATTTTGACTTTTTATCTTGGCTTGTCTTTGGTTATTGCATCAAGAGTTTTTATGGACTTGCCCACAAGAACTTTTCTTGGAATGTCGAGTGAGTATGGGGAGTGATTATTGTCATATTTTAAAGTTTTTGGAAAACTTCAAACATTTTGAGCGTGCATATCTAGAGTTAAGGTTAAGCCAGGAGTCTGAGTAAAACAATGAATTAGATACTGATTATGTAATTAGTCTAAGTGAAAACTTTCAGCCATGTTTGCCCTTAGGAACCAAGTTTCCCCAACTACTGGGTTAGTGCTGCCTCCTCAATATCAATGCAGAGGGTGAGTTTTTGACACTTTTGGTTCACATAGAATCACTGAGCAAGCATGTAACTGGGCATGGTCAGGTGAACTGGCCTAACATCAGGCCCTTGTATTTGTACAAGGACCTTCCAGGATAACATCAGCCTCTGTAAAAGTGTGTGCCAAAAGTGCTATGTTTACAATTTTGAAAGGGGCTAATGAAAGTCCTGATTAAAACTAGGGCTTGAAATTGTGTCTGACTTAATGTGTTTAATTTTCCTGCATATAAAGGACTGACTTTTTAGTTTACTTTTATGTTTTTTTTAGTTTTTTTTTTTTTTCTTTTTTTCATTGTTCCTGATTATCCCCTGGAAGAAGGGGTTGTTACTGAAATGACATATTCATTTCGGTGTTTTTATAGTTACAGTAATTGCATAGCTCTCTCTGTCTCTCATCTGTAACAGAGACCATTTGGGTGGTGGGTTTCTGCTAACACATCTGCTTTCTCACTCTGTTTCTCTCTAGAGCTGAGACCAGATAACAGTGTGTGTTCAGCTCTCAGGATATGCCACAGTAGCATGTGGAACTGTCTAATTGAAAGAATCCTTAGGAGTGTTTGACCTAGGTTAAAACTGAGGGAAAGCCAATAATAGTGTTTGTCACTGAGGCACAATCCTATTGAAGAGAGAGAGACAGAGAGGGGCAGGCAGTCACAATTAATACAATTTTACAAGAAAGTCTTCATCGTCTGGATATGTTGTTCTGGGCAGACATAGCAGCCTTTTGTCCCTCCCACTGCAGCACTGAGGTGAGGGTTAGGGTTCAAGCCATGTTGTTCAAATATGAAGCTTCCATTATGCCTGCTAATGGGTGCAGTGAGAGAAGGAAGCATGGTCTTTGTCTAGCTCTGCTGCTTTCCAGCATTGTCATTTCAGGGGACATGTAAGAAAAGTGCAGGAAATCAGCATGGCTGGTGGAGTGACCATATGTATGTATTTATGTGTGTGTGTGTGTGTGTGTTTTTTTTCTGTGATGTGTTCTCCAGTTTCATCTTTTAGTGACGGATCGCATGTGCTGCCTCTCTCTGCCATGTGTCTCATTGGTGTCCAGTGTCAGATGAATGATTGACTGCCCCATGCAAAGATGGTCATTTATGATTTACTTTCTCCTCTCCTTTTTAGTTGTTGCTTTAACTAGCCTGTTCTCCCTTTTTTGTTTTGTTTTATTCTAGATCTCTCCGTGCCCGTTTGTTCATCGTGTGCCTAGCATGTCGATGTGGCGTCAAAAGTTCATCGTCCAGTCCTTGTCCTCTGAGCTTCTCTGATGCTTGAAACTCTCACCTTTGACCTTGTGTTACCTTTTGACGCTTATTAATTATACAATTTTTTGTTTGTTTTTTCATTTCTGTTGTTTGTGCTGCCAGTCAGTTGTGCTAGGAAGACTGCTGTGATGAAAAAAGATAAAAACTTGACTCAATTTGAAGTTGCCATTTGAATATTGTTATGAGTGCGTCAGAGAATCTATTTTTCTAGGACTTGAAATAACCACTAGATTTTTGCAAAAGTATTTTTTTGGCTTGAGTTGTGTGCGTTCTGGGTTCACTTGTGTTGCTCCCTACCTGAGCAGTCTTCCTAGCACATCATGTGTAGTTTTATGTGTACAAGCAGCCAGCAGTTTGATAAATCTACTCTGTGTTTCTCTCTCTCTCTCTCTCTCTCTCTCTCTCTCTCTCTCTCTCGTTCCTCACCTTTTTGTTAGAATGTCCGTCACATTTTGCTGCGACTGAGGATGACTTTGTACTTTTGTGCTTTAGGGTAGGTTGGCATGATGTGTTTGGGGAGTTCTGTGTTAAATGAGTGGCACCATTATTGGCTATTTTAAGTTGCCCCTTTCCAAAGCGTTTCCTGTCATTTTGTGGCATATTTTTTTTATTTCTTTTTTGTGTATCTGCATTTTTTTGTTTTCTGAAGTGAAAATTCTTTATAAAATAAGAAAGAATTGTATTGTCACAAATTGAGTTTTGTATTATCTTACATGCATGTTTTTGTTAACTGCACTGAAATCCTCAGCAAAATGTGATTTTTGTTTTTATTTTCTTTGTTTTTTTGTTTTTTTTTTTAAGAATCAAATAGTGCCAAATGTTGTGCATGTTGCCGTTGATCACCAATTCTTGTGTATCTCTTTTTATTTTTTTTACCCTCCTTTATCTCTGGTGTAAAAACATAAAAAAATAAGTTTTGGTTTAATAGTTCAGTCTTACTTGTCAATTTGGCAGATCACTCAGAGCCATTAATGGCCATTTGAGTGAGTGCGTGTGAATGTGCGGGAGACTGTGTCCTAATCCTGTCTTTCATTTGTTTTGTGAAAGGGATCTTTTTGCATCAGTGTTTACAAATTCTATAAGGTTTAGAGTCACTTCTACAGAAAAGGCATCCCACACTAAAAAGGGCATCATGGGCCGAGACTGCCTTCCCAAAAGGCTTTTAGCCTGAAACCTTCTGCCCTCTCTCTCTCTCTTTCTGAAAGCGAATAATATTGAATTTACTTTTAGTTTTGGATTTACTTTTATTTTTTTCTTGAGTTTGGAAAAGAAAAAATGTAAGTATATTCGTCCACATAATAGGTTATTAGAGAAAAGAAGGCCCATGCCCTGTCCCCTTTGTGACGGTGGATGCTGCTGGTGGCAGTCCTACTCCTCAGAATTTAGATTATGAACACTCCTCACCTGCGACCTGGTGGCTCGGACCACCCTGCCACTCCTTTTTTACTTGTCGGCTCACAGTGTTGCCAACCAGTTTTATTTTCTCATTTAGAGTTCCAACCCTTCACGTAGCTTTTGAAAACTTGTGGAAAATGATAGGGCACTTCCTGATCCTGGGTTTAGCCTCCCACTTTCCTCTGCCTAGCTGCTTTTATTTTATTTTTTTCCTGAATTCATCTGAGAGAAACCTGTGGGATTTTTTCTTTTTTTTTTTTGGTACCAAGTGATTGTATTTAACATGAGGTTTTGTACAGTTTCGTTTTGTTTTTTGCCTTTTCTACTAGAAAAAACATATAAAAACTGTTTCACAATGTGAACTGAAAATGAGCTGAAAACCTTGTAGAATTTGCCACTATGACCAAACTTAACAGTCTGTACTGCAGTAAGATTATGAATTTTTTGGAATAAAAACTCTGTGAAGTCTTCATTACTTCTAATTATTAAAAAAGAAAGCTTTTTTATTTTTGAAAGTTGTTTGTGTGGTTTTGATGTTAAACAAAAAGAAAAAAAAACTTTAAAAAAAAAAGTTGCTTTTTTTTGAGCGCAGTTTGTGTAGTTACAAATTTGAACAAGCGAGCCTTGGTTTACGGGGTTTCTTACTTTTTTGTCTTGACTGGGGTACTGAGCTGTTTTAATTGCACACGCAGCAGGCACTTGTTTTGTATGCCACGTGTGCTGCCAATTCTTGTTATTTACAATTAAACTGTTTGAGAAGATCCCTCTGTGTCTCCTGTCTATTTAATTTTCTTCCTTAGTGGCTCTGGAGGGAGGGTTTTATATACTTCCCTAGGTGTCCAGCAGATGGGGAGATTGTTTTGCTGATGCACTCTGAAGCGTCTACAACAAATGACACACTCCTGCAGTGTGGAAGTCTCCCTCATCTCCGTAGGTGTACTTTTCTACGCTATGGACCTCTTAAAAGTGAGTTTTTTTTTTTTTTGTTCTTGTTTTTTAAACTGGCATTGCTGTAATAAATCCCATCTTGTGATGGTAAGTCAAAAATCATGTTTATTACAATGACTGTAACTCACAAATGTTTACTCTTTCCACATAGCTGTTCAATATACTTAATTTAGTTTGTCACAGAAAAACGTCTACTTAAAAAGAATGAAAATAATTTGGAGAGGGTGGTGTGGGGGGAGACACATGCACACTGCTTCAGCATATGACCTTTGGCAAAATGATAGTTTGGGTGTCAAAATGTTAGACTTGTGTCACAGTTTCTTACCATGGGATGCACTGTTTATCATACTCAGGGAAAAGTCTTTAAATATTGTAGAAATTTCTATGGAGCAATATTCATACCAAACTTAAATGCAGTCCAACATGTTAACTACATTGCAATGCAATCCATATAAATATGATTTTGGCATGGTTTTATCGTGCCATAATTAAGAACATATGAACCAAATGATTGATTTCTTTTTGCTCTACAGCACACAATTTTCATGTTGGTTTAAAATGCAATGAAAAATTGTGTTGTATTTTAGTTTGTGTCTGTTAACTTAAAAGCAAAGCAAACTTTTTTTCATTGCCTTTAGTGGCTGCGCCGCGTGTATTTCCTACAAACGTAGAATTCAATCAAATGACCAATTAGCACCAAATGATGTGGCAAGAGCCATTCCAATCACAGTGGATTCACCTACTGTAAAGTTGATTAATAAGGAGTCGATAAAGCAGGGGAATCTGCTGTCTCATTGAACAGGTGGGAGCTGGCAGTGTAAATGAGTATTTCATTCTTTTCTTTGTCAATTGGTTGCTGGAAAGATTTAGTGTAATGGAAGCAGCAACAGGAGAAGAGTTTCTAACTGCTAGATTAAAATCCTTAAAATTCATATAAGAACTAAAATGTCTTGAACTGCTGTATCATATGATTATGTAGACCAACAACCAGGCCATCCATAAACCAATATTCCCCAAAATATGGTTCCCAAATTCCTGCAGATGGTGATGACATTACAGGGCATTTCTAAACTTCTTATCTTAATGTGTCAGTCAGGACTTTTTGAAGAAGAAAAGAGCAATGTGATGCAAGATAAGCGTAATGCATTATTTAGACAACTTGTCATAAGAGTACATTTTTTCAGTGAGATCTAAACACAATCGTCACCATTTTGGTTAATTACTTCACAGTGATGAAACGCCTCTTAGCTCATATGTTGATGCCCCTTGCTCCAACTTTTGATTCCTGATCATTTGTTTACATTCAGTTGGATTAATTAGCTTGGATATTAAGGCTGTGAAGCTAATGGCAATCTACTTATGCCAGGTGATAAAGCCAGAACTGATTCTGATCTGACGATTTGAGCAGAAGTTAGCATATGCAGCTTCCTACAGGTGCTTGTTTCTTTTCTTCTGACTTATTTCTATGCTGCTTGCTCTTTTTCACATTAGTTGTCATTTATCTGTCCAGCCCAGCAAAAACAAACTTAATCTACTACAATGCCTTTACCACAGTGGATTTAATTAGACTTTTTTGACACTGATCAACAGAACAAGACTCTTAATGTCAAAATGAAAAGAGATCTATGTTACAAATGTAAAACACAATAATTGATTGCATAAGTATTATCCCCTTCAAGCTGGTATTTAGTAGGTGGATGGCAGCCTTGAGTCTGTGTGGATCGGTTTTTGTCAGCTTTGCACTTTTGGATACTGCATGTTCCCTGTTCTTTTGTACTTGGCTCCTCAAGCCTTGTCAGGTTGCATGGGGAGTTTGAGTGAGCACTCCCCCCAACTCCCCCCAAGTCCAGCCACAGATTCTTAATTAGACTGAAGTCAGGATTTCCTACTTAATTCCCGTGTAGCTTTGGCTTTATGCTTTGTGTGGTTGTGTTGCCAGAAAACAAGCGTTCTCCCAAGCAGCATTTCTTGCGGTCTGCACAAGGTTTTTCTCCTAAGTGTTCCTCTATTTTACTGCATTCATTGTCAACTCTGTTCTCAACATGCCTTCCATGACCTACTGCAGAGAAGCATCCCCTCAGCATGATGCTGCCATGACCGTGCTTCTTGATGGGGATATAGTATATTTTTGATAACATGCAGTGTCTGGCTTACACTAAACATGCTGCTTAGTCTGATAGCTAAGAAAGCTCAATTTTGGTCTCATCAGACCTTAAAACCTTCATCCATTTGACTTCAGACTTTCCCATCATCCTTCTATCCAAATGTCCTGTGTGCTGTTCTTTTTTTTGCCTGTAGTTTTTCACTTCTTCAGAGCTCTCAGAGATCACTTGGTAACCTCCTTAGCTAGTTGTTTTCTTGTACAATCTCTCATTTTTTTGGATGGCCTGCTCCAAGACGGTTTACAGCTGTCCTGTATTGATTCAATTTGTTATTGAGCACTTTAACTGGACTCTAAGGGGTATTCAGTGACATAGATATCTTCTTGTCTCTATCCCTGACTACTTTCAGTCACCTTTCCATGAAGTTGCTTGTAGTGTTTGTCTTCATGATGTAGGTAAACCTACTGTACTGACCTACAACAAGTTGGCTTTCCTAGGTAAGGTTCATTTATACTGCAATCAATTGAAACCCATTGACAACAGACAGGTAGTTTCCATGTAATGACCATTTTGGAGAGATTTGTTTTCACTTTGACATTAAAGAGTCTTATTCTGTTGATCAGTGTGTCAAAAATGCCTAATTAAATCCACTATGATTCATTGTTTTAAAACAGTAAAATGTAAAAAAAATTCCAAGGAGGTGAAAACTTTTTACTGTATATTTGGCAAAATTATTTTTATCAAAGGTGCAAGATCAGGATATATTAGTTGTCCACAAGCAATTTTTTAAAATATCTGCATTAAATGCATGTTAACCGACACTCTGTGGCATCTAAACTACTTTGTCTGCAGTGCATTTTAAAGAAATCAGTAATATTTAATAGATTTGAAAATTCATGTCAGCAAATTGTATAGTACTGGTTAATCCTCCTACCTTACTAGTTATCTTTGGTCAGTCTATTTTTGAAGTTGACTTGTCAGTTGAAAATAAGCTAAATGTTATTTGCATTGTTTCGATTGATGACATTGTTCTGCAGTGGTCATTTTAAGTTCAAAAACTATACCTGTTTATTATCTGAGTGCCGTATGTGTGTTCTCCCTGTGGATTTCTACCAGTCTATTTCTCTGACATCCCAGTGACATGCAAGTTAGGTTAGTTTAGTTGATTGTCTGTTAGTGTGTGCATTAAGGGGCCTGTGATCCTTACTTGGATTAAGCGGGTGTGAGAATGTCATTTTACTTAAACAGCAATCTGAGCTGGCTGTTTGGCTTGTCGACATTGCTTTCTTACATCAACATGTGAAGCACTGAGATGTCTTCTTTTCTGGTATTTTAGAAAAAATGACACAGCTAATTGAATGGGACTTTGATGCATTTTTTGTAACTGACCCTCTTATTAATAAAATAAAAAGTAGAATACCTCCTTTTTTGTTGGACGTGGGCACATTTTTAAATTGTTTTGTCTTTGTAAATTGGACTGAGAATTACCACCTTAGGTGAGTTGATACCTCACCCTTAAACAATTTAGAAGAGGCATCAGCCCTCCAAAGCCTTGATGCTGGATGTCTGGACCATCACAGTTTGCTGTTAATTATTGTTTTTAGAACAATGTTTGAAGACCAACTTCCTACACGACAAGTCCTATTGTTCACCGGGCTCCTGCTCAAGAAGGAAAATAAAATAACTTAGGAGTATGGTATATAATTTATGCTGGCCATTTTTGATTTTTCTCTGCTTATTTAGATTTTACTGTTGGTTTGCAAAGGTGTGTTATGATAATTGGTTCAATGTGCGAGTAGGATTACCTAGCACCCTGTTTTTACTGCTCTTAAGTTCGGCTGGCCTCCCCAGTGTGAATTGCAAAATGGATAGGTGGATAGATTTTGCTTCCCATACAGCATGACCACTTTTCCATTTCTGGTTGCTCCCCTTTTAGATCAGAAATGTTGTTTTATTTGTTTTAAAAGCTTGAGGAAATCATTGCTACTTTGAGAAGATGTACTTGGTATATTGCCACAGGGAGCCCACATTTCCTTAAGGCATTTCTGCATGTCCTTTTATGTTATTAAAGAGGCTCCTCCCGTGTTTGGTTCATTCCTTGCACCTGATGCTGCCTCAGATAGGGACATGGACCTGTGCTGGGCCATGCTGGTCCAAAGATGAATCAAAGAATTTCCTTCTTAGTGGCGTAGTGGTAAAGATTGTACTGTTACTGCTTCATGTAGTAAGTTATAGCTTCAGATTTCAAACCTGGCAACTACTCTGTGGAGTTTGTGTTCTCCTCTTGTCTGTGTTGATTTTCTTTCTACATTCTAAACACTTGGCAGGTTATTTGGAAGCTCAAAACTGGGCATGTGGCTGTGTGAGGGAGTTAGCTGTGTTATGAACTGACACCCCTACCTCTCTTGTTTCCTGACTTATGCCTAGCGCCTCTATGAGGAACACCTGGGGGGTATTGCACAAAACCAAGATAAGGAATTAAGCTGGGATTTTCTGCTTATCCGGGCTGAATTTAGCCCTGACTCGGTTGCATGAAGGGAGGCTAAATTAATCTACATTAAGTTACTATGGAGATTTACACTTTGCAGCTAGCCTGCTCCAGAGCAGGCTAACAACCAGGCTAAGATTAATCTTAGTGATTTATCGGCTAGTTCCTCCCTAAATCCTACTAGATATTAATGTGTTTTAGTCATTTCATGGTCCTGCATTAAAAAACTAGATATACTGTCATTCATCTATTTATGCGTACTGTCATTTTAGTTATTATTGAAAACTGCTGTTCATTTCACTGTCAGAGGTTTGATGAATATATATATTATTCGAGATTTAAAGAGATTTAAAACACCCAGTGAGGAAAGCACATTTTCCTGAGCAATTATTACTTTGCTGTCCACAATGAATGCCAACACAGTGCAAAAGAACTATACTATACAATATGAGAAATAGAATATAGACTATGTATATCTATATATGCAAGTATACAGTAGAAATGTATTGTTGAATGATAAAAAATATCAATATATTATATTTTATTGCAGTTGATGAGATAATAAGAAATGGCTCCTCAATTTGCAAATGTGGTTTCAATTAAGTCCGTAACGAGGTCAATACGTAGTATATATAGACTAAAGATTTGTGTGTTTCCTATCCACAATGGCTTGCCCTTTGTTGAATGATGTAGTTGATGAGGAAGTTTTAATACTCAGACGAGCATTCAGGCATGAAAGAGTCTTCGAGATAGGGCAGACCCATTGGCCTTTTCAGACGAATATCTGACTGAGAGGTACAGATTCTCAAGTGATGGCATCAGATATTTGTGTAGGCTGCTGGGTCCAAACATACAGCACAGGACCGCACGGAGCCATGCTCTCACTGTCCCACAGATGGTCTGCATAGCACTGCGATTCTTTGCAAGTGGCATGTTTCTGTATTCTGTCGGTGATGCAGAAAACCTCAATAAAGCCACTATTTGCCGCACAATAAGAAAAGTAAGTCTGGCATTGAAATCTCTTGTGCACATATTTATCACCTTCCCTGGCCACAGAAGATTCATCCACATCAAGGAGGAGTTCTACAAGATTGCAGGTAACATGAATAATAACAGATTACTACAAAATGTTACATTAGCACAGTCACAGTATGACAGTCATTGTTTTGTGTTATAGCTTTTCCTAATGTAATTGGTACAGTGGATTGCACCCATATTCAGTATCCAACGCCCTCAGGGGCACATGAGGGAGATTATGTGAACAGGAAATCCTTCCACAGTGTCAATGTTCAGGTAAGAATAAGTAATGGTTACTGTCAGCTACATAATTATTCTGTGCATTAAATTACCTTAATAGGCTATATATTGTTACAGATGATCTGTGATGCTGACTGCCTTATCACAAATTTAGAGGCAAAGTGGCCTGGCTCAGTCCACGACTCCAGAATCTTTCGGGCCAGTAGAATTTACCAGAGACTCTCTCTAGGTAAACCACCCCATTTTTTAAGCACCTTGAACAGCAAGAGTACAGTACTTGTAAGAATTATGTTTTGTATTCACAGGTGAGTTCTCTGGTGTGCTGCTGGGGGACAAAGGTTATGCCTGTGAGACATTTCTGATGACTCCCCTTACAGACCCCCAAACCCCAGCACAGCAAGCTTACAACCATGCCCATGCCAAAACCAGGGCTCGAATTGAAATGACCTTCGGCCTCCTGAAATCCCGATTTCAGTGCCTGCACCACCTGAGGGTCTTCCCAGACAGAGCATGCGACGTGACTGTTGCCTGCACAGTGCTGCACAATATTGCCAGCCTAAGAAAGAAAGGGCTCCCAGAGTTGCTTTGGATGTTGATTGGGACAATGCTGCCATATTCCCAGATAACAGAAATGGTAGACTTGTTAGAGAACAATACATTGCAAATTATTTCAGTTAATTTAGTTTTGATTTAGCCCATCCCTTAATAAAGGATAATGTAGGCTATATAACTTTTCATGTGTACATGCATTTTATTTGGCATCAGTAGCACACACTGTGGTTATCTTCCCAAATTCTAGTTCCACTTCACTGGATCGATCACTATAAAGTGTACCTGACAGTCATAAAAAAATTGTAGAAGACCACAATGGTTTTGGAATATTTTTCTTTTATTATTTTGCTGTTATCACTTGTCAGCTTGGAGCTGTGGACAGAACAAATTATGATGATTAATACATTGGGTTACAGTCATGGTTACAGTATGAACTGAAGTCACTTACTTCTGTTTGTAGTTTCTGGATTTCCAGTTCTAGTTTCCTCAGTGTCTTGCGTTTAATTTGCATGTCAAGGTCCATGTCCTGCAGCTTTCTTTTGTTCACATCAATCTTGACTTCTGAAAGCTCGATCTGTCTCTTAAGATGTGTTGTGTAGAGATGTCTGACAGTTTGTGAATTCTGTGAACACCTTTTGTTAGCATAGCACAATTTTTGCATAATGTAAATTTACTTTAGGCAATACTCACTATGTTACCAGGCTGCTTATCAGACTGCCCAATGTCAGGATCCTTTAACAAATGATATTTTCTATTAGTACCACTTCCTGACTTCTTATCTATTATAAACTTAAAAATGTGTCCATTTCCACAAAATTGACATGATACCTCGAGCCTTCTAGAGTCCAACGACACGGTCTCATCATCGGCAGAAGTGCACTCCACTGCTGTAGATGTGGCTTCCCTCTGCCATATTCATTACTGGTATTGATATTTTTGACAGAACACGCAAAGCCAATGATTTAATAAAGAATACTCACCGGCAAATCATAGTCTGGGGGATCCAAAAGTGTAAGAGTGTTACCAGCCACTGCAAGGTAAAGCAAAGTCACACAGTCCACATAACAAAATATAAATGGATTTTAATATTTTCCATGCGCAGTAGTATGGCAATAATGTACATTGTATGAAGAGGCCAGTATCCCTTGCTGGGCCAGAGTCAGTGGCTGTCCCTCCCTGGATCCCTTCAATCACTGGCTTCCCTTTATTTAAGTCCAGGGCCAGCTCCTCTGCTGGGGTGAAGTCTTGGGTTGGAGGGCCACCCCGTACCAGTAATATGACTTTTCTTTTTTATGGCTAAAATCAGCACAGATAATAAAATGTCAGCAAACATGTCACCTATGTTCTCAGCAAACAAGTCACTTACCAGCCTGCAAAATATTCTTGTATTTAATCTTGACTTGCTGCCAAGTCCTTTTTTGGCCAGACATGTTTGTTCTTTAAGAGGAATAGAAAGATACAAATGATAAAATAGATTAGATGGATAAAAATAGAGCAAATTATCTGATTATAGATTACATCAAATTAATTAGAAACAAAACCTACATACAAATAGATAAGAGTAAAAGGATTAAACACATTAGAGACATAAAATAAACTAAATATATCAAATAGATGCATATAGTGGGTAAGTGTTTGCAATTATTCTTCATGTTAAATGCATGTCCACTGGACACATTTAAGGCAAAGTATACAATTATTTTTGAAAATGACAAGTAACTCCTTGAATTGTAATTATGAGGGTTTCAGTGGAGCACTGGTTATTTGGACTACTTACGCATTCAATCGGTCCGCTATTGTTTGCCAGGCATTCTCTCTTTGCTTTATTACAGCAGCTGTATTGCCTTTTTTACATATTATATGTTTCACTTCTTCATACGTTTCCATAAGAAGCTGTTGCTCATTAGGCGAAAAGTATGCCGCACGGGTTTTGTCCATTTTGCATCGGTGATTCTGTGATCGATTTCGTGATCTTTTTAAGAATACCATGAACGCGCATTTATCCAAACTATATACACCCTGGCTTAACATATCCGCGCGTTCTCATCCTGGCTCAGCAAACGTGCAACGGATTAAGCCAGGATGCACTGATTAAACTAGGTCAAGCCGCGACTGTTCTGTTATCCTGGCTTTCTTAATTCTACTTTTGTGCAATACCCCTCTGCTCTCACAACCCTGGATACTGGAAAACAGTGTTTGAAAGTGAATGGATGTTACGTAGACAGGAGCAGTCAAATCACGGGCAACCTTAAACACCAGACGTTGAAAGCAGACAGTCAAAAGTGCCACCCAGTCAGGCCTTTGGTATGTTTTACTCCCTCATAAAATCGAGAAAGCTGCTTGTTGTTGCCCACTGGGGTCAGTTCAGACCCTTTTCAAATTATTTGTTAGTTCCTTTACTCCCCATTTTGAAATCTTAGGCATATACCATGGGAAGATATTTGATGAAGTCAAGACATCAATAGAACAACTTTCAGAATGATGTCTGCTTTGGACATGTTAACCTAATAATGAATCATTCCAAGTGAATGAAGCCTGGCAGAGTCAGTGGGGTTGTAAAATGCTAAGAAACTTACTGAATTCAATCTAGATTCTATTTTTTTAATCATAGTAGACCTATCAAGATTTGAAGTTCCTTTAAACAGTGTCTGTAGATGAAGGTGATGTAATATAACAAACCCAACTTTATATTTTGTAGATTCTGGAATGACTGAGTCCAATCACAGATCTGAATTTCTTTGAGAAGATTTGAAATGGGCTGTGCATGAAAAACGTACACTCCCTCAACCCCCCCCAAACATCACAGAAATTAAAGAATTTAATATGGAGGACTGGGAAATGACTTTCTCTTAGTAGACAACAGAGACTGTTTTGACAGTTACAGGAAACACCTACTGGAGAGGGCAATGCTGGTATTAGAGCCAAGGGTAGACTTACTTTTTTTTTTTTTTTACACAGACAGAAATTGATTACACATCTGTACATTTTTTATCGAATAAATTATTGCAAAGGTAAATTTTCTTTATTTTCCCCTCAAATTCACCATCTTTATCTAAAGATACTATTTAAATGAAGATTAAATCTTGATATATCTAAATGTTTTTAAAACAAATGAATGGGGTGTGCTTACTTTTTCACATGACTGTATACAGTATATATTGTGGTCAAACAGTAGTGAAGTAGGTTTAACGAAGAAATGTTGGGACACCAACAAGGTTTTCCTATTTTTTTCTCTTCAAACAGAAAATAAAATAACGCGCAATGGTGGCTGTAAACATAATATATAGACAGTTGCCTTCCTCTTAAGGTAATTGTTGCTCGTCTGAGCAAGTCCTTCTGGTTCGTGGAGCTCACTCTTTCCAGTTAGGTCTGGTCAAAGTCAGATGCCACCCTCCGGGGATGGCGCAGCTTTATAGGAATTTCTTCAGAAGGAGCTAAATCAGTTGCCTCAGTGGGTGTTTTCTTGGAGCTGTGGAGGGCAGAAACAGGTGACAAGATAAGTGTTGGTGCCCCTTCTCGCTTTGGGGTGGTACTACATACCTGGGAAATTACCCACTGGCACACATGTGTGCCTAAGTACTGCCTATGTTTAATCTCTATATACAGATGGGGTAAGTCATTTGTTCAAAGATCAAAATTTTCCTTGAACTGGCAGTGTGTGGCAGGAACAAGCCCATACTATTATCTGCCTAACAGTCAGTTTTGTCCAGGCAGGGATTTTCAGTTTTTATATGGTGGTGGTGTTTTTGCCAACATAAACAAAAATGAGCAGCAGTGTCCATTTTTCTTCACGTAATCAAAGCACTTTACTGCACTTAATAGTGCAATATGGGCATCTAGCAAGAATGAAGCTGCTTTTGCTAACTGTAAGCCGTGACATTTCATAACGCACAAGTCATCTGTGATGCCAAGATGAGACTGACAAACGCGGCTCAGTAGCCAGTGACAACCAGGGATTAATTTATTTTGAAGCACTGGCAGATGTGATGGTACTGTATGTGGTTGGCCGGCTTTGTAGGTAAGGTAACTGGCTCAACTCTCCATTTTTTATATGGCTTATTTTATTCATTGTAACAGCAGTTACTTCATTACATGTGCCAAGTGGTAGTTGATAAACCATTCACACAATGGTGCCTTACTCCTTTTTCTGCCCACAAGAACACAGACAGGAGGGACTTATTATGCCATACATGCTCTTGTGCGCTCAATTTTGGAGTGCAGCATAGGACTCAATGCGTCAGAAGGGAGGCTGCTCCACCAGCTACAGGAGGTCTTCAGCATCGTGATTGCATACAGTATGTAGGAGGATGATTGTGATTTATAAAAGTAAATTGTGAATAAATGTGCATATGTCAGGATTTATAAATGAGATTTTATTTTTTGATGCAAGCATTTTCGTGTTTTTTGATGTAAGTACATTTTCGTGCCTGAATGCATACAAAGTTTAACAAATAAGATCACAAGTGCAGATAGGAATCGCGAGTGTAAATCTGTTAATTTTGTATGTGATGTGCTGGGCAGACATAACCTTCTAATGTGTGAGCGGTAATAAAGACGGAGTAGAAGAAAAATCTGTGAAATTTGATGGAATTAAGTGGAATCTTTCATATTAACAATACTGGTTTGATTTTAGGGCGGCACGGTGGCGCAGTGGTAGCGCTGCTGCCTCGCAGTTAGGAGGCCCGGGTTCGCTTCATGGGTCCTCCCTGCGTGGAGTTTGCATGTTCTCCCCGTGTCTGCGTGGGTTTCCTCCGGGCGCTCCGGTTTCCTCCCACAATCCAAAGACGTGCAGGTTAGGTGGATTGGCGATTCTAAATTGGCCCTAGTGTGTGCTTGGTGTGTGGGTGTGTTTGTGTGTGTCCTGCGGTGGGTTGGCACCCTGCCCGGGATTGGTTCCTGCCTTGTGCCCTGTGTTGGCTGGGATTGGCTCCAGCAGACCCCCGTGACCCTGTATTCGGATTCAGCGGGTTGGAAAATGGATGGATGGATGGTATGATTTTAAAAATCTTCCATGTTGTGCCAGGCATTGAGTGACCAATATGGCTTCAGCAAAAGGTTTGGAATTGAGAGATTAGATTAGAACAAAAACCTGCAGCTACTATGGCCCTCCAGGATGGAACCTGCTTTTCTTTCTTTTAGTCTTAATATAAATGGGATGGTCTTCTCTGTCGTCTTCAGACATATATTTGTTCTGCTGCCACTCCCTCAGCAACAGACTTATCTAGAGGTTCCAGTTTATTTTGTCATCTTGCCCACAGCGTGTCAGATTAACAGCTCCTGCTCCACTGTTTCCAATCGGGTCACTGACATCCCAAGATCCAGAGGCTCCTTGCTGTTGGGCCACGCCTGTTCGTCTCGGCATGTGTGTGGGTGTAAGTGTTATGATGAATGGCTTGCTGGCTCTTTGTGACCTTGGACAGTTTAGAAAGTTGGCTGGAATGCCAGAGAGTGGCAGTCACGTGATGAAGAATGACAAGCACAGCTGTGGCCAATCCAAAGAAAGACTGCTTCATAAACATGCAGGGATGTTACCGTCCTGCTCTAGAGTTTCACACTCCATCTGCATGAAAGACGCCTGGAAGAGTGACCAGGTTGGGCCTGTTGCACAATGAGCGTTTTACAGCTTGCTTTCTTTGACTTTGCTCAATTTGCTGCTTGATCCACTCCACCACAACTGAATGCACAGGGGCAATGTTTATTCCTACCTCTGTCTCTTCATCGTATTGCCTGAATTCTGAGGACGTACACACGTCTGACCAGCGTGGAACTGGAGATCTTGTTTCCTAGGGGGAGAGCTGAAATGGGTCAGGACCAAGCAAAACAGCAGATTGAGAAGGGACTCCACCTGTATCAGTCTAACCAGACCGAGAAAGCACTCCACATTTGGGCCAAGGTCTTGGAGAAGGCATCTGACCCTGCTGCAAAGTTCCGGGTTCTTGGCTGTCTCATCACTGCCCATTCGGAGATGGGAAAATATAAGGACATGCTGAAGGTAGTTGCTGTTCATTCCTGGATAATTCTGCATGCTGTTTCTGCTGAACATGGAAACGAAATGAAGTCTGTTCAGGTGGTGGCCAAGCGTGCCCACTTTAAACAGCCTCCTTGTATCTGTGGGGCTGTGGTAGAAATGAATGTGTCCACCTGGCAGGCCAGGATGCCTGAGTGGTGAGATCTGTGTTTTAGTGAGATTAAGTAGAAGTCCTAATATTTCAGATCTGTGTTCAGTAACAAAAAGTCTGCTGCCACAAGTGAGAGATCGGGCAGGGTGAAGTTTGTGTCCTCTCTCTAGTAATATTACAGCTGTGCATGCCATGCAGTTTGACTTTATGTAACGCTTATTAAGTAGACTATGGGCCTTCGTGATTCATTTTTAGGACAGGTTTGACACATTCAGGGAGACGCACATGTACCCGGGAAGGCGAGAGTGGCCTGCTTTTGAGCCACTTTTGAAGCCACACTGAGAAGGGCAGCTGTCTAGTGAATCATAGCAGGAGAAGCAGCAGGTGTTGTCCATCGCAGGCTGGCCAGCCCGAGGTGGAGAGGCCCTGTGTGACAGATGGAACACCACTGTCTTTTTTCTTTTTTTTTTTTTTCCTTACCCCTGATAATCAACTTCTTCACACGCGCCCTCCGCCCCTGGTGCATTGCTAGTAACTGGGATCTTGTGCTTCAATCCTGCACCCGGGGGCCCACTGAGTTGCTAATCTTCAATTATTTTCTTCTTTGGAAGCTGCCACCTGCTCACCAGTCATCACAGAGTTAGTCTACAGAGTTGTGGCGCCCATCTATTTCCTGTTCGTTCATGTGTTTGTCAATGATCTGTGTTGCTAATGTATACTTAATAGCAGTTTATTTATAACTTACGATGAGGCTGCAAATTTAGCATGACATGCCTTTGTGTTAATGCACTATAAAAGATTTTAAAATATTAAAAACGTTTAGATATGTAGAGAAGCTCACTTACTAGGATGGGGCAAGTTCAGAAATGTCAGTGAAGTTCCTGTTTGGGAGGTGAGAAAAATACTCCGTACTCCACACAGACTGCCTTTCCCAAGATTTCTTTCACTTTTTTTCTCCCCTGCAAGGTTTTTTTTCTCCCTTGTTCTCTTAGGGAGTTAAGGGGCAACAGGCTGGGGGCTGTCAAAAAAAAAAGCCTGTTTAAGCCCATTGAGGGATTCCTTGTGTGATTTTAGGTGTTTGAGCTCAGTTGTGAGCAAAAACTTTTACCACATTGCTGGGCATAATTCAAATATTATACATGTTAGGGTTTTAGTCCATGGGAGAAATACTTTGTGGTATTCAGAGGTTCTGTTAATGCCCCCAGTGTTGAGTGAATTATGGAAGTACAGTTTATCCCTTGCAATTTGCAGGGGGTTAGGGGTCAAAGAACACTGAGTGAATGTGAAAATCTGTGAATATGTTTTGGGCCCATGATTACCATATAGTCTATGTTTATTGCACTAAATAAGATGCCAGAAATGTGAGATGGAACGATCACCGTGCATACAAATCACGTACTGTATGTGAGGCTGGCTGCCCCTAGACCAGGGCTCCCCAACTCTGGTCCTGGAGGACCGCTGCAGATTTTCATTCCAACTCTTTTCTTAATTAGTGACCTGCTTTTGCCACTAAATGACTTCTTTTGAATGAATTTTATTTGACTTACACTCCTTAATTGTTTCTTTTTCCTTAATTAGTAGTCAAACAATAATGAGATGTACAAAATTTGCCAAAACATGACCAGCTAACTGTGTCCATTATACAATTTCTGAGAAGAAAGAAAGATGAAGGTCTCAGGAATGTTGATCTGCTCAAATCCCCAAAGCATTTTGACAGTGCTGTTAGAAAAGAGAAAATCAGCAATTTCAGAAATGTATGCAATTGCACAATGAGAGTGGCAACAAGCCATGGAATTAAAGAGCGGGTTGAATTGACAACAAGACTTGGAGCCTAATTAAACAACTGGTTGGAGTTTGTCAACAAGTCAATTAAAATTAATTCAACATACGTTAATTAGCAGTAGAAACAGGCCACTAATTAAGAAAAGGGTTAAAATGAAAACCTGCAGCCACAGAGGTCCTCAAGGACTGGAGTTGGGGACCCCTACCCTAGACAATGTGAGCAGCTGTGCAGTTCTTTAGTGAATTGTAACTTTTTATGTAATTTAACTTACTATAATAAATGTGTGTATGTATATTTATGGTAGTAAATGATAAATATTGCAGATAAGATGTCCAACAAAATACTAATTACAGAATGATACACTCTAATGACAGTCCAGTTTCACCGATGCAGATGATGATGATGGTGGTGTAGTTATGAATTGTAATCTCTCAGTGAGCAACCTCCTGAAAGTTATGTAAATCTTTGTCCTACCATGATGCCAATGCATGTGAATATTCATAGAAGTTAGGAACACTCCTCAGTCGAAGATATTTTTCATCCATCCATCCATTTTCTAACCCGCTGAATCCGAGCATAGGGTCACGGGGGTCTGCTGGAGCCAATCCCAGCCAACACAGGGCACAAGGCAGGAACCAATCCTGGGCAGGGTGCCAACCCACCGCAGGACACACACAAACACACCCACACACCAAGCACACACTAGGGCCAATTTAGAATCGCCAATCCACCTAACCTGCATGTCTTTGGATTGTGGGAGGAAACCGGAGCGCCCGGAGGAAACCCACGCAGACACGGGAGAACATGCAGACTCCACGCAGGGAGGACGGGAAGCGAACCCGGGTCTCCTAACTGCGAGGCAGCAGCGCTACCACTGCGCCACCGTGCCGCCCGAGATATTTTTCATCCCAGACAAAATCACATAAATAAGCGGGCACAGGACAATAGCATAAATTTAGAGAAAATTGCAATCTGACGGGTGTAATTGTATTCCAGTTGTGCATTGAATTGTTGAAACAAGGACACCAGTGACTGTGTTCCTGTCAGATTCCTATGACTCACTTTTAAAGCTGGCATCCCCATCTTTCACCGAAGCTACCCTGTGACGCAGTATTCCAGGGACTACAGAGATTGGCAGTCCATTTAAGTAGTGCTGCTACAGTGTCATTTCCATTTTTCCTCAATAAGACTGCAAAACCTGCAAAATAATCTTTTAATTATTGATGACAAACCCACAAATAGGTGGATCCACAAGTTGTAAACCTGTAATTACAAATAAATCTCACCTGCCACCCCTACTCTCACCACTCTCCCTTTGCACACTCTGACATGGAGAAAAACTCCAAAGGGGAACCATCAGTTTATTTAGTGTCCTTGGGAAATATTGTAACCCTACAATCAACCAATAGATCTATAAGTAATAAATAGCAAATTGAAAGAAATAGCAAATCGAAGTGTATACACAATTAGTCTAACACGTTGGGAAGAAGCAATGAATTGTCTAATAGCAGCAGGCAGCAAAGAGCACCAGAGATGCATCTTTTCATACCGTGGAGGAATGAGTCTGTGGATTAATGTTCCCCTCAAAGAGCGCCTCCTAAGGGATGGAGGCCATTTTTTTTTTCAATGTTAGGATATGAATAGCTTAAACAGGCAAATTGCACCATACATGGATGCACAATCTGCAAATAATTTTCATTGTTTCTAAGCAGAGTTAGGCTAAATGAGACCTCATTAACACCACCCTGAAGCTCTGGTTAAGTTAAGCGCACAAGCAAGGAAGTGAGGTGTTTTGTGGGTGAAGCAGATTACAATAAAAACCACCTTAAGGATGATCTCCTTCTGTGTTCATTTTTGAGCATATTGTAGTGAACACCAAGGTTGAATACTGAGACTCGCACTTTTTAAACAGATAACTAACTTGATTACTGAGTAATAATAAACAGCAGCACTATACAGTACTCTATAAAAGTGTAAATAGACTGATTAGTTCTCTCTTCCCTTGTTATGGGTTCCAGAATAACAAATGTGAACTGGGAACGGGACCAGGCTATCCTCATGTTGCCCCCTTTAACGTTAACACCATTGCTATTGTGGTATTAACAACCACCGACACTTTCTGCTGCTCACAGCCATAGTCTTCAGCAATGTTAGCAAGGCAAACACTACTGGCTGCACTCGGCTCCTATTTATCCTTTTTCACTGAACCTCTCTGCCCTTTCTCCTCAGATCCTCTTGACTCTTGCCCTCCTTCTCTAACTGTCAGACTTAAAGCCACTGAAGCCTCAAGCCCCATCTAAGAGCCTGTGAAAAGCTCAGAGACGGCTGCCTTCCTGCCTGGCCTGTGAAGAACTATCCGCTACAATAGCCCTCACAAAGCCAGCCCTGGGCTTTGAAAGTACATTTTTAAAATATGTAATGGTATTATAAAGACCCCAATAATTTGCATTTTGAACCTTTCAAGTTAAAGAGTTTTGGAAATGCCATCTTGATTTTAAGTAGATAATAACAACAACATTTATTTATATAGCACATTTTCATACAAGACAAAATGTAGCTCAAAGTGCTTTACAAAATGAAGAATAGAAAAATAGAAGACACAATAAAAAATAAAAATAAGTCAACATTAATTAGCATAGAATAAGTAAGGTCCGATGGCCAGGGTGGATATATTGCTTGCAAACCTGCTTCCAGAGTAATCGGCAGGGACCCCCAACAGAGAAATGTTGGCTGCTGGCTAACCCCAGTTTTTTGGGGGAGGTTCTCATATGGGGCTACTGCCTTTGGTTTCAAATTTGGAGGGGAGTTGTCATCACTTTAAAAGGCCACTATGGCATTTTGCCTTCTCACTTGACCGTTTGATTTATCTGTACCAGCAAACTAATGGGACACCTTTGAAAATTTGAGGATTGATCCTTCCACTTGTTCTTTACTTGCTTGATATGTTAAAGAACACAGGATGGGACTTCCTCAGCTCACAGAGCTTACTTTTAAAAGCACTTGCTGATTTTTATTTGGACCACTGAGATAAAAGGACCCATTTGGAAATTTAGGATTTGATCCTTCCATTTTTTTGTTAATGTTCTTATTATGTGAAAGGGAGGTGAAGTCTATCTGAAAAATATTGGGTGTAGGGCAGGAACCAGCACTGGATGGGACTCCCTCGTTGGGCACATTCAGTCACACACACATCTACCCATGTTCCCACTGGGCCAATTTACAGACCTTTGTTAGCCTGGTACAACAAGATTTTGGAGGGGAGAAGAAACTGAAACATCTGAAGAAATGCAACCTGAGAATCAAAGTCAGATTCAAGTTGATGGGAGGCCACAATACAAACCACTAAACTAGATTAAGCACAGTTAATAACAGATGGATCAGTATCATTCATTGATGTGTACGTGTAAGTTCATTATCTAGTCAGGTGCAATGCAGGACACCAGTCCATTACAGGGCACACCTACACTTTGCTTACTTCGGGCACGTACAGAGTCACCAACTAACCTAACATACATGTCTTTCAGATGTATGAGAACATGCACTCTCCACAGAAGCAGTGACTGGGTCTGAATTTGAACCCAAAGGTGTGAGGCAACATCCCCAGCCACTCTGCTGCTTTGCCGCCTTACCTTCACTCACAAAAAATTCAAACCAACTTAATTCATTTCAGAATCATATGGGGCTGGAATCAGGTGAGACATGAGGTGAGAACCAACTGCGGATGCCAATCACATACTCACTCATACAAATCCATATACTTCTAAAAGGATAATCCAGTTGGATTAGGAATTAGGATAGGGTTAGCCAATTAACCTAATTTGAACACCTTTGGGGGATGTGAGATGAAAACCCTCTAAGTGGGATTTAAAACCCAGGATGAATTGTACTTACCATGTTGCCCCCCTGTTCTGTTCTACCCTCATCCATTGCTGTCAGCTGCTAAAACAGTCATCCATTTTCAGAATAGGGTCTTGGGGAAACTGGAGCCGGTCCTGGCATTGAACACTATACGAAACCACTCTAGATGGGACATCAGTCAGCAGCTGGGTACTCACTGACTTAGGAACAGTTTCAAATCCTCCATCACTCTAACCTTCAAGTCTTTGGGATATGAGTGGGAGTAGGAGAAAATACAGAGAACAGGAAAACTCCACACATCAGCCAACTAGACTGGCAAATTAATCTGTCTCCTTGAAGGTATGAGGCAGCAGCAGTACATTGTGCCACCATACTTTTCTTGCTGTTTGAAGTTATTTAGTAATTTCTTAATGGAACTAAGAGAGTACAGAGTATGAAAAGCACTGTGTGATTCCACAAGTGTCCTTTTAATGTGGGATGAAGAAAAAGAAGAAGGTGCCTGCTGCAAAACATAGGCAAATTAGAACGGGGTTCAAGCACTAAGAAAAAGGAATGCTACCACCAGGCCATCCATCTCATGAGAGCTCTGTCCAGCAATTGTCTGTTCCTGACTTTTCACTAGGACATTCCAGGACGGGACAGACACAGAGAGGGCTTGTGGGGACTTGACACTCCCAAAGCGGTCAACTCACGGCAACTCCTAAAAAATCACTAAACAAAGCGCGAATAAAACTATAACGAATACCGATAGGGAAAGAGACTGTTGTATACGATGAATAATCTCAACGCCGTACAGTACGCTCCCAGTTTTACTGTACTTTTTACTTGCATGACTGCAAGACCTTTAGAAGCACTAAAAAAAAATTTGGTTTACTCTTGTATATCTGATTCAAACTATAAATAATAAGATTATTTTTCGAAATGAAACAAAACTTGCTGTAAGTTGGAAAGTAATGTTTATTTTGCAGTTTTGCACCATATGGTGCATGGTAAATCCGGCAATGAAAAATGTATGTGGTGCACCCCAAACCCGACCATCCCCTTTATGCCCTAAGCACGTGTTTATTTTGCTTAATGGTTAATCAAGCTCTGCTTTCCAGATGTTAACAAAGTAACAAATACGTGGTCAGTCTCAAAGACACGGCCAGTCTCGCACGGTCTCCAGTCATGTCACACAACCAGTGTGTCTCCGACCGTCATCTCATTGTGCTTTCTGTTGCATTCCTGAATCTTCACGGATTTATAGAATACTGCACAAATCGTCGCTGTCACCCAGACATCCAGCCTGACCCAGACATCATCTGGCCAGTCTGCTGGCTCTTACTCTATTATTAGCCTACTATCACAAGCCTAGTAAAACCCGTTTTTCAAACATTTTGAAGTAATTTTTTTTTAGTTTAAATATGTATTACTTTTTTCGAAATTATTTTTTTCCCGGACTGTGTGTTGTATGCTTAGACATTTTCCCCAGTCCCCTAAAACTATTTCTACACCTCGTACAGCCACTCCGCCAAAGGCGTCTTGGCGCCTCCAGGTCTTATATCTGCTACTGTGCACCATCATTACTTGCATAGAATTATCGATACTCATCGCAAATGATTCAATTTTGTATCAGAAGGCGGCGCTTTAGAAACCTTCAAATCGCAGCTTTATATTATTTTAGAAAGATTAAAGCCTCCGCTATGCAGATCCTATAACACGCGACTCACACTGGACTATCTTGTCGCCAATCGTATTTGTGCTCAAACTGTACGAGCACGTTCGGTCCAGCTGGCATGTCACACGTGGGTGTTCCGACAATTCGTGCACATGGCATGACACCAACGGACAGTTTGACTCATTGACATTTTACAATGAAGCTTTGCCCATTCAAACCAACCCGGCCATATGAATAACTGGACACGCGGGTGGCGGAAGAGAGGACATGGATTATGTGAATTTCCCCTTGGGATTAATAAAGTATCTATCTATCTATCTATCTAATTTACCGTTGTGTGTATTTATTTCGGACTCTTTCAGCAAACACTTTTTAAGATGCTTTAGTCATTGGCCATTCAGTTGTATGTGTGCTGCTGCTGCATGAAAGCTAGTTTTATTAGTCAAAGATGTGCACAAAAACGGCAATAGCCAAAGTTCAATGTGCTGTAGTCAATTTCGGGAATTTGATAGCGGCATCACAAAATCGACTCGTGAGACAGTTCACACTACAAGGCAGCTGACTGAAATTTCAGACATGACTGAAATTCTTCCGATCGTACGACAGCCCAATAGTATGATGTAAAAAGTTATCATAGTGCAGGTCAAACGAGGCGGACGAAACTTAAATACTGGCCGATTCAGAAAGGAAGCCAACGACTGCAAGGCACGTTTAAAATCTTTCTGAAATGTCACAGTGTATGTCTGCACTACGCAACAGGAGTGGCAGACGTAATTTACATACTTTTAGCGAGTCGGGACTAAAGTCGTGTAGTTTAACATCCTCACCAATTCTGTCACAGCAGATTGCGACGAACCACCTCGAATTTAAACCTGTAAAATTATAGGGACGGTCTCCAGTGATTGCGATAGTAAACAACCAATGGCCACTTAGCCAGAGCTAAAATAAATAAAAGTCGATACGAAAGAAGGTAGTACGTTCGATGCCCCCTCCTAGAAACCAATCCCCCTTCCCCTGTTTATCGTATCATTCCACAATGAATAAAGGAAGGAGTGAGATTGCACTTAACTCAGAGTAGCTGAAAAATATTCGTTCAGGCAAACTCGTTAAGTTTAACATGCCCTTCGACTAGACACCGTGTAATGTGCGTCAGCTTTTGAAACAATACGATTAAAGCTCCAGTAGCATTAACTGATATTTCTAGGATTTTAAGTCGTAACCTGCACTTTAACAATATTATCGAGCAGGGTACAATCACACCACACGCCCCTGACCGCTCGTCGTGTAGTTTGACATCTCTAGTGACTCCTAACAACGGTTCTGTTATGCTCCACGCTAAAATGAATCAGGCGGATTTTGCCGTAAGTCGTAGTAGGGTCAGGTTCGTCACGTGTTTGCGCTTGCGCGCTGACAACCAATGAGCGCTATAGCCGGATATGTAAAGCCCACACTTCGATAGGAAGAACAGAACGACGGCACTACAGATGTTTTGGACTGTTGGTGTGTCGTGTTTGCTGTACTACGAGAGAAAGTAACAAGTGAGAAAATGTATGCATGGTGTAACTTTCAGGTGCATTCAGGGAATTATTTCAACTGTTTGGAAAGTTGGAGCATTTGTTTAGCTACTTTAGGGAGTCAGTTATCACATTTTGTTTATTAAATAACTAGCCATGGTACTCGTCTAAGGCGGGTTAGAATCAAAGTAATTAAAGTAGATCTCAGCGGTAGCATTTGCAGTGCACCGTGCCATACATATGTTTCTGCTCTATGCTGTTTCGTATGGGATTCGTAAAACCAGTGTTCATGTTTCTGATGCGGCATCTGTTAGAATGAAAAACGCAATTCATGTTATTTCTAAAACTGTTTGTAATGCGCCATCTTTAGGAAGGAAAGAAAAATAGCATCCGGACGTTCACGCAGTCACATCCCTTTTATTAAGGTGGATTTTAGTAATCGTGTCTTATTAAAAAGTGATTACAGAATGCAATTACATACATATTTTAGTACACCGCATCAAATACATATTATTGAGCAGTACTTTACAATGTCATATACTGTTGTTAAAAACATAGTCCAAATAAGCATGTGGTGACTCAGTAGCTTTCACAGGAGCCAGATTTCAGTTCAAGTGATGTCAAATTGACATTAATGCAGTGTTTTTGGTTTCGGTGGGTCAATAACTAACTGTAGTCCAAATTTTTTGAAACATAATATTTTTGAAAGGCTTACCTGAAGTGGTAAAATGTGTTGGTTATTTCAGATTACGATATAGAGCAGGTGTGGGGATTTGCATATAAATTATACTCCAAAGAAATCATTACAATGCAGCCATGAATTTGTTGTTCAAATAAGTGGCTTTTTATTATTATTTCTTTTATGGTTAACCTACCTCATGCAGAAGAAGAAATGAGCTGCTTTACCAATGGTGTGCTTTGTGGGCCAGTCCTCTCTGAGCCTTTCAATAAGACCAGGCATACACTGTGTAGTTTTGAGAGATTGTGGTCAAGTGACTACTTACACTGCACAACGGAGTCACCAGTTGTATTTGTGCTCAAACTGTACAGAACCTTTGGTCCAGTTGATCTACCACAGCATGGGTGCTTAGGAGGGGACGCTGGTGCACGCATGTTGCTGCCGCTCCTCCCTGGTAACACTTTTCATTAAAATTTGCATTAAGTTTGCATTTCTTACGCCACTTTCACTTTTTTATTGTATGTACCTGTATAGTTCATGGATGCATCTGACTCAAACTACACTGATTTGGATTTATTTTTATAGACTTTATGGACTTTGCCTTGACTGGGTTCGCAGCCTCGGGGAAAACTGAATCTTTTTGTGGTTCTTGAGATGAGTCTGATGCACATTTCTTTGCACTGTGGCAGTCTAGGAGCTGGGGATGATCTGTTTTCTTCATTTTAATGGATATTTTGGATTGCTCTCGATTACTTCTGTACGTGCTTAATGACCTGAGAAATGATCTGATTTTACACATACCTGGCTTGTGGCTCTGAGGTGATCACGCCTGTAATACCCATTGTCATATGTATGTGGCTGTACATTGGAACCTCCAAACTCTGGTATCTTCATGTGCATCTTGTAATGTCTCCTAGTGTGCTACTTCTGCTGCTTGCTATTGCCGCTCATCTGTGCCATCCCACCCCTCCCGCCTCACATTCCCCGCTGTGCTGCTTCTCTGCTACTATCAGATAAGTATTGCTCTGTGCTATGCTAAAATACTCTTGTGACAATCTTTCATATGAAACAGTTTGTCCAGAGCAAATGGTCAGACTGGAATGTCTTAAAAGACACTGGCATTGTGCGGCGCCCAAAATATTCACATCGCTGGTCAGGTTGCCGCCACCATCAGGCTGCGAATGAAAAGTTCAACAGCGGCATTTGTTTAGGAATACGCTGTCCTGTTCATGGCTTTGAAAATAGGAGTGTCAGCGTGGCAAATTTGCAATTTGTTAAAATATCTGTCCACAATGAACTCTCGTCAGTTAATATTGCATTGTTTTAAATCAAGATCTCTTAATGGCAAAGTGCTGGTCCTATCAAAATTCATTACAGATTCCAACCTTGACATGCTTTGCCTAACAGAAACTTGGCAAAAAACAAATGATTTTATGTCTCACGGAGGCAAAACCCATTTACTTCGCAGAGCCTCGCAGCTCAAGACAAGGAGGAGGAAATCACAGAAAGTGTTATAACTGAACTAAATGCTCCATGGTGCAAGTCAGAGTCTATGAAAGCAGCTGTCCAACACCTTGAGAGATTGTCACATAAGACGAGCCTCACTGTGCACATCCAGGCTTTCTCTGACCATCAAAGGACTTGCAGGGATGCACTAACTGCAGCCAAGAACACACATTATGGCAGAATAATAGAAAGTGGCCATGATAACCCAAAGGTTTTGTTCTCTGTAGTTAATAAACTTCTTCAACCTGCATCTGGCACAATTAGCTCCTCTACTGAAGTCTGTGAAAAATTCCTCCACTTTTTTGCAATAAAATTAAAGACCTAAATAATTCAACTAACACAAATCCATCATCCATTTATATCTTCCCCTGTCTTCCCACTCCATCCAGCTCTTTTTCTAAATTTTCACCAGCCACATCAGCTTATATTCATGATCTGCTTTGTAAGATGAGGCCCACCACACTTCTTAAATCCTGCCTTAATGCTCTAATCCTGACTGCTACAACAATAATAAAATACATCCTATGACACTGACTTTGTGCCTGCCACTTTTCAAATTGCTTCTGTAACCCCAATGTTAAAAAAGATGCGTCTTAATGCTGACAGTCTTAACAATTTCTGTCAAAAGTTCTTGAGCGTGTTGTTGCCTCCTACATCATCAATTACTTAACTTCTAACAATTTGATGGAACCCTTTCAGTCTGGTTTCAGGGTGCAGCACAGCTGTGAAACTGCTCTGCTACGGGTAACCAATGATTTGCTTATGGCAGCAGACTCCAGATAAACCAGTATATTAATTTTGATAGATCTTAGTGCAGCATTTGACACTGCCAGACATGACATTCTACTGTCCGGAATCGAGAAGATGCTGGGTATCTGTGGCACTGCCTTCCAGTGGTTTAAGTTCTATCTGACTGATATGCAAGAGTTTGTTAGTCTTGGCAACAGCAGGTGCAGCTCAGCGCTGGTCACACAGGGAGATCCTCAGGGCTCTGTCCTCGGCCCTCTTCTCTTCTGTATTTATATGCTTCCCCATATTATTCATAGCTTTGGACAGGGTTATCATTATACAGACGATACTCAACTCTGTTTCAATGTTAAAAGTGGAACTTCATCAGAGCTTTCTCAGCTCACAGCTTGCCTCACTGGAATTAAAACCTGGATGGAGCATAAATTAAATTGCAACAAAAACTGAACTCCAGAAAATTGTCACTAAAGTGCAACTTAACAGCCACTGAGAAGGAGCTCATTTTCTTAATGGTGCTCTCTAATGCAAGGAATCTTTGTGTCATTTTTGATTCCTCCCTTTCTTATTCTACCAATATAAATCACATTAAGAAACCTTCCAACTTCCACCTCCCACATATCCCATGTGCACTCTTTCCTCTCCTTTTTTAATGGTGAGAAACTTATCCATGTTTTTATCACATCCTGCATCGATTATTGTAACTCCCTACAGGCAGGCTCCCCTTCTAATCTTATATCACAGTTTCTGTTGATTCAAAACTACACCGCAAGAGCCCTAACATGGACCAGCAATAGAAAGCACATGACACCCATCCTGATTCACCTCCATTGGCTTCCTGTGTGTTACAGAATTTAATCTAAAATTCTATTACTAACCTAAAAGCTTTAAATGACCTTGCACTGGACTACATCATTGACCTTCTCCATCAGTATGCTTCTGTGCACCCACTAAGGTCCTCTGATTCTGGCAATCCCCACACTAACGTGCTCTCTATGGGTGACAGATCCTTCAGCTGTATAGGGCCCAGACTTTTGAAAGACCTCCATACATTAATGAGATCAGCTGACTCCATTCATTCTTTTAAAAAAAACAACTTAAAATGTCTAGATGTTCAGTATTATTTGTGTGTGTGTTAGATCACAAATGATGTTATTGGCTACGCTTTCTTTTAGTATTGAATTTAGTATTTTACTCTGGTTTATTGTGTTGTATTCTATCTGTTTTAATGTTCTATTCAGGAAGCATCTGTATCCAATGTTACATATACCTGCTGTTTCTTTATGAGACTCTGTGAAGTGCCTTGAGAAAGGAAAGGAGCTATATAAAAAAAAAAAAGATATTATTTTTTATTATAATACAAGTACATGGCTGGTACTCATGTAGATGGTTTTACACATTGATATTTTGCAATAAAGTTGTATCCATTCTACAAACAAATATGGCCATAGGCTTCTCAAAATAGAAATAAAGAAAAGAGATGTGTTGCTGACTTTGCTGTACTGGGCTCTGAAACTACAAAGAAAAGAAAAAGGCTTCAATGGACATGCAAATAGTTGGGAAAGCACAGAAAATACAGTCGGTCTGTTTTTCATAGAGAAGTGGATGTATTTAATTGATGTGATTTACCGTTATGTGTGTTTATTTTGGATTCTTCCCATAAATGCTTCCTAAGATGTCTTTGGCCATTTAGTTGTATGTTTGTTGTTTTGTAAGAGTCATGTTTTGGAAATAAAAAAGATGAAAACAAGCAAAACAGCAGCAATACCCAATGTACAATGTCCAGCCATTATACTACAACATACTGATATTACAATACCGATAATTTCTCACTGCTCTTATGATTGTTCTTTTCAAAGTCAAATTTAGTATGTTATTTGGATTACATTTTAATATTAAATGGATGATATGAAATGGTTTGATGACCTTCTGCGCATGTTGTTGTTACTGTTGCACGTGCACATATACTGTATGCCTGGCTTTACTGATTGGAGGACCTGTTTTGCTGCTAGGAGCTGCTGTCCAATGAGTAAAATAGGGAAATATTCAAGTTAATGTGACCTCTCTTAAGGTAAATTGGAAAACTAATCTATAATTGAAGATAGATGAATTTGCAAATTCACCAGTGGAGGAGGAGAATCGGAAATTTAAAAAAATGTGAGCTGTGTTTGAGATATCTCAACTAAAGCTGAACTTTCTTAACACCTTTCCTTGAAGAATAAGTGTGCCAAATTTCAGCAAAATCGATCCGATGGACTCTGAAATGTTTCATGCAGACAGGCAGACATGGCGATCGCAGTAGGTACTTTTCACATTATATGCAAACAGACCTTAAAAGGAAAAAAACTGAAATCTCCATATCTGGAAAGGATGTCTTTTGGCTGCCAAAATATGGCAAGCTTGCAACCCTTTAGAAATTGTAAACAGTTCTGAAAACTCGGGAGGTAGTCATATACCTGTGGTTGACAATATGTGCCAAATGGACTGTTCTTGTCCCAACTGTTCTTTGGTTCTTCAACCAACTTGCTAGCATACCTCAGACCAAATTGAAATTCTTGGAGGATGCCCATGCAAACACAGGAAAAACCTGAAAAAAGACTGCACTAACACCCCAGAGCTGTGAAGAGGCAACACTTCACACTGTGTCACCTAACTGGTATGTATATATATATATGTGTGTGTGTGTGTGTATATATATATATATATATATATACACACACACACAGTATTATACAGTAATCCCTCATTTATCACGGGAGATAGGTTCCAAGGCCGGCCGCAATAACTGAATTTCCGCGAAGTAGGGACACCATATTTATTTAAATATTTAACGTGTATTTAGACGTTTTTAAACCCTCCTTGTACTGTTTACAACCCACCCTTTACTCTACTAATAACAGGGACAACTGTTAAGCAATATGAAATCGGTAGATAAGTTTACAGTTACTGTATAGCGAAGTACACGTAGCTATATATGACGTGATGATGGTGATGAATATGCTGTGCAGTAAAAATGATGACGATGAAGGTGATGATGACTTTTACTGCGCAGCCGATGACTGTATTTTACGTCTGTTCAGATGACTCAGCACCAGCTTTGGATGTTTGGGAGCCATTGCAGGGGGTGATAATTGAAGTGAGGTTCAACATAAAGAAACCACAAAAAAATCACAAACAGTACAGTGTAAAGTAAACCGCTCGGCGAGAAAGCTTGAAGCGAAATGGCCGCAACAGAGAGACAAGGGGAGATGCTGTGGGATCTGGGCATCTGTCAAAGCACCAATCATGCGCCCGATTAGAAAGCGGAAAGCTGTGATTTGTCGTCTCCGTCCCATGTACCAATCACAGCCCGTGTTACAACGCACTTAGTCACCGAACTTGTTTTGTTGTTCTTAGACTAGGAAATACCACTACTATATTTAAAAACCTGCGAAGCCGTGAAAAGTGAACCGCGAAGTAGCGAGGGATTATATAATAATTTGTTTTCTCAAATTTATTTAGTTTATCTGTCCATATCTTTAATTCATTTTTCTCAGGATGTTAGAACTAATTGAGGCACGATAGCGACCACTGACTTCACTCACAAAGGAGAAATCCTGTATTGTGCCCTAGGTAGTAGCTTTCAGAAGAAATATCGCATCATTTCTTTTCATGAGCACAGTAGGGATTTATGAGTTAAACATATCCATATTTTACAGCAGGTGGGTATGGCTATTAATATGGTGTGTACATAATTAATTTTGCACTTACCTTTTTTCATTTACAAGTGTGTAGAAGACCGTGTCCTTGCTGTATTGTGATGGTGCAAGGCAGGGTGCTGCTGTTCCCAGGTGACTGAATGACAAGATTTCTCTTTCAGCATGTGCTGTAAAGCCATTCTTATAATGACCCCAACCTCCAATGACAGGTTAATAGGCTCCTGGCATTTCAGAACTTTGCATATCTTTAGAGCCCAAGAATAAAACTGATGAACCTTGTCTGGACACCTCCACTATAATGTAACAACAGAAGGTGATATTCTTGCTACTTAGCAGTATTGACCATTTCTGGAAGAGGAAACACATTTTTTGACTTAACATTGCATTTTACTCGGAAGGTAAACCCTGTGAAAGATTAGGTTTAGCAAACATAGATCATTATATTTTTTTCTTTTTCACACATAATTTGCAGTTAACTGTGTGTTATAATAGAATTGTTTGACTAGGATTAGAAAATGTCTAGAGGAGTGAGACTGTGGGGGTTAAAGTTTACCCCCTTACAGTCTATGCAGATAAGGAATGTTCTCCTCAAGTATCTGTGGGTTTCCTCCTATTACTTTGGTTTCCCACCCATTTTCCACAGACATGTTGTGTTGTGTTCGATCAGCAACTTAAATTAGCCCTACATGAATGGCCATGAATGTGTGAGTGGTTATGCCATTATCATCAGCAGGAATTGAGAGCTCATTCCTCTCCACCACCAGCACTGTGAGGATTGACTGTAGACTTCAATGACCTAGTATGGGTAAAAAAAATATAATCTTCTTATATAATACGCTACCGTGGCTGTTCGTTTGTCTGTTCAGGATTTTAAATCACCTGTAGCTCGCAAACCGTTTCACCTATTGACTTGAAATTTGGTACACAAATACTACTTGACGTCTACTATCCGCTTTCGGGGTGATGATTTTTATTACTCTTTATTTATTTTTTTTTAAATTTTATTGTAGAATCAACTGTCGGCAGGGCGGCCATGCGGCACATGGGTATGGGCACCGTTCTCATTGCCTACCACCTTCGCTAATCATTCTTGAGGCAGATTGAAGACTTATGTGTCAGCTTAAGTGAAAAATTAAAGAAAACGTACTAAGTAATTGCAACACAAAAACTAACTTATTCAGTTTTAACGTGAAAAGATGCCGACGAAAAAAGAGAAGCAGCGGGCCACTAGGGTGGAGAAAAGAAGAGCTGCTCAGGAAGCAGCAAGTTCATCAACCTCTGAGCAAATGAATGCTAAACATACAGAGAAAGAGTCTGAAAACTATGAATGCTCAAGTCAAGTGTATTCACTGCACGTTATCGCGCAGTATGCCGTTACTGGTACTTTATAATAGTATAAAGGAGTTGATGGAATACCCATCCTGATGTAACTGTGAGAGGAAGTAGATTGAGCTTGATGTGTAGGGCTTGTAAATAGTTTATTTCGGCTCCTTGATGAGAGCTGGTTTCTAATGGCTAAGTTGAATGGTGAAATTAAACTGGTCACCAAGCTGCACTTCCCTTAGTGTTTGAGCCATTAGAGCATCTTTTCTTTCTGTCATTTAAGAACTGTTTTATCTCTTCTTAGCATACTTGAAATTGTTTTGTGTATTTTTATATTCATTGTATTGCAGTATGCCCTAGCTCAGATCGATACAGCTCGGGAGATGGAGGATCCCGATTACCTCACGGAAGCTTATCTGAACTTGGCACGCAGCAATGAGAAATTGTGTGACTATCAAAAGACCATCTCGTACTGCAAGACCTGCCTCAACATGCAAGGCACAACCATCAGCCTGCAACTCAATGGCCAGGTTTGCCTGAGCCTTGGCAATGCCTTCCTGGGCCTCAGCATGTTCCAGAAAGCCCTGGAGAACTATGAGAAGGCGCTCCGCTACGCCCACAATAACGATGACAAGATGCTAGAGTGCCGTGTGTGCTGCAGCTTGGGCAATTTCTACATCCAGCTCAAGGTATGTCCAGCATGTTCTGTACACCTACTGTAACAAGTTGTAAAGACCATTGAGGTGCTTTCAGGGAAGTTCCCAGTGCTTTTAGTCCAGTCACATGAAGGGTAGTAAACATAATTTAATTTAAGCAGTTAATAGTCAGTATTTTTCCATTTTTAGCTTATTGCACTGTAGGCACTAATCTAGGACAGCCATTTTTAGTATTTAATCCATTTCCTCATATCAGAATTCAAATTTCTGATATTTAACCAGCATTCTCTGCATCACCTGTGCGGTGTGTAAGACTTCTCTCCTTTACATTGCTTTAGTCACTACAGCAAGAAGTTCTCTTAGTCCCCTCTTTAGAACAGCATGCATAGCAAAGCCATTACTACAATATCTTCATAGCAGTCATTGCCAGTGGTGCAGAAGAAGAGCAGCTCTTGTCCAAAAAACATGTTTATCTTCCTGAGACACTGGGCTTTGTGAATGATCTGAGGCATTGAAGCATAACAGATAAACCATCATTCCCCATATAGAAGGGTGCTGATGGAAATTCTTTCATTATTGGTAGGAGTTCCTCCTGTTATGGTACTGAATCAAAGGGGTTTTCATGTTACACAGAATCAGAAACTGGCACTCTGTAGCGTGTCTCAAATTAGAGAACATGGCTGTCCTCTCAATGTAGCCATATTATGAGAAATTACAGGGTTATTCAAAAAGAATGTCCCTATTTTGAACAAGTTATATATACTAATTCTGGTACTCTTCAACTTACAAACATGTGGATTACTCCAAGCAATAGTACTACTGTGTGAGTTTAGTCTGTTAGACAAGGACAAAGGCATATGGAGATTCCTTTTGAATATATCTTTGTTGCTCTATGTTGTGATTTAAGTAATTGACACCATACCACAGGTTAACTTGCTGTCTTGCTTTATGTATATTGTATTGAACATTAATTGACCATATTTATTCGTTTTTTTTTTCATGATTCTATATTCTCCGCTTGGAACGTTCCCCTGATAGTACTGTATCTCCTTTTGACAAAAACTTCTGTTTCAGGCTACACTGGAAAGTTGACCAGTTTACCAAGCAGATTCCTCTTGTA
This sequence comes from Polypterus senegalus, assembly GCF_016835505.1. Taxonomy (NCBI): domain Eukaryota; kingdom Metazoa; phylum Chordata; class Cladistia; order Polypteriformes; family Polypteridae; genus Polypterus; species Polypterus senegalus. The sequence continues at coordinate 101,556,698 of NC_053154.1, forward strand.
ATTCCAAGAACTTTTGCAGGTTATTGTACATATGAACAAAGAGGAAGAAATGTCAAGTAAATCACACTACCTATGCCACTGCCCTCACTTTCAATATGCAGACACTTGTTTGAATGAATCAATTCGAAGCAGGGAACATGAGCCATGGAGATAATACCAAAGCTGGGTACACACATGGTTGGTTGATGACGAATGAAAGTCATGCTCAATTATTTAGCAGAATCTCATTTTCTGAGATTATTATTTTTTTTATACAATAGATGAGTTTCTAATTAGGGGAGCACCTGTTGATGCTCTGTGTTATGGCTTGATTGGTTTAACAAGATATTTGTTGCTAGCTGAGAACATTCTTGTTATTGCAATATATTGTAGACACCATGACAACAAAAACATTGTGGATAGCCAATAAATATTGTACTGTATATTTAATAAGGATAAGAAAGTTTTCTACACAATAATTAATTGAATTCATTATGTAAGCAATTCACAATTTAAACTTTATATTAAAATTTGCATTAAATATTTTTAGATTTACAATTAATATAAATTATGGATGTGTTTTTGTGACAATAATCCTGAAAGTAATCAATATTTAATTACTTATGTTTCATTGTAAAAAATATGGATTGAGTTGGAAGCTTATATTTAAAAAAGACTGATACTGATTTTGTCTTTCAAGAAATAAATGTCATGTTAAAATTCAGCCCCATTGAAAAAATACAGTCGTTGTAATTTATAGTTAACTTCATTATTATTTAGACAAATTATATGCATAAAATCAGCTGCTCTGGGACAATTATTTAATTTTTTTTTAAATTTCAGCTTTGATATGTACTCTTTGGTTTTATATTTAAACTAGGGGGTCTGTCCCCTGCTTGCTTCGCTTATCAACCCCATCCGCAACAGGCCTGCGCTATGTGCCAGCCACTTTGCATCTCTGCCGCTGTTTGCTGCTGCTGCTGCCGCCGTGTCGCATTTAAAAGCCTGTACAGCAGCTGTCCTTTTGTCTCACTGCCTTGTCTCTACGATGTTCTACTTTGTCATCTACTCTTTGTTTTTAATTTCCGACCCTGGGCGTGGTTAAATCTCTTGGCACAAAATCTCATCTTGCGGGATAAGAGTTCTTGATATTTTTTAGTTTATAATTTAAAAACTGAATAAGAATCTGAAAATCTAACAACATCACATTAAAGTTCGATAAATTCTGAAAAGAATGATACCCCAAACATATATATGTAGGTTTTAAAATAAGCCAGATTTAAAGTGTGACAAAAAATGTGACATAAAAACGTCACATAAAATCGCTGCACTTTTATGCTTAGGGTTTTATATATTTTGAGTAATTAAAAAAAGACAAAAAAATAGCCCATAGCCATATCAGAAATTTCCTAACCCAACCTCAACCGTGCCTCCTTTGGGAGACACAAAGTAGGCAATATGTGAGGGGAAAAAAAATTAAGACACAAGTTTAGATATTAAAGCTCTAAATGAATTTCATTTATTCAGAGCTCAAAATCCTGCCTCATTATAGCATATGATTATATAGTAAGTCTTCAATGAACACAAGTCTTTCGCTAGTTTTTTTTTAATAGGACAATTTGCCATCTGTACACTTCAGGATAATAAAGTAGTAGAATATGAAAAGACGTTTAGCTTTTAATACATCTTTTGCATATCAAAGTTTTAATTGCTGATAGAAAAGAAAATACTTTTCTACATCGCATCAGAACATTTTGTGCAGGTTTAGAAAGTTTTTCTCAATATCAGATTTTAAAACATGACATCACAGCTCAAAAATGCTGATGTCAAAATTCAATAGGGTGATACTAACTTTGAAAATAATGATATGAAATTAACTACAGTGGGCTGGCGCCCTGCCCAGGGATTTGTTCCTGCCCTATGCTGGCTGGGATTGACTCCAACAGAACCCCTGACCCTGTGTTAGGATATAGTGGTTTGGAGAATGACTGACTGACTGACTGACTGATATGAAATCAAACTCCGTATAGAATCTGCCTTTGAATTTTGGTTTCAAGAAAATAAATTCTGCTTGTCGTTACAACAAGGCTGGATTCATAAACTTTAGTAAAGGGCATTAAAAGAACAATGACAAAGTTGAAAGAATTCAACATCATCATCACCATTAGTGTCAGCTGAACAGATGGTGCTATTATAATCAAGGGCAACGCTAGCAGTGTTAAAGATGGTGTTAGTGCCAATTTAACAGCCATGGTCCATTAACCACTGGACCCTAATGACCTCAGTAACGTGATAAAATATAGTGGTCGTCTAAAGCTGAAGCTGGCAAAGGGTGGAGAATTTCAAAGACATCCATCCATCCATCCATTATCCAACCCGCTATATCCTATCTACAGGGTCACAAGGGTCTGCTGGAGTCAATCCCAGCCAACACAGGATGCAAGGCAGAAAACAAACCCCGGGCAGGTCGCCAGCCCACCGCAGATTTCAAAGACATGTTTATGGCGAACCATAACAATACAATCTATACTAATAAAAGGCAAAGCCCCCACTCACTCACTCACTGACTCATCACTAATTCTCCAACTTCCCGTGTAGGTAGAAGGCTGAAATTTGGCAGGCTTATTCCTTACAGCTTACTTACAAAAGTTGGGCAGGTTTCATTTCGAAATTCTACGCCTAATGGTCATAACTGGAAGGTATTTTTCTCCATTAACTGTAATAGAGTTGAGCTGGAAAGACATGGGGGGCGGAGTTTCGTGTGACATCATCACGCCTCCCACGTAATCACGTGAACTGACTGTCAACGCAGTGCGTAGAAAACCAGGAAGACCTCCAAAAAGCGCTTAAGAAAACATGCATTATATAATTGAGAAGGCAGCGAAACAATAAGAAGCGAGCGAGTGACATATACTACCATATTCATGAGTGCTGCTACCTCGGAAAGAAAGCAAGGTGTAAACCTAAACTTTAAATTAAGTTCATAGACAGGCTACCGCTGGCGTTTCACATGCCCACAGGTAATGCGGGATACAAGTTTAATGAGAGGACGCAGGATATAAACGAGAGTTTTGATCACTTTGTAACTAAGTTAAAATTGTAGGTGAAGGGGTGTGCTTATGCAAATTCCGAGAGACTGTGTTTGTGGGGATTGACAGTTAAAGGCGGTGGGGAGTCACGTCATCATCTCCCCTCCCATTCATCTCATTTCGCTCTGAGCTGAGCTCCACGGCTAACGCCGTCTTCCGAAGCAACTTCGTCAGACTGCCACCAAATACTCACAGAAAAATCCACAAGTTAATACACACGCTGTCTCTAGAGTTTCTCCACACTGAATCCTCCAGGCACTACTTACAAAAGGTTACATTGACAATCGTGTTACGTTATTTTTAAAATCTTTCCTTTTCTTAGCACAAGCACAGCTGAGAAGCTTCGATGCATGTGCTCCATAACGTTAAAAATAATGCATTTAATCACACTTTGCATTACAAGCAAAGGGAGCTTTTGTCAATGCATGATTTCCTGGTACACGGATTACATTGATCAGCGCATCCCGATTCATTTTACCCTCGCACCACCTTAGTTTGAGAAGAACTCTGAAAAAATATGAGGTTAACACAGAAAAACAGACCACCAATTCAAGCTTTATGAATAATCGATTGCCATCAATAATTGTTTTGGTAAAGCCATCCTCCTTCCATTTTATAATTTTTCCGCCACTAGCCATGATTAAATGAACGGTAAAAAGTAAGAGCAAAGCGAGGGTGACTTATTTAGGCAGGCATATATATGACAGCAACACTCATGACAATGTCAATCATGTTACGTTATTATTAAAATGTTTCCTTTTCTTTTTCATTACTTCTTTAACACACTACTTCTCCACTGCGAGGCGCGGGTATTTTGCTATATATATATAATATATGAATGACCTCCAAAGAATATATGAATGACCTCCAAAGAGCGCTGAGACTTTTGATATCATGAACGTGTCTGCAAAAACTGTGGTCTCCTGCCCAGCAAAAGTCGAGCAGCCAGCGCGTGTGCATAGCTGTGCCGGCCTTTGAGACGCTGAGTGCGCTTCTGCCTTAAGTCAAAGTGAGCATTTTTAATTTTTTTCATCCTCCCCCTGAGCTATAGCCCAGACAAGTGCAAACACGGGACCCCTTTTCTACTCCACGGCAAAATAATATTAAGGCGATTCACACTTTCTTTTGCACGTATACGATTATGAGGACCTCAAATCGGATTATGAAGACACGCACACGAGTGGAGGACTGACAGTGTCATCACAGCCGATTAATGGCGGGACGTCTCACCAGTCTACACAAGACCCACAGCGACTGTCCCCAAAATGCGATCATAACGTCAGTGAACACATCTCTCTATACTATATAAAAGAAAAAGGCAACTTTCCTTTCTTTACACCTTTTTCCTTTTATCCCAAACCAAAGCCTTTCTCTCTTAACACTGCAGAGGACACAAAACTAATTTTCTTTAAATGCCGGTAAGGCACATTACCAGAGGCACAAATTTGAATGTTCACATAGAAAATGTAATTTCAATGTACCTGTACTTCTTAAAACGTTAATGTTTTACTGTTTAATAACTTATAGACTATAATTTATTATTTTTCCCTTGCACTCAGTGACCAAACCTATACACACACATATAGACACATACAAACATACACACAAGTATATGTATGTGTATATATATATATATACACACACACATACATACATACACACATATATATAATTTGTGTGTGTGTATGTATGTATGTGTGTGTATATATGATGAAGATAGGTATGTATGTGTGTGTATATATATATATATATATATATATATATATGTATATGTAGATATGAAGATATGAAGATATGTATGTGTATATATGTGTGTGTGTGTGTGTGTGTGTGTGTGTGTGTGTGTGTATATATGACAGCGCCAATCCAAGCTGTGAGAAAACAGTAAAAAGGAGGCGTGTCAGACGTCGTGGTACATTTTCTGATGCAGCTAGACGAAAATAACTTTGTGACGCTGCCACCAAATACACAAAACAATTACTTTGACAATCATGTTACATTATTTTTAAAATGTTTCCTTTTCTTTTCATAACTTCTTTAACACATGACATCGCTGAAGCTGGTATTTTGCTATATATATATATACTGTATATATATCACAGCGACACTCATAACAGTGACAAAACAATTACATTGACAATCATGTTACGTTATTTTCAAAATGTTTCCTTTTCTTTCTCTTTCCTTCTTTAACACACTACTTCTCCGCTGCCAAGCGCGGGTATATATATATAGATATAGATAGATATGAGAACAACATATATATATATATAGATATAGATATAGATATATATATATATATATATATATATATATATATATATATATATATATATATGAGAACAACACTCATATCAATGACAAAACAATTACATTAACAATCATGTTACGTTATTTTTAAAATTTTTCCTTTTCTTTTTCGTATCTTCTTTAACACACTACTTCTCCGCTGCGAAGCGCGGGTATTCTGCTATTATTTTAATATTCAGTGAGTATACTGCATACCTATAGTCTTAAACTCTCTTACTTCAGCCAGCCCAGTGTTGAATGGGTTTAGAACTCATTAATGTAGTATAATGTCAAGGTGGGAAACGTCCATTGGAGGGTCCACTCACACACACCCACTGTTGTTGCTGTTAGTCTGGTTTATTTTGTAGTAGTTGCTGTATTGGCACGTTTACAGAGTATACTGAAATTTTCCATTGTGTGTCCAACCAACATTATGAACAAGAGTGTAGTAGAAATCGCAGGCCATCTGGAATTTTCCTTCAGGTTTGTGCATGATAGGGAAATTAATGAAAGCAATTATTAACAAAAAGATTGAGCATAACATGCTAGGAAAAGTTGTTATACAGTGGTACCTCGGTATACATCCTTAATCCGTTCCAGATCGTTTGACTTATACCAAACAGGACGTATACCAAACAAATTTTTCCCATAAGAAATAAATAGAAAATGATTAATCCGTTCAATTGAAAAAAAAATCCTATTGTTATTGGCATATTATACATTGGTGGGGTTGTATAAAATAATTTAAACACTGCTTAATACATAAAATACATAAATACAAAAGCAATAGAACCTCACTTTACTTTTTAATATTGTCTTTGTTTTTCACAATCGTAGATACCATCGTTCTCGGCATACGGTATGCAGCAGCCATGTCTCAGATACGCATGCCACCTTCATACTTTTCAACAATCAAATCAAATTTACATGAAAAAGCACAAAATCACATGAAAATTCACATTAAGTTATAGCGCAGGTTGTTCACTGAATGCTAGCAACTGACGTGCTGACATTCGTGGGTAGTCATGGCTTTGTCTCGAGAGAGGTAAATAAGGGTAGCGCGCGGTGTTCTAGAACGCGAGTCGTATTCCAGACAAAGGTCGTATGCCAAGCAAAATTTTTCGCGTCCAAACAGGACGTATACCAAGTTGAACTTATTCCAAAGCAGACGTATACCGAGGTACCACTGTATTAGTAAAGAGTCTGCATGGGTTTAGGCAGGAGAGATAATTTTTCATAAGTATGCTGGAATTCTATGATAAAGCAACAAGAGCATATGATAGAAAAGCTGCATATGAGATGGGTACAAAATTTGCTTAAACACTGAAAGGAAATGATTGAGGTGCAAGGATCATTTTCAGAATAATAATTTTCAGATAATAAAAAATCTGCCAAAATATATAAATAGAGACATAGACATATAGTCGCCAATTCACCCAACAGGCACATATTCCTAATTAAATGTATACTATTTCTAAGAAGACTCAAGGTAATTTCCATGTTAGTGTTTGTGTTCAAGTTTATTGTTTACTAGCAATATACCTGCGCTTTGCAGCGGCGAAGTACTGCCTTAAAATCTTTTCAACTCACATGCAGAACCATAGGTGAAGGGCTTAAGCATTTCACTCTTACAGTGCTCCTGTGTAGTATAATTATCTCCTGTACCGTCATCAGTCCACACCTTGAGCCTGTCCCAGTCATGCAATAGATGCAATAGATAAGACACAATGTTCCTCCAGATATCAAGAGTGAGCCTGATATGGCCGTGCAATATGTAACACAGAGAATGGAAAAGGCAGGTGCCATCTCCGGGCATGGAAACCACTTGGTAAGTGACAGTTCTTTGATCGATGGTGATCACCTCGATAGACATGTTAATGGAGGTACAGTTGGAACGATAAAGGAAATGGGTACCTGAACAATGTAAAGCAAGTCTAAAATACCTACACAATAACTATAATCGTAATAAACGAACAATAAAACTGCGGAGAATCCATGGATTAAATGAAAAGGCTGTAGTTATCAGCAGGGAGACGTGAATCCCGTGGCGAAGCAAGGAAGGGAATGTAGAGACTGGAGCGATGGACGGCCTTATATAGGCAGGCAGCCAACAACGTAGGAGGCGTTGGGATGGGGGACCCAACGGCGCCTCACACAGTGACCGAGCTGCAGGCTATGTACGTATATATGTACGTAAGTAGGATTCAGTTAGCGTTGGGAACCCGCATACTAAATTTCTTGAAGATGGGCCCATAAGTAACAAAGGCCATTGGAAAGTTCAGTATGGCGGCTGACAGTGGTGTCATACCACCGAAATAAGTACGTACATTGGTTTCGGTTAGCGCAGGGAAGCCACCTACCAAATTTCGTGAAGATGGGGCCATAAATAATAAAGTTTAACATGGTGAACATTGTTGACCGTTATAACCGTTACACGTAGAATTTCGAAATGAAACCTGCTTAACTTTTGTAAGTAAGCTGTAAGGAATGAGCCTGCCAAATTTCAGCCTTCTACCTACACGGGAAGTTGGAGAATTAGTGACACTGGAAAGTTCAATATGGCGGCCGACAGTGGCGTTATACCACCGAAATAAGTACATACATCGGTTTCGGTTAGCGTAGGGAAGCTGCCTACCAAATTTTGTGAAGATGGGGTTAGTCTTCTACCTACACGGGAAGTTGGAGAATTAATGACGTTGAAAAGTTCAATATGGCGGCCGACAGTGGCGTCATACCACTGAAATAAGTATGTACATCGGTTTCGGTATGTGCAGGGAAGCCGCCTACCAAATTCCGTGAAGATGGGGCCATAAATAAGAAAGTTCAACATGGCGGGCGTTGTCGACCGCTATGACCGTTACGCATAGAATTTTGAAATGAAACCTGCTTAACTTTTGTAAGTAAGCTGTAAGGAATAAGCCTGCCAAATTTCAGCCTTCTACCTACACGGGAAGATGGAGAATTAGTGATGATTGAGTGAGTGAGTGAGTGAGTGAGTCAGTGAGGGCTTTGCCTTTTATTAGTATAGATTATGTAAACTTAATTAGGACGTAATAACATTAAAAACCAAGCATCTCAGACACAAGCAGTGTTCCATTTTAAAAGTGTAGGCTTTAAAATGTTTTATTGGGCCTTTTAAATCCTATTTGTACATTTTTGTAGCAACACCCCTGGTGACCACCTCTTCCTCCAAACAATTGAGAAATTTAAGTTCAATCAACCGGAGAGGCAAGCATGCGCCTCCTATCACTGTCACTCCCTCGCCACCAATGTCATCCACAAAGCTGTGGAGAGAAGGGTGTGTGTTGCATGTCTTGAAGAAACTCAACTTAGTACAATTTTCTGCAGTGGTGAAGTCCGCAACACACATCTTTGTATCGGTAGTGCTTCATGCTTTACTCCATTGTTTTTTTAGTTTTCATTTAACAGTATTGTTTCTGTAGTAAACACAATCTTATCTTTCAAGCACTACATAAACAATACAGTGTACTTGGTACTCAGCCATTACATCTTGCAAGTACATTTTCTTTTAGAAAAAGAAATAAAAAACCTTCCAGCTTTACCTGAAATGAGGGTTTTAGGTCTGTGAGTGTGTGACCGACTGAACTGTAATTTCTTGGCTGAATGAGTGTGGACTTATCATTTACTCAGCATCTGCATTTGATTATCACCATTGCCTACTGATTGCATTTTTATTACTTACTGTCTACTGGATGTGTTTTCTTCTTGCATCCTAAAGGATGTGATGTAAGTTAGTTCAGTGTTCGCAGTTGTGGGTGTGTGTCATCCTTGTGAAGAACTTGTGCCATGTCCAAGATTTATTGCTGTGTTTTCAGTGATGGTGGAGTTTATTCAACATCCTTGGGCCTTGCACTGGATAAGCAGATAGCTTTAGTGTTTCTGTATCCAGCAAGGGCTGCAAGCTCTCTGGGAATGGAGTTCTTGAAAAATTGCAGCTGTACTAAAACTAACATATGTGTTCACAAAAAACAATTTAGAGATATTAAAATAAGAATTACTGTATAGTAATAAAGTATACACTTGGCATGCTTTTAATGCAGCTATCACTCTCATATACAAACACCTGAAAGAAGCCCGTCAAACGGTACAATTGTCTTGCAGTGTTTCAGCAGGGTATTTGACAGTTACATATCCATCCTCATGGGAGATGTGGGCATTCTCCCTGTCAAAAAAGTGGGATGTCTTTAACTTGTCCATACTGTAGGTAGGCCTCAAGTTCAAGGACAATTTAATCTATTTAATACTTTAAGAATACTGTAATTTATTTGTTCCAAAAGTAACAATAACAATAAGAACACTTTTTTTTCTCCTGACAGATGCTACACATTACATCAACTTCCTCCATTCACGTTCATTTACCTTAAAAATATTTTCAGTTGATCAATGCTGACATATCAGTAAACTACCATGCAGTACCTTTAAGCATATCCATTAACCTTATGCTTTTTCATTAAACATATACATTTATTAACATGGGGCGGCACGGTGGTGCAGTGGTAGCGCTGCTGCCTCGCAGTTAGGAGACCCAGGTTCGCTTCCTGGGTCCTCCTTGCGTGGAGCTTGCATGTTCTCCCTGTGTGCATGGGTTTCCTCCGGTTTCCTCCCACAATCCAAAGACATGCAGGTTAGGTGGATTGGCGATTCTAAATTGGGCCTAGTGTGTGCTTGGTGTGTGGGTGTGTTTGTGTGTGTCCTGCGGTGGGTTGGCACCCTGCCCAGGATTGGTTCCTGCCTTGTGCCCTGTGTTGGCTGGGATTGGCTCCAGCAGACTCCCGTGACCCTGTATTCGGATTCACCGGGTTAGAAAATGGATGGATTTATTAACATGAAAACTTTTCAATACAACCCTGTTGTCCAGTTCAAATTTGTTTTTATCTCGTTTTTATTTAGTTGCCCTAAATTAGAATTACCCCTCTATTTCTCATTTAATTTAGCATGTCTATACTTGATGATTAAGATCAACTGCTGTAATGTAGTTATATGTTTATATAAATGGTAACCCTTTTTGATTTAAGAATTCACGTTCTGAAGAATACAAAAAAAAACAAAACAGAATGAACTCGGAATGGCAGTAACTGAAGAGAATCATTCATATGGGTATTCAGGTAAACAGACATCACAATAAGCAAAACAAAAAATTAAAGGACAAAAAACAAAGCTGAAAGGTTCCTAGCTCCTTTATAAACTTTCCCTTTATAACTACAATATTGTAAATATTAAATTGCATTGAATTTTCAAAAAATTGAAAAACAAATGATACCTATCACTGCTCTTGTGACCTTATGTGCTTTATATTCAGTGAACATCATATCTTTACTATATTGAAATAACTGTGAGACCCAAAACAAAAAAATAACTCGTAACAAAGAAAGAGAGATTAAACTGTAAAAAATAAGTCCTATTGGATTGGTTTCATTGAAATTTAGTACACTTATTCTTTAAGGAAACCAAGTCAATTTTCAAATAAGTTGAATTTTCTTGAAGATAATCTCACATAGAGCATGCTTTACAAAGTTTAGAAATTTCAAAACTCCTATTTAACTCTTTGAGGGCTGAATATTTTTTTCCAAAAAACATAGTTTTCTGAAAAGCAAACAGAAATCAACATAAAACATTTGTTGCTGCATGCTGTGGCTGCCAGTTTGCCAAGAATATATGGCAGGCTTGCTGCCAGGCTGTCTTTGTGGGGCTGGGACAAAGTCTCAGTGCACTGCAGTTTGGTTTCTACCTCTTAGCATTGTTAAGTGGCTGTCCTCCCTGGCGAACGTTGTCATTATAACGATTAGCTGGGGACCAGTCAGCTGAAGCTGGAACCTCACATTCCTTTTCGATCACTTGTATCAAAATCTGAGTCCGGCAAGTCATAGTCCAGTTCAGAAATAATTGGCAAAACGTCGTCCACGGAGTGTTTAGCTTTACACATTCGCTTTGATCTCTCGCCAGATGTCGGTGCCATTTTTGCCGTTGCTGGCACCTTGCTATTCACGGGAGTGCAGGAAATCTTGGTCAACACTTTCCTTCTAGCAACAACAGTCCAACTAAAACATAACGTTTGGTTTTGTCACAGTTTACAGTCAATTACCATTGTCAACTCCTCCTTTTGACAAAAGTCGACATCAGCCCTGAAAGAGTTAAAAAGAAGTGACTTTTTTTCAAATTGTTTATCTTAAAGCAAGCACATTCTGTGCAGGGGTGTGGAAATCAAATTTGTTTCTACTTGTCCACGGACAAGTAAACTTAGAAAATCCACTTGTCCGCCAGTTAAATTCACTTGCCCATAAACAAATAACAAAAGTGAAAAATAGTTCATTTTTTCTGATCTCTTTTATTGATACCAAAACTGCCTTCCACTTTAAAACTGAAAAAAGTTCTTTCAGGAAGTAGTATTTTGCCACCTTGCTCTAGAACATTATAGAAAAGATTCCCTTATTTTAACTGGCTAATAAACAATGCCTTCATTATAGCTACACTAGCTCTTTTTTCATATATTACAGTTACATAACAGAGCACTGTCCTGATTCATTTTCTGCCATGTTCTTCAGCTTTTGTCTTGCAACATCTTCTCCCCCAAGAATCTTTACTATCTCAGACAGCATGGGCTGAATGCTTTTCATTTCTGCTTGAGCTGAACTGCATGGTTCCTGGACTGATGGTCCTGCAGAATTGGATGCTGACGACTTTTCAGGTTTTTTATGAGTGATGTGCCTGTTGCCAGATGACAGCCAGAATTCCACAGCTGGTCGTGGGTCAACCTCTTCTAAAGAAGCAGTATTGAACAGCCAGGCATAACGCTCAACCTCCGAGCGTTCAGCTTTAGAAAACGCTTTTTCAATTGAACCAACTTTTTTCCTACTTTTAGACTCATGTCTCTATCTGACGTACTAAACCCCCAGTTGCTATCCTTTTTCTTTCTGCACATAACCAATCACCACACGATAAACGTATTTGTGAAATTAAAACTAGTTATAAGCTTAGACCTCTGAATGGATGGCATAATTAAACATGTATAGGCCTAACGAAATTTTTTTTTAAAGTTCTGAAAACTCTAAGGTTTATAACTAGTTTTAATTTCACAAAGACGTTTATCGTGTGGTGATTGGTTATGTGCAGAAAGAAAAAGGATAGGAACTGGTGGTTTAGTATGTAAGATAGACACAGCAAACATACAATAAAGAAAGCCTGCTCAGAAAAACATCCATTGAATTCTGCGTTCGTGTCTCCGACCTCCAGATCACGAACCCAACATTTACACAATATTTCAGTTAAACATGTGCGATACCCATTCAAATATCCAGTTTTTTGGAGCCTCGTCACACCTGCCATAAACTTCTCTACACTGAACGTAGACCTGAGGACCCATTAATGCAAGGGAGCAGCACTACAGCCGCGCCCCCCGCCACGCATGTCTAATACATGCTGTAATGCATTTCATCGTGAAAAAGATATCAAGTATTTATCTTACTATTCTGAATGTTCATTGAGCAGGAATATCATGAAGTCAATGTGCGGCGATTGCTGCCGGTGTTCTAACGAAACATCCTACCCATCGAAATGATCTACTCACTGATACTACGCATGCGCAGACCAAAATTACGCAACTTAGCCTTACTACATTAATGTATTTATAACAGTGTATTGCATAGGTATTTACTGTCAACATTTTATGAGTTATATTTTTTGAATGTGTGACTTTTAATCTTGTACAGGCCATTGTATCCATGCATGAGTAATAACCGTCTTGTGAAATCTTTGCATCAGGCTGTGTCTCTTTCAGGCATTAAATGATGCATATAGAATAAATTGAGAAATGTTAACATTTCCATAAATTTGATAGACGACTTCTAAATACATGTTAAATGATGACATGGTATAACATTATAAGTTTAATGTTACGACTTACAATAAACTACGGTAGGATACTTCGACAAAGTAGGACAAATCGTCAGAACACCGGCACTTCCTCAGTGCAATAAGAAGTCAGTTTAAGAAGCGTGCAGAGATTAACTGCTGGGTCGGGGAACACTTAATATAAAGCATTTAATGTGCTACATTAATTTATGACGGGGTTTGAGAAAATCTAGTAAATGAAACATTCATTTTAAGAGTAAATTTAGTTTGCGACATTCTACTGATAAAATAAACTACGAGAATAAAGTGGAAATGTCGACTTTAATCAAGACATTTACATTTTTTTGTCTTCACTGTGTCCGTATTTTTTCACCGTGGCCTTAATACGCTCCCGTAGGTTTTTCAGGGCCTGTTGTGCCAGTTTTAATCAAGCAATGATCCATTTCTCATCCGCGATGCTACTTGTTTCAGTTTCAGCAACACGCATATAGTGATAACAACGTGCTTACCGCAGTGCATTATGGGTTACGCAGGTAATTCCTAATGACGTATTCGAAATTCCGCAAGATGGTACATTTCCAAAGAAGTAAATATTACCGATGTTGTCGGGAAAAAAAATAATCGCGTCTAAGTGAAGATTTTTATTGATATTTCATAACATTTGGAAACCGTTAGAATGTTTTCTTCTTTATTTTTAATAAACATACAGCGCGAAACCAACTTGTTTTATATGAACAATTCTCTAATCAAAAACGATCTATAGACACCTCCTCAAAATTGATGTCACGCAATAAATTTCTTAACTCCTCAATATATCACAACCTACGCGAACTCTCAAATTTCAAGAAAGATTAACTGCCTAACAAGCTTTATGTGGAGAAAACAAATGCATTGTTGGTGAAATGCATAGAAAAAATGAATTTTATCAATAATATATAAAAGTTATCGATTATAATGAAAAATCATCAAATTACATCGTAATAAAAAAATGACCACATCTCCAAGCGTGTAAATAGTAGGGTAAAATACTTATGTAAGACCACAAGAGTGATTCCTCTTTGAAAAATCAGCCGTCATTTTGTAAACAATATTGAATACCAATTTGAGACATGAACAACATGCCTAAGTAAACTGTTTCCACACGATGAACGTACCCAAATGTTTAAAATTTGAAAGTTGTGGTAAAAATGTGCCCTGCACAGCACATATAATTCTTTTTTCTCCAGAAAATTGCACTTGTCCGCGGACAACTGGAACCAGAAAAACATGCTTGTCCGACGGTCAATTTACCTGTGTCGGACAAGTCGGGCGTTGGATTTCCACACCCCTGCTGTGCAACCTCAATTACTGATTAACTCTTTCAGATTTACATTTAGAAAGTTTATTCCACATTGTATATTTTTTGTATATTTTTCTGTTGTACATCACTGATAACCGCATCTGATGGGAAAACAAATAGAGTACTCGCTTTAAATTGGCTTATTTTAAAACCTACATATATTTGTTTGGTATCATTCTTTTCAGAATTTATCAAACTTTAATGTGATGTTGTTAGATTATCATATGCTTAATCTGTTTTTAAATTATAAACTATAAAATATCAAGAACTCATGTATCGCAAGAGGAGACTTTGTGCCAAGATATTTAACCATGCCCGGGATGCAGATCACACGGCATGGCAGCAGCAGCAATCCAGCAGCTGATCGAGCAAAGAGGAGGTTTAAAAAAAAAAAACACTGTGTTTCCCATTGTATCAACATTTAAGAGGGGGTTTCAGAGGACCGACCACGTCTCCTTGGGGTGCATTCAGCCCCACTTTTCACAACACAAGCGGCAGAGACGCAAAGTATCTGGTGCATAGCGCAGCCCAGGGGGGTTGGCAAGCAAAGCAAGCAGGGGGTAACCCCCTAGTGGTATTATAAAACAGTTTACTGATACATGTAATTACATTCTGTTACAACTGTGATTTTTCTGTCTTTGATGAACCAAATAAACCTTAACAATTCTCCAGATTTCAAAGTAATTAACACAGTCCCTGAATGCACCTGAGACGTTTGGCCATGAGTACATTAATCTAACCAGTTTATTATTTTTTAACTTCTTGCACACTTTGTCTAACTGAAGTAGCCACAATATTCCTCTTGCTAACAATATGAGTAAGCAATTGATTGTCTTTAATGTCTACTTGCTGTCTTTTGACTTGCAGGACTTTGAAAAGGCTCTCTTTTTTCCCTGTAAAGCAGCTGAGCTTGTAAATGATTATGGTAAAGGTTGGAGCTTGAAGTATCGAGCAATGAGCCAGTATCACATGGCAGTGGCTTACAGGAAGTTGGGTCGTCTCCCTGATGCCATGGAGTGCTGTGAGGTACTGTGGTAATTACTGAATGTCTGTTCACTTTCTACCACTGTAGGCCATAGGAGAAAAATCAAAATCTTGCATAGAGAGTCACCATTACCAGTGTCTCTTTAGTTCATTTTGTACATCCTGTTCCTGTAGAAACAGATTGGATGATGTGAGAGCAGACAGAGTGGTTTCATGTCTTGGATTTGGATGAGACACAAAAAAATGTACTATTCTTCAGCTGTGACATACACATACAGTAAATACATACTGTACTGTCAAATATACTGTGTGTATATATATATATATATATATATTTATATACACATATATATACAGTATATAGATATAAATATATGTAAATATATATAACATGTATATATGTAAATATTGTGGGGTACAGCCCGGACACAGACAGGTAGACATAATGTTGATCACCACACACACGTTTATTTACAATTGTACTTTACAAATAAGTGGATCAACCCAGTACCGCAGCACCAATCACCCCTTTAAGTCCAGGACTTTCACACACTGACTTTGTCTTCTGACTGCCTCCACTCCTCTCCTCCAAGACTTCGTCCTTCTTCCACCCGACTCCAGCCATCATATGGAGGGAGGCGGTCCCTTTTATGTCCACCCAGATGTGCTCCAGGTGTTTTCCAGTGACCTTCCGCAGACACGCCCTTGTGTGGCGGAAGCATCGGCTGTGTACCCGGAAGTGTGTGGCGGAAGTGCTGAGGTCCAGGGCTCCGAAGGCAGCGGGGCACCCCCTGGCTGTGACCAAGGGCCCCTGCAGGGTTGAGCTCCCCAAAGCAACCAGGGCGGTCATCCCCACATGGTCTGGGGAAGGCGCAAGCCCTCCTCCGGTCCTCCTGGGTGTCCCGGCCGGGTCACCTCCCCAGCCATCTCTGACAATATATACATATTTACACATATATTTATATACACATAAATATGTGTGTGTGTGTGTATGTATATATATATATATATATATATATATATATATATATATATATATATATATATATACTATATATATATATATATATATATATATATATATATATATATATATATATGTATATATATATATATATATATATATATATATATATATATATATATATATATATATATATATATATATATATATATATATGTGTGTGTGTGTGTGTGTGTACAGGTATGAAAGTCTGAATAAGCATAAGCTTTCCTAATCCATTGTGTTAATAAGAAATGTAATTATTTACTGTACATAATGAGCCAGAAGTACCCAATAAACAACAGTAGTTGCATCAGATATATGAAATATGAAAACGTGTGATTACCATGTGATAGCGCTCTATAGTGGGCTAGATCTCCTGGGGTTAGCTAATACGGCATGCACAATTTGAAGTCCATCTGATCATTTGAACTGTCACATTTACTCTTCATCATAAGGGTGTCATTTCCAAAAATGGCCTAAAATGAGGGTGTTTTGGGTCTAGAATAGTACATGTGGAGTTTTTCTTATGCTTGTGATTCAGGTGGTGCTAGACTCCACATGCGTGGAGTTTGCATGTTCTCCCAGTGTCTTCTTGGGTTTTCTCCAGGTGCTCTGCTTTGCTCCCACAGTCCAAAGATGTGTTGGGTAGATACATTGGCAATCCTAAATTGGCTGTGGCTTGAGGTTTGTTTGTGTGTGTGTGTTTTTATGTGTTTGGCCTATGATGGACTGGTACCCTCTAGAGGCATTGTTCCAGCCTTGCGCCCTATGCTAGCTGGGATAGGCTGCAGCATATCCTGTGACCCTGTTCAGGGATAATTTGGTTAGACAATTACATTATGTAATTTATTCTGGAAGATATAACAAACCGAAATACATGTGTAGCAGTTTATTAGAATACAGGAAACTACAGAATTAGTTCAGTTATTCTGCTTACCTGCTCTTGGGATAGATTAAATGGTTGTGGCTTTCCTCACCCCTCGTGGTGTCTGCCTCTTCCAGCTCAATGTCATTTCAGTCTGTCTCTGACTTGAAGACCAGCTGAACCTGTGAAATAAGCCTTATGTTACTAAGCTTGTGAGAAATATCCATTCTCTTTTTTTTGTTTCAAGTGGTTGGCGATTTTGGTTTTCTTTTTAATGTTCTTTCTTCTGTCTCATTGTAAGCCACGGTTGTTTTTGTTTTTGGGGCCACTAGCCACTGGCATGCCAGGCCTCATTTTTATAGGACACCATATACAGTGGTCTCCTTCTGTTCACCTGTAATAATCCCAGTAGACTGACAGCTGCAAGTGTGTTGCCTTACAGAAACTAAGGCACACACCCCCAATACAGGGTAAAAATACATCCCAGGGGCTGAACATAAAGGGTTTGCAAGAAAGGAACCTTAAAGACAGAAAGAGTGTGAGCTAGAAACAGTTGTGATGACTTCAACAAGAAACCAGAAAAGAGAGATGAATAAAGAGGCTACGCAAGAGGTGACATGAGCAGAAGCATCTAAAGACAGGGGATTGATACCAGAAGCAATCGAAGAAAGACACATAAGTGGTGCAGTAAAATTATGGGAATAAGCAAGTGGCTGATTACTGGAAGGCTTGAAGATAGGCATAAGTGTTATAAGTCGATATACTGGAACGGCAGTCATATAGGGTGGTTAGAGTGTGTGCCTTAAAGGTCCAAAGTCTTGGGTTTGAATTCTAGCCACTATGGACTTTGCAAGTTCTTGGCATAGAGTAGTGTTTTTGTTTTCCTCTAGGCACTGTAAGTATTTGTCTCCCATCCCATAGATTTGTAACCTTGTAAGAGATTGAACCCAATGATGGTCTTAACATCCTATCCAGATATAGTTCTTCGCTTAAGCTCAAAAGCTGCCAGGATAGGCTGTTGCCCCCTGTGACCCTGAAATGGACCAAGCAAGTGCAGAAGATGGATATGTACCATATAATAACTTGCTAAAAAATTACATCACAGTGAAACCGCTGTAATGTGCATCAAGAGCACAGAAACAGACAGTGGTAGAGTAGGCATCAACTTACCAGAGCCACAAGGTCAATACAGTTTAGAGCAGGTTGGACTTCCAAAGGTATAGAGAGTGTCCATGCAGTGGTCAGCAGCATACTGCATTCCTTTGTCTCTGTTCAGCGGCTGTTTAGCAGACTGACTAGGGCCTTGTGACGCCTGCCGGTCGGCTGTGTGCTGACCTTATTTACTCAGCTGTGGATTGCTCTGTGGTTTAAATAGACCAGCTTGGCCACAAGGATCCAGTTACACTTTACTTTGGAGGTCCATCTAGCAGCTGCCAGCCACACATCCTCTGTCTACCCTTGGGAGAATCCCACTCACCTGGTAACTGCCTGTCTGCTGCACTTAGTGGGGGGCAGGACCAGGGATAGGTTGGACAGCCTAAATCTGTCTATTTTATACTATGTTGGATTTGAATGTTCTTATGATTTAGAGGGGCTGCTCAAATTCACCTGTCTTGGTGACCAAGAGATCATCAGTTGCATAGTGTTATCCTTATCTCTTTATGTATCCTTTATTATTGGTTGATGATTGTATTAATAGCTGTCTGTTTGTTATACTACTGTATCTTGTAAACTGTCCTTACTGTTGTCCTCTGATTTCAGGAGTCCATGAAGATTGCCCTTCAGCACAGTGATCGTCCCCTCCAATCTCTGTGCCTGCTGACCTTTGCTGACATCCATCGCAGTAGAGGTGATGTTCAGGTACAGTAAAGGCCATTTGGCATAATTAGGGGTATGTCATCCCATGAGCAGCTGGACCTTAGCCATAATAATATGGATGTTGCTAACTGAGAAGCCATCTTACTGTAGAATAGGTGGACATGTTTATGAAACGTGAAGCTCTACAGCAGACAGCACCTGAGGTGGAAATTGTGTAAGTGGTGTGAATTTAGGTCAAGGAGCAGCAATAAACCCCCGTGCAGTCAGGAAGATGCTTAAACTACATTTTATATGGGTTAAGGTAGACAGGCTGGACATTGCAGAAGTACATATGCAGGATGTAGTATTGATATGAGGTTGAATGCCAAGTTGAAGTTGGTGTAGCTGATTGGGGAGCGGGGCAGTGCAGAAAAGTGTGCAGGATGCCATAAACCCAATGTGGAATCAATTCTAGATAGTCTCAACTTATTTTCCAGTTTACGATTAACTAAATGGGCTGAGTAGCTTTAAGTTGAGAACAGTGGTCTTTATGTGAAGCTAAGGTGGCAGACGAAATTGATATAATGACAGAGGTAGAAACATTCTGGTTCTATCATTCTGGACATTATGGACTCTTAGCAGAGCTGAGGTCATGGATGTGACTGGTCCTAATGTTGACCTTTAATAATGGACAAAGTAGACACTTTGTTAGAACATGCAACTCACTCTTTTATTTCATCCTCCAGAAAGCATTCCCTCGCTATGAGTCGTCCATGTGCATCATGACGGAGACAGGC
The DNA here is from genome assembly GCF_016835505.1 of Polypterus senegalus. Classification (NCBI taxonomy): domain Eukaryota; kingdom Metazoa; phylum Chordata; class Cladistia; order Polypteriformes; family Polypteridae; genus Polypterus; species Polypterus senegalus. The sequence goes on from NC_053154.1 coordinate 101,576,712, forward strand.
AATCGCTTGGGCCAGGTGAACATCTACCTAGGAGTGGCCAAGTGTTGGCTTCTGCAGAAGGAGCTGGACAAGGTGATCTTTTTCTGAATGACTGCATTTCAGGGTTGGCAGGTGGACAGAGGTTTCTGATTGAGCTTGTTTTTTTTCCTACAGGCCTTGGCTGCAGTTGAGAAAGCATATGAACTGGCAGAAGGGTTGGAGCACAAGGTAAAAAGTGGAACACCTCAGAACAATGGACATCTCTTACAGTAAAGCCCCACTGATCACTTATTTCTTTGCAGTTGAGTCTTCTCCGTGTCCACTGCCTAAGCGAAGGTATTTATCGTGCTAAAGAGGAGCAGGCCAAACTTCGGGAACATGTCGTCAAGTTCCATGAGTGTGTGGAGGAAATGGAGCTATATTGCGGCATGTGTGGAGAGTCCATAGGAGACCGAAACCATCAGCTGCAAGCGCTGCCCTGCTCCCACGTCTTTCACCTTAAGTGAGTGTCAACTGAGCTGAGCTGAACAGTAGTGAATATGGTGTTGTGGCATTGGTCAGCAGATACTGTATATAGCCAGAGAGAAGACAATGTGACGTGCATACAGGGCAAAGATCTATGGTGTGATATTGACCTAAACAGGAGAAGGAAAGCGGACAGGGCACATTTGAGTAAATTTGGACTGTATGTGCTATACAGTGTAATAAGTGTGATGTCTGGACCTTGAAAAGATCTGGTACTAAAGTGGTTAAAAGAGAGGTTTCATGCTGTGTGGAGTACAAATCAAGAGGGCTTAAGTTTAAGCTGTATAGTAGGCATCTGGAATGCTGTGTGCAGTCTGGTGTTCATATTAAAACAAAAGACAGAATAGTACTAGAAAAGGTCTGGAGAAGAACAGTGAGATGTACTTCATGAGTACAGGGTGGGAGCAAAGCAAAAAAAAAAATACAATAGTCTAGTTTTATCTGACGCATGATATGATGGAAATGTTTAAAATTATGAAGGCCATTTGTAAGGTTAATATCTTGGACTGGCATCCAGTCCGTGATTGCTACCTGTTTTAGGCTCAGTGCTGCCAGAATAGGCTCCATCTCTGTGCATCCTGTAATAAGACATGTTAGTTACAGTATAAACTGGATGTATGCTGGGAATAAGTAAAGTGGACACTGACTGTTACAGTAAAAGAAGTTTGTTCAGCAAAGTCACAAATAGTTGCCTAACAGTAAATTTCACACAGGCGCAACAAAAAAGTATGTTTTGCCTCAGATTTATGGTTGGAAAGACAACTATATAGTTGCATTCTTTGTACTAGAGAGCTGAAGCCTTTAAATATGAGGTTGATATTGTTCTGGAATATTGTAAAATAAGAATGATTGGGCTATGTACGGCCTGTTCTAATCCAAACCCTTTTCTTTTACTTAGAACTGAAATCAAGTTGGCCGTATGCTTACTTAAAGGAATGATCTTTTTAATCTGTTACCTACCCCATGTTGTTTGTAGTCATGACAGAGGCAATTTTTAAATATCATGTTTTCATTGAGAACAGATATAAAACGTTTTTGATACAGTGGAATTCAGAAGGGCCAGCATTAAACAGCAGAAAACAACAATTAAAATCAATCTAAAAAACATCTCAAGTTAACTTGTGTCACATAATCCACATGTAGGTTATCTAGCTGTTTGCTCACAACATTATTTTTTTGCTAAAATATGTTGCTTTCTTACATGAGTTATTTATGATAGGCTGCTGTAAGTTCAGTCTAATTACTGCACCCTACCACTGATGGAACAGTGTTCTAGTGGCTCTGGACCTGACAGCATTGGGTTGGCATGAGTGTTTGGAAGTTAATAACAAGGGATTACTAAATATTCTACCTGTCCACATAAGCACACACAACGGCCAGGCTTGGGCTTAACCTAGGAGCTGTGAGGCAGCAGTACTAGCCACTGTTCAATCATGGCACCATGTTGATTATGAGCAGTGCTGTAGTATTCAGTATCCATTAGAGTATAAAATGCATGGACATTAATGTGAATTTTACACAATGGGAAGCTGTACAGTTTGGGTCAGACACTTGGTATATTAAAATATAGTAGTATAGTAAAGTATACTTTCCTAGTAGTGGATTGGTGTAGAGCAGTGACCAGGTGGACCTGGTTCAATGCTGGGAATTGCACAGGGGACAACACCACCACCCCGCAAACCAGTCATAACACAACTAATAAGTTTATACTTAGCCTGTATTTAAGAATCATTCCACACTGTAACAGGCCTTGCCTGGAAACGCAGTGAATGTTACTGCCATTGTTATGATGCTCGTGCTGTCAGTTAGCTGAGGTGCTCTTGGTGTGCTGTCTGTCATTTTGTCCGGGTGCTGCATTGTGTCCCTGTTTCAATGGTTGTTCCCAGTGCTAGGGGATTGGTAAAACTTTGTTACTTTGGGATAATATTTCTCTCTGTTATATAAACAAAATCCTGGGACGAGACAAGACTTTTTCAGAGAGATAATTTCAAGTCCCACGAGACGAGACTTTGTGCCAGGAAATTTAACCATGCCCACGGTCCACTCATCTGTCATTCATGTGAATGCTATTGTCAGACAAAGTTCCTGTGCTATCAGCTCTTATACCTTTTTATGTTTACCTCATTTTAATACAAGACATGCAATCTATTTGTTTCCTTCGATGTACAGTAGTCCTTTTCTGGACTATAATTTTATATGTTCTAGATTAAACGTCAACGACTAAGGAAAAAAGAAAGGCCAGCACGTCGAAAAGAGACCAAAAAGCATTGGAGAGAAAAGAATTCAAAAAAGAACAATAATAATCTAAGTACAAATTCGGAAAATAAGGAAAGTTATAATCAGGCTGAACCAAGTGGAACTGAAAACCTAACAGGTCCAAGTGGGGGAAATAAAAGACAAAGAGTAGAAGACAAAGTAGAATGTCGTAAAGACGTCTAAAAAACGTTGGCGTGATACACATGCAGAGCAAGTTAAAGATTATGAAAGTACTAAAATTTGAAAGTCTCAAAAAACTGAGAGAAAAGATCGCATTAGCGGTAACAAATGGAAATTATTACTCGGTGAAATAACGGAACAGCGAAAAGAGATTGAATATATGGACATAGGTGATATGACAGAAGTATGTAGATATTATTTGGCTTTAAATTTTAAGTCGGAGACTTGTAGATCATCTAATTTGTGTTGTGATCAGGGAAAAGCAGTGTTTCTTCCCAATGAAGAGGCGTATCCGCAAGAATTAAAAGATTTGTTATTTGGTGAAAGTGAAATCCACAAACACTACAGGCAAAATATCCGCATCTACAATAATCAGTTTACGTTTGCATCATTCAATTCTCAAAACGTAGATTTCTGCAATTCAGAACCATATGCTATGAGAATCTGTGGTCCCGCAACAATTAAAGCTACTACAAGTTTAATTTAAAGGAAACCACAATTCGTTCAGGTTTATATTTATGATCACGGAGAAGCGATGCAACGTAGAATCGAAAGAGTTAAATGATCAGACGTATTAAAAATTCCACAGCCAATAATAGATACAAGTCCATACGTCCAAAGGTATCGCACTTTACACTAAATTTATCTGAAAAACACAGACAAAGAATTTTCTTGGATTTCTATATGAATCTGAAAGATTACACTTGCATATATAATAAACCAACATGTGACGAATTGTAAGCGATAATAGTTTCCATAGACAGAGATGTCAAAGATAGAGTTGATATTCGTGTTTATCCAAAAGCACAGCACGATTCATCTCAAGCGGCAGATCCGGGAAGTGACTAGCGCGTAGAGCCCGCATGGGGGTTGGCGAGCGAAGCGAGCAGGGGGCAGAGCCCCCTAGTTTCTTATAAATTATCTATTTGGAGTCTAACTAGGAGCTTTGCCTCTCTTTTGCTGGGAACCACTGGGAAAAAAAGAACTTCCTCAGAGTTCTCCTAGCAGAGCCAAAGAAATACTTTTTTACAGACTTACACAGAGCAGTAATGAAGAGAAAAAGCAAGCAATGTAACATAATAAGGAGAAATGGCATATGAAAGAATCATATTTTAGTGTAAAGCTTATTAAATACACAGAATATAGTGACGCTCTGCACGTTAATTGATCTTCTTGGCTGCCTATGACGGGCCTTATCCTGTCACCCTTAATTTGTTATTAAGCAGGTTCAGTAAGTTGATTGAATTTAAAGATATACATTGATTATTAGCAATTTTCAGAATTAACAAGGAACACATTTCTAGCAGTGGCTCATCTTTGCCCCCTCAAATCCGCTCTCCACACAGAGGATGACCAGATGCAGGACTCAAACTTGTAAAGCAGCAGTACTAACCATTTGAGAAAGTGGACAGAGCAGCAACAGAACAGTGGTGTGTTGGCACCCGAGCAGACAAATCCAACGTTAAATGTGATAATGAAGTTGTTTCTGGAATATAAACATAATCAAGTCCTCTTCCTGGGTATTGGAAGTGGCCTGCGGGACAATATAAAATGGACAATGTACAAGATCTACCAGTGAAATAAAAATGTGGCAGAAATTAGGCCTGCTTTTAGTCACCTCCTGTTTGGTCAGGACATGGAGGCACACATTGACCAATGTTTTCACTTTCTAGGTGTCTGCAGACAAATGGGACAAGAGGGTGTCCAAATTGCAGAAAATCTTCAATCAAACCAGGCTTTGTATGATGGATGTGGCATCAGTCATTGAATGGTGCTGGTTGGACATGGACTGCTCTTGTTTTTCTTGATGCAGTTAACCAGAGGGAGACACCAACATCAAGCAGATGGTTGAACAGACAGACATTCTAATTTCCTTTCTCTTTGGTAACATGGAAGCATGTTCAGGAGCAGGCATGTGGCAGCAACCTGGCACCATCTTCCTGTCTACAGTTACCTTGGAGATCATTCCACCTGCATGGAGGTGATTGTCTTTTAGGATTCATGTGAGCAAAGCACCTCAGTTGTTACATTTTGAATTTTTACATTTTCTCCAACTGAGCTGGAGAACTCATGCTGGCGAGTTGCTCCTCTCAGGGCAGCTGAACTTGTTTTTTTTTTAACTTGTATTATGTTTTACTCAAGTTACAGCAATGTTAATGCTCTCTGGTCTCTTCACCCTTCTGTCAATGTCTTGGTATCTAGTCAACGCTTTATTGAATAAGTTATGAGGGTCCTGAACACTTAATCCAACTGTAATCCTTTTGTGTTTGCCATTGGAATTTGTAACCTCTGGAAGAGATATGATATTGTAAGTCCTTATACCTTCACACCCTACTTTGGTACAACATTGTGTGAATGAATCATCTTTAATCATCATAACTGATAAAGAGAAGCTATGTGTATAGAGGTAACCACTTCATGCTATCTATCATCTGCCCATGCCAGTCGGGAGTGACTTCTGGCGCACGTGATACGCACACAGGCAGTGTCTACTCAGTGGGCTTCAAACAGATTAAAGACATGACTTCATCCGTCCAGTGCCATGAGGAGATGAGTCTGCACTTTGGTGCTGTTAGTGTGCAGACAATATAATTTCTCGTAGGGGTTGAGGACATTGTTAAATAGCCACTTGCAAGGGTCAGAATGTCCAGTTTTCCACTTAAAATATAAGTATTAAGGAACTCAAGTCTGGCAACCAAATTGCTGCTGTCATGTTACTTGTAACTTAAAGGGGGGCAACTCCCATTTTGACAAATGGACTCGCCGTTGATGCTTACAAGGACTTGTCATTACCTCAAACTGTTTTTATATCTGTTGTACAAAATGATCTAAATGAATAAATTGACGGTAACCCCACTGAATGTCACAATCATCGTATACAGTATACCACCATCTCACTCGTCCCCATCATTGCAGACTGAGGTGTATTTCCTGTTTACATTCAGGAACATATGAAGTGGTGAAGTGGCAAAGAAACTTCGGGGTTGCCCAGTAGAGTTTTTCAAGACCTGCAGTCCTGCCTTCTAAAAGTACGAAAACAAAAGCCTAAAGATAATATGAACTTTGAAGACCTGAATATAAAGTGTTGTGTTTTGGAAAGCTTTTCATTTCTCACTACATAAGTGTAATTAAGGCAGACTTACAAGTTTTAGGAATCCCTGAACTAGGGATTGGGACAGTTACCAGTTTTTACAATTGTCCCCAATTAAAATTCCTGACCTTTATCACAACGCTTCATGTTTTAAAAATCACTATGGCCATTTTTGGAGACTGTTAAGTGTTCACTAAAGAGTAAGTAATCGCACACGGGTAGTGTGCAAATCAGGCCTTTCATACAACTATAGTGGAAGGCAGCAACAATGGTCTAGAGCTCTTTCACCCATTGAAGAGGAACAATTGTGAAATTTGTCTTATTTTGGTTTTATGAAAAGTGTTGGAAGGCGATCACCCTATCTGCAGAACATGCAGAAAGAAAATTGCAGCAAAAAGGAGAAGCGCTTTGAATTTATTGAGTCCTCTTCGAGACAATCGCCTGTTCCTGTACGGCAAATTCAAGGTAAGGTAATCCTGACGTCACTGCTGCTTAACTTGCTAATCGCAGATTGGTAAGAAGCCTTAGTGTCATGTGCTCCAGTACGTACCCGACTGCGCATGTATTGTCCTGATGTATGTGTTAGCCGTGTCTGCACTGTTTATTCCACTTGGCCATCCATCCAGTGTGTTTTGTTCATTCAAATCGCTAACACAGGTCTTGAATTGGGCTTTATTTACATCCAACCTTATGAATCAACCACGAGTTAAACTTCAATTAAACACAGACATTGGAATAAAGCGATCCAATTGAAATTACATTTATACATTTATTGTTCCATCGAAATCTATTGGCGTTCTCTTGCAAGACGTTTAACAACTGAGAAAAGAATCTGCTGAAGAAACGAATATATAAAGCCACAGACTGGAGATGGTTAATGAGCTAAAACCCCATGGCATTAACAGCTAACAGATAGGCTACATTCATATATTCAGGCCATCCCAAATGCGGGAATTAATCACTGGAGATCTGTGGATAAACTTGAAGAAAGGATAGACCATCACGTCGAAAGAACCCACTAACCGGACACCACCATTGAAATCAAACGAATTGTGCTAAATTTAATTACATTTGGGGAATTAGTAGCTACACGGACAGAGGTGAATGCAAGTTTTGCTCGGATTACAAGTCGCATACATTTAAAGAAGTGACCGGAGATGATGGCCCTGTGAAGGTTATATATAAACTGTACAACTAGATCAGATTTGATCATATAAATATCTGCGTGTAAACATAGCTGTGCTGTCATTACCTTCTGAGAGAGTGGCTAGCTTGGAGCAAATACTGAAATGTGTGTGTGAGTGAGAGGGGAGGATAAGAATTTTAAACATTGTTACTGTTTTCTTTACAGAGTGGGCATACTGGAAGTAAAACAAGAGGTGCTGCTGGTCCATATTCACCCTCCTGTCCGGTGAGGCGGACAATCCAGCAAGCCTTTCAGCAACAGACGGCCTGTCCACCCCAATCACTCAAAGAGTGCCCAGGAGCTCAGTGCAGCAGTCACGTACTTCATGATGCCATTTCAAATGGTGAGACCTGGATGGCTGAGGCAGAGAAAGGTGGCAGAGGCACTATGTAAAGTACCATCACAACAGTTGTTTTTCATTGCTAAAAATCTCCAATCTATACAACCAAGTTAAAGCCGATGTTGGCAGAAAGTTACCGTAGGGTACATTGTGTGCTGATCTTTGGACCAGCTGTGGTGTTCAGCAACCTTACATTAGCTTCACCATATATTACATCACCCCAGTCTGGAAACACAGTTCTTCCCAGAAGATCCCACTTCTGAGAGACATCCAAACTTTTTTTGAAAATACGTTGGAGGAGTGGGGACTCAACAAGGAAGACCAGGTCTGTGATACCACATATAATACAAGAAACACGAGAAAAGCCTTTGAAGAATATCATGCCCAGCAGCACAAGAATTCAAAGGTCAATGAGAAGTCAATGATGTAGTCAAAAAAAAAATAATAATAATGTAGCAAGAGTCAAAACCAGGAGGACCAGTCTCAGTAACCGAGGCCAAGAATCATGGGACAAAATCGAAGAAAGAAGGAACCCAGAAAGTTCAGAATATGAATATGAAACCAAACTTTTTCAAAAAAGGTTCAAAGGGTTTTGGAGTTGGTGGAGTAGGATGGGGAAGTGTACCACTAGATGACCTTTCATCCTGTCACGGTGTGATTGATAGACCACGACCTCTGAGGACACAACCACTGTTGGGTGGTCCTAGCAAGAGGAATCCACTATAGTGCCGTCAATATGGCGGTGATATAGCGGCCCCAATCTCAAATCAACATCAGAACTATATTTTACAAATACATGAACCCCCCAACCGAGTCCCTGATAGTACCCAGATCTGTGGCTTGGGTTGCTTTGGCCATAACCTGAACTTTACAATTTCAAAGGCTTTGAAAATTTAGAGAGTTGGCCCTGCATGCCAAGGCTGATATCATTTGGTTCATGGCTTCTCGCAGATCTGGGAAAGGAGAATTGAGTTAAAGCAAAAGGAAGCTGCCGTCAACATTCCCCAGAAGGCCCTGGTCCCTAATGTGGGGACTCGATTGGAATCCATATACAAGCTGCTTGAGTGTTTCCTCAGCCAACAGTAGACAGCCATTGGTGTTACACTGGAAGGAGAAAGAGGAATATGGCATCTGAGGCCTAATCAAGCTGACATACTGTAAGTGTCATGTGGCCTCTGAGTATGTTTACCCATACACTTGGTTCATAACCTGGAGTGACACTGTCAGCCATTAAACCTGTCACGGTCCACATCACCAGTGACATTCTGGAGGACAATGGTGAAAGGTGTAATGCTAGAAGACCTTAACAGCAGATACAGTATACAGAGAAGGCAAAAATGGTGATGAGCATTGGCTTTCTCATTGACCCCCAGTTCAAAGGTCGCTTTTTGAACCAGTTTCACTTTTCACGCGTTTTATTTTTTTTCCTACCCATTTTGCATTTCATCATATATTATAATCCTAATTCTTATGCACTATTATTATAAGAATCATTTTTAAAACTTTTTCGCTTTGAATTAACTGTGTTGTGGGATTTTACATTATGATGTTCTATTTTGTTACATTGTATTTGCACTTGTTGCCAGAGTATGATTATGAGTAAGTAATGTTAATGGTTAAAAATGAAACGAAAGTGCTGCCTATGATGTGGGGCAGGTACACTACAACTCGCGGACCCCCATTTGTTTGAATGCAGCACAGTAATTCCCACTCGTGTTTTGGGGGTCTGAATACTCAGTTGTGTCATCATGTGGGAGAGGTGGTTTCCCTTTCCCCTTTGGTGATGTTGGCACAAGGACATTTCTCACTGGGTGGGCCTCTTGTCGTTAAAGGCACTCTTATGTGTACCCAAAATACTCTGAAGGTACAGTAGATTCTCCCTGTCCCACCAATAAGAATGTTTACAGATGGTGAATCGGTTGTAGGTTTAGTCCACTGTATGAACCAAGCAAGTGAAAACTTGCCTTTAAAAAAGATTTAAAAGGAGTTGCAACAACCAAAATGGCAAACAAGTATATCATGTCAACAGCAAAAGTGAGGAGATCAGCTACTCTACGTCCCATGAGATGCTCTAAAGAGACCTCTGATAAATTACTTGGCCCTTGTCTTTTCCTCTGATCCCCCCAAGTAGTGAAATGGATCCCTTTTTTGTGGTGTCAGCTTATTAAAATTGATATTAAGTGGAGCTTCATGTCCCAAATCCTGTAAAAATTGAAAGTACTGGCATTGGCATATTTATATTTTTTGTCCCCATGATACACCAGATGTCTCTCTGCTGAAGTGCTTCTGATAGATGACAGGTCTGGGTTTGAATATTTTCCAACCCTTATTATAGTGGTCATCTTCTGCCAGCTTGTGTTGTTAACTGTGCTGCTCCGATTTCATTTCAGTCAAGCCAGGTTCAAGTTATTGTACCAGTGGTAAGAAATGAAGCCCAGATTAGCACCGCTTGGGTTGCAGGAGGCAGCATTTTTCATTGCTTTCTTATATGGACAGTATTTGTGTACCTCACGAACAGGACAGCACTTCTATTGCAATTGTGTAGTGGGTGTAATGACGATGATACTTCTGAACGTTTACTGCAATACCAGGCTACTCTACAGTGCAGGAAAAACACAAATCTGTTCCTTATGATGGTTGGAGATATCAGACTCCTTGCATTTTCTGACACTCTGCATTTTGCTTCCTTGCTACAAGTGTTTGTAAAATGGAGCTCTCTGTCAGTTAGGTACATAAAGTAGATAGAATGGGTGGGTTACAAGGTGTAAGTGGATAGTCATTGAGCTGCTAGAAATTAGATTAGCAAACATTTATTTAAAAAAAAAACACATTTAAATTACAAAAACATTAAAAATATTTGTTTACATAATGCAACCAAAGCAACATATAAGTAAAACTTTTCTTAACAAGGTCTTCTACATTGTAGAGTTTCCAAAGGCACAAGCGTTCTGAATAAGGGGGTCAGAGTGCCACTTAGATGGCTGTGTATGTAGCATTAAAGCCAGGGAAGACATCAGAGGAATCGCTGTAGAACTGCACCACCACCACATTTCGAGAGGAGGTCAATGTCAGGCTTGAGTAGATGCCACAGTACTTGTTGTTCAAGATAGGCGAGTTGAGGGAGGGCCCATCGAATACCACCAAATAGTCGTAGATACAGCCGGGTGCAAATTCAACATTGAATGGCGATATCTGTAACTGTATCTGAAATATATAAAAAACATCATTCAATGCAAGCATTGTGCAGACCAACCCCTGCCAAACACACACGTCCTAACAAAGAGTTTTTCTCCACCATGGCCCTTCTGCAGTTGTGTAAAGATGGCACCCCATGGGAAATATATAAAATATAGAGAGATCGGGCTCCAAATTCTACGTTTGTGAAATCCATACTCTTTCTGCAAAGAATTATTTGTTTTTTTAAGTCCTTGAAATGTTTTTGTTATCATGGCACTGATTTGTGCTTAAAATAGACCTGCGAGACGTGAACTCTGCTATTTGGCGCAGCTCGTTTGATTTTTTTTCCGGCAAACAAATTTTCAAAACAAACCGTATTTTACGACTCTAATCAGAGTCGGAATAATAATTATGTTGCCGTGACGGATCATGTCCTGCCAGTCCCTGACGGGTGCATGGTTGATTAACGTCAACCACAATGTTGACATTTGGTTCAATGACCGTTTCTATAGAATTCCAATCCATATACATCGGGTTATCGAAAGGTTCGGTGCCCTCGTCAGTCATGTGACTTCCTTTCCTACTCATCCTTTCCGCGGCCGCTGTTCTTCTGGCTGCGTTGCGATCATCACTCAGAGATGATCGGCTAAAATTTAAACAATGACCGTTGTTAATACCCAGCCGTCATTACTCAGTTTGCCAATAGATGTCAGAAGGATGGATGCCAAAACTGAACTGCCCAAAGATAGATTTTGACGTACCAAGCAAATGGCGATAAGTTTTAAATTACTTACGGTTCCGGAGCTGACGAAGGGTTTATGTCAGTCGACGATGTTAGTCCTGGAAAGTACGCCCCACTAAACCAACGTTCCAAAAACCAACAGATCTTACTGTTATCTGCTCGAACCAACACCGACTTACTATACTCGGCTATCCAGCGGCGTCACTGTAGCAATCAAACATTCTAAGCCAATTATGCAATACTGCGTCCGCATTTGCCACATTATGTTCTAACTACAGAGACAGAGTCCCATTGCATGGTTCTAACTTGTATTGAGGCGAGGTATTGACGCAAACACCATACATACTGTTAGTATCAAATTATATGTAAGGATGTATATATATATATATATATATATATATATATATATATATATATATATATGTTTCTTGTTCACTGTCAGTTCTCCCGTAACACATATTTTTGTGAATAATGTATCTCAGAGTAAATATTTAGATCCAAGTAGCTAGATAGAGTAATATATTTTTGATAACAACATTAATCATAATGTTTCTTTACACTTTGGATTTCTGTTCATTGTTGGGTATGAAAAAGCCTGAGTTCTGCTAACCTGACAGAAATTGCCACCCTGTGACTAATGAGAAGCAACCCATCGCTTTGAAATAGGAAAGGCAATTTTGTCAAGTTTTTTCAACAATGAGCGGATGCCAAAACATAAAAAATAAAAAGGTGCAATTCCTTACAAAATCAAACAGGTCTTGTGAATGAGTTGAATTTTATCCTCAAGTCTGATATGTACAGTATGTCCCCACTAAAACTTGTCTTATACAGACATATATGACTCCTTTAGTTGAGGCTTCACCTGATGATTTTACGTTTCACCATCAATCACACATTAGAGGTTGTGGAGGCAGGCTGGAAATGATTTTCAATGATGTTTCAAGTATCACCTAGAGGTGTACATAGTATTTACAATGGGGGAAATAAGTATTTGATCCCCTGCTGAATTTGTGTGTGTGCTCACAGGCTCTAATATTTCTGGTAGTTTCATTTTAATGGCGAGAGAGACAGAATATCAATCCAGAAAAAAAGCATTACATAAAAATTATGAATTAATTTGCATGTCATTGAGTGAAATAAGTATGTGATCCCCTACAACCCAGCCAAAATGCTGGCTCCAACAGACTGGCTGGGTGCCCATGTGGCACACAGATTACAATCAATCAGATACTCCTGATCTCAACTCAATACGTGTATAAAGCACACCTGTCCACAGAATCATTTTCTTCCATTCCAACCTCTCCACCACCATGGGCAAGACCAATGAGCTGTCAAAGGACGTCAGGGACAAGACAGTAGACCTGCACAAGGCTGGAATAGGCTTTAAGACCATCAGCAAGAAGCCTGGCAAGAAGGCGTCAACTGTTGGTGCAATTATTCAGAAGTGGAAGAAATATAAAATGAATCATCAATCGCCCTCAGTCTGGAGCTCCATGCAAGATCTTGCCTCATGGGGTGAGGATGATCATGAGAAAGGTGAAGGATCAGTCCAGAGCTACACGGGAGGAGCTTGTTAATGATCTGAAGGCAGCTGGCACCACAGTCACCAAGAACACCATTGGTAACACACTATGGCGTAATGGATTGACATCTTGCTGTGCCTGCAAGGCCCCCCTGCTCAAGAAGGAACATGACTAGGCCCATCTTAAGTTAGCCAGTGAACATACCACATAAAAAGTTAGACATTAAAACTCAAACTAAGTTAAGTAACCTTATATTAGATATGGCTACTTTAAAACACTAACATTTGTGGAAACTGGCACCCTTACTAAATGTTTACTCTCCCTGACTGGTTCTGTAATTGATCTTCAAATTGCATAAGGTCTGAAACACCAACATAATTGTGGCACGGTGGCGCAATGGTAGCGCTGCTGCCTCCCAGTAAGGGAGACCTGGGTTCGCTTCCTGGGTCCTCCCTGCGTGGAGTTTGCATGTCTGCATGGGTTTCCTTCCACAGTCCAAAGACATACAGTTTCGGTGCATTGGAGATCCTAACTTGTTCTTGGTGTGTGTGTGTGCCCTGCGTTGGGCTGGCTCCCTGCCCGGGATTTGTTCCTGCCTTGTGCTCTGTGTTGGCTGGGATTGGCTCCTGTGACTCTGTGTTAGGATACAGTGGGTTGGACAATGACTGACACTAGCATAATTACACTCTATATTTAATTAACGGTCATTGTGTTAAAGATGTCTCCTGTTAATTAAGCTATTTCTGATCATTACTTGATTACTGTTGATTTGCACCTTCCTTTGTCAATCCATGCTCAATTTAGAAACCATGAGACATTTAAATAATATCAGTACCTTAAGATAACATTATAAAAACCTCAAATCTGAGTCTGAAATCTAACAATATAAATGAGCTGTCAAACAGTTATTACTCCTACAGCAATCAAAAGAAGCATTACATAATGTGGGCAGTGTTAGCCAAGTGCTTTGTTCCTTTGATTGATTCATTTATTTCTTGTTAATCACTGCACTATTCTGCCACCTGCTGGCTGCCTCCCATGTTTGCCATGCAGCTGTCGGTTGCTTTGTGAGCCACACATTGCACTGTGCTTGCCATTAGACTTTTGAAAGACGTGATCAGCAGCAAGTGAGTTGTCTGCCTTCTGGTGTACTACCTTTTTTCTATAAGCATGTCCTTCAATTTTTTGGATTTTTTTTTCTTTTTCTGGTATGATTAGGACTAGCCTCAACTAGTCTAGTGAACATTTTAGGGCTCTCGTAACATTTGCCCTGTTAGGCTTTGAGCCAGGGCCCATTAAAGCAATCACCATGTACTCTGTCCTCATCACTACAGACTTCTAGGGCTCAGCAGCAATGCAGAGCCATAAGAGAGACGTAGAGATCTTGTGTATTTTTAGGCAGCTAGAACTGCGTTCAGGAGGAGATTACCAGCCTGAGGGAGCAGGTGGATACTTTGAATAGTTTGGCACAAAAGCTGTCAACTGACGAGCCTGTTGCCAGTGCATCTAATCCCACTATACCATTACAGCAGTTGATAGTTTGTCTACCAAAACTAAACATTGCTTATCCTGTACACGGTTTTTTTTTTTTGACCCAGTGCATTCTGGTCCTTGATTTAGTCTGTTTCTCTTCCCATAGAGCAGGGGTGTTCAATGTCAGTCCTGGAGAGCCGTAGTGGCTTCAGGTTTTTATTCCAACCCAATTGCTTAATTAGAAACCAATCCTTGCCAATCTCAGACCTGATTTAGTTTTATGGCTTGTTAGTCTGCAATGTAAGGCTCTTATATTGCAGATTTTTTTTTCCTTTCCAAAGATATCATCCAAATGATTTGAAATCTAAAAAGGATCATTTTCAGTCTGTTACATTTTCTCTTAAGTGTTTTATTAAATCAAACAGTGCATGATGAACACACACACACAAAGGTGAAAATAGAAACAAGTTAGATTGGGAACTGCTGGCTGCTTTGTCATTTACATCTTACTGCTAATAAGGAGCCATTAAAACAGTGAATGCAGCTGTTTAAGCTTGAAATAAGCAATTAAGGGTGGGGAACCTTAACAAGAGAGACCACTAAAATGAAGCATCAAAATTTCACTTGAGCAATCAGTGTTTCATCAGCAATAATTGACTGCTCATTAAGAAACTGGGCTGGAGTAAAAACCTGCAGCCACTGTGTCTCTCCAGGACTGACATTGCCCACCCCTGCCATAGACCAGGGGTTCTCAACCTCGGTCCTGGGGGACCCCTATGGCTGCAGGTTTTTGTTCCAGCCAGCCTCTGTTTTTAATTGGACTCTTGGGCTAATTAAGTGAACTGTTGTTTCCCAGATTCCCTGTTTTGGGAACAATATACAAATTAGAAAACCAAGTTTGGTAAAAAAAAAAAATATATATATATATATATATATATATTAAAATGTACTATCAGTTATATGTATTTATTTTTTTTTTTAACAGTATTTTCATCTTCATTGTCATTCTACTTTTCTAGGTGTTCTAATTGTTTAATTAATCCGTTATTTACTACTTTGTGGAGCTGACACTAAAGTAGTTGCAGCCTTCCACGATTGAGTGTTGTTTGCTTGGGTTTCTGCTCTGCTTGTTTTTAATTGTCATTATTAAGATTCAACGAAGGGAGTAAACTGCACAGAGAAAGGGTGAAATATAATAAAAAGAGAGTTAAGCATTTAAATCCATAGCAAAAACAGAAATATTTCTAAGTTTCTAATAAATGTAAAAATCTGTGCTTTTCTGAATGTAGAATAAAAGTCAGATAATCCCATCTGATTAAATGAGATCAGTGTTGTCACTGATTAGGAATCTGGTTGAAACAAAAACCTGCAGCCACAGTGGGCCTCCAGGACCAAGTCTGAGAACCCCTGACCTAGACCACAGGAGTCAAACGCCAGTCCTGGAGGGCCGCAGTGGCAGCAGGTTTTCATTCTAACCATCTTCTTCATTAGTGACCAGTTTTTGCTGCTAATTAGCTTCTTTTGCCTTAGTTTTAATTAACTTGACTCAGGCCCTTTAGTTGTCTGGTTTTTCCTTAATTAGCAGCCAAACAATAATGAGACACAAAACGAGCCGTCACACGACCAGCTTACCTGTGCCCATCGCACAATATCTGAAAATAAAGAAAGGTGATGACTGATCTCTCAGCTCACCAAAATACGTGTTCTTAGAAAACACAGAAAAATCAACAATTTTGGAAATGTGTGCTGTGGCAGAATGAGAGCAGCAACAAGCCATGGAATTAAATAACAAGTTTAATTAACAGCAAGAATCAGCTTCTCATTAAGAGACTGGCTGGAGTGAAACTGGTTGGAGTTTGACATTTCCATTTAGCTGGTCATCTGTTGGCTCATTTCAAGTCTCATTTCTGTTTGGCTGCCATTTAATGAAGAAAGGAATCAATTCAGAGGGCTTAATCCATAAAAACAGGGCTATTAAAATGAAGGGAAAAGGATTTAATTAGCAGTGAAAACTGCCGGCTGATTAGGAAAAGGGTAAGAATGAAAACCTGCAGCCACTGCGGCCCTCGTGCCCAGAGTGCGACACCCCTGCCAAAGACAAAGCACGCATTGCAACAGGGAAACTGTACGCATTCTCTTGTGGCCGTTTCTTTATGTGTTTCATGCTGTGTTTGAGAAAATTCATGGCAACCTCTGAGATCTTAAAACAATCTTAAGACAATTCAGTTGCCCTGTAGGTGACTACGTAGTGCTGTTTAAAACACTTGAAATAAGGCTGCTGTCATTTCTATTTTAATGCGGTCCTCGAGGATGAACTGGCTAGCCACAATGGGTGCATTAGACATGAGGAGGTTAATCAGCTGTTTCTAGATACTTGAATATTCACAAGCCATTAGGCTGTGGAAAGTGCATCTATCCCACTCACTTGTCCTGTCCTCCTGAATGGAACTCCATGCAGTTAGGAAAGCAAGTAATCATTGAGCAAGTCTCTAAATGCATAGCCCATACAATTTCTTCTGTGCTAACCGTGCCTATCTCATTAATGTTCTGACACCACGGAAGTGAGAGAGAATTTTTTACATAGGACCAGAAGAAGAGACTTGAGCCAGAAAAACAAGCAAACATCCATCCATCCATTATCCAACCTGCTATATCCTAACTACAGGGTCACGGGGGTCTGCTGGAACCAATCCCAGCCAACACAGGGTGAAAGGCAGGAAACAAACCCTGGGCAGGGCGCCAGCCCACCGGAGAACAAGCAAACATTCATAACTAAAATAGTTATAAGTATTCTAAAATAATCCACTGTAGTTGCTAGTAACTACAGAATTGAATGTTGCAACCTCTAAAATCGATCGTTACATGAAAAGGAAAGCCAAAATAGGTCTCAAACATGCACAAAACATAAAAAACAATACCAATCATAACAATTCATTTTGGAGCCAAGGCCAATCTATACCTAAACTTACTGTTGGGACAAAACAACCAAAGGAATCCTGTAAAGAAACTCATACATGCAGGAAAGAATTACGAATCCTAGACAGAGGGAACTGCTGACCATTAGACTGGCATTATTAGAAGAGAACTGTTTTGGTCAGATGAATCATAACTGGCACAAGAAAGCATGGGCATGTTACCCCGATTTTGGCTTCCCTTCACTGGCTTCCAATTTGTTTTCGATTCCATTTTAAGATCCTTGTATTTGTTTTTAAATCTTTTAATGGTTGTGCCCCACCTTATTTGTTGGAACTGCTGCACCCTTACGTACCGCCTCACTCTCTCAGGTCAGCAGACCAGATGCAAACTCCAAGGTGATCGAGCTTTTTCAGTTGCAGCCCTAAAACTCTGGAACAATTTGCCGTTGCACGTTAGGCAGGCTCCTTCGCTAGCTGTCTTTAAATCCTATTTAAAAACACATTTTTATTCTCTGGCTTTTAACCCAGTATGAGATGTTAGCTATCTGTATACTTTTTATTAAGAATCTCTTCAGCTCTTATGTGTTTCTGTTTCATTTACCCTTTGGTTTTGGGTGTCTGATATATTGGGTTTTCTTTGTTTTTTATTGTACAGCACTTTGGTCAGCCTTGATGTTGTTTTTAAAGTGCTAAATAAATAAACAAACAAATAACACATAAAGCTGCTCTTCAAAAAACAAAGGTAATAAAAGTAAGAAAAAGAAAACCACGATTGAAGGCAAACTCTATATATTAGAAATTAGAATATAAATAGAGATATGCTATTGGCATTTCAATCTGAAAGTCTGCTTCACGCCTTGTAATAATAATAATAATAATACATTTTATTTATTTAGCGCCTTTCCCATGCTCAAGGTAGCACTGTATCATATCACTCTTCCCTTTTATCAGCTCCTAGCCACAGTAAAAGACAAAGGTCATAGGATAATTTAAGAATATTTGCTATCTCTTGCCCCCTGGGTACCTTCAGCCCCTTACCATTGCATTTGAATGTGCACGAGTGTCTCTTGACTGGCGCCTGGGCGTTCCTGTGAGGCCTGCTTCTCAGACTCTCTCGCTAATTTCAGGCACCTCTCCTGCCTTCTGCCCAGTTTCATCATTTCTGATTTTGAAGTTGGCTCTCTCTGCGTACCTCCTATGCTTTTACTTCTCATGTGTCTCGCACTTCCTCTAAAGCCAAACTGACCAATCCGATTGCTCTGAGGAACCGGATACACAGACCTTAGTGTTTTATTACATAGTAGACAGATAGATTATATATAGTAAACTTAAACTGACAACTGAACAAGAGAGTTTGCACCTGATTTCTAAAATAAACCCAGCTATGTGACCTTTATACCCAATTCCAGTTAATTTGTTAAAGAAAAACAAAAAAACTCATTTGATGAAGTTGTGGGTGGCACGATGGCGCAGTGGGTAGCGCTGCTGCCTTGCAGTTAGGAGACCTGGGTTCGCTTCCCGGGTCCTCCCTGCGTGGAGTTTGCATGTTATCCCCGTGTCTGCGTGGGTTTGCTCCGGGTACTCCAGTTTCCTCCCACAGTCCGATGACATAGGTACATTGGCGATTCTAAATTGTCCCTTGTGTGTGTGCCCTGTTGTGGGCTGGCACCCTGCCCGGGGTTTGTTTCTTGCCTTGTGCCCTGTGTTGGCTGGGATTGGCTCCCGTGACCCTGTAGTTTGGGTATAGCGGGTTGGATGATGGATGGATGAATGAAGTTGCACAACTAATATTACACACAAATAGTAAACCATTAGTAAATAACATTAATGTGAAATTCATTTAAAGTAGCCATTGTTAGACTTCAATACCAGAGGTCACATTCAGATATGTTTATAAGTATAGACCAATATCTAATTTATGTAATGTCTACCAGACAACTTGAATCTTTTATTAAATCACATATAGACTTTACAAATACTTATGTCTGCCTTTTGTCCCAGTGATAGCACAAAACCAAATTATTTTGCCATATGCCTATGCCTAATATGCATATTTTTATAGCATATAATCCATGGTTTGTCTTGTGTTTTTCACTTGTATTGTTTATCAGAGACGTATTGAGAAAATGGTCTTGCATTCACTAACCAAACTGAAGAGAACCTCTCTGAAGTTCTCCATCTTAACCCAGGTCTGTCTCCCTGGCCACACTGCAGTTTAACAAAATATTTAATAGCACCACTGCCATACAAGCGTATGGCTATGCAGGTCTTTAACTATTGTCTATGAGGATATATATTTCATTTATAGGTAAAAGTAAAACCTTTTTCCACACCAAAAAGAAAAACGATCGAAAGCATGCTATTTCAATTTGGCAATCATCTTTATCTATTTTTCCCTTTTGCAGATGCTACTTGATTTTAATCCTCTTTAAACTGCCCAAAGGTGATTTAAGTCATATGATCATGTAATATTTGGACAGCAAGGTGGCACAGTAGTTAGAAATATTGCCTCACATTTCCAGGAGCCCAGCTTTGAATCCATGATCACATGCTTTATTTTTTCTTTAAAATATTCTGATTGTGTCCTAATATCCTAAAGACAATCAAGAAAGGTTTACTGATGTCTTAAATGTGGCTTAGTGTCGGAGAGTGTGTCCCTGGAAAGAGAAATGTCCACTCGTCTTGTTGCCAAGAGAGACTCAGGCCCAAAATGTAACCAGGGCTGGGCATAGTTTGTCTTGAGATTTTACGGTGTTGTTCTTTTGGTATTCAATTTGTAACTATAGCAGTGCAATGCTTTTGTCAACCTCACGGTGGAGTAAAGAGCTGTGATCTAAAGACAGCTTCAAAGTACAGTAATGGCCCCAATGGAAGCTACAGCACACTAGCAAAGAGTCTCAGCGTAGAGAATTACAAGAGAGGCAATAGGCTACTACTGTATTACTTTTGTGATGTGACATTTGTGTTTCCATATTCCAGCAACACTTTTATTTCTATCAACTCTGACAGATTTCTTTTTTTATTTTTGTTATTGCTGCATCAATTTAAAAAGTGCCATTACATAAATACACTTCACAAAAGCAAAAAGAACAATATTGTTCATAAGCTGACAAGAAAATACAATTTTTGTTTTTACCAATTCTGTGTTGTTATAAAAACATTAATTTAATATTAAGTTCTATGTATTTCTGATAGATGAAATACTACATGAGATTTATATACAAAATGGCAAGTTACACGACTCAAATGCTATGTCAGAAAACATTATTAACTCAAACACTCATGTGCTACTCTACATGAAAGGTGATACAACAAGGTAACACAACTATTGAACCATTAGTCTAATCTGTCACACTGGCAATGTTCTCCTGGAAATCATAAGAAAGCACATGCATAGAAGAAGAACAAATGTCCGAAGAGCAAGCAGGTTTCCAAGGAAGGGGTACAGTCAAACAAATCTTTTCCTTACGGTTAATCGTAGAGAATTATGGATAGCAGAGATGGATGGGTGGATCACGCAGTCTATCACATATTCACTGACTTCATGAAAGCCTTTCACCGAGTTTGGCATGAAGCTATGGCGAGTACTGGCGCATTAAGGTTTACAACCAAAGTTTATTCAGTTAACCAGCAGCCTGTACAACAACATTAAAAGTGCAGTACTAGTCAGAAGTGAGAGGACTGTGTGGTTCAGAAAAATGGTTGGTGCTTGGCAAGGATGCCTATTGCTGCTGGCAAATTCAACATTTATTTTGAACGTGTCATGAGAAAAGTTTTAGACAACAACCAGATGCACAGTATTGGTGCAAATGTAGCCCACAGAAGAATCAACAACCTACAATTTCAAGACGACAGGTACAGTCAAGTCAAGTTGGGGGAGCATGCACTGGTACAGTGCGTTGTCACACCCACTACACGATGGAACAGCTTGGGATCCCAGTTCGCACCCTCCAGAAATGACCCTCTATCTGCCGCAGCCAGGTGTTACATGGGCGACCCCTTGGCCTGGTCCAGCCACTCAGGTCCCCAATAATGAGCCGGATCACCCTCAGGGAAATGCGCCACATGGCCGTAGTGCCGTAACTGACGCTTCCTCACAATGCAGGCAATGTGCCTCATTTGGGACTCCATGAACAACCACTCATTCAACACAAAGTCAAACCAACGGTACCCAAGAGTTTTCCGGAGAGACCCAGTACCGAAGGAGTCCAGTCTTCGTCTCAGGTCACTGGATAGCGTCCATGTCTCGCAGTCATAGAGCAAGACATGAAGCACCAGGACTCTAAAGACTTGGACCTTCGTCCTTTTGCATAGATATCGGGAGCGCCACACACCTCTTTACCTCATGATCCCCCATGCTCTCCCGCCTACTGACTTCATAGGAAGAGTCACCAGAGACATGAATGTCACTGCCAAGGTAAGTAAACCTCTCTACAAGGTCGACACTCTCTCCGCAGACGGACACACTGCTGATGGCCGTGCCCAAGAGGTCATTAAAGGCCTGAATCTTGGTTTTTATCCAGGACACTCGCAAGCCCACACACTCAGACTCCTCGTTCAGTCTCGCGAGACCCCCGATCAGAGCCTCCATTGACTCCGCGAAGATCACAGCATCGTCAGCAAAGTTGAAATCCGTGAATCTTTCTTCACCAACAGATGCTCCACAAGCACATACAAGAAACACAACACCTGCGTGACGACAACAGCACTTCCACATACGGTCTGTAGCACAAAACTACTAAAATAGAACGATTAAAATCCTGCTGGATTAGCAACAAAGATGCACACAATGAACAAAATCTGTTCTTGAGAGGCAAGCCATTTAGATAAGTAGATAGGCTCAAGTAACTGGGAGCACATATAATCGAGTAACGGCTGCAGTGAATTCAACATAAAACTTAGAACAATTTTACAAAGTGGTGCGTGGACTTGACAAGATCTGGTACAGTAAAAGAATCAACTTCAATACAAAAGTCCATCTGTACAACATGCTAATTGTACTGATTATCCTGTACGGCCATGAAGCATGAACACTCTTAGAAAATGGAAGTAACAAGCTATTTGTGTTTGAAATGGCTGCACTCCGAATGATTCTTGGTGTACAACAGACAGACGAAGTGCACAATGAAGAGATCAGAAAGCACCTGGGAGTGAAGAGAACATTAACAGGCATTATACGCGGGAGATAAAAAAAAAGATTGCTTGGACATGTATTGAGATTAAGCAACCAATGCATGGCAAAAAACAAGGTAAGGTGGATGGCAGTACACCACAAGGTGGTCCGAAAGCTATGTGGATCAACACCATATTGAAAAGAGCTGAACTCAAAATGTGCACGGCAGTCGATTGCACACCAGACACACACATGTGGAAGAATATGACGCACAGTGATGGAGTCAACATTGCAAAGATACAGCAATAAAGAAGAAAAGAACTCATAAAAAAGGCTGGAGGTGAAAAAGTGGTACACTACCTTAACATTATAGAGGCTGGGTGTGGACATTTTGTCTTTATGTGTGATCTGAATCTTTTTTCTGTTCACATGATTTGGTGGGCCTGCATTGGCCCACAAAGTATCTATCTATCTATCTATCTATCTATCTATCTATCTATCTATCTATCTATCTATCTATCTATCTATCTATCTATCTATATTTACATTTACTTATTTCACTTTATGAAAAGCACTTTACAACATTTGAGATACAATTGGTAACATTACATTTCCTTTGCTTTTCCAGTTGGAACACAGGCAGTTCGAGTGACTTGCTTATGGTCACACATTTTAAACCCAAGACCTCAGACTCTGAAGTCGAAAGTCCAAAGCTTTAACCACGATGCCACTATGAAAACATGTGAATGTGAATGAGAGTGCACCATGTGTTGGAATAATAATGCTTTTCTGTGCTGTTTCCACAAAGGTGTAAGCCACTGTAGGTCAGCCAGACAATATCAATGAATATTTACCTTTTTCTTTGCAGGAACAACGATGATCCAGTCACAAATAACATTAACAGGATACACGTCAGGATAATTTGGTGTTGCAAATGTTCCGCTCATACTGTTCATATTGCCACCACATTGCACTGTGAAATGAAAGGGATAACATGAAAAGGTCTCTTGATCTGCTATGAGCTGCCACACCTTAAATTGTTCAAGAAATGAGGACTGAATGTTAGCTAGCTAACAGGAATTGTCACACAGCGTCAACTGCATGCTTCCTGTGCATAGCACAATGTGGAATGCCTACTCTACATACTGAACCATTGCATGAATCCCTTCAGACGCAACTCAGAAACACCCTAGAAAGAACTTGCACTCACCGCTGGCATATGAAGCAGTAAAACCAGTTCCTTTGCCTTTGGCACTTGTGACAAACTCCACCAGCATTGCACTGGTACTGCTAATAATGGGAATAACAGGACCACTTCCACAGGTGTTGTTCATTATGACTGGGGAGCGCCTACTGGAACCGTCAAATAGTCTGACATAATCTGTAGTGCATCCTGGAGATCTTTGCACACTGAAACTGTTGAACTGCAGCAGGACCTATGCAACATGGATAAGTAAGGAAATTCATTATACAAAAAAGACAACATTAGTACCTTTTTGGTAACAATGCTCAAGCTGCACACTCCCCATTAACCCCCAATCAACATACCCTGTCTGCTGGAAGCTGAATTGTAAAGTAACATCTGGAGTTGGCAGGATACTGACTTGGGTAGTTAGCAGAACTAAAATTTCCTGATTTTTCAATCATAGAAGTGCTACAGGAATCTGTGAGACAGAAAGACAGAGACAGTAAGAAACACAAAAATGGCCTCAGCTTGGCATGATTGCAGCATAGATAGCCATTTAGATATACACTTCTTAAAATTCTTTTAACTCAGAAAATACTGCAGTAAATAAGATATACACTTTATTCTAACACTGGATTAGAGATCTTAGGAGAAGTCTTTTTCTAATAAATGAAGGACAGCAGCTGTGGTCACCAACATCATAAGCCCTCTTACATTAACACCCCAACCTGGATCCTAAAGTGAGTCACGAGTGCATTTGTGTATTTTCAGAATGCAGGTCAGCCCCATGGATGTATCAGTATGATCACATTGCTCCAAAACGCGTGTAGTAATCATCCTAAATACACATATCTTACTTTCAATACCTTAGAATATTTAACATATTAATCTGATTGTGGCACTGTGGGTAGTATTTCTGCCTCACTGCTCCAGGCAAATAGGTTTGATGCCCCAAACTGGTCATTGTACCCAATGCTGCTTTGACTAGTATAAAAGTTATACTGATGAGCCTGACACTCAGCATATGTCGCTGCTTTTTCCTCCTTCCTATTACAGATTTTTTGATTAATAAATATAATATTTACACTTGATTATGAATTCAGAAAATGTATGTAGCCTGTCCTGGGGTATTATCAATAGATATGCTTGTGTGGAGAGGGCTTTTATTACAATAAACTTTTCAGCCCAGCAGATAGCACCACTTTTCTTTCTGCCATATTACTTTGTTGAAGACTTTAATTTTCAGAGGTTAAAGAAACCTCAATTTTTTTGTACTTTTTAATGTATCAAGTCATAAGCTTTCGATTTTGACCAAGATGAAGGTTCTAGCCCCAGTATTTTGTGAGTACCCGCAGGCTGCTGCAAAGTATGTTCTTGGTGCTCAGTAGATGGCACAGGTCGCATTCTTCTTCTTATCACATAAAAGTGGCTTCTGTAATTTGCTTCATGCACAGCAAAAGTATATGGTCTGCTTTTTCCCTGTGTAGTGTGACTCCCCAGCGTGTAACAGGTCATAAGCTTTTGATTAAGACAAATATTAAGGTTCAACTCCCAGTAATTTGCAAGTAATCGCGTGACAGACAGACAGACATACAGTACTTTGCCATTTTATATATACCGAGAGCTGTGCTACTCCTCTAAGTCACTATGAAATATCCGTTTGGTTTGGTATAATAATATGTACCCTACCTCTCTCCCGCGCACACGGCAGCCTTTTCCTCTTTGGATAGAGTTGCCTGTTTTTGCCTCTTCCTCTCGCCGTCAATCTTTTAACTGACACCTCTTATAGTCAAAGTGTTTTGCTCAAAAAATGTGCCATGATAGCTACCGCATTGACCTTGTTTAGCAACCCTAGCTAAGTTGTGTCGGGGTTTTGTTTTCCTGATAGATGCGTCAATTTATCTATTTATTTTCAGTTGTCCATTGCCCACCATGCATAGTTATCAGACATTAACATTACAGCTATAAAACTCAAGCAGGTACAAGAAAGTCGCTACCACACTGCTGTTGCTGGCATATAATATTGGACAACAGAACAGGTTGATAAGGCCATTTTTTTTTACTTTCAGACACTTGGTATATTTATTTTCATTTTTGATTTTTTTACCATATGTTTTGCCTATTTTTTATTTTTTTCCTAACCCTACCAATTGAATGGACACACACCCAGACACTTGTCTTTTTATTAAGGTGGATATTTTCGTCCCTCCTTCTACATGTTTTGCCAATTTTAAAAATGTTCTTCTTAGCCCTAGCAACTGGACATATACATAGGTACACAGACACTTGTCCTTTTACTAAGGTGGTTACTCCCTGCCAAACATATTCAGAGTGAACACTGGCAGTGCATCATCTTTTGGAATGTATTTTGTAATGCATATTGTAATAAAATTCATTGCATTTTTCATTCCAACAGATCAGCGCATCACAATCACAAACATTTTTACAAATCCCATACCAAATAGCATATACAGTAACAGAGACATTGCAACCGGGCGGACACACAGATAGTCAGACACACACAGACACCTGTCCTCTTGTTAAGGTGCATTAATCTCAGCATCAAGATTGTCCAAAATAGCATGAAACATCATTAATGGTATTGGCCAGAATCTGGGTGTCAGTGCATTTCAAGTCACACTAGCATTTTGTACATTAATGGCTTGATTTCTAGGCACTCATATTGAAGATACATGTTTCTTGGTGTTTTTTACTATTTCTTTTTTAGTGTTTTGAAAAATAATTTGTTATTTTCATAGTACTTACAGTTGTTTATGCTTGCAGCTTTAAAAGCATAAATGAAGTATTTGAATTTGAAAATATTACCCAGTCTCACATAACAACGCATCAGCTAATTGTAAAAACACTTCACTGTAATTTAGGGCTGCAGTGAAACTGTAAATGTTTTATAACGCAAACTGCTATATCCTATACTGACAGGCTTGTGTTTTCAGGGATGATTGGATGATTAAGTGTGAGTGGAAGGAATTAGGGGTTCTCCTTTTTCAGAGTTCTTCAAACAAAGCTAACATGAGTGTGCTCTTGAACATTCTGGGAAGTTTCAGGTAGGCCTCTACAATCAGATTTAGATTCCTTTCCTTTTGATTCCCTAAAATAATCCTTGACAAAGACTACAGCACACTAATAAAATAAAAACAATACTGTTAAAAGCCTTTGGTTCAGGTATGTGGACGACACCTGGGTGAAAATCAAATCTCAGGAGGTACTTCAATTCACTGAACATATCAACTCTGTGGACAAACACATCCAGTTCACTAGGAAGGACATTAGTCTTCTTAGATTGTGAAATTTCCATCAGCAATGGGGGACATTTGAAAGTTGATGTGTACCATAAACCAACGTATACGGATCAGTATTTAAGGTTTGACTCTCACCATCCGCTGGAGCACAAAACAGGTGTCGTCAGGACTCTACAACACAGAGCAAACACCATACCCACAAGACATAGCGGCCAGGGAAGTAGAAGAACATCATATCAATATCATAGCTGTGGTTATCCCAGCTGGACTTTTGTCATAGCAGGGAAGACACCTAAAGAATGCTCTAAGCAATCCAGGAGAGAGGAAGGACAACCGCTGCCTAAGCGAAAACCTTTGGCGATCCCTTATGTGTCAGGAGTGTCGGAACAGCTGAGACGCATTTTTTCAAAACACCAGGTCTCGGTGGCTTTCAAACCCCAAAACACGATGCGGCAAAAAAGAGGATTGCCGTGAATCATACATCGGGGAAACCAAACAACCACTGGTGAAGGGGATGGCACAACACAGAAGAGCTACCTCATCAGGCCAGGACTCCGCAGTCTATTTACATCTACAGGACAGTGGTCACTCTTTCAGTGATGAAGATGTGTACATTCTGGACAGGGAGGAACGCTGTTTTGAGTGAGGAGTCAAGGAGACAATTTATGTGAAAAAGGAACAACCATCTCTGAACCGAGGAGGGGGCCTACAGGTACATCTTTCACCATCTTACAATGAGGTGATTACAGCCATTCCCTAACACTCTGTGAATGGTACTCATGGCCATTGATCAATGGACAATTTGCATATCATTGATCACACAGCCCATTGTTAGCCAATGGTGCTAGTTTGGTCATTAGGCCAAGGTACTGCTTATAAGGTTGGAGAAACCTGCAGTCAACTGAGACTAAGGAAGTCACTTGGATGAGTGATGAAACATATCAGGAAAAAACTATGTCCAGATGAACAGAATCAACTTTCTAGTATTGTTGAAATAGATTAAAGAATCATTCAGCAAAGCCACTGCACTCCAAAAAATAACAATGTTCTTAATTTTTCATAGCTTTTGAGGTTAATCAGGTGAATAACTGTATTAAAATGAGAAATAATGACATGAATTTATTATCATGCAGATGCTGTAAACACCATGCACACTGATAACAGGAAAATGGTTCTGTGTACTGTATTTTGAAGTTTATACATTGTGCTGTATCCCTGCTCTCTTAAACTACTTTCCTAAATTGTACACGGAAACTAAAAACTTTACCCGACCACACTGCATAAGAAGAAAAATAGATGCAATGGAGACACGTGAGAAAACCATGTACAATGAGAAATATAATAGGAATATATGAAGCAGACATAATATCCTGCATTAATCAGAATGCAGTAAACAAACGTCAGGTGACAAATCTGAAAAATACCCATCTGCATCCACGGAATGAGGAATATACCCTGAAGTTAGATGTGACAGGAGCTATGTAAGGAATATTGTACAAAAAGCACCTGAAAGTATGTGACATGGAGGCTCAAAAATGTAAAACACAGATATGGACATCTCTAAAGCAAAGAAACCAAAGGCAGAAGTGAGAAGCACTATCATGAAGAATACAAAGAAGTGGCATGAACAAGTGATTTTGCCATGTGAAGAGAAGGCACGAGTGTGGCCATGTTTTACTGTTATTATTTAATTATGTATTTATTACAATCTATTTCAAATAATTACTATCTATTCACTTACCTATTATTAATTTTAATTATTTATTTATCAATTATAGTATAGTTCTTTACCTGTCTTGCACTTGTCCTGTGTTTATGTATAGTTTGTACTGCAGTCCTGGGAACATTATTATTGTTGCAATACTGAGTATGGATGATATGACAATAAAGCCGCTTGACTTGGCATCACATAGTGTCTCTAATGGTAAACACCATCCCAAAGCACTTGACTTGTACCAGAACATATACCTACCAGGAAAATGAACTGCCCAGGGTCACAGCGTTACAAACCGGTTTTAATCTATCAGCTTCAAGTCCTACTCCATTGACAAGCGATGCATTAAAACACCACCCACCATCCATTACTTTCATCACTTACTGCACTTGTACAGAAGGTTTATACGTTGGATATCCATAGAACTCAGGCCAATCCTCTGTCCAATTGTCACATTGGGATTTGGGATAGGAGTGATAGTGTATTCATTTGTTGTGTTTGAGAAAGCATCCCTGAAGAAAAAAAAAAAACCAAAACATTTTATTTAAGTTCTGCACTGAAATAGATAGATAGATAGATAGATAGATAGATAGATAGATAGATAGATACTTTATTAATCCCAAGGGGAAATTCACAAATCATCAGGTATATGAAATGTGAATATGTACACATGTCTCAGCAGGGTTCTGTTTAGGCTTAGGCTGCAGCCACACATAGGACAGACCAAAGTCACATTTGATAACCTTCTGTAGCAATTTTGTAAGCTTATGTGTGCTCACCTAGAATAGTGCATGACTGATGAGTAGTCATAAGGGGTGCCCAGGTTGTTCGTGTTAATCTTTCCAAAGTTGCTGACATATTCTGTGGGTTAAAAAAAAAAAGCAACTAGACTTTTTATCAGTTTTTTGAATGCCTATATTGATTTCTATAAAAGGTTTCTCTGCACAAGAGTTATTTACTGCCTGTCACATGTCACCATACAACATTTTCTTTCCAAGTAGGCAACTTCAATAACTAAGCCTCCCAGTTACTATATTTTACAAAATGAGCACACTATGGTAAAACTGAACAGAGTAACTTTAAAAATATAAAATCAGACACAAATATAGGAAGGAATGAAACAGGCTTTGTGGCACAGTGTTGAGCACTGCAAAGTCAAATGTATAGTGCATTAAAACAATTATAAATTGAGGTAAATTCATCAATGGTTGTGTAGAATGATAAAGGACCTGACTGCATTATTGACTGTAGATACTGTAATAGCATTATTCTCTTTTGAAATGTTATGAGATCCAGTACATAACATCTCTATGTCAGCTTAACAATGGTGTGAAACTCTCCTAAACTATATCAACTGTACATCTAATATTCTCAGTGTACATTTAATCTAGAGTGTGCATAAAGAAATAAATGCCTTTTGCCAATGTGCTTGTTATAATTAAGTGAAGACAGACATTATGGGAGGAGGCATCATGTATATCCCTACCTCTTGCATTTCTATCACACTGTTTAGTCAACACTCTAAAATAGTGACTATTTAATTAGGTTTTTATTATGAACTTATTTCTATTACCTAAAACATAAGGCATTAGCACCAAAAATCCCCTTGTAATGTCTTTCTTGTTAACAAATTCTTGAAAAATCAACTTTTCAGAATAGTGACCACATAATTATACTTTGATTTTGTGCTTATTGTGCGTTTATTTTGTGCATTACCACTAGCTAAAACATAACAGCACAAAAGCCCAGAACTATTTGCTTGTGACATTTATATAAAATGTTCCCTAAATATCCATACAGACAATCAAGGATGATGATGTGTACCTTAGCCCAGCACTATGGGCTACAGTAGCAGTCAGTGTTCTTCTTCATCTAACAACACAGAGACTTGACATGCTACACTGGTGCCACGTTATTTCACATACCAGGACTGATGTACTCCCAGTTAATACGGACATACTGATCACGATCGCTGCGACTCTGCTCATGTAAGAAGCCCAGTACATGATTAAGTTCATGTTGAATAACTCCTTTAAAGAGACAGGTGTCACGTTGCAGTGAGACCACTTGCTTCCCTCCAACCTTTCCCACAGAAGACCAACACCTATAAGAAAAAAATAAAACTAAAAATAAGAAAGAAACATCTTTTGAGAGAGGAACGCAGCAAACCACTTTCTATAATCATGTATAACAGCTCTCACATACCCATTTTGTGGTTCAATACTGACATAATCTTTTTGATTAGTCCATGGAATAAACTGAATGCAGGCTTTGGAATAAAAGTCAGTCATTGCACTAGTGATGGTGATTTTCTCCAATAGGCCTGAAAGAAACAGAAATAGTTGAGACTAGAGTATATAATGAAACTACCATTTCTTTTTTGCCTAAAATGGTTATGTAAATGTGGGTGAATATTCAGTACAGCAATCTCGTTTTCAGTGTTTCTAACCCTAAGCTTTTCCATTACGAAGTCTCTTGAGAGCTACAGCCTACCTGGGCAGTAGCAGGTACGGTACATCAGAGGAAGCACTCACTCATATTGGTCCAATTTAAAAATGCCCATAAACGTAAGCAACATGTTTTAGGGATATGAAAGGAGGTTATAGCATTCTGAAAAACCCAAATGTACATAGAGAAAGTGTAAAACTCCACATGGGCACACATTCAACATTCACCCATCCATCCATCCATTTTTCAACCCGTTGAATCCGAAAACAGGGTCACAGGGGGTCTGCTGGAGCCAATCCCAGCCAACACAGAGCGCAAGGCAGGAACCAATCCCGGGCAGGGCGCCAACCCACCGCAGTATTCTTAATTCAATATAATTGAATCTGTTAATAGGTAGTAAAATTACCAATACGCTTTTTCCACAAAAAGGGAAATTTTAGTTAAAGTATTTAAATACAATAAAAATATTTAAGCAAAATATTTGGAACGTATTTTAGTAAACAGCACATGCACACTATGGGAGACTGTGGGAGGCTCAGCTTATGTAGTAAGTTGGAGACAAACAGGGGTGAGACATAGCTACTAACATTTTTTCCTCCTTCGGCCCTTGAGTAGAGGAGAAGCCCTTTAGAGGACTGATGGTCTCCCCAAAAGCCCTATCCCCTATCGGTCACCCAGCTACTAAACAAATGTTCGGCCTTCTTTACATGGACTACAGCTGTTGGATTCACACAGCCTGGTCATGGTCATTAAATGGGACATTAAACAAATGTGTTCAGACTTTTGCCTTTCTTTCGTTTTTGAATATTAGCATTGTCACTAATTAAAAATAGATCTTCTGGGGTCCTCACTATATGTATATATAAGGCAAATATACAGCATATACACTATTTATATATATATATATATATATATATATATATATATTTATTTATTTATTTTTTTTCTTTAGATACATCTGCTTAGCAGTTTTAGGCAACATAAAGTGGCTTTTTAATCACTTGAAGCTATTAAGTTCTAGCTTCATTGATTGATTATTTGAATACTCTCCTGACATTTAGCCAACACTTAGTTTTGAAATCACCATGAAGGTCTCAGGTCTAAGCATTGCTCTCATGTTTTCTGGAGTTTTTGATCTCTGGCTTTGAAATTTTAATTTTATGATTTTTGCTCTGCCCTTTAGCTGCAGTCTGTCCTGCACTGCATTAGTAAGATTGTGTCTAGCAGACTATGTTCTTCTTTTCTCTCTCCAACTCTAACATCTTTAATTGCCTTCATCTGTCATTTTTATGACATTTCAAAATAAACTTGCATAATCCTAAGATTTCTGACACATAGCTTTTGAATGCTCAATGTAAAATGGGTTATTTCACTGTACCAGCACCTTCATTATGTTCGGGTGAAATTGCAGCTTGTAGTATTGGCATTTTCTTGAGATAGCCCG
Organism: Polypterus senegalus; assembly: GCF_016835505.1. Taxonomy (NCBI): domain Eukaryota; kingdom Metazoa; phylum Chordata; class Cladistia; order Polypteriformes; family Polypteridae; genus Polypterus; species Polypterus senegalus. Next base: position 101,609,264 of record NC_053154.1, read on the forward strand.
ATGCCACTTGGAAAGAAAGGTAACAGATCGCAATGATGCAAAGAGACAGAAGTGGATGATACATAAAACCATGACATAATTAAAAAGTGTCCTGATAGATTAGTTTCAAAATATGAATAACATAACATTTTCAAACCCGATAAATCCAATTCAGGGTCACTTAATAAAAAGGCATATACAAACTCAGTCTAAGGGTTTGAAGTCCAGAGTTTTCATGTTCTCATTTCTTTGGATCCCAAAGAAGTGCACTTTCTCAATCTCAAGGACTCAAGACACCCTCTCTACAATATATAAAATCATTTTACAATCCCTTCCTTTCAAAGATCCAAGAGGACACTGGGAAAATGACCTCTCAATTAATATATCAGAAAAGGAGTGGAAAGTAGCAATGCAGAGAATTCACTCGAGCTCCATATGCGCAAAGCATACAATTATACAACTCAAAATTATATATCGAGCACATCTGTCTCGACTAAAACTCTCCAAAATGTTTCCAGGGCATGATCCAACCTGCGAACGTTGCAACCAAGTGCCAGCCTCACTGGGTCACATGTTCTGGGCCTGCACCAAATTAACATAATTCTGGACAAAAATTTTTAATTACCTCTCAGACAGTCTTGGACTCACAATCCCTCCTAACCCATTAACAGCTGTGTTTGGGGTTCTTCCAGAGGGTCTTAAAGTGGAGAAGGACAAACAAATTGTGATTGAATTCACTACACTCTTGGCACGCAGACTTATTCTGATAAACTGGAAGAACCCAAACTCTCCTCTTTTAAGTCAGTGGGAAACTGATGTGTTATATTATTTGAAGTTGGAAAAAATCAAATACTCAGAGGATCCGTACAGACGTTTTTCAAAACATGGCAGGATCTAATCAGTAATATTTTAAAATAAGTTTATAAAGCACAGAGAATTTATTAATTTAGGTATGTTTACAAGCCTTTAATTTTACACCATTTGGCTTGCTCCCTCTCTCAGGGGTGGGGATCGATCTGTTCTTAACATAATTCTTTTTTTTGTAAAGACTTGACTGCTATGTATGGATTGTAATAAAATTAATAAAAAAAAAAAAAAAGAAGTGCACTTTAGATAAACAGGCAGATCCAACCTAACTTGGTCTGTGTGTATGCATGCTTTTCGATGGGCTAGTGTTCCAACCAAGGTTGTTTCTTACTTTGAGCCTAATGTCACTGGGGCAGAGTCTGGCTCTCCATGACAGGGTTTAGGATTAGACAGGCTTGAAAAAGAGTTAGGGGGGATTCATGTTATTTTTGTTAACCGATTAATTTCTTGTTAGATCTTCACTCCAACTGTTGACGGCTTTTTCCATTTTCATTAGAGTTTTATCATGCATTCGAGAAACTGTCTTTGCAGTTTTTTGCAGCAACAGCAGAAAAACATTTTCACCTTTGTTTTTCTTTCCTGTAAATATAGTGAACCAGAGACTGCTGGGAAAGATGGGAATGGGGGAAATTATTATTGATTTATTTTGGATGAATACTTGAACGAATAACACCGCAAAGGCTGAGAGACGTTTGTAGTTTTGCGTACACAACATAAATAGGCTTAAGATTAAAAAATTATACAAGCAGCGCTCAAACCACAATGCCTCTGATCTACAGCTGGACATGATGCCACCTGTGTTATTCTGCTTTCTCCATAAATTGGAATTAAAATGTGCATTTCTGACTACTAAAGGTGAAATCTCACCATGGTTGTCTCTGATTTTTTTAACCATTAAATTAACTTTTCAGTGAGGTACCTCAGGGTAATGAGCTTTACCCATTAGTGAAAAGTATTTTCTTGATGTGGTGTGCAAATAGGTAAGTGGTAAACTGCAAGAGGCAGGAAAATAAAGTTTAGGTTATTTTGGGCTTGAACTGCTTAAATTTCAATACAAACTGGAAAAATGGGGATGTTCTAAAACTTTTGACTTTAATAGTGTTTGTATAATTTCTTAAAGTGTGATTTAATAGACAAATGGATGATTGACTGCAACTCTATGCTTGTAAAAAAAAATAAGCTTCTATGTATGTGTTGTTTATAGATTGCAAAAGTGGGTTTATTTGCCATAAACCAGTGTTTCTTAACCCATTGTTGGGTCATTAGCTTAAGTTTAAAATGAATAAATAATCAACAAACCGTTTAATGTTTTCGGGAGCTACTGATTGCAGATTTCACTTTCACATTTGCATTCAGCCAAAGGGACATTTTGCTCCTGCATATTGAGGAATTAAAACGACTGACATAGGTCCAGTTATGAGCAGATGACCTGTTAAACCACACTCACTTCATTATTATTAATAATAATCTATTTTATTTATATAGGACCTTTCCCATGCTCAAGGCTTTAAGAAAACCAACAAACATGGGCAAGATCCTTAAATGCCCCTTAGCATCATCAACTCCAAACTCTTCCAACTCCATATCAGTCTCACAAGATTCACCCAAAAAACCTGAACCAAACAAGAATGTTAAAAGAACATATAATCCAGATTTTTTGAAATGTATTGATTTACTTTTACTGTGAAGTGTGGCAAATACTTGAGGCCTTCAGGTATAAATACATTAGGAAACAAATCATTCTACTTACAGAAGTAAATCATTATAGGTTTTTTAATGAAAAAATTGAAATCTTGAGGCTTTACAAAAAAAAAAACATTCTGGAAAACATGAAAATCCTGTGGCTTCACTAAGACACATTCTAGTGTGTTTGTACAAGAAGCAAGCAGGCACTCTGGCATTGTCTCGTTCCACAAAAAATTGCCATATACTGTATAAGAAAACGCACACAATTGCAGCAGTGCTCTTCTTGTGCCCTGCAATATACAGTATGTGTGCACTTAAATACTAGACAAGGCAAGCTGCCAGGAAAATAAAACACGATTTGCACTCTCTTCAATTATCCCTGATTTTGACAAACTTGTAAAAAAAAAATCAGACAAGCCTATATTTACCAAGGCAAATGAAACACGTAAAAGCCATTGATATTAAAGGTAAACTGGTTGTCTGCCCTCGTTTCTGCTCCCACCCCCTCCAGCCTTCCTCGCTATCCCCGAAGAGCCACTAATAACCTGGACCTGGCTTTAAATCTGGAAAACGACAAGTGATCCGCTCTAGAATGACACGCTGCCTGCTCCCCGATTCCGGGCGCGCAGGGACAGCACGTGATTTCCGAGGAACGCAACCACGTACTCCGCGACTGCACCTGCAGCTTTGACGTCAGAACGCGGCTGGATTGATTGGCACAACCTGCTGCTTCAGCGTTGCCAGAGAACCTTGGCGATTTGGTGCCTCCAGATCGGCCGTCTCCGGACACAGTCAGGTTGAGTCCAACATTTTGTAACTGATTTTCACAGTTCAATAGACTTTTAAATTGATGCTTGACTTTGAAAACAGATAGAGAATATTTTCATTACTTTCTGTAATATTGCGATACCTATTTATCCCCAAGGGTCCGAGTGCCTTTTGTGTTATTTGTACATTTTTAACTTTTATTTCCGTCACAGATATTTTGGTGCACCACAGTGTGCTTTCGTTCACTTGTCATATACACAAAAAACTGAGAAAACGGCACGTGTCCTGTGCCTCCGCTTTAGAAACGGGAACACGCTAGAAAATATCTTTGATTGATGAGCCACAGGCTTGCCAGGAGGACGCACTAAAGGTTCACTCGGGGTCTCCTATAAGTAACTAAGCAACTAAGTGAGACTTTTTATCATAATCTTGTAATTTACTTAAGCACCTACTTGCCCACGCACAGTATTTCTCTTAAGAGCCTGCTTTTCGCATCAAGTCATCGTTACCAATAACTTGAACATGTTAGTAGCTCTCTTATTGGCGACGAACTTAACTCTGGCAAACTGTAAGCATCAAGTTCTCGTGGCAGCCATCGGCGAAGGGAAGATAGATGCTTTTCACACTGTCAGAGATTTTGCGTTTACTCTCAGTAGAAGCCATAATAATCAAAAGGTCGTAAAATTGATAACAACCGACACCACCGGAAATAAAATCAGCATTTTGGCTATAGATACATCGTATACTCAGATCATTGACTAGAAGGGCCTGCACAGTTTATTTGGAATTAAAGGAAATAACCAATCAAATCACAGACGGTTAAATTTAAAATGTTCACAAAATAATAACCCCCATTATAAACGTAGAAAAGCCGGGCGTGCCAGACAGAGGACGCGTCCTTTTTTTGCAGGATGTCCAGCATACCTAGTTTTACACAACACGACACGGGGTTCGAATTCTCCTGTTTCATACTGTTCATGGTGAAGGGGCTGGATTTAGTGTCACTTTATCTTAATTAAGGTAGCACCACACACGTAAAATCAAATGGAGAGTGGAACGTTTGTGCCGTTTCCAGTTTGTGGCAGCCTATGTCTCTTGGCCATTAACGATTTGGCATGACTATCGGGGAAATGCATATGCGCCACTGAAATGTAAACTAATTCTGCCCTGCTCTTTGCTGCACAGTTCTTAAAAATGAATATACCCTTTTCAGTGGATAGTGCACTCTGGATATTTATGTTTGATTAATTTTTTTTCTTTTGTTACCGGAACAATGTTTGATCCAGATGGCAGCTCGCGTTGTTTTACTCAAGTTCTGAATTTCTTTTGAATTTATATTAAATCACAAGTATGTTATTACAACGCCCTAAACTCATATTAGTACCACCAGCATCTTCCGCGTTTATCGAAGTCGTGTTCAGAAGGCTGTTAATACAAGCTTACCAGCTGGTAGTTTCACGTGAGAGACCTACGCAGTCGGAGCTCTGAGTCAGGACAATTCAGAATGAACAATGATATAATAACCTAGTTGAGACGCAACGCTGGCCTTTTACTTAAGTCTAGTAAAGCATAACCTCCGTCAAAACACCGCGCATGCGCGCCGAGTTCAAATTATCCTGGTGATGAGATGCATTCAAAAAAAGTGAACCAGCTCAAAACGGGGACATGTTTCTGAGTGGGGACAGTTGTCTGAAAACGGGGACTGTCCCCGGAAAACAGAGACGGATGGTCACCTCAACTTAAATCAATAATAGACAAAAATATATCATCCAGCTAGACATAAATTACATCGTTGTGGTTGAATGCTATTTGGTGGGAGGCGATGCGTATAGTTTTTACGTTATTTGCAAATAATAATGCAGTAATATCCTTAACTTTTCGTATACCAAGTCAATAAGGACTTTGCTACATGATGCGAGAATCTAAAAACCCAAGAGCAGCATTAAACTAAAGACTTAATCAATAACGGCTTGTTACTGCAGAACCTTCCATGCTTCCAAGATCATTATGTAATGATAGGCTTTAACGAAAGAATTTTTCGAAGCAAACGTATTTTATTATCAAATCTGTGCCTTGCTCTTTTTTCTCATACTCTATATCGGACACTTTTGTTTCGCGACATTTTTCTGATGCTGTAGATGAGTGTTTATCAATTTTCTAGGTAACCCTTAAGCAAAAACAAGCCACATTCAAATTCCAACAACTGTTTAGGTTTGCCTGTTTAGATAGTCAAAAGAGTCGTGTAGTTACGAACAAGACTAATCGTGTCTGATATTACCCCATTCCTGTGGAATAGTAGTAGGAGGTGCCCTCCTTTTTACAATCGGATATTCTTGTTTCTATTTTATTGCTACATACAACACCATGACCAAAAGTCTAATCTGTTCACTGAACCCGGAGTAATAGGCAGCTTACAGTCGTTATTTTTTGAAGAAAAAAAAAAAATGCTACCGCACTTGTTGCTGCACCATTTAAGGGTGTTGTTAACTACACTGTTCCCTTCATAGAATAACTGCACACCTGTAACTCCAACATCAGAATTTTAGAGTTAAACTGAAAGCCTCTATTGTTCATTCTATACCTGCATCAAAATAATTGAACTAATAGCAGCCCTTAAGTGAAAATGGCATACCAAATACTTACTGTATGAGCTGTCTAATGTAAATGGAATATAGACAAGACCATTGGATGACATCGGCCAAAAGCAGCTGGCATTCTTGCAAGTAATAGCATTTCTGGTGTTTTTTGTCCAAATGTCTCCCTCAGTAAACAGGTTTAGCATATCTGCAAAAGAATTATAGCCGGTTCATGTAGTGACAGAGTTAAAGTATCTTATTGATGAAAATAGCATTAGCTGAGGTAAAGCAAACGTTTTTCACTGTGCTGAAGTGCACATACCTAAATGAGGTACAAGCTCCAAATCGTTCACAAGACCCAAACAAGAAGGCATATTTAGAGACCCTGTAAAATGCCCTCAATTAAGCTGGTTGTTGCAGTATTGCTTATCTTAAGTATTCTAGTTGAATTATGAATTAAAACAAATGTTTTGCTTTGTCTGCAAGTAAGTTTAAAAAAAAGAGAGAGAGAGAGAGAGAAATCCAAACACACTTTGTACTTTTTTGTACTAAAACCAGCATGGCTCACGGAGCTATAAAATACCTATACTGTATTCTGAAAATCAGAATTAACTGGAAAGGATTCAAAGACCCATAAGCTATCCAGAAGCCATCTGAGGGGCAAGGGAAGCCAGAGCCTATCCTGGCTTGATCAGGAATTAGACAGGAATCATTTATGTATGAAGTACCAGTCCATGAAGGGCACAATCGCATACATAGCCACACTCGTTCAACAGAGTAAAATTAATTTCACAAGTTAAAACATCAGTTTAAGCTGCTCCTGCCTATTGTCTAGGCACTCTTGTATATGATACTGTTGAAAGAAAAACAAATTAGGAAAACTCCTGCGTTCTTTCCCTTTATGGGACTGTTACTTTAAAGATGATAGCACGCTGCACAAGTATTTGGTGTTGTAGGCAAAGTAGTTGAAAGAAATGCCCTGATGATTTTATAAGAAATGCATCGATATGATATTTGAACAATATATCATTCCCAGACAAGCAGCTTTTATTTTATGCATCAGTTATTCGTAGTAAGAACCATCTCAAAGTGTTTGCTTTGCCAGTGCAGTATAGAGCTACATCTAAACACCAGCAACAGGCGTAATAGCTTTACCATACATTTCTGTGGCCACGAAACTAAAAAGTCTTATTGTACTGTTTATAGTTTCTGTAGCATGTGTTGTCTTAAGGTATTTGTTTGGCAATTAAAAAGTGTGAGTACAAAGTATTTTGAGCATGCATCAAAACGCGCAATAACATTGATATATTTTTATGGTCAAGAAGCAAAATGTATTTTTGCGTAGCGCTTTTGTGTCCTAAAACATTCCAAGACACTGGACAAATACAGAGCAGTAGTACAACTGTTCACAGATATTTTTCCCAAGTAGAGCACCTTGTTAACCACCAGATTAAGTGTGGTATGCAGGGTCACACAGTGGTCAGCATTCAACCATAAACTTCAGTTTAAATTCTAATGCCTTAGACACCAGTCCTTACTGCTTGCTTGATTAACACAATTTTTTCAATTTGTTTTTAAATTTCTTATGTTAACCCATTCAACTTTATATTTCTCACCTTTGTTGGAATAAATAATTCTGGTAAATACATCTGGAGAATTGTGTACACTCCGAATCTCTCTGTTCCCTGCAGAAATATAAATGAAATACAACAATAGTGTCGCCATACAGAGTCGTAACAGCAATTGTGGGTTTTGAGAGTATATTTAATTAAAGTCAAGTTTCATCTCTGAAGTCACCTAACACAGCAACTGAAGTAAAACCATTTCAGGAAGCGAGGAGACAATGGTGTGCTGGATGACTGTGATTTAACCTACCTTTTTATTCTGTTTAGTGAGCCCCTGACTTTACTTACAGCTGTAATCACATTGAGTGAACATAGATATACTCACCTTTCTCCAGCAAAGAGTCCTGTAATGGACATGAAGAGAAAAAAAAAAAACAGTCAGTCTGTCAGTAAAATGACAGGATTGCATAATTTAACCAAGCAGGAGCCTACCTGGATTATTGGCATTCCATGTAGAAAACCTAGAAGGAGTAGAAAAGGAACTGCAAAGTAGTTCATATTTGGAAGAGAAACCAACTTTTCCCAATATGCTTAAAGACAGGAGTGGTTATCAAAGTAGCCACGTGAGGTGTTTTTATAGTGTTGGGATATCTTGATATTTCCTGTCCTTTGTAATTCAGATTAATTGGGAGGAGCTTCATGTAAACTCTAGATCCAATGCTCCAGATCTCTTATTTTATTTCTGAGCTTCATTGGTTGCTTCCCCAAAATCCTCCACCCCTACCACAAGCAGCCAAACCCCTTTCCTGGAGGCAAAACTGGTGGGATCGTGCCTTGTTTATGTTCAAAAGCTGGTCCTTCTTTTTTTACTGGAACACACTGAGACACTTTAACGGAGTTTTGAAAATGTCATGTTTACAATCACATGACAAGCAAAAACTGGAAAGTCTATCTATGGAGGAGTGGATAAGGATTTTATGTAAATTCAGTAGTTGCATATTTAAGACGATTCCAGCTAAGACACATAGTATCTCTCAAGGTTACTGTTCACAAAAGTCTCTCCCCACACTGAGTATATCAATGACTAACTCCCTGTAAAACTGTAGCTACTCTGAAAATCTTGCAGTATACAGTATTTATTAGTAAGCCTGGGTAAAAATATCGATTTACTGATGAATCATTTTTTTTCATTTAAATGATTCAATGTCGATTCTTAAAGGCTCGAGATCGATCTTGTGAATCTCTGGCCTGTCTAATTGCTATATGTAGATTTTTGCTCATCTTCATTTTTGGCGTCCAATCCAGTAGATATTGCTAATATGCCTGTTAGGGCTTTCTACAGAAAAAGCACTTTACTACCTTGTGTAAAATGATGTGTCCTCCTCAGCTGAAATTAACAACTACACTTAAATCAGATGTGTAGACTTACTACGGATTCAAACAGTGCATCGATAAAGAGCAACTGGATTAAAGCAAAACTATATGTAAGCTGTGCAACTCAGAAGTTAAGTATTTTTGTAACACAACACAAATTTGAGAAATAATTTCCTCCCGAAGTTACCCCTAAACGTAATCTCAGTCGACATCCAAACGAGTAGAGCCTAAACAATCTGCACTGGAGAAAGCATTTAGCTCCATGCTTCCATTTAACTTACCTTGCGCCCGAAAAATATGCTATACCAATAAAGCAAATGAGTTAAGTTATAGTATCTAGGCTTTATGAAGATCTTAAGTAAAGCAGCACCATGTTTCTCATGTCACTACTTTAAAAACAACTGGGCATCTGTGACGGATGTGTTGCAAACAAGAGCACTGAATGCTAGTCACACCAGGAGAAGCCTCACCGCTGACATAGCTGGCTGTTGGTCCAGAAACCTTTCTAGCATTTCCAGTGGACTGTTCCATTGTGGTAACAATCCCAAGTTTGTGTGTTGGCAAGTCCAATAAATGTTGCTTCTCTTTAATTAAGTGGCTAGGTGTACCACTATGGTGGAAAAAGTTTGCAACGTGCATCACCTAGACAAGCAATTTGGCTTTTGTTGGAATTTTCACAGCAGCGTGCGATACCAAAGTGAGCATGTGCTCAAAGCAGCCAACATGAAGTAGCTCACCTGTACCACATAGATCATAATAGCAGCATTGTCAGTCATGATGGTGGTTTCTTTTTCTTTATGTTCCGTTCTTCCAACGCTGCGTCGACATCCATCAGACCTAGATACTCTTTTTAAAATGCTTCCTTTTTGTCTGAGGAATAATGGTGAGGACACATTTTCGAGACTGATTAATGTGACTGCTACATGTGAGCAACTGAAGATATCTGTAACCTGTAGGAGTATAGAAAAATATGAGTCTTCTTGCTGTATCTGTATTTTAAATGTCCAATAGGGGAATAAATTTGGCTAACAGTTTAGCTGAAGGGTGTCTACATAGAGTTGCTAATTAACCTAACACACTCATATATCTTTGGCATATGGCAGGAAAACCCAAGCAGATATGAAAAGACTCCACATAGACAGTGCTATGGCCAGGCTGCAAGTACAGGAGTGTTTACTGCTTTGAGGCAGCAGTGTTAATCACTGTTGCCACTATTAGGAAAAGTACTGTGTAACATTAATGTCAGTTTTCTTCAACCTTTGTGTATTATCTCATTCCTAGTCCTGGGGGGATAATGACAACTTCAGGCTTTCCTTCCAGAAGTTTGTTTCCTAGGTAACACAGTGGTGTAGGATACCAATGCTATCACACAAGACTTGTATCTTGGTGTATTTCCAATATATGGTGCCTGTTTTTTTCCCAGATGTTTTTTCCAACAGTTTAAAGATATGCAAGCAAGGTTGGTAACTAGCTCAGTTAGTAGATGAGTGCATCATTCAATGAACTGGTGAATTGTTTAGTTCTAAGTCCCACCTGGGATCATAGATTAAATAACCAAACATAAACATCTAGAGTAAATTTTTTGAACCCAGTATTTTCAAACTTATGTAGTCAATGCTTATCTTCAAAGCACTGGGTGTATTGTATTAAGCAGCTCTTTATAGGATACAAGTCTTTTAAAGTAAACTTGTTCCAACCAGACCAATTCACGATCACTAATTAACTTAACACATAGATGTTTAACATGGTACTTGAGAACCAGGGGAAAACCAATGTGGCATTTACAAAAGTTTAAGACACGGAAGATGCCAAAGAGTGAAACCCAAGGTTTAATGAGGAAGTTGCTCCAACTAGTGTTCCATTTTGCTGCCATTGTTGGTAACATCTTTGTCACCATTTCCATGCTGCTTTGTCTGGTGATGGTCACAGTAAAAACATGCTGAGCAGGCTATTATTATTATATATGCATATTTTTGGCAATTGATCAGTCACCTCTTTGTGATACATGAGAAAATGAACATACACAAAGAAAGCCCGCCCAGGCATTAGTGAGGTAGTAAGTCAACCTTAAGGATTCTAATTAACATTTGAAGCTGCTCTGAATACAATTAGAGTCAAGCACTTGGGTGGGGAGGACTTGAGTGCGTCTGTGAAGCCATGCCATTGTAATAGAGCCTACCTAATAAGGGTGTAGTATGTAACCAACCTCACCTAAATTAGGAGACACCAATCAAAGCATTTCATTTTTGTACATAACAAGCATCAGTATACCAAAGAAACTATGCAAATTTTGCTTCATTGTGAACTTTTATTGTAAAAAATATATACACAATAAGAAATAAAAAAAAAATCTAAGTAGCTGTAAAATTGACATGTAGCAAATAATAAAATTAACTTTGTAAAGCGTACTTTTTATAATAATACACATATCACAGAATATTATTTCAAAGTGTTCATATTATTCTTTTTTCTGAACTAAGCCTTAGTGTATACTACATTTTACAGTTTTTTTTTTTATAGAAGTACATGTTAATAATTTCGATGATGAAAACACGCAATGTTGCGTCATACTTACAGGTATCAGGATACATCAGTTTTTGAATCACCTTTTTTTCCAATTTTAAATACAATATTATATTTTATTTTATTTTTATTAGCATATATTTTTTGGCTTTTTTCCAAGTAAATTCTCATAACATCTCAATAGACTTACCTTTTATAATGTCTGTGTAACATTTCAATTACTAGAAGTTTGAAGGAAGGAATCTTCTTCTTCTTCTTGCTTCATTCTAGTTGTGTTGCATTCAGAATGTCTTAGAAAGATTTAGGTCTATGGTAATAACATTTATTTTTGTCACAAAACCACAGGATTCCATTCTTAAAACTCATATACAGCCCAAACCTGTTACAGATTAACTATGAGGTAGCAGTAGAGCAAACATCAGAGAAAAAATCAAAATTGTAACTAATACAAATATTGTTTACCATTCAAGTATATTTTTCAGTCTCATTTTGGAGTTTGCCTATATCTGATACAGTCAATACATGCATTTTACTGTTATTATCTTATACTTTTAACCTGTGCATGTACTCTGGGCCTCTCTACTAAGAGTAGTGGTGTTTAAGAATAAGTTACATTGAACTGAATTTTTATCATGAATTCTCTTTTGTACATTTTGTCCAAAGAAATTGAAAGATACTGGGATCTAGTTACTGTGATGGGTCCTATCCACAATGTATTGATACACAACATAAAAAATTATGTTATTTGCTGTAATACAGAGTATCACTACATTGGCTTATTGTAGCTGCATGTATTAAGTTCAAATCTTTAAAGCTTGCCTATAGAGTAATCAGTGGGTCAACACCTATATATGGAGACACTAGTGAGATCCTAAGCTCCTTCTCCCCTACTCATGTCTGCTGTTAAATTGTGTCCGGTGATGCCAGCACTATGTGGTATAAAAGCTCAATCCATGTTTTCATGTGTAGTTACTGGCTGGTGGAACAAGCTGCCCACCTCCATTCGAAACTATGACTTCCTCAAGGTGTTTAAGAAGTGTTTGATGATTCTCTGGTTTACTGAAAGTCTGCCTGATATTAGCTGTTATGTTTTGTAGCCTAGGAATTGTAAGCAGGTTGTATTTTGTTCTGAGCTCCTTACTTGAAATGATCAGTTTTTGTAACTTAGTCCTATGACACTTCTTCTGAAACAGTCCTCCAGACTATGTTTGCTCCATTACATTAACCTATTTTGTTAGTCACTTTGGATAAAAGTGCCTGTTAAGCAAATAAATGTAAATGTATGGGAACTACTACCTTTGCAGTTGACAGATTTCAGGTGATAGGTCTTAAGTCTGGAAGTCTTGTTAAGCTAAACAACAGTGCAGTGTATTCTGAGTGAAATAACCTTGACATTGTGATAATGATTATATTAACATTTTATGTGTGTTTTGAGACACATATGAGCTCTCTGTCAATGGAGAAGCCAGGTTTTTGTGTTCATTTTAATAAATAAGGGAAGGACAGTAGCTGTTTTTTATTAGACTTTTTTTAAAACAGTTTTAATTTCAGTTGCTGCTTGTAAATTGTGGTCTCAGTTCAGTTACTATTTTTCTGACATATTTGTAAAGAGCTCAGCTCAGTTTCTGTTTTTGGGTAAAAACACGAGAAACTTTCATGGAGTTTGCTTTTTGCTTCTTTTTGGCAGTTGGACACTTTTCAATGAAATCTGTCTGATGTCTTGTGTTTTACCTTCCAAAACAGAATGACAAGAATAAAAAAATGGCACAGATTGTGATTGAACTCATTGTATCTTTTACCACTTTGTACAGCCTTGACTTTGTTAGACAGCATGCTATTTGTTGTCAGAAAAAAATACAATTTAATTAACAAAATGAATCAATTTATAAAATATGAATAATCTAATAACATTATAGTACACCTCAAAAAATACAAAATGCAAAAGAGAACATAAATGCATGCGATATTTTCAACCCTGGAAAAGTATATACCGAACTTATCTGATCCATTATACGTGCAATTCTGCACAATGCTCCATATAATAAAGGTTACATGCAAAGTTAAATAGAAAGCCTAAACACTCTAGGTCAGGGGTGGGCAAAGTCAGTCCTGAAGGGCCACAGAGGCTACAGGTTTTTGTTCCTACCCAATTTCTTTTTAATCCCAACAGTGCAACAAAAAACAGCTAAGAACTAAACATCTGTATATTCAAAATGGAGTTATAATTTAAGATGTACCAGTGGTGTAGTAGTTAGCATTACCGGCTCATGGAATGTTTTCCCTGTGTCTGTGTAGCTCTAAACGTCTGGCTTTTTTCACTGGCATCATATACTGTAGTTGGTGATAATTTGCAGACTTTGCCACATGTGCATCAAACTGGTATCTGCAAAATGAACATTTCATTTCTTTTTAGTCTGCTCAATTTTCATATCTGGATTTTTCAGTCTGGCAAAACAGAAACCAGGAGAATGCTTATGTCTGGGGAAAATGCCATTAATTATCATTTTGATCTGAACATGTTCAGCACTTTCTAGTAGGAGCAAAACTATTTTAAAAATTATTTAAAACAAGATGTGTCTAATTTTGTGTATTTGGAAAGAAAAATAGAAAGACTTACAATAGACTCCTGTCAATCATTTCAAAGTTACTAATCAGATTTCAAAGTAGATACGTTAATCTTTAGCTTTTGTTTATAAAAAGAAAGAAGGGATGGTCAGATTTTTCAAGCTAATTTTGAGTGCTATACTTTGGGGTGGGGATTGAACCAGCAACTTTTCAGTTTAATGCCTTTAGCGATACAACACACTACCTAAAAAGTAATTCTATCATGAGGTGTTTATATTACAATGATGGAAGACTGATATATATCCATATCCCTTCAGTAACAATGTTGGAAATAATATAAAATATGCTACTTAAGAGCCACCTATATATAAAACTTGCTTTAAAATGTAGCTATCACTCCTAATATACATTGCAGTATAATTATTTTTGTACATACAAGTACAGCCAATGAGAAGCCATCGGAACAGTGTAATTGTCTTTTAGTCCTTTAGTGAGGTCTTTGAAGATTACAGTTCCATCTTTCAGTGGAATGGAGGCATTGTTCTTAGCACAGAGTTACATCTGTGCCAGTGGGGCTTCTGACTTTGAGACCTCTTGAATAAGCCTTATACAGCTACACTTCCACCAGTTTAGCTCATTCAGTGACAGAAATTCTACACCCTCCGCTCCCAATCTCATATTAGATACTATGAAAGACAACTCCAGCCGAGTGAAATAGATAAACAAATGATGTAAGAACTGGCATTTTTCAACAGATGAATGAAGATTTTTTTCACATTTAGAATATACTGAAGAAAATATATATAACACCTTAGTTGTTCAGCACTTTTTTAAACTCCTAAAAGTGTTACATATTTATTTCTTCTCTGTGTTAACAATTTTAATTAAATGGTGCGTGTCTTCATTTTATTTCTCCCAAATATAATCTCTTATATTTCCTTAAGATTTAATAAAAACACAGTTTCAATATTTTTGATCTAATACTTTATACTTACTACCCCATTTTATAGATCACTTTTAACATCAGTATTATCCTCATATAGTGCAAATAGTCCCAATTGTAGTCCCTTTGCCTGTGATCATTGGCAACTGACTTGATTAACTACCCATATAAGTGCATTTATCACTGAACAATAATTTTATAATGCATTGATATATTGACACAAATCTTAAAACTTTTTACTTAGAATTTGACCACTTCATATTTAAAATGGATACATATTAAAATGTACTTATTCATTTTTATAGTACATTTCATTATCACTGATGTGTGATGTTAATCATTTTTTTTAAGTTCTCTTTCTTTTACATCAAAAATGTAAACATTTCTCTTAACTTAATGGTACATGAAGGATGGTATAACAAATCAGTATAGCATAGTATGGCAACATTCAGAGTCTGTTTGCATGTTCCAGACCTTTCACTGAAACTCAAACTGTTTAAGACACCTGTCCATTTTTTTAATGAAACATTGTCTTATACAGGACTTCAGACCACATACTGACAGCTACTGTACAGGGTTTTAAATGTTGAAAGCGCCGCATGAGAGGCACATTAGCTGCAGGAGTCCAGCACCTGATCAAGCAAAGAGGAGGTAAAAAAAACTGTATTTGTTTCCCATTGTATCACCATTTAAGAGGGGGTTTCGGAGGAGTGAACCGCGTTTCCTTGGGGTGTGTTAAGCCCCCCTCTTCCTTCTTTTTGAGAAAAGTTGCCTATTTTTAATTCATATTAATTGAAAGGATACCTTCATATACAGGAAGATAATATATTTATGTTCAATCAAATTTAGACACATTTTTCTTATTGCACCTTAACACCTATAGTTTTCAGTGGTTTCACATTTTCTTTTCTTCCCGTAATTTACTTTACATGTTGAATGCCTTTTTAAATCAAAATATTCTTTATTGTAGCAAACTTTTAAACATCCATATTTTGAATAAGGGTCTGTCTTCCATAGCTATCCACTGCCTTTAGCAAATTAAACTGTGTCATTAATACACTTTACTTTTCTTATTTTCACATACTTTTATTTATTTTTTCCTGTTTTTCTCTGGTGCATATCTCAGTTCAGCTAACTGTCCCAGTAGTGCTGCTGTACTCAGATCTGTATTATTATGAATGTCAAATGCCAGAATTTTATCTTTTGCTAATTCTCTACAACAAAATGCTAATTCTCAAATGTTAACTTGTTTTTTTACCAGATTATTAGCATTTCTTTTTAATTTCCCACTTGTTTTTTTTATTTCTCATCTCTCTAAGACCCCAATATAGCACATTATTTTATAAGTTTGTGAACAGTGCATCTGCTCTGTTTACTTAAGGTTCCTGCCTGAAAGAACTGCCTTTGCTTCAGCTAGAAAAATATACTGTATGTATGCTGAAGTTTTTTCTCACCTCTAATTACAACTGTATGATACAGAAAGTGAGATATATTGTACTTAGATGAAGAAAAGAGTAACAAAAAAAGAGAGAGTATTTTGGAGACATTGGAAACTTGAACATGTTGAAGGGTAGGGAATTTACAGAAGTCCAAATCTGTGGAACTCATCACCAGTATAATCTGGCGATCATATCTGAGAATTGTTAAAAGCTACATACTGTATGTCTTCTAATCACTTACTAACAAAATCATCCCATCCTCTTTACATTACAGCAGATCTGTTTAGGGTTACTCACAGATCATAGGCCTCTGTAATAATTATTTGCAAAAAATTGGATTGTTTAAAGAATAATACACCTGACATATATTATACAATATTTTAAGTTATGGAGTTCAAGATTGCCTGTTGGATGTAAATTTGCCAGCAAATTATGGGGTGTGAAAATGGCTCTGTTTACCACTACCAACATTTTATAGGAAACATAACAGTTTTTGCTTTTAGTGTGAAACCCACAATCCCCCCAAACTTTGTGCATGGAGTGTTTCCTTTAAGATAACACACATTGTTAATAAGCATGTTAATTTATTTATGGCCGGCATAGAGACAATTGTATTTGCTAATTCCAGAACAATTTGGATTAACCCAATGAGCTGGAGGAAAACCCCAACACAAGGGTCAGATGTAAACTGTACACAGGCGACAACTGGGCGCTGGATTCAACCAGAGGACAGTATATTCTGAGCAATTGAGCTGTACTTTCACTTTTTAAAGCTGATTTAATTACAGAGAAACTAGAGAACAGCCAGGTCATTTATAAAAAATAAAAATTTGTTCACTTTATTAAATACTACAGCTTCACAAATACCCAACCTTCACTTTAAAAACCTCTTATGCTTAAGCTCAAACACTTCCATCATTATTATTACCTGAAAGGTATCGACTTTCTAGACATTTTTTCTGGACATTTTAATATTTAATATCATGGAATTAATGACTATTCCTGTGACATGCCTATATTTTGAAAAAATGTTTAGAAAGCTGGAAGCCTTTGTTCTCAAGTAATAATAATGTTAAAAGTCCTTCTGCTGAAATATATCATTTTTCAGAATTGGTATTTGTGAACCAGCAGTCCTTAAAAATATTAACTACATTTTTTGACAAAGTTATAAATGACCTGGTTATTCTCTAGTTTGAATCTGTATATAATTTCAGCTGGTTTACGATAATTTGTGTTTTTGATCAATTGATTACGAAGAAGACACATTTGCAGACAGATAGCAGTTTCACAAATGATTGATAGCACTGATGGAGACACTTTTGAATTCTTTTAATTCCAAGGAACTTTCCACTGGTGTCAGGCAATTGTCATGTTTGCTGTGCATCCTTCGCTCCAAAGCTGTTCCTTTAAGTGGAACAATATACAACTAGTAGGCTTAAAGGGAGAAAGCAGTGGCACACAATTTATTTTAAATGACTTCAAAATGAAAAGTTCTATTTGTGTGTATAATTATTAATAAACTTTGACTTAACTTTAATACATCACTAGAAGAATTTCACGGGACAGATGAGTTACTGTTAACATTGCATTTTCTAAATGTCGTACAGTAGTCTTTTGTTGCGATATCAAACAACCGGTTAACTCTGAATAACTGTACTTTTTGGAAGAACAACTTTTATCTCTAAAAGGAAGTCCCTGCTCAATCGTTTTACCCCTAAAGTCTAACACTTCCTATTTTTCAATGACTGGGAAAAATGTATGTAATCTAGAAAGAATACTTAATTACAGTAGGGAACAAGAGAATTCATAATTTATTTGAGTTCCGACACATGATGGTGTATTTTAAACTTTTTTTCCAGCTTTAGTG
This sequence comes from Polypterus senegalus, assembly GCF_016835505.1. Lineage (NCBI taxonomy): Eukaryota > Metazoa > Chordata > Cladistia > Polypteriformes > Polypteridae > Polypterus > Polypterus senegalus. The sequence continues at coordinate 101,627,416 of NC_053154.1, forward strand.
AGAAGTCAAGGAAAATGACACCATTTATTGGCTAACTAAAAAGATTACAATATGCAAGCTTACAAGGCAACTCATGCCCCTTCTTCAGGGAAGATCTTATAATAGGGAAAAAGCACAATGTAAATATGTAGTTTAATCTGAACTGAGAGGATACTCTGCAAGAAGAGTTAAGCCATGTTTTCAAAACAGAGACCTAGACCAAGAACAGCCAGCTTTAAGGCATGTTGAGTTCAAGCTGTCATTTTTTTTTTAATCTTCACTTCATGCTGATAGATTGTTCAATCCCCATTGTATGCTGTGGTCAACCTTTAATGATGATATCAAGTGCAAGCTCTAGTGTCAAGTTTACATGCTCAGATTTTATTCTTAAATTCATGCCATCAAAACCCTCAACAGCAGCTGCCTGGCGCACAGCAATCGAAGCGTTGCTTCCTGGTCCATCAGTTTTCATTTTACATTCTGCATTTTTAATGTCACTTTCAGGCCATCAAATTTTCCTCATTCAACACTTCTCAGCTTTTAGTGTTCATTTCATGCCTTCACTTTCTCCTCATTTTACTTCCTCACTTACTATTCTTCTACAGTGACATTCGCCATCCTATTCTTGTTGCTTGTCGTTTGGCTCACTTCACCTACCCATTAATAGTATTGTTAATGTCTCCAATACATCATGTCATTGGAATATCGAATAGTCCTGATATGTGCAAGCAAGCAACATCCCAGTAAACTACTGCTTTGGTTTCCGGCTTGATGATGCAATACGCATAGCAGACAGTTCTTTGTATAAGCTGACAGTTGAAATGCAGACCATCCTTCTCATTAAAGGGGAATAGCGTTTGAATTACTTGAATGATTAGCACAATCAGTCAGTGCTGCCAGGTGTCCAAAACATCTAATGTGTCATTTTGCTTTTTACATATGAATCAATAGATCATACAATCTTGTACAAGAATAAAGATATTAATATGATTATTTAGCATACTCTTTGCACAGGCAAATCCTGGTCTGAGATGTCAAGCCAGCAGTTCAATCATCTGCATCAGGCAGCATGCATAATGACAAGAGATTTCATATTCACTTTACATCATGAAGAATCAGATGTTACCATACCAAAAACCCCTCCTACTCGACACTGTATTCTGTTCTACTCAACATTGCCCCTCCTATTGCTGTCCTGGATACAAAGATACCCTTCTCGTAATTTCTTTTAACCAGTTCCCAGGTAATTATTAGCCTGAGTGCTAACACATACTAACTCAGAGAATGTGGATGTGGTGGCTCGTGCATGCTTACGTGTTTGTGCTGTTCTGGAAAGCAAATTCTATTTTACAAACTTTACATTTTACTGTTTGGTTTGATTGACTTGAGATATATGCCTATACTTTGAAATATTTGGTCCAAACTTCTTCATTACTTCTGGTTTTGAATCCATCATCATTTAGGCTACTCATCTTGGTCCAGGTAAACATTTGTCTCTTCCCCCACTGATTTTATGTACAATGTACTGTGAGCCCACAGTAGCACGTGTAGTGACAACAAAAATAAGTGTTGATGAATTTCCATAATTGATGTTGTTAATTACTTCAGTGTTTTAATTGCAGCCCCAGTACACACAGGGACAACATGCATTCTTCACACAGACAATTCCCAAGCAGATATACATACAAATCAAGGACTCTGGAGCTGCAAGGTGCCTGCATTTATTTGTCATTAATTTTATTATGCCATGAAAGTGTTTTAACGCTTAATGTATTAATAATATTTAAATGGGTTATTTTAACATATTTTCCTTGTCAATGTGAAGATAAACTTTTATGCCTTTATTACGTAAATTACACACAAGAATAATTGTTTTTCTTTCCATGCTCACATTTTAAATTTACCACACAGGAAAACAAGAAATTCCAATGTTGTAACTTTTAATGTGAATGTGCAAAACATGTGCAAATGTGCCAGTGCTTTTGTTTTTGATCTACATTCCAATTCTTTTTTATGAACATAACATTCACTCTTAATTCACTCTCTTCAGAGTTCTCCATTTCTTGTGCTCCCTTATGTGCTCGACTTTATATCAAAATATTCCCACCCATCTAACACGCCATTTTTTCTCTGCATGCAGAAATATAGGGCAACACTTGGGACCTGGGTACTAGGGATGGGAAATGCCACCATTTTTAAAATTAATTGAAAATATTTAGTGTTACAATCTCCAATACTGATACTGAGTATTTTGTAAATGGCATAGGAATTTGTTTTCAACTGATAGTAGTGTTTTAGAATGGCAAATACTAATTGGTCAGCCTATATTTAAATTAACTAATATCAAGACACAGCATCAAGATCACTATAACAGATTTACTACAAAATATGCATTAATAGAGTGAACATGCCATGTCATTTTTTAACCCACCTAATTCAGACAAGGGACATCGTTGGGGCAGAACCAGTCCAAACTAACACATGGCATAAGGCAGGAACAAACCCAGGACAAGGCACCCACCCACCGCAGGGTGAACACACACACAAAGACACATCAAACACGCTATAGGCAATTTAGCGTCATCAGTTCACCTAAAATGCAGATCTTTCGACTGTGGGAGAACGCCAGTGCAAACATAGTGAGAACATGCAATCTCCACATGAGGAGAACCCAGGTCTCTTTACTTCAGGGCAACAGCACTATCACTGTTCCACCATGCCTTCCAGAAGGAATATACATACGTAATAAAGATAATATGAATTTTTATGTTTTCATAAAAATGTGATTATTTAATACATGTAAAATGGGCAATAAATTTCATGAATGTGATCGCCATTGAACATTAATATTAACAAAAAAATAATGTTCCCACATTTGCATTTTCTGTTATACTCTGCCCATCCGTTTTACTGAGAAAGATTTTGTCTTATTAGCTTTGCAGTTGGTTAAGTTTGAAATGTGTATTTAGAAAAAGTAACATTGACATTTTTACGCATTATCCTATTTTGCCCCTGCAGGTGCAAGGCAGGGACAATCCCTGGACAGCCCATAACAGGGTGAACAAACAAACACATCAGGGACCAATTTAACATTGTCAGTCCACCCAACCAGAATATCTTTGGACTGTAGGAAAAGACACAAAGCGATTTTAGTTATACAAAATTAAGTAGAAAAATGACATTTTGTTACACTAGATGTTGTTACTGATGCAGCTAAAATACTTGTCATTCATATTTATGGACATTGGTTGTACTGTCCACTGCATTTTAATTAGAGAAAAAAACCTCAAACAGAACCTCTGACAGTCATGCTTTACACTTTTATGTCTTCTCCATCATGCTAATAAACAAGCTTTATGTTTCATAAGTATTAAAGAGTGGTAAACATCCACACTTAAACTCAACAAAGAAGTCTTTAGTAGACCATTGTCTACATAACCCTGTTAGCAGCAGACTCACATGGATAATGTTTTATACCTCTTTGAAAACCATCCTGCACTGTCCCTTATCTGGCACTAGTTGCAGCTAAACCATGCTTCAGATTTGCTTCATCTTTGTTTTTCCACATCTTACTATTGGTCAGCATGTGTGCTTTTTAAAAATTTAAATAGTCTGTTTGTTTTGCCACTGTACTACTCCTTCATCTCACAAATATTGCATTGGATGGGTGTATTTGTCTCCAAAAGTAGCAGCATATAACACTTACGCATTTGGTCAGCCATTGTAGTACACAGTTTGCACTTGTGCAAGGGGTGTGAGTTTAGGCATTCTTGCATCACAGCACATCTGTATGACAAGCTGTTTTAACATTTTAATTTTTTTAATTTGAACTCTGCCTTCAAAACATTGATACCATGAGTTTTAAATTTGATTTTGGCTTTTTACAATTTGATATCAACCCATGGAAATTTTATATTGAGCTTTTGAAATTTGATGTTGACTGTTATTCCTTTGCTGACTGTATTTAGGAATTTGACATCAATGTTTTTAAATTCGATATCAAACTTATGGTATTTGATAGCAAGTTTTTAAAATTTGATATGAAACATTTGAAATCTTTTAGCATTGTTCCTAAATTTGATATCAAGTTTTTAAAATGGATATAAACTATCAACCCACTTCAGTGGGTAATTTCAACATCCATATTGACATTCCTACATGTAAGCTGAGAAATGAATTCCTGTCCTTGCCATCCTTGGTGCAACATGTTCATTTTCTGATCCACTCTGGTGGTCCTATAGTAGACCTGATCAGCACATCTGGCTTATCTGTCAGCACCACTTATATCAGTGATTTGGGCCTGTCTAATCATAAAGCAGCACTTTTCACTGTTTCCTTACATCCCCCTCCTCTTACCTGTAAATGTCAAATTTCTTTCATAAACCTTAAAAATATCTGCCCCTCAATCCTTGCTGGATCCATTTCTGACCTTCTTCTGTCTTCCCCTACTCCATCAACACTTGATAGTCTTGTTGACTACTGTAACTCAGCACTTCATTCGACACCAGGTAAAACAGCTGCTTTAAAACACAGGGAGGTCTCCTTTAAGTGTTCAGCTCTTCGGTGTAAGTCACCTGTATGATCTATGAATACAGCCCCAAGATGCCTTGAGAGAATCTCACATAAGACAAGCTTCACTGTATAAGTCCAGGCTTTCTGTGATCATCCAAGTGCTTACAGGGATGCATTAGCTGCAGCCAAGAACATGCATTATGACAGAATAATAGAACGTGGCCACGATAACCTGAGAGTTTTCTTCTCAGTATTTAATAAACTACTTCAACCTGCATCTTGCCCAATTAGACGTTTATGAAAAATTCCTCTACTTTTTCCATAATAAAATTAAAAATCTAAATAATTCAATTAACACAAATCCATTGTCCATTTACTGTATATATTTCCCTGTCTTCCCACTCCATCCAGTTCCTTTTCTAAATTTTCACTAGTCACATCTGTATTTGTAAATTTGGTTGGTTTGTCGTGTGGTTGATGTGGCAATGCAGGATATGTTAAGGATGTGGAAGTAAGACAGTTTTTTAATGTAATTTATGTGGGTGGAATAAATAATTTAACATTAATATATTCATATTATGCACATAAATTTCATTAAAAAACTGTCTTACTTCCACATCCTTAACATATCCTGTGTTTGCTCATTACTCTGCCTTTCTAATGCTGAGAAACTTCTTCATGCTTTTATCATATCCTGCATCGATTATTGTACTGTATCTCCCTACTGGCAGGTGCCCCTTCAAATCTTATATCACAGCTCCATTTGATTCAAAACTCTGCTATAAGCATCCTTACATGAACCAATATCAGTGAACACATAAGATCCATCCTGCCTTGCATCCACTGGCTCTGTGTCTTACAGGATTGAATATAAAATTCTATTAATAACCTATAAAGCCGTAAATGGGAAAGGCACTATATAAATAAAATGCATTATTATTGTTATTATTATTGCAATCAGAAATGACCTGCCCATTGTCTAACTGGCTTATTGGATAGTGTGGGACCCCATTAAGGGATTGCTTGTACACTCACTGTTCAACTGTTTGTTAATGCAAATATCTAATCAGCCAATCACATGGTCTGATTATTCCAGAAAATGCAGATCTACTGGGATTTTCATGCAAAACCATCTCTAGGGTTTACAGAGAAGGTTCGAAAAAGGGAAAATATCCTGTGAGTGTCAGTTTTCTGAGCGAAAATGCCTTGTTGAGGTCAGAGGAGAATGGCCAGACTGCTTTGAAGTGATAGAAAGGCATCAGTAACTGAAATAACCACTTGTTGCAGCCAAGGTATGCTGGAGAGCATCTTTGAATGCACAACACATTGAACATTGAAACAGATGGGCTATAGCAGCAGGAGACCACACCAGGTGCCACTCCTGTCAGCTAAGAATAGGCAACTGAGACTACAGTTCTGACAGGCTCACCAAAATTGGACAATAGAAAATTGGAAAAACATTGCCTGGTCTGAGGAGTGTTGATTTCTACTGTAACATTCAGATGGTATCCTCAGAATTTGGCATCAACAACATGAAAGCATTGATTGATCTTGCCTTGTATCAATGGTTCAGGCTGCTGGTTGTGTAATGGTGTGGGGGATATCTTCTTGGCACACTTTGAGCCCCTTATTACCAACTGAGCATTGTGTAAATGCCATAGCCTACCTGAGTATTGTTGCTGACCATTTCAATCCCTTTATCGCTGCAGTTTACCCATCTTCTGATGGCTACTTCCAGTAGGATAACATGCCATGTCACAAAGCTCAAATCAGCTCAAACTACTTTCTTGACCATGACAATGAGTTCACTGTACTCAAATAACCTGCACACTTGGCAGATCTCAATCTAATAGAGCACCTTTGGGATGTGGTGGAATGGGAAATTTAGATCATGGAGGTGCAGCCGACAAATCTGCAGCAACTGCTTAATGCTATTATGTCGATATGGACCAAAATCCCAGAGGAATGTTTCCAGCACAGTACTGAATCTATGCCACCAAGAATTACGGATGTTCTGAAGGCAAATGGGGGTCCACCCCAATACTTGCAAGGTGTATGTAATAAAGTGGCCAGTGAATGTAATACTTACTTGAGAAATGTGTCTAATCACGTAGGACTGCGGGAGGTCATACCCCAGTGATAGGCAGCATATCAGCAAATGCTGTACGGTGCTGCACAACCAGTTTATTTGGTCTAAGATAGATATCACCATAAGATGTAAAGATCTGAGCAATAATTAACAATCAGAATAAAGTAATCTCCCTTTTTTGTTTTCATGGTTTGTCAATCACCGTATGAAGATGGTTATATGAACAGAAAACAAAGAACTGTTTGTTTATAAATGGCCAAGAGAGTACAAGACAGTCACTGTGGCATGGCAAAGATTAAATCACTACCTGTACCTGAGAGCATACCTTTGGTACAGTCTAAACATGAATTGCCAATGAGGTGTTGAGCATCTTTCAGTATGACACCATGCCTTGAAATCAGCAAAGCACTTAAAGAATGGAATCAACCGATAGTTGTTCTCTGTGTAGGAAAAAAAATATAACTTCAACAAGTAGGAAAACAGAAATGTTTTCACACTGGTGATTCCAAGAAAAAATCAGAGGTCATGTCCGTTCTATCTGTCTCGGAGAACTCTTTTGTTGTCTTTCTATAATCACATAAAAGGCAGAAAGCCTCTTTGGGGTGCAGCTTCCAGTAAATGCTTAAGAAACATTTACAAACTGTTAATGAAACAATGGATGCTGCAACTCCTCTTTATAGCAGAGAGCCTATTTTTACATCCTTTTGTCTGAAGCAGTCAGTTACAGGACAAACAAGTGCAGCAATTCCATATGTAATGAGATCAAAGAGGAGTGTATTGCATCTGTATGATGTTAGACAGGGCTTCCACAATAAAAGAAAAATATTAAAAGAAATTCATGGTTGGAACGAACTGGACTATGTCCATTGGGCCCATATAAACAGGCTACTAAATTATTTTGAAGTGCCTGAAAAGTCATCAACATTTCTTACTTCTTTACTATTTTATTCTCATTTTCTTTATTATAAATAGCTGTTTAATGAATATTTTATGCCTATTGAGAGCCATATTGTCACATGTATAATAATGAATGATACCTTATTACTTTAGGATACAAAAATGAAAAATATTTGGAGGTTAGTGGTGCACAGAAATCAAAGCTAGCCCTGATCAATGCCTCTGCCATTTTAGTTGTCCCTGTTGATACTGTCATCTACTAGAGAAGTGTCAATACAGTACAAATAGAACACCTGATGAGGCTTAGGTGCATCTGAGCAATTTTGATAAAGTACAGGCTGAGCCACTATGTTTTTTTGATTACACACTATCACCCTGAGACGAGAGTGGCTTTAGATCTGGCAGAAACATTTAACTGCACCTAAACTGAGGCACTGCAAATTACTCTGCTTTTCTACTTTGGTCAGATATAAGATCTTCTTCTAGTCTTTATTTTGCAAACTCACTTGCTAAAGGAGAAAAAATGTAAAGAGTGAAAAAAGATATTTAGTCTCATTTTAAATCCAGTAATATTTGAAAATTTTTAAAAGCACTTGTTTAAACTGGGCTTTCCTCCAAATGCTGAGATATTCCTCCCTTATTCCAAAGAGTTTTGGCAATTGGTCAATTTGAACTAATACCATGTGGGTGGGTGCGCAAGTGAGCTCTGTGACAGACTGGTGCAGTTCTTCCTGCCTTATGATGTTTTAAAAGATTACCCCAGCTACCCTGAATTGGATGTCTGAGAATGTTATGTTCTGGTATTGTTTGTTATGTTTTTAGTCTCCCAATATTTATTACAGCCCACTCTAAGCCTCCAGCATAAAAATGATGTTCAGTCATCTTTGCATGTCAGCTATCCATAACTGCATATCAATCAATAAATCAACTTTATTTAAAGTGCAAAATCACTTTACAAAAACACTGTACAAATTAGACGAATACATGAGACAAGATATAAAATAAGCAAATAAAAACAGGAATTAAGATAAAACATCAAAGTTAAAGGAATAATAACTAATAAGGTTGAAATAAAATAACATTAAAACTTTAAAAGTTAAGGTATGTCAACAAAGGTGTAAAATAATGTTATATTTCAAGAATGATAGACCTGACTGAATTCTAAGGCACATTGTAATGAAGGGAGTAAAGGTAGGATTTCAGTCTTGATTTAAAAGTCTCAATTGAGTGTGCTTCTCTTACACATGATGACAGGCCTTTCTAAAAAATTGGTGCAGGATAGTCAAATGCTCTTTGACCAACTTATTTTTTTTTTTAACTGAGGGAATGACCAAAATACAAGCATTAAGAGAGCAAAGAGGATGTGCCAGAGTGTACGGTGTAATTGACACAGCTAAGTAAGGAAGTGCAACTCCATGCAAGACCTTATATGTTTAAAGAAGAACTTTACGATTAACTCTAGTTTGCACTGGTAACCAGTGAAAGGAAGCTAGAATGGGTGTTATATGCTAAAATGTTTTTGTTTCTGTCAAGATTCTAGCTGCAGCATTCTGAACACGCTGAATACTTCTTGTGGTACAACTTGGAAGACCAGAGAAAAGGGCATTACAATAATCAAGTCTAGAAAAAAACAAATGCATGTATTAATGTTTCAGCATCACGCAGAGCTAGAATAAGTTGGATTCTTGCAATATTACTAACATGAAAGATGCTGTTCTGGTAATAGACTTGATATAAGACTGGAGGGTAAGGTGATTATCGAAAACTACTCCAAGATTTTTAATGGTTAAACTTTCACAGATAGAACATACATCAATATTAACACTCAAGCTCTTACACAGGTGTTCATATTTGGCCCATCCAACAACCAGTAATTCTGTTTTATCACAATATATGAGCAGAAAGTTCACATTCATCCATTTTTTAATTTCTGACAGACATAGAGTACCTCTAAATTTAACAGTTGGGAAAGGTTATTTGACTTTACAGGTATATATAGTTGCATATCGTTAGCATAATAATTAAAATTAACACCATATTTACTAGCGGTGTAAAAAAAATATCGATACACTTGAGTATTGCAATATTATTTTTTTTGATAGTGCATCGATTCTCAAAAACATAGTATTGTTTTTTAATTATTAGTTTACATCCAAAGATTCAAGGCACATAGTTAATTTTGTATTGTGTTTAAACCCCCAATTGCAAGATACCAGCTAACATAACAGCATAAATTGAGACAGGAAATAGCGTAATGGTTGATGTATGTTGGCTTTCAACACTCAGGCGAACGGATCTGGCAGATAATGTGGATCGTGCAGTTACAAACTGAGCTGACTAGTAACACGACAACCGATGGCTGAATCCACTGGAGTTAGACCAGCTCCTGTGGTGTACAGAGCAGAAGTGTGGGCTCATTTGGCTTTCACAATAAAGGAGGCACTAAGGAAAATGCCATGTGCAAATTGTGCCATGCCAAAATCAAATATTCGGGGAACTCAATGAATCTGAGAGCACACTTAAGAAGACACCATTCTGATGTACAGATAAAGGAGGCAAGCGTTAAAAAAGTGGGTGCCTTTCAACTCACTAATGGAACAAGTTCAAACACCGAAGTTAGCACAGACCTCAACTCGTGCAAACAAAATAACTCGCTCAATACTCTTTCATTTGCAAAGACATGTGCCCTCTGAGTATTGTAGAGAGTGAAGGCGTCCGAAATATGGTGAATGCAATGGAGCCTCATTATACCATACCCTCCCGACAACACATCACTGACATTGCTGTGCCCAAGTTGTACAAGGAGGTAAAAATGAAAGTACTGGAATCTCTCAGCTCCACCACAGGAGACAATGTTACCGCAAAGAAGTGTTCTGAAAGCTGGGCATGTTGACCATCTTATCTTCCTCCACAAAAACATTGACACTAGAAAATAAGTACTGACATACATACAAACTGAAATAACAAGTACTATCCAAGTTTAAGATCTAAATATGTTCACTATCACTATATACATATTTTCTTACATTTGTTTAATATTTTCTTTAGAAATCCTGCAAGCAGTTTTAATTTTCACTAATATAGGCAGATGCAGTTCCTTTTTCCAGACTGCAGAAAATATAGTGTTATAATGTTGGATTTTACAGGGACAATGCATTTTCTTTTATTAACCACTTCAGTTTGAAAATTTAAAAAATGGCCTGCATACTACAGTAGATTGTGAAACTTTAAAGCAGAATTAAATATATATACTGTCTGAATTTATATGTAACACTGTTTGATTTTTAAAATTTTTCTCCATTTGTTTACCTAAAGAATTCTGCAAGCACTTTTATTTTTTACTTATATACTGTAAACAAATGTTAATTCCTTTGTTCAGATTACAGTGCTATGCTGTTATGCATTTTCTTATAAACTACTTGAAACATAGTGTGGCATACTGTGAACTTTTAAAGCAGGATCAAAAAGTACAACAATTTTTTAGTGATATAGGAACATGTTAATTCCTTTCCTCAGATTGTACAAAAGGTATTGCTATGATGTCTGAAATTATAGGAACTGTGATAAATGCTGTTGCAGATCCCACTGTTATGATTGCAAAAAAAGTAAAGTTTTATTTTTACTCAGATTTCATGCATATCGTGGTGTGTTCTTTACACTATGATAGTTTTCCTAAAGTTAGATTTAAAAAAACTGCCATATATGACCTTGCTTAAATTATTGCAATATATCACAATATGTTGAATTGTAACCCCTGTATTATGATACGTATCGTAATGCAAAATTCTTGCCAATACACACCCCTAATATTTACAGATGATATCACCAAGGGGAAGAATATAGATGGAAAAAAGCATTGACCCAAGAGCTGATCCCTGGTGTTCTCCAAACTTTTCTTCAGAAAATTCGGAGATTGTATTGTTGTAACTTGCACATTGAGGTTTGTTTGTTAAATAAGATTGAAACCATGAAAGTATCATCCCCTGGATGCCCATGCGTTACTCCAAGCGGCTTAAAAGTATGCCATGGTCTACGGTGTCAAAAGTAGCATTTAAATCAAGAAACAGCAATGCTAACATCAAGCTCGAATCCACAGTGATCAGCAGATCATTGATTATTCTGGTCAAACAAGTTTCTGTAGAATGATGGGGCTGAAAGCCGGATTGAAATTTGTCAAAAAGATTATTGTCAGACAAGCAGGCATTAAGTTGATCAGGGACAGCCCTTTCAGGTAATCTGGACATAAAAGAAAGATTGGAAATTGGTTGATATTTACTCAAAATCTTTGGATCTAGGTTTTTTAAGCAAAGGCTTAATAATGGCAGTTTTAAAAGTGGAGGGTACAGAGCCAGTGGATAGAGACTTATTGATAATATTCAAACTAGGACCAATTAAAACAAGAGACAGTTCCTTAAAAAGTTAAGATGGTATTGGGTCTACTATACAGGTTGCAGGTATGGAAGCAGTTGTCTGGCATTTTTCAGGATGATAATGACCCAGTTATGAGACATGTTGGATTCATTGTGGATCTTTATCCCTAAGCCTCACTTTTCAGTTTGTCAAGCCTCCATCCCAATGAATTTAGATTGTTTTGAAGGCACTTTTAAAAGGCCACCTGTCAATAAAAGTAGCCATCCAGTGCAGTGTTAGCATAAGTTTGGTCTATAATTTTCTTGCCTTTTTTTAAAGGTTATGCTGTCTGTATTAGCTAGTATTTATGCATAGGTCAGATGAACAAGAAAGAAGTGTAAACTGAATGGAAAATATATGAGGAGGATATTGTATTATATTGTTTGTGGTTGTGCATTTTTATTATCATTACAAATGTGATGTTTTTTTGTTGGTTGAAGATTTTGCTAGCGTTTTCACTTAATGAATTACAGATAAAATCTTGATCTTTAATATGCTTTTCTGTATTTGACTTAATGGCCTTCCCTGCATTGTAAGATCTTGTTATCAAGTAGGTGTGTCCAAAAAAAGGTAGTAATTGTGTAAGTCATTAGCTCCTTTTATCTAAAGCTGTCAAATCAGCATTTGAACTTTTTTTTTAGTCTATCTGACTTGCCTGTTTTATTTAGCATACATTTACACTTGACTTAATAGAAGCAGTTTTAACATTAAGTGTTTTCTAAAACACATCATTATTTAAAAGCCTGAAGGTTTCCCGTACTTGCAGGGATCCATTCAGAAAACTACAAGAGCTGGAAACACTGAAGATATTTATTGTAAGTTAAGCTATTGTCAAAGGAAAGGAAGTGAAACAAAACATTCTCTCTTATGCAAATAAAAAGAATCCTCTAATGTATTTTTACTTAAACATGCATTTAGTGCCTCCCATTCACAATAATCACTTCTAAAATTTAATTAGAGAAGAAAAAGTTTCAGTACCTGAATATTTTTGGTAACCTGAAAGACTAGTAGCTCTAGCGCTGGCAAGTCTGTAGCAGTTGTTTCTGTCAAAGGTATCAGACAAATTTCAAGAAGAAAATTTCTGTTTCATTTTTAACATCACATCTATTGTTGCTTTGTATTATTATATTATTAAAGCAGTCCATCAATATCATCTTGACCAATTTATTAGACTGGATCAAAAGAAGCTTCATACCGGGTAAGCTGTTCTGAAATTTAATGTCTTGTGCAAATTCCTATTTTTTGTGCTCTTTATTTCAATATCTACTGTACATTTATACTTTAAAGAGTCGAAATTTGTTATATTGTCAGGTCAGAATCTTAATGCCGAAACAGAAAAATAATAAGTTGGATTAAGAGTGGAGCTGAAATATAGCTTACTCAACAATAATTTAGTTAAAATAAACAGCTGAGTTATTTATCCATCGTTTTCCACACATAAGGAATCAATTGAGTTTCCATGAAGTATGAGAGACAGAATTTATTTCATATAAACTATATTTGCTTGCCAATTAGGAATTGAAATATTTATGTATATAGTATCTCTGCAGTGTCTTGTTGAAGTTTGTTTTCTGCCTTCCACCTAAAGCTGCTCAACTCAGTAGGAATAAAGCAGGCTCAGAAAATGGATGGGTAAATGAATGAATCCATGGATGAATGTGTGGACATTCTGCATTGCCCTAACATGAAGTAGTCGCTATTTGATAAGAATTCTTTAATGGAAGGCCACTTCATCAAAGGTTAGTTCTTGTCTTTCACTCATTAATGCTAAGACCTGGTAATAAATAATGCAGGTTTCAAAAATGGATGTGAATGCCAACCTGCTTATCATGTCCAGACTAAATGTTTAAATAAAAAAAGACAAAACTTAGCATGAAAAACATAACACAGGATTATCCAACCATTATCCATCCCGCTACATCCTAACTACAGGGTCACGGGGATCCGCTGGATCCAATCCCAGCCAACACAGGGTGCAAGGCAGGAAACAAACCCCGGGCAGGGTGCCAGCCCACTGCAGAATACAGGTTAATAAAATTAAAATGAAGCATTAGTAATCATTGAAACATTAAGAAAAAGAAATAAAAATCAGAAAACAAAAGAAAAGATCATACTAAAAAGTAAACTGGATTAAAGAAAAGTCATGGTTTGGTAAAATTGTATGAAGACATTTATTATATGGTTTCACTAAAGTAGTTTTCTTAGATAAGAGGTTTTGGTAGATTGAATGACTTAAAGGACACAGGATACAATAATTATCATCATCAGGTGAGCTAGTCTCATCCCAAGTCTTTTTTCTCCACTCTGAAAGTGACATCTTTGGTGGTGAATCCTATTCTTTTTATAATATCTGATGCCACTTTCAGCCATGTTTTCTTCATCCCTCCTCTGGGTCTCATCTCTTCACCCAGTCATCTTCTGCCTTTCTCTCCACATTGCCAAAGAACCGTAGTCTTTCTTTCTATGACAAAACACCTATCATCTGCACAAGACTTGCTCTCAACTCTGTATTCATCTTTCTCTCACTTCATGACACTCCACACACCTGCCTGATCCTTTATGACTCTGGCTTTGCTTCATGTTCTGCCTTTTTTAGCCACATATCACTCCCACAGAGCAAACTGCTTCTAACATGGTGCCTTCTGAAATCATAATCGGAAATAGCTTCCTAAATTTCACAGAGGATACAAGTTAATAAAGTAATTTAGTTTTTAATAAATTGGCCTAGTTTAAATGAATATTTTATTGCTCCATAATCTGGTGACCAAAAACATTAAATTGTATTAATCTTATTATTATTATTTTGTTTAGCAGACACTTCATATCAAAAGTGACTTGCAGATAATACTTTAAAATAATTTGCATTATTTTCAACAATGAATCGTTACAAAAGTTTGCAGTGGATGAATAGTTTCAAGTTTAGATTTAGCACTACAAAAAGATCAAGAGCTAATGAACAAATGTATTTGTAAAGATGTCAAGAAGCATTATAGAATGTTTGTTAATGACTTAATAATTAAAGATATTCTAAAGTGTTATCAATATATGAATTGCCGTTTAATGACATAAATCTTTTGAATATACATGAAATAAATATCTGTTTAGGCATGATATAATAATTGTTAATGACTTATTTTTGCAAGTTATTATAAAGTGCTACCAACTTATTAAAAACAAGCCATAATACATAGCATTTGAGTGATATGACAGTGTAAGAATATATGTTAAAAATAAGAACAACAACTAAAGTACAAAACAAACCAAAACACAAACAAAAGTTAAATAGATTGTAAGAACTGCAGAGTGCATGAGGAGAACCGGGGTAGAAATTCCACACAGTAACAGAATCCTAAGTAACAAGGTGTGTCTTCGAGACACACTGGGAAAAGATGGGAAGGTCATGGGACATCCTGTCAGAGTTTGAGACAGAAAACTGAGCAGCATTCTTGTAGGAGGATTTATGATCAATGTGATATGGGCTTTCACAATCCCAAGATCAGGGTGTGTTCTATACTCTTGGACAAGCAATATATTCTGATTCGCATCCTTGACCACTTGAGCTTGAAATCTTACATTGGCATTGTGTACAAGTGTGGTCAGCGGTGATTTTTTAGTGCACCTTCAACAGTTTTATATATATTTAATTTGTATACAATAGACTCTATACAAATCATAAGCTAAAAATGATTTTAGCTGGGGTTTTATAAATAATGGTCTGTTCAAGAAATTTTGGACTGTTCAAAAATAAAACCTAGTAACATTGAAAAACTATTAAAAACACTTTCTAAAAAATTATATCAAGTTAGTGACTGGGCATCTCAGGGTGACCACTGCACCTCGGCACCAAAATCTACAACGTGAAATCGAGATTATCATGTTAAACCTGGTAGTCACTGTAAGGCCTTGTTCACACGGGCGTTAAGGTTTTGGATAAACGAACTTGCTCTGAACGTCCTAGACGTTTATGTTGCATTTTGTGGTGGCGATCGATTGACTTCTACACCGGCGTTCGTTTGTCTCTGTCTAACGCCAGCCTGCAGCCCAAATTGTAGTTTGTGTGTTAACCTGTGGAGGCAGTGTCGAGAACTGGATATGAAAGCCCTTGTCGTTTTATTTGAGGTGCCTCCTTTCAATATGGACCATTTTGCTATGTTAGATATTAATCTTCTTGTTTTAAAAATACTCGTAATACGGCGACGTAGGTAGAGAAAAATCGCCGCCGCTACTGGGTTCATCCTCTGACTGCACAACGTCGGGTTAAAGGAAGTTTTTTTGTGCTTTATGAAGAAATGCGAAAATATCCGCGCAAGTTTTTTAATTACTGTCGGATGTCGGTTTCCACTTTTGATTGTCTGCTGCAGCTGGTGCAATGCCACATTGCACGCCGATCAACTAATATGCGACTTGGTGTTAGCCCCGAAGAGAGACTACTTGTCACTTTGAGGTAAGGAAACAGTAGTCGAGTGTGCGCTTACACCGGTGTTATGCACTGAAATGCCCCCCCATCGTTATCAAATATTATATTAGAACATAAATTAATAGGTTCATGGTTTACAAATTACATGAGACAATAAAATAAAATAAGCAATATGAAAATATATATGTTGTATATGAAAACATAAACATATTAATATTTTTTCATATACAACATGTAAACTTTTATATTGTTTATTTTATAATAAAATTAATTTCGTCGAATTTTTCCTCATAAACAATATTTATTTTTATTATTATATTTTATTATTTTATTTATTATTATTATTGTTTTATTTTATTATTATTATTGGGATATATCCTCCGAAGCGTAAAATAAACGCGCAGAAAACGAACTAGAAGCGGTTTGCTTGCGTTCGTTGGGTTTTGAACGCCAAGAAAAAGCTGCATGCAACGTTTTTTTGATGCCGTATAAACGCGCTGCCGGACAAACGCACGTCACCAAAGCCCGTGTGAACACTCTCATTGACTCCTACGTGTAGAAAACACTCGGCGCTTGATCCGCGCTCACCGGACGCTACGAACGCAAAAAAAACGCTCGATTTTAACGCCCGTGTGAACAAGGCCTAAGGCCCCATCTACACTAGCATGTTTTTTTTAAAATGCAGTCATTATTCTCAGTTTTTGGATTTTGACTACACTACCCTGATGTTTTCAAACTCCAAAAACGATGACTTTTAAAAACTCTCCTCCGAGCTGGATACTTCTGAAAACACAGCCTCCTCATTTCAGAGTGGATGAGTGAAAATGCAGACTAATCGTGCTCTGATTTGCTTGTGCTTATTACTCAGTTTTTCTCTTACTGGATTCTGCTAATTACTACATCTAATTGCCCACTCTTCACGGAAGAAAGCAATATTCCAAAATAGCTGGTACAGACAAGCTGCTTTCCATGGCGCTTGTTGTGTTACTTACCTTTATGCATCTAAATTGTGTTTTGTACAGTTTGAATTCTGCATATATGTGCAAAATGCAAACAATTTACAGATTTGCTATAGTTTTGTGATAAATCCTGTGGTGAGGTGCTTATGGTCAGTATAGGTGAGCATGTGTTTTATAAATTATGTGAAAATGCTAGTATGAATGGAGATTTTTTTTATTTTAAATGAAAATATAGAAGTGCAGACCTAGCCTAAAATGGCAAAAACTGGATATCCTTTGGAAAAAAAAAATTAATGAGAATGAGATTCTGTTTATCTGTTTATTGTTAAGAACTTCAAGAAGGTGAAAGAGTATGTGAAGGTGTTTGTTTAGTTGTAAACCTAAATATTGTACAATGTGATTTAAGATCTTGTATACTTGAGATACCACATTTATACAAAACAAAAAACTAATAAGAACCATTTATGGAATGTGTGCTTTAATGATTCTGGCCCTACTTCTGAAATGCTATCAATTTTTTTTATTTTCTATTGTATAATAAAATATAATGAAAGCAACGTCTTATAAAACTAGCAACTGATTACAGTTAAAGTTGCACATAATCTACATTATCTTTTCTTCTTTGCTCTCTATTCCTTTGATGTGTTTCTAAATTGTTTGACTTTATTGTTATGTCCACTCCTCATTTTCGCAAAATTTCTCAGCTTCCATATCTTTCTTTTTATTCCTGCAATACATTATATAGTTTGATTTTTAACCCCAAAAACATGGGTGAAGTGATAGACAATGTGGTATACCGAAGGTTGCCGGTTTGAATCCCTGTCACTGCCAAAAGAGATCATACTCTGACCCTGTGCTCTGACCCCAAGGGGTATGCGAAAACTAACAAATTCCTAATACAGGAAATTGTATATGGCGAAATAAAGAACAAAAAAAAAATGTGGAGTGGTGGCTCTGTGGCTAGGGATCTGCACTGGCAATTGGAAGGTTGCCAGTTCGAATCCCGTAAATGCCAAAAGGGACTCTGCTCTTTTGGGCCCTTGAGCAAGGCCCCTAACCTGCAATGCTGAGTGCTTTGAGTAGTGAGAAAAGCGATATATAAATGCAAAGAATTAATGTACTTAAGGGACAGAAAGTGGTGATTGGAGTGGATTTCAATGGACATGTTGGTGAAGGGAACAGAGGAGATGATGAGGTGATGGGTAGGTATGGTGTCAAGGAGAGGAATGAAGAAGGTCAGAGGATAGTGGATTTTGCAAAAAGGGCATGGCTGTGGTGAACACGTATTTTAAGAAGAGAGAGGAACATAGGGTGACGTATAAGGGTGGAGGAAGATGTATACAGGTAGATTATATCCTATGCATAAGAGTCAATCTGAAGGAGATTAAAGACTGCAAAATGGTGGCAGGGGAAAGTGTAGTTAGGCATCATAGGATGATGGTCTGTAGGATAAAGTTGGAGATCAAGAAGAAGTGGAGGAGAAGAAGGGCAAAGCAAAGGATCAAATGGTGGAAATTGAAAAAGCAAGACTGGAAGGTTGAGTTTAGGGAGGAGGTAAGACAGGCACTGGGTGGCAGTGAAGAGTTGTCAGACAGATGGGCAACTGAAGCAGACATAGTAAGAGTGACAGCAAGAAGGGTGTTTGGTGTGACATCTGGACAGAGGAAGGATTAAAAGGAAACCTGATGGTGGAATGAGGAAGTACAGGAGAGTATACAGGGGAAGAGGATGGTGAAGAACAAGTGGGATAGTCAGGAGATGCAGAAAGTAGACAAGAGTACAAGGAGATAAGTTGCAAGGTGAAGAGAATGCTAAAGAAAAGGCATATGATGAATTGTATGAGCGGCTGGACACTAAGGAGGTAGAAAAGGACCTGTACCGATTGGATAGACAGAGGGATGGAGCTGGGAAAGATGTGCAGCAAGTTAGGGTTATAAAGGATAAAGATGGAAACATACTCATAAGCAAAGAGAGTGTGTTGAGCAGATGGAAAGAGTACTTTGAGAAGCTGATGAATGAAGAGAATGAGAGAGAGAGAAGTGTTGGATGATGGGGAGATAGTTAATCAGGAAGTGCAAAGATTTAGCAAGGAGGAAGTAAGGACAGCAATGAAAGGATGAAGAATGGAAAAGCCGTTGGTCCAGATGATATACAGTACCTGTGGAAGCATGGAGGTGTTTAGGAGAGATGGAAGTGGAGTTTTTAACCAGATTGTTTTAATGGAATCTTGGAAAGAGTAGTGGAAGCTATGTTAAGAAGGGAGGTGATGATTAATGAGCAGTAGTATGGTTTCATGCCAGGAAAGAGCACCACAGATGCAATATTTGCTCTCAGGGTGTTGATGGGGAAGTGTAGAGAAGCCCAGAAAGAGTTGCCTTGCGTCTTTGTGGACCTGGAGAAAGCATATGACAGGGTGCCTCAGGAGGAATTGTGGTATTGTATGAGGAAGTCAGGAGTATCAGAAAAGTATGCAAGAGTTGTACAGGATATGTACGAGGGAAGTGTGACAGTGGTGAGAACTGCAGTAGGAGTGACGGATGCATTCAACATTGAGGTGGGATAATATCAGGGATCAGCTCTGAGCCCTTTCTTATTTGCAATGGTGATGGACAGGTTGACGGACGAGATTAGACAGGAGTCCCCGTGGACTATGATGTTTGATGACATTATAATCTGTAGTGAGAGTAGGGAACAGGTTGAGGAAATCTTGGAGAGTTGGAGGTTTGCTTTAGAGAGGAGAGGAATGAAGGTCGGTAAAAACAAGACAGAATACATGTGTGTGAATGAGAGAGAGGACAGAGGAATGGTGAGGATGCAGGGAGTAGAGTTGGCGAAGATGAATGAGTTTAAATACTTGCGATCAACAATTCAGAGTAACAGGGATTGTGGAAGAGAGGTGAAAAAGAGAGTGCAGGCAGGGTGGAATGGGTGGAGAAGAGTGTCAGGAGTTATTTGTGACAGACAGGTATCAGCAAGAGTGAAATGGAAGGTCTACAGGACATTAGTGAGACGAGCTATGTTGGAGACGGTGGCACTGACCGGAAAGCAGTATACAGAGCAGGAGGAGGCAGAGTTAAAGATATTAAGATTTACATTGGGTGTGACGAGGAGGACAGAATTAGAAATGAGTACATTAGAGAGTCAGCTCAAGTTGGACAGTTGGGAGAGAAAGTCAGAGAGGCGAGATTGCATTGGTTTTGACATGTGTAGAGGAGAGATGCTGGGTATATTGGGAAAAGGATGTTAACGTTAGAGCTTCCAGGCAAGAGGAAAAGAGGAAGGTACAAGAGAAGTTTCATGGATGTGGTGAGAGAGGACAGGCAGGTGGTGGGTGTAACAGAGCAAGATGCAGAAGACAGGATGATATGGAAGAATATGATCCACTGTGGCAACCTATAACAAGAGCAGCCAAAAGAAGAAGATTCTACAAAAACACTACAAGATGAAATTAATTTCATTACAACACAAGAAAGGGTATACAAAATAGATTTTTTTCACTGTGTTTTAAAAATGATGTCTTCATTTCGCGGCCATCATTTCATTCAAGAGGAATAGCTGCAATTTTCTGGCAAACAGCGTCCTTGAGGGCTGCAAGGTTTTGAGGTTGGTGTGTGTGTACCTTCAACTTGAGATAGCACAAGAAGGCTGGCACACTAGGCAGATAGATTAGCTTCCCAGAAAACATCTCCTGCAAAACTTGTGTGGGTCTCTGCATCATATGAGCTGTTGCTCCATCCTGTTGAAACCAGGCATCCACCACATCAATTTCTTCCAGTTGGGGCCTCAAAAAGTTTTCTAGAATTTCAATGTAACATTCTGAAGTGACGGTGACCATTGCTCCCCCCTCCACAAAAAAGAATGATGCCTCCTTCCAGCAGTTTCAAAACTTAAAGGTGGCGGACCAAAAGGATTGGGTTAGCTGGCCTCACTGGGCATCTTCTTGGCATTGTTGAGGAAATTGAAGATTACATGATTAGTGCCAGCACACCCTGTCATTCCACAGTGGTATTATGTATCTTAGTTGAGTACGAAGGTTATATATATAATGAGCTGTATACAATTTATAATGATCTTTAAGACAATATAACATATGGCATTCTCAGACAGTTAATCAAATTCAAATCAAATCAAATTGCTGGAGGCTAGTCTGCAGCACTGAGCACAAGACGAAAATCAAAAAATCAGTGTTAGACAGATGACCCACTCTTGCAAATATCCATACAGGACCAGTTTAGAATCAAAAATTTGTCCAACCCCTGTGTCTTTGGGTAACTGGGGGGAAAGCCCAAAAATAAATAGATGTAGACACAGACAAAACGTGGAAAGTCCACACAGACAACAACTTGGCATGAAACTTTTTTTTGACCCAGAACATTTTTATCTGTGAGGCAGCAGTGCCACCTGCTTTCTACATATTTTAAATGTTAACTATAGCAGTGTTGTTTTTATGTGTCAGAGTTTACAAGTTTAGCAAAGGTAAAAATCTGACTTTATAGCTATGGCTATAGTGTTTTGTGTTTAAGAAAATAATCCATCCATCCATCCATTATCCAGCCTACTATATCCTAACTACGGGGTCACGGGGGTCTGCTGCAGCCAATCCCAGCCAACACAGGGCGCAAGGCAGGAAAGAAACCCCGGGCAGGGTGCCAGCCCACTGCAGGGCTAAGAAAATAATGTTATAAATAAAATGTAATTATTAATATTAGATAGATAGATATATACTTTATTAATCCCAAGGGGAAATGTACATACTCCAGCAGCAGCATACTGATAAATGACAATATTAAATTAAAGAATGATAACAATGAAAGTATAACAGACAGACGATAATTTTGTATACTATTAACGTTTACCCGGGGGTGGAATTGAACAGTCGCATAGTGTGGGGGAGGAACGATCTCCTCAGTCTGTCAGTGGAGGAGGACAGTGACAGCAGTCTGTCGCTGAAGCTGTTCCTCAGTCTGGAGATGATCCTGTTCAATGGATGCAGTGGATTCTCCATTATTGACAGGAGCCTGCTCAGTGCCCGTCGCTCTGCCACGGATGTCAAACTGTCCAGCTCTGTGCCTACAATAGAGCCTGCCTTCCTCACCAGTTGGTCCAGGCGTGAGGCATCCCTCTTCTTTATGCTGCCTCCCCAGCACACCACCGCATAGAAGAGGGTGCTCGCCACAAGTGTCTGATAGAACATCTGCAGCATCTTATTGTAGATGTTGAAAGATGCCAGCCTTCTAAGGGAGTATAGTCGGCTCTGTCCTTTCTTACACAGAGCATCAGTGTTGGCAGTCCAGTCCAATTTATCATCCAGCTGCACTCCCAGGTATTTATAGGTCTGTACCCTCTGCACACAGTCACCTCTGATGATCACGGGGTCCATGAGGGGCCTGGGTCTCCTAAAATCCACCACCAGCTCCTTGGTTTTGCTGGCGTTCAGTTGTAGGTGGTTTGAGTCGCACCACTTAACAAAGTCTTTGATTAGTTTCCTATACTCCTTCTCCTGCCCACTCCTGATGCAGCCCATAATGCTAAAATACTAGATCTGATTTTGGAATAACTGTGTTATTGTCTGTGTGGATATCCTTCCTTTCTCTGTAAAGGTTTTTCTCCAGGTACTCAATTTTTCATCTCACATCCCCACAGAATTCCATGTTTGATTAATTACTGATTATAAAGTGACATCTTTTTGGTCTGTTCTTGAGTGAGCTGTGTAATGTGTGCACAAACTCAAAACAATTCATAAATTTAATTTCTGTCCATGTACGCAAATTTGTTTGTGTCATCTGTAAATGTTGCATTATATTGTTCTATCTAGCGTGATACTTCTGTAATGAAATTTAGAGGGCGCCCTTTTAATTTTTTATCCATTACAGTGTCTTCAAATATTGAATTATTGCTGTACCTTATGGATCTTTCTTTGAACTTATTCTGACATCTCTTTTAGGTCACCCGAAAACTTTTTTTACAATTTTTCAACCTGCTGAAGTTTTTTTTGTTTTTCCAAATCCATCCACAAATTCTCACTTGGGTTGAGATCTTGACTCTGACTTGACCACTCCACGACATTAGCATTGCTGTTTCTAAGCCATTCTTGTGTATCTGCGGCTTTATGCTTGGGTTTGTTTTACTACTACAGTATTATCCCTAGGCGCAGGTTTCTTGCAGACTATGTCTGTTTTTTTTTAGGGTTTCCTTGTATTCTGCTGCATTTATTAATCTAACTTCACAAACCTTCCAGCAGTGAAGCATCTCCACATCATAATGCTGCCATGCTGCCACTTCTATGCTTCATTATTTGGTTTGTGTGTTTTGTGTTAATGTGTAGTGTTTGGCTTACACCAAACATGGTATTTAGTCTGATAGCCAAAAATCTACATTTTGGTCTAATCAGGCAATATAATCTTCTTTCAACTGACTTCAGAGTGTTCTATGTGAGTTCTGGCAAATTCTAGCTGAGAGATTTTGTGGGTTTTTTATATAAATGATAGCTTTCTCTTTGCTACTCTCACATAAAACTGTAGTTGATGAAGCATCTGAGCAAATTTTGCTGAATGCATAGTCTCTCCCATCACATCCACAGAGGACTCTTGGTGGTATCCCTCACTAGTCGTCTTCTTCTTGCATGGCCATTTAGTTTTTGCAGATGGCCTGCTCTAGGCAGAATTACAGCTGTCCTGTACAATACTCTTTCCATTTCTTAATGATTGATTTTACTGAACTTCAAGAGATCTTCAGTGACTTGTATATTTTGTTTATCCATCCACTGACTTGTGCTTTTAGTCCCATGGAGTTGATGGTTAGTTCCTTTGTCTTCATTGAGTAGGTTAGCCTACAATATATACTCACTCCATGGTAGACCTTCCAGGATAGTGTGCATTTGTCCTAGAATCAATTGAAATCCCTTGACGATAGACATGTGGTCTCTGTTTAGCTAATTATGTGACATCTATAGCAAATCGACTACACCAGTGATGATACAGGTGGGTCATATTGAATACTTATGCAATCTTTTATTTTGTGTTTATACTTCTGTTTAGATTACTTTGCAGAGATCTATTGTCACTTTGACATTAAAGAGTCTTTTTATACTGTAGTGTCAAAAATGCTACGTTAAATCCACTGCAATTCAATGTTTTCATTCATTCAAAGTGCTGTGCCAGAATTCTGACATGGGTAGCAGCTATGGCTTCGTTCTCGTTTCTGTATTTGAGATTCATTCATATGTCAAGTGCCTTCATTCCAGTTATGTGTTGTGGCCATCCAACAAACGTTAATCGTTGACTCTGTGTAAGACCTCTATGTTTGTAATCTTTTTAGTCAATGATATTTTCATCATCCTCCTGAGCATTTCCACTGCTTCTAATTGTGCCACAATAGCTTTGCTAATCGTCCGGAAGAGTTGACTAAACATAACATTTCGATATTCGCTGTTGAGAAGTTAGTGACACACTTTTTAATAACCTGTTCCATCTTTTTGAATACACTCTTAGCTATGGCAATTTGGTACTTCCATCTCCTGGTCTGTTCTTGTATCAGCCGTCAACATGTTTCCCAAATATATAAACTGATCGACCTGCTCCAGGGTTTCCCCTTTCACCAAACTTTTCTTACAGGTAGGACTAGTTGTTTTCTTCGAACATACCAGTATACCTGTATAAGATTTCTTTCTGTTGATTTCCAGACCTTTCTTATCTCTTTCTTCTACTACCACATCCACGAGTTTTTGCAGTGTTTGTTCTTCATTGGCTAACAGCAGTGTATTATCTGTGTACCATAAATTGTTTATATTTAGCCACCAACCTTTATCCTTTCAAGCTCCCTTATATACCAGATGATTATTTCTGTATATAATGAGAAAAGCAGAACCTTGTCTTGTTCCTCTCATCACTTATATATACTCACTAATAAGTCAGTGTAATCTAATAGCAGCTTCATGGTCCCAATATAAATTCTTTAACAATTCTAGGTTTTGGCCATCCACATCAATAGATTCAAGCATTTCAAGTAATGGCTCATTCCTCACACGATCAAATGCTTTCACATAATCTATAAAACATACATAAATATCTTTCTGCATTTCAATAGCTGTTTCTGCTAACTGGTAACTTTCTTCTAACTCTTTCAGGGTTGTACAGTTATAAAATATAAAAACTTCCAAGGTGGTGTAAAAAAAGGAACAGACTCGACGCACGTGAAAAGGTTTGGGGCAGCCACCCGTATAATTTTCCTGGCTGCAAAATGTTTTTTTTTAATAGCACAGAGCTGTTGACGATACTGAGTCAAAACAGAACTGACTAGGGTTAGTAAAGATGGTGGCTTTAAGGGATCAGACCGGAAGGGATGTAGAGAACTGAAAGTGATGCCCTTCTGACATCAGTCAGGGCACTGGAAGTGACGTTCTTCTGGGCGCCAGAACTGGAAGTGACATTCTTCTGGGTGCCGGAACCGGCATCATCAGCAGTGAATCAGATCAGGTTTTCCCGCAGCTAGTGTGTAGAGATAACAGGAGAAGGTTTAGTGCACCCTGCCACCCCCTGGCCTGACGTGGAATTAGCTTTGCTTGGTCCATACAACATCCCCCTACTCACATGTGTGTGACAGGGGTTAATGCTTTTTATATTTGCTGTATATTAATCAACTATCTTAACCTGTAGTGCTGATTATCATATGTTTAAACAAAGATGACATTTAGAATGTTTTTATGGGTTGTAAACAAGCAAAGTACCATAATTGAGAGTAAAACCTACTAAAGAGAGTATAAAGTGGGTCATAATTGACCCCAGGTAATGACAGTTGAGCCAGTTGTGCAGAAATGTGACATTTGGAAACTTTTCTGCTTTTTATAAAGTTAGGGAACTTTACTAAAATTCTGAGCTGAAAACAAAACAAACGTTAAATTGTTTGTCAAAAGAACTAACTTATTACTTTGTATTGGAACATCCATGTTACATACAAAACTCATAAGGCAAAAAGTATCTGTTATTTCTACATTTATTATTTTATTAGTCACTCAACCTTTTTGTTTGACCTTTTGTTACACTTTTCTATCATTGCTTTCAATGTTCTTTTTGTGCACTGTGTATGGCATCCTATGTCACTAAAATGACAAACTGACTGGTTGAGATCTGAGTCTGGAAACCTCATCATTAATTATTAATAATCTCCTAGTTACTTTGACAATCTTTCTTCTGTTACACAAAATCACATCTATTATGAACTTTGCACAAATGCATTTTGGTGAAAAGAACAATCCACTTCTTTATGATTTTATGGTTTAATGCATTATATTGGATTGCCAATTGCCCAGGAGTACTGGAGGACTAAAAAGGGCTCAACAGAGGACAAGATACCAGAGAGAAAGAG
Organism: Polypterus senegalus; assembly: GCF_016835505.1. NCBI lineage: Eukaryota > Metazoa > Chordata > Cladistia > Polypteriformes > Polypteridae > Polypterus > Polypterus senegalus. The sequence goes on from NC_053154.1 coordinate 101,654,042, forward strand.
AGGCCATACATTTACAAGCATACTAATACTCTTGCCAAGGGTGCCTTGGAAGGAAATTCAAGAAGAACACAATGAAGTGGCAGAGTTACTAGCAGACAGTGAGATCACCAGGATGATTCCTCCAGAACACTAGAGGGCCTCTGGCCAGTCTCACAGAGGAACCAAGTGATTGTGAGGATAGCAGGTGTCAAATCACAGATGCTGTTATAAAATTCTAGCACAGTGATTGTACAGCCCAATGCTTTCAGTACTTTCACCCTTGTATACTGTAGGGCAGGGTTGAAGGCACAATGTGGTTTCAATTTTATCTGCCATTGATTGCAAAACAAGTAAAAATAAGAGTATTTTTTTATTAACATACTTGCAGCAGCACCTGGCGTAAGTCATTGTAAGTCATTTTAAAGCAGAACTATTTAACTTGTATTTGGCAGCAGAAGACACCTTGACTAGGTCCATTTCACTTCTTAGGAGGCATAGTTTTGACAAAAATGAATAAATTCTGATAAAATTCAAAAAGAAATCTTTTTTTTATCAGACAATAATTATGTGTGACAAATCACTTTGCTAAAAATACGTAACAGTGATATTTCCTGGATTTTTCCAGCACAGAAATAAATTAATTTCATGGGTCCAAATCTGGGAAAGGTCCTTAAAACTTAGTTTAGTAAAAAGGACCCCCCAAAGCCATCCTCAGGGTCAGAATTTTGGGCTCAAAAGTAGTCCAGTGTCTCTTCCTGACAAAATAGAATATGTTCAAAATTTTGTTGGACCAAGGGTGTAGAATTATATAAGGACAAATACACACACACACATTGAGCTTTATATATGTGATTATGTTGTTCTTCTGTGAAGGTAAAGCTGTTTTGTTTTTAAGGATGATGTTGGTGTCACTTTCTAAGTTGTGATTATTTGGCAACTTTTTTACAAGTGAATGATGAGTGGCAATTTGAAAATACTGATACCAGACTATGTTAAATTTCATCCATTTATTTTCTGAAAGCACCTCATAAAAATGTTAAATTACTTAAACATATTCAGGAACACTCCTTGGTTGGTGTGGTTTGCTAATACTTCTGGCTCACTGCTTTCCAAACCTTAATTTCAAAGTCAGCCCCTGAATTTATGACTTCTTATATGTCATAGTTACATTTGTAAGAAGAATTGTAAGACACAAAAGTGAATCAAAAACTTCTTCCAATGCAGGAAATCTTGGAGTCATTTTTGATTCCTCCCTTTCTTATTCCACTCACATAATCTACATTAAGAAACTTTCTTACTTTCACCTCCATATCATACCCGTGTTCGCTCATTCCTCTCCTTTTCTAATGCTGAGAAACTTTTTGATGCTTTTATCATATCCTGCATCAGTTATTGTAACTCGCTATTGGCAGATGCCCCTTCAAATCTTATATTACAGCTCCAGTAAGTCTGCTGCAAGTATCCTTAACACAGACCAGCGTGAGCACATAACACCCATCCTAGTTTGCCTTCACTGGCTCCCTGTGTCTACAAGATTGAATTTAAAATTATATTAATAACCTAAAAAGATTTAATTGGCCTTTGATTAGAGTACATCAGTGACCTATTAAGGTCCTCTGATTCTGCCCCACACTAACCTGCACTCTACAGGTGACAGAGCTTTCAGCTGTATAGCACACAGAATTTGGAAGAACCTCCCAAAATTAATGAGATCAGTTTACACAATTCATTCTTTTAAAAAACAACTTAAAACTCATCTGTTCAGGAAGGCTTTTAAGTTAACTTAACATTCTGCCTCTTCTTTCCAGATGTTCAGGGTATTCTGTGTGTGTGTGTTACAGTAGATCACAAAAGATGTTATTTGTTCAGGCTTTTCTTTTAGTATTGAATTTAATTTTTGATCTGGTTTATTGTCTTTTATTCTGTTTAATGCTTTGTATATCCTATATTTTCTTTTCTGTCAGTTTACCTCTGTCCAGATACTCATGATAATTTATGAGAATGTTATATCACAAATTGTGTTATTTGTACAGGCTTTCTTTTAGTATTGAATTTAGTATTTTACTCTGGTTTATTTTTTTTCTCTTTATTCTATTTATTGCTTTGTATATTTATTTGTTCTAGTGTTCTATGGAGGAAATATTTGTATCTAATGTTATATACCCTACTGTTCTTTCTAGGATGTGCCCCGAGTATGGGAAAGGCACTATATAAATAAAATGTATTATTATTACTAGTTGAAATACCCGGCATTGCCCAGGAGGAAAATAAAGTTGTTTTTATTTTAATTGTTTGAGAAAAATATAATAAAAAAAACACAACCATAAAAATAAATTAACAAACAATGAAGAATCACTAATGTGGTTGTATTGTTTACTGAAGTGTCTTGTTATATACAATGTTTTAGTTTTTCCATCTTTAGCTAATATATAAAGGTTCTTAGGACTTCCTACCCTTGAACATGCCACATAAAGTTGTCCATGTGAGAAACAGGGTGTGTCCAAATTGATTCCAGCAATTTTCAGTGATTGTCCAAATGTTCCGAGGGTTAAGTGGATGATTACATACATACAAGACAGAATCTCCAATTAGTCTGTTCCAATTGAAATTCTTTTACAATCAATTAAAGATTAAATATTTTACCTATATAAATAAATAATAAAAGTTCAATATCATAGTTATATTTGGTCTATGCTTTACCTTTGATTTTGATAACTTAATTAAATTCGTTTTTTGATTATGAATGTATTAAACAAAAATTCCTATTTCTTTTTTACTTAAAAATTGCAACACCAACACGTTAGCTATGATGTTGCGAAACAAATGACATTTAGTTCATTAATGAATAAACAAAAATCGCAAAGAGAGCCATTGAATCCACAAAATAAATATGGGATGTTTATGTAGATAAAAATAAAATTGCTTACTTATCTAATAGATAGCCTTATTTAATCAAAATATAATCACGGAATAAGTTCAAAGTGGTGTAAAAACGATGGGAAACCGAAACCTTTTTTTAAGGTTTTTTGACAGATTCATTTTTGTTTTTACATGCAGAATTTTTGATAATGTAAAAAAAGTCAATTATAATAATATTATTATTAGATTGATTGATTGATTGATCTGTTACCACTACCACATTGTTACAATAAGAATAATATGGAAGGAGTGGAAGGTGGAAATATAATTAACAGAAACAAACATTAAACGACAAACAAACAATACTATGGATTTTTCATGATAAAAGTGTTGGTTGCTTTTACGGAGCACACCAGAAATGTTCCAGTCATCAACTGGATGATAACATACATACAAGACCGGAAGATCACCCCCCCCCAACCTACCAAGAAGGGGGTGGGTTAGGGTTGATTTCACCGTACAGTATTTTTAGTCAACCAATGTACCATGTTTCATGAAAATCACTCCAGCCATTCGGAAGTGATGTTGGAACATACATACATACACACGCACACATACATTGACTTATATATATATATATATATATATACATACAGTATATATATATATATATATATATATATATATATATATATATATATATATATATATATATATATATATATATAAATACAGTATATATATATATATATATATATATATAAATAATTTTATTATTAAGGAATTGAAGATTATTTGCTGTGGGAATAAGCCTTGAATTTTTCATTTAAGCAGACTGAAAGATTGACAACAGCTGATCCATTCTTTTTTTTGTCATGATTTGGATTGAGGATGGCCAGTCTGGTAGAAACAGGTGCATGGCAGGATCTCAGCTTTAATGGGATACCGGTGCACTCAAGGGGAAATTCCCCAGATCATTTTAGAACCAAAATTTTGAACCTGGGGGTCCCATTATGGTTTTTTATAGTTTGCACACCAGTGCCATCTGCTGGCTCAGAACAAGTGAAATATCTAAACAGTCAAAGGCAAGACCAGCAGACAAAATAACAAGAGCTTAAAATCACTTACCCGGGCAATGCCATGTACTGTTTCCATCTACTTTAATATAAAAATATAAATATATAAAAAAAAGTCCCCTCCTTGAACCGTCACCTTATTGTGGTGGAGGGGTTTGCATGTCCCAATGATCCTAGGAGCTATGTTGTCCGGGGCTTTATGCCCCTGGTAGGGCCACCCAAGGCAAACTGGTCCTAGGTGAGGGATGAGACAAAGAGCGGTTCAACAAACCTCCAATGAAGAGGAAAAACATTGGACAGCGCTTTCCCTTGCCCGACGCTGGTCACCGGGCCCCTCTGGAGCCAGGCCTGGAGGTGGGGCTCGATGGCGCAGCCTGGTGGCCGGGCCTGCACCCATGGGCTCGCCGGGCACAGCCCAAGAGGTAACGTGGGTCCTCCTCCCATGGGCTCACCACCTATGGGAGGGGCCAAGGAGGTTGGGTGCAGTGTGAGTTGGTTGGTGGCGGGCGGGACCTTGGCGGTCTGATCCTCAGCTACAGAAACTGGCTCTTGGGACGTGAAATGTCACCTCTCTGAAGGGGAAGGAGCCTGAGCTAGTGCGCGAGGTCGAGAGGTTCCGGCTAGATATAGTCGGACTCACCTCGACGCACAGCTTGGACTCTGGAACCAATCTCCTTGAGAGGGGCTGGACTCTCTACCACTCTGGAGTTGCCCCCGGTGAGAGGCCGAGCAGGTGTGGGCATACTTATTGCCCCCACTGGAGCCTGTGCATTGGGGTTTACCCCGTGGACGAGAGGGTGGCCTCCTCCGCCTTCGGGTGGGGAAGGGTCCTGACTGTTGTTTGTGCGTATGCCAACAGCAGTTTGGAGTATCCACCCTTTTGGAGTCTCTGAGGGGTGCTAGAGGGCATACCTTCTGGGATTCCCTCGTTTTGCTGGGAGACTTCAATGCTCACGGGCAATGACAGTGAGACCTGGAAGGGCGTGATTGGGAGGAATGGCCCCGATCTGAACCCGAGCGGTGTTTTGTTATTGGACTTCTGTGCTCGCCACGGATTGTCCATAACAACACCATGTTCAAGCATAAGGGTGTTCATATGTGCACTTGGCACCAGGACACCCTAGGCCTCAGGTCGATGATCGACTTTGTGGTCGTGTCGCCGGACTTGGCCATATGTCTTGGACACTCGGGTGAAGAGAGGGGCGGAGCTGTCAACTGATCACCACCTGGTGGTGAGTTGGCTTCATGGTGGGGAAGATGCCGGTCAGACCTGGTAGGCCCAAACGTGTTGTGAGGGTCTGCTGCTGGCAGAGTCCCCTGTCAGAAGTAGCTTCAACTCCCACCTCCGCAGAACTTCAACCACGCCCCGAGGGAGGTGGGGACATTGAGTCCAATGGGCCATGTTCCGTGCCTCTATTGTTGAGGCGGCTGACCGAGCTGTGGCCGCAAGGTGGTCGGTGCCTGTCGTGGCGGCAATCCCCAACCCGTTGGTGGACACCGCGTGAGGGATGCCGTCAAGCTGAAGAAGGAGTCCTATAGGACTTTTTGTCCTGTGGGTCTCTGGAGGCAGCTGATAGGTACCGCAGGCCAAGCGAACGGCTTCGTTGTTGCTGAGGCAAAACTCGGGCATGGGAGGAGTTTGGAGAGGCCATGGAGAACGACTTTCGGACGGCTTGAGGAGATTCTGGTCCACCGTCCGCGCCTCAGGAGGGGAAGCAGTGCAGTGTCAACACCGTATATGGTGGGATGGTGCGCTGCTGACCTCACTGACGCTAGGGTCGGTGGGGGAGTACTTCAAGACCTCCTCAATCCCACTAACATGCCTTCCAATGAGGAAGCAGAGCCTGGGGACTCTGAGGTGGGCTCTCCCATCTCTGGGACTGAAGTCACCGAGGTGGTCAAAAACTCCTTGGTGGCAGGGCCCCGGGTGGATGAGATACCGAGTTCCTTAAGGCTCTGGATGTTGTAGGACTGTCTTGGTTGACACGCCTCTGCAACATCGCATGGACATCGGGACAGTGCCTCTGGATTGGCAGACTGGGGTGGTGGTCCCCTCTTTAAAAGGGGACCGGAGGGTGTGTTCCAACTATAGAGGGATCACACTCCTCAGCCTCCCTGGAAAAGTCTATTCGGGGTTCTGGAGAGGAGGGTCCGCCGGATAGTCAACCTCGGATTCAGGAGGAACAGTGTGGTTTTCGCCCTGGTCGCGAACAGTGGACCAGCTCTTCACCCTTAGCAGAGTCCTGAGGGTGCATGGGAGTTTGCCCACCAGTCTACATGTGTTTTGTGGACTTGGAAAAGGCATTCGACCGTGTCCCTCGGGAATCCTGTGGGGGTGCTCGGGAGTATGGGGTACCGGACCCCTGATAAGAGCTGTTCGGTCCCTGTACAACCGTGTCAGAGCTTGGTCCGCATTGCCGCAGTAAGTCGAGCCCGCTTCCAGTGAGAGTTGGACTCCGCCAGGGCTGCCCTTTGTCACCATTCTGTTCATAACTTTTATGGACAGAATTTCTAGGCGCAGCCAGGGTGTTGAAGGGGTCCGTTTGGTGGACTCAGGATTGGGTCACTGCTTTTGCAGATGATGTTGTCCTGTTTGCTTCATCAGGCCGTGATCTTCAGCTCTCTGGATCGGTTCGCAGCTGAGTGTGAAGCGGCTGGGATGAGAATCAGCACCTCCAAATCCGAGACATGGTCCTCAGCCGAAAAGGGTGGAGTGCCCTCTCAGGGTTGGGGAGAGATCCTGCCCCAAGTGGAGGAGTTCAAGTATCTCGGGTCTTGTTCATGAGTGAGGGAAGAATGGACCGTGAGATCGACAGGCGGATCGGTGCGGCATCCACAGTGATGCGGGCTCTGCATTGGTCTGTCGTGGTGAAAAGGAGCTGAGCCGTAAGGCAAAGCTCTCAATTTACCAGTCGATCTACGCTCCTACCCTCACCTATGGTCATGAGCTATGGGTAGTGACCGAAAGAACGAGATCGTGAATACAAGCGGCTGAAATGAGTTTCCTCCGCAGGGTGTCTGGGCTTTCCCTTAAAGATAGGGTGAGAAGCTCAGTCATCCGGGAGGGGCTCAGAGTAGAGCCGCTGCTCCTCCGCATCGAGAGGAGTCAGATGTGGTGGCTCGGCATCTGATCAGGATGCCTCCTGGACGCCTCCCTGGTGAGGTGTTCCGGCACGCCCAACCGGGAGGAGGCCCGGGAAGACCCAGGACACGCTGGAGGGACTATGTCTCCCGGCTGGCCTGGGAACGCCTTTGGGATTCTCCCGAAGAGCTGGAAGAAGTGGCCGGGAGAGGGAAGTCTGGGCCTCTCTGCTTAAGCTGCTGCCCCTGCGACCCGACCCCGGATAAGCGGAAGAGGATGGATGGATGGTTATAAAAAAGTATAAAAATATAAGTATAAATATAAAAAGGAGTATATATTGCACTTTTCCAGGGGGAGCCTCTTTTGTAAGGCTTGATTGAGAGTGGAAGTGCAGTGCAACAGAAAGGAGAATCAAAGGGTTGTTGTTCATCTCTTGATTTGTTAGCTTTTATTCATAATTTAAACACCATGAACGGTCAACTTTGAACTAAGAGGACAGGTCAGACATAAGAGCACTTATGGTTACAACCCAACAAGGAGTTACAGCAGTTCTGGAATTCAGTTGGACCCCAAAAGCACAAATTGTAAACTCACTAAAGCAGAGGCATTGATAGAAAGGCAGCGTGGATGAAGGATGGGACATCTAGCAATAATAACAGGGTTACCATTTCAAAAACACAGAAACTTTTGCTTCCTTTCCTTAACCCATTTTACAGTAATATCTGGGTAATGCTGGGCACTTTGGCTAATATATAAATATATATTGAAATATATGACATATATGATCACACACATACAAAATACACAGTAAGATACAAATGAACCCACACATCATTACATCCACCAATATACATTCCATATATTGGGAACTGGTAGGGATTGGAAAAGCAGTATAAATGGAGTAGAGCAGGCCTGGAGTCTAGAGGTAAGTGTATTGGGAATGATAACACTGCCACTGACATGTGACCTCCACTAAGAAAGGGCACTATGCCTCATTGTAATACTAAAAGTATTAAGTCAGCTCCAGAAGTCATTCCTGGCTAGGGCTTGAAAGCCTCTTCTTACGTCAAGACAAATTAGATTTGTGGGCTCACCTAGCAGGAGGAAGAGATGCCAGAAGGAGGAGCTAGGAGCTCATAAACAGAGTCTGAATTGAGATTTGATGCCATGTGGAGGTAGTATTACCAGACGCTTTTCACTAGCAGACCTGAGTTGGTAAGAAGGAGCATAGAACGGCAAGAGTGTCTCCATATACAGTGGTGTGAAAAACAATTTGCCCCCTTCCTGATTTCTTATTCTTTTGCATGTTTTCTGATCATCAAACACATTTAACCATTAGTCAAATATAACACAAGTAAACACAAAATGCAGTTTTTAAATGATGGTTTTTATTATTTAGGAAGAGAAAAAAAAAATCCAAACCTACATGGCCCAGTGTGAAAAAGTAATTGCCCCCTGAACCTAATAACTGGTTGGGCCACCCTTAGCAGCAATAACTGCAATCAAGCGTTTGCGATAACTTGCAATGAGTCTTTTACAGCGCTCTGGAGGCCATGCAGGCCGTTTTTGCCCAGTCTCTTTCTTATGGTGGAGTCGTGAACACTGACCTTAATTGAGGCAAGTGAGGCCTGCAATTCTTTAGACGTTGTCCTGGGGTCTTTTGTGACCTCTCGGATGAGTCGTCTCTGCGCTCTTGGGGTAATTTTAGTCGGCCGGCCACTCCTGGGAAGGTTTACCACTGTTCCATGTTTTTGCCATTTGTGGATAATGACTCTCACTGTGGTTCGCTGGAGTCCCAAAGCTTTAGAAATGGCTTTATAACCTTTAACAGACTGATAGATCTCAATTAGTTCTGTTCACATTTGTTCCTAAATTTCTTTGGATCTTGGCATGATGTCTAGCTTTTGAGGTGCTTTTGGTCTACTTCTCTGTGTCAGGCAGCTCCTATTTAAGTGATTTCTTGATTGAAACCGGTGTGGCAGTAATCAGGCCTGGGGTGGCTACAGAAATTGAACTCAGGTGTGATACACCACAGTTAGGTTATTTTTTAACAAGGGGGCAATTACTTTTTCACACAGTGCCATGTAGGTTTGGATTTTTTTCCCCCTAAATAATAAAACCATCATTTAAAAACTGCATTTTGTGTTTACTTGTGTTATATTTGACTAATGGTTAAATGTGTTTGATGATCAGAAACATTTTGTGTGACAAACATGCAAAAGAATAAGAAATCAGGAAGGGGGCAAATTGTTTTTCACACCACTGTACATAGGTGCTGATCCATTGACTACTCAGTAACTTAAATGTGTGCTGTACAGGATGCCTGTTTAGTGACCTGAAAAGAGGAGTGACATGTGCCCATGTTGGCGGACTTGAACACAAGACTTGCTGCTGCATTTTTAATCCTCTGTAGCATCTTGGTATTTGAATGTAGCCTCCTGTATAGCTTGATGGATTGTGAAAGACCAATTATTACTCCACGCCATCCACATTTATTCATATCTAGTTTACTGCTATATTAGGATGTGGTGGTTAATATGGATATAAGATCAGCAAAAAATATCCCAATGAACAAAAGAAAGAAAAATCACTTTCCCATGCTGGAATAGAGGTTATTATAGTTGAGATGGAAAAAAGAAAAAACATTTTATAGTGTCATTAGTATGATAAAGGGTAGCACAGTGACGTAGTGGGTAGCGCTGCTGCCTCGCAGTTAGAAGACCCGGGTTCGCTTTCCGGGTCCATCCCGCATGGATTTTGCATGTTCTCCACGTGTCTGCGTGGGTTTCCTCCCACAGTCCAAAGACAAGCAGGTGAGGTGCATTGGCGATCCTAAATTGTCCCTAGTGTGTGCTTGGTGTGTGTGTGTATACACCCTGCGGTGGGCTGGCGCCCCGCCCAGGGTTTGTTTCCTGCCTTGCATGTTGGCTGTAGTTAGGATATAGTGGGTTGGATAATGGATGGATGGATTAGTATGATAAGAAAATCAAAAGCTTAGAAGCAGACAACTGGTATCATTAATTCATTGCCACCCATTAAGCAAACTGTTCAAGAAGTTAAATCAATCAATCAATCAACATTTATTTATATAGCACATATTCATACAAAAAAATGTAGCTCAAAGTGCTTTACAAAATGAATAGAAAAATAGAAGACACAATAAAAAATAAACATAAGTCAACATTAATTAACATAGAATAAGAGTAAGGTCCGATGGCCAGGGTGGACAGAAAAAACAAAAAAAAACTCCAAAGGCTGGAGAAAAAAATAGAATCTGTAGGGGTTCCAGACCAAGAGGCCGCCCAGTCCCCTCTGGGCAATCTACCTAACATAAGTCAAACAGTCCTCTTTGTATTTAGGGTTTTCATGGAAGGACTTGATGATGATGGTCACGTAGACTTCTGGCTTTCAGTCCATCAATGTTGGTGCATCATGATGCTTTGAGTAGGTGGTGGTGGCGCAGGCCGCCACCACAAAGAAAACCGGAAAAAGAAACAGAAGAGAGAGTAGGGGTCAGTATGGATTTTGGAGCCACTGTGAATAGTTATTATGAAGAATTGAACATACAGAGTATCAGGATTAAGTTAAAGTGAAGTTATAAAAAGGCCATGTTAAAGTAATGTGTTTTCAGCAGTGTTTTAAAGTGCTCTACTGTATTTGCCTGGCGAATTCCTATTGGCAGGCTATTCCAGATTTTAGGTGCATAACAGCAGAAGGCCGCCTCACCACTTCTTTTAAGTTTTGCTTTTGGAATTATAAGGAGACACTCATTTGAAGATCTAAGGCTACGATTTGGAATATAACGTGTCAGGCATTCCGATATATAAGATGGAGCGAGATTATTTAAGGCTTTATAAACCATAAGCAGTATTTTAAAGTCAATCCTGAAAGACACAGGCAACCAGTGTAGTGACAGACACAGGCAACCAGTGTAGTTAAACAGAAATGGCTCAATTTGAAATAAGATTCAAGAAGTGCATAATTGCTCTCAGAAAAGCTCCCCAGTTGCTGGAGTGTGCCAGGGCTGTCCTCTACAGTTCAGCGCTTTGCCTCCCTTATTGGACAAGCTTTATCAGATGTAAAAAGTGTTATGGAAAAGTGTGTCATTATTGATTAAACTATATGACTTGAACTTCATAGAATAATTACCCAATTAAAATCTTCCACTTGTACCCTCAACCCAGTCTCAACACGCTTTTTTAAAGAAGTTTCTTATGTGCTCATTGATAGTGTACTTGACATACTGGAGTCATTAGATACTGAAGTCTTCCCAGATTCTCTAAAGATAGCAGTTGTTAAACTCCTGCTCCATAAAAATAATCTTGATGCCTCTGTTTGTAACAATTGTCAACCTATTTTTAACTTGCCTTTTTCACTAAAATTCTCGAAAAAGAATTATTTGAATAAAAACTTCATTCTTGATAAGTTTCAGTCATGTTTTAGACCAAATCACAGCACAGAAACTGCATTGGTTGAAGTAGTTAATGACCTGCGTGTTAATGCTGACGCATGCAGTACAGTATATCTGTTCTCATTCTATTAGATTTAAGCACAGCATTCCTATATTCATCTGACTCAATGGGAGGGTCTCTTTGGTAATGTCCTAAATTGGTTTTAGTTTTATCTAACACAGGAAATGTTTGGTGATTGTAGCTCAAGGATCCATGCTATTTTATATGCGGGGAGAACTACAAGGATCTATTCTGGGCCCACCATTATTTTCAATTTACATGCACTTGTTAGGCCAGATTATCTCAAAATACAAGTGTGGCAGATGGCTGAGACCCAGGCCTGGTCAGGATGCCCCTTTGACACTGGATCTGGGGGAGCAGTCATAGAATGCACACTATGTCCCCCAGAACACTTGTTGGCAGCCCCCCTGGGTTGTATCAGAGCCAATAGTTTGGAACACAGGAGCTCATTCCTGTTGGGCTCCGTGGCCACTGCCAGGGGGAACTGCACAGCCTAATAAGCCCGTGTGGACGGGAACACAGCCACACCCGGAGGTGCAGCTGGAAGTAGGTCAACAAACACCAGCAGCCCTTCCGGGTGGTCTATAAAGGGGGCCAGCAGCCACCACTCCAGGCCCCAGAGTCAGGAGGAGGAGGATGAAACTGCCTTGGAGGAGTGGAGGAGATTTTTGTGGTGGTGTTTTGCTTTATTTTTGGGTGTTTTGGGACTGTGTTGGGCCTGTGGGACTCGGGAAGATGTGCCCCATGGCTGAAGAAAAATTAAAAACCTTTTTGTTTATTTTTATACGTGCCTCCGTTGTCAGTCTGTGTCGGGTTGACGCCTATATAGCACCTTTGCCACAACAAGGTAATTTACCACAGTTATGCAGAAGGCACACAGATCTACTTATCTATAGCACCCAATGACCCTGACTCTATGCCCTTTAAACCAGTGTCTGCCTTGTATTACTGATTGGATGAATAATAATTTTCTCAAGCTGAATAAGGAAAAAACTGAAATTTTAATTGTTGGGAAAAATGGAAATAGTGAAGATCTTAGAAATAAACTTCACCCCTTGGCACTCAGAGTTAAGGTGGAAGTAAAGAATTAAGGTTTAATCATGAACTCTGATCTAAACTTCAAAGCACACATTAACTTAATTACTATGACTGTGTTTTTTCATTTAAGAAATATTGCAAAAATAAGACCTTTTGTATCAATGCAAGATGCTGAAAAAATATTTCATGCTTTTGTTTTATAGTCAACTAGATAGATTACTGTAATGTTCTCTTAACAGGACCACCTAACAACCAGTTGCAACTACTGTAGTTCAAAATGCAGCAGCCAGAATCTTGACCAACAAATTATAATCTGAGCACATCTCACTGGTTTTAGCACAACTACACTGGTTACCTATTTTCTTAAGAATAGATTTTAAAATATTGCTAATGGTATATAAAGCTCTGAGCAATCGTACTCCCTCGCATATTTTGTGGTGCTGGTCCCCTTACATTCCCATTCATGACCCTAGATCATCTAACATTGGCTTGCTTATTATACTGAGAACTAAGCATAAAATAAGTGGTGAGGCAGCCTTTTGCTGTTAGGCACAAAAAATTTAAATACTTTACCGATATAGAACAGAGATGTCAGGCTAATACCATAGATCAATTTAAAAAAATATTAAAAATCCACTTTCTCAATTTGGTCTTTTCTGAATTAATTTCTTTTCTACTTCTAATAAATTCTATACACATTGCAATGTCATATACTGTACTTCATGGATGTGCCATCATTATTAATTCCTACTTTTCTCTGTTTTTTTTTCCAGTTTCTCTGTGGTGGTGTTTATGCCAACCCACCTGATCACAGTACAATTAGAGCCACTTGTGATGATGGAATGAAAGTAGATACTTTAACTAATATGAAGATTAAAAAAATAATAAGACTGATTTTAGCACTTTTATGTTAGGTAAAATGCCCAGTGGGAGCTGACCTAGAATCCCAGCACACTTGTTTTTCAAATTTTGTTTTTTTTTCTCCATCATCTCACCTCAGGTGTCTGCCTTTTACTCCTTTTCTGAAAGGTTGAGTAAGAGATCCTTTTCCCACTGTACACTGGGATCTTTAAAAGGAAATGACTTTAAAATGATTTTATATATTACAGAAATGCTGTCTAAGTCTTCAGAACTGATCAGTATCTCTTCTAGAATAGAAATAGGTGGGTGGTGAGGAAAATTGGGCAGATTTTGTTTACCAAAGTTTCTAATTTGGAGATAGTGGAAAAATTGTGTTGATGGGAAACTAAATTTGGAGTATAATTGTTCAAAGGATGTATAGACATTATTTATATACAAATTTCTAAATGTTTTCCAAACATTAAAAGCTGTGTAAGTTTGAGAGGGTGGAAAAAGGTGCTATCATGTAGAGGTAGGTGCCAGAGATAAAATATTCTCTAACTTGAAGTGCTTTCTACATTGTTTCCATATTCTGAGTGAATGAAGGGCAATTGGGTTGTTAGTATATTGACAATACCAATGATTTACTGATATACAAGGTAGGGAATATAAAGAAGTACTGCAGGATTTCATTTCTATTGCAGACCAAGCAAGTTAATGAGTATTGAAATGCACAGAAATGTGCATGTTTGAACAATTTACAGACACATTTGTTTTGCTTTCATTTCATGAATGAGAACCAAGAATAAAAATTCTTACTTCCATATTCACCCACTCATTTTGTTAACCTGCTTTCTTCTGGGTAAGTGTAAACACATTGTAATTAAATAAAGTTTTAAAACTGTTTATTGACCATGGTGGGTGTGGTGGTTGAAAGGCCTGGTCACTTTATGTATGGAGTTTGATCATTCGTAATGTGACTTTAGGATCTTTTCTCTGGGTACCTTGGTTTTCCTGTCTCATTCCGAAGACATATTTTAAGTTAATTGTTGAATTTAACTTGAATTCCTATAGGCAGGATGGCTGTGTGTTAACTGCCCTGTGGTGGACTGGTTACCTATGCAGGGTCAGTTCCTGCCCTGTGCTGATCTAGTCACAAACATCTTACTGTCCCCCTATGACCCTGAATTAGATTAGAATTTACCAAACACATTTTCTTTATATTTGAGTGAAATTTCTATCCTATAATTTTGTGTATACCTTTTATTGTCAACTAGCAGAATACCCGCGCTTCGCAGCAGAGAAGTAGTGTGTTAAAGAAGTTATGAAAAAGAAAAGGAAATATTTTAAAAATAACTTAAGATGATTGTATATGTAATTGTTTTGTCATTGATATGAGTGTTGTTGTCATATCTATCTATCTATCTATCTATATATATAGCAAAATAACCGCGTTTGGCAGCGGAGAAGTAAAAAGAAAAGGAAACATTTTAATAATAACGTAACATGATTGACAATGTAATTGTTTTGTCATTGTCATGAGTGTTGCTGGCATATATATACACACATATATATATATATATATATATACACACACACACACACATCATACATATATATATATACATATACATATAAATATATATACATATATATTCACACACACAGACATATATACATATATATATATACACATATACATATCTATACTAATAAAAGGCAAAGCCCTCACTCACTCACTCACTGACTCACTCACTGACTCATCACTAATTCTCCAACTTCCCGTGTAGGTAGAAGGCTGAAATTTGGCAGGCTTATTCCTTACAGCTTACTTACAAAAGTTGGGCAGGTTTCATTTCGAAATTCTACGCATAAGGGTCATAACTGGAAGCTATTTTTCCCCATATAATGTAATGGAGTCTTGAGTTGAGATGGCGTGGGGCGGAGTTTCGTGTGACATCATCACGCCTCCTACGTAAGTACGTAGAGAACAAGGAAGAACTCCAAACAGCGATGAGCACAAAACGCCATTTCACAATTGAGAAGGCAGAAAAACATTATGAAGCAAATGATGCATACAAGCATATTCATAAGTACAGCTACTGCAGAAACAAAGCACGCGTGAACCGTAAGTTTATATTAAATTAAGTTCATAGACAGGCTGCCACTAGCGCTTGTAATTTAGTGCCTGCCCATATAAGGCCGCCCATCAGCGGCAATCCAATACAAACACTGCCGGTAAATGTTCACGGGTGAAGGACTGTGCTTATGCAGAGGAAGATGAGATGGTCAGGGTGGTGTTTGGCACAAACTCATTGAAACTGCGAGAGAAACTTTTAAGTGCCGGGTCTTAGCTGACATTACACGAGATGGCACCAGTACCTTCGATGCAAGAACACCAAGCGGCTCACGTGAACTGACGCAATGCGCAGACAAAAAGCAACAGTTCCAAAGAGTGCTGAACTAAAACCGAATTACACAATTGAGAAGGCAGCAAAAAATATGAAGCGCCTTATACATACAATCATATTCATAAGTGCAGCTACTGCGAAACAAAGCACACGGTGGAAAAAGTGAATGTCCTGCTAAAGGAAGACAGTGTAAAAAAAAAAACGTGCATGCAGTTTGTCATCTCAGATAAAGAGGAAGACGAGCTGTTTATTGATGCAGTAAGGAACTAATCGATGAATGAAACCTCTTATCTTTACAACGATTGACAAACACGGAATGTAACTTGAACACATCCTACAAATACGAGCCTGATTGAAAGAAATAATGATAATCAAATCCTTGATGACAGCAACATTCAATAACACTCACAAAACAATTACTGTATATTGACAATCATGTTACGTTATTTTTAAAATGTTCCCTTTTCTTTTCATAACTTCTACTTCTCCACTGATACACGGGTATATATATAAATGTATATATATACCCAGATCTACAATACATACTTTAGCATAGACAAGCCACACGCTGTGGCGCAATTGTAGAGTCTTCGCCTGTAACGCCGACATTCGAGGTTCGATTCCCGAGAGGGGGTGTACTGACTATGTACGCACTACCTGATTCATTTTACCTTCGATCTCCTTGGTTTGGGACGTATGAAAAATATTAGGTTAACAGAATCATGTTACGTTATTTTTAAAAATTTTCCCTTTCTTAGCACAAGCACAGCTGAGAAGCTTGATGCATGTACTCCATAACGCGTTAAAAAATAACGCATTTAATCACACTTTCAATTCCAAGCAAACGGAACTTTTGTCAATGCATGATTTCCTGGTACATCCATTACACTGATGCACACATCACAGCTACAAAAATGTTAGAGTCGGAATAAAGCGCTCCTACGACTGATCATTTCGACTACCCGAAAGCCTTGATAAAAGCATGGTTTTGTGCACACTGAAAAGCAAGCAAAATTAGATGCATTACAGAAAGCGGACTTTGTGGCTCTTACTGGGGATCATTGGACTTCCGTGACCGTTAGTAATTCTAAATACATCTAATTAGAAAATGTTCAATGATCACACTGTTTTAGCCTAATGTACAAAATAATTTTGGCTAATGTTACTCAGAGTTTAAAGAGTAAGCTGGTCAAATTACCTTTTATGTTTCTGACTTATTTTTTAAGAAGAAAACTGCACTTTATGTTGAAATTTTGGTTATTATTATTTAAAGACAATACTATTCTGAAAATGTACTTAAAGTACTTAAACTACCACTTTATTTTTAAGTCTGCCCAATTTTAACCAGGGATGATATTTTTTTTCTGTTTTGAATTCAAATGCAGTTTAAAAGCTTTTTTTCAGAAATTAAAACAGCTTCAGTTTACAATATTCATGTCCATGTCTATTATTTGATTCTGTCGCCCACTAAAACCGTTTTAAATAAAAAAAAAAAACATTTGCATTTGGGGCAAATTTACGTGTGGATTACATACGATTAATCAAGATTAATTCTTACACAGCCTCTAATTAATTGGATTAATTTTTTAATCGAGTCCCACCTAATATATATATGTAGATATATATATGTAGATTTGTATATATATGTGTATATACAGTATATATGTAGATATGTATATGTTGTATATACAGTATGTATATATGTGTGTGTGTATATATACAGTATGTGTATATATGTATATGTATATATATGTATGTGTGTATATGTATATATATATATAACTGTATATATGTATGTGTATAGATGTGTGTGTGTGTGTGTGTATATATATATATATATATATATATATATTGTGAACGCTGGCCCCGGCACAGACAGACAGACAGCATATTTTTGTCCACCACACTGTTTATTTACACTATTTACAAGTTCACAATAATCACGTGCACTCACAAACCCCAGTGCCTCTTGCACCGAATCCCCCAAAGTCCAGGGCCCACAGTCTCTGTGCCTTTGTCCTGGCCGCCTCCTGTCCGCTCTCCAGCTCAGTCCTTCTTCCTCCCGACTTCCACCCCTGACTGGAGGGAGGCGGCCCCTTAAATAATGCCCCGGATGAGCCCCAGGTGCTTCCGCCATCCTTGGCCACGCCCCAGCGTGGCGGAAGTGTCGGCTGCCTTCCTGGCAGCTCTCCGGGCGCCACACAATGTCTTCCCCGGCACTTCCTGGTGTGGCGGAAGTGTCGGGTTCCCGGGATAATCAGGCACCGGGGCGCCGCCTGGCGGTGGCCACGGGTCCCTACAGGGTTGGGCTTCAAAGCCCTGTACCTGAGGCCCCGTGCCTAACCAGGACGGACGCCCCCACTCTGTCTGGAGGAGGCACTCGCCCTCCTCCGGTCCTCAAGCGCCCGCCGGGCTCCTGCCCCGACCGGCAACCGCATGGGATAAACCGCATCGGGCGCCGCCTGGCGGTGACCACGGGCCCCTACAGGGAAGGGCTTCCATGCCCTCAACCCGTGGCCCCCAACAGAACCAGGACGGACGCCCTCGCGGTCTGGAGGAGGCACAAGCCCTCCTCACGCCCTCCTGCGCCCGGCCGGCTCCAGCCGCCGGGGCCACAATATATATATATATGCCAGCAACACTCATGACAATGACAAAACAATTACATTGTCAATCGTGTTACGTTATTATTAAAATGTTTCCTTTTCTTTTTACTTCTCCGCTGCCAATCGCAGGTATTTTGCTATATATATATATATTTATATATAAATAGATAGATATGACAACAACACTCATATCAATGACAAAACAATTACATTAACAATCATCTTACGTTATTTTTAAAATGTTTGCTTTTCTTTTTCATAACTTCTTTAACACACTACTTCTCCGCTGCGAAGCGCGGGTATTCTGCTAGTCTACATATATACTGTATATACACATATATATACAAATCTACATATATATCTACATATATATATTAGGGGTGGGACTCGATTAAAAAAATTAATCCAATTAATTAGAGGCTGTGTAATAATTAATCTTGATTAATCGTATGTAATTGCACATGTAAATTTGCCCCAAATCGGAAATGTTTTTTTAATTTAAAAGGGTTTTAGTGGGCGACAGAATCAAATAATAGACATGGACATGAATATTGTAAACTCAAGCTGTTTTAATTTCTGAAAAAAAGCTTTTAAACTGCATTTGAATTCAAAACAGAAAAAAAAATATCATCCCTGGTTAAAATTGGGCAGACTTAAAAATAAAGTGGTAGTTTAAGTACTTTAAGTACATTTTCAGAATGGTATTGTCTTTAAATAATAATAACCAAAATTTCAACATAAAGTGCAGTTTTTCTTCTTAAAAAAATAAGTCAGAAACATAAAAGGTAATTTGACCAGCTTACTCTTTAAACTCTGAGTAACCTTAGCCAAAATTATTTTGTACATTAGGCTAAAACAGTGTGATTATTGAACATTTTGTAATTAGAATTACTAACGGTCACGGAAGTCCAATGATCCCCAGTAAGAGCCACAAAGTCCGCTTTCTGTAATGCATCTAATTTTGCTTGCTTTTCAGTGTGCACAAAACCATGCTTTTATCAAGGCTTCGCTGGTAGGTTTTGAAATGAAATTTTCCTCCGATCAGTCGTAGGAACGCGCTTCATTCCGACTCTAACATTTTTGTAGCTGTGATGTGTGCATCAGTGTAATCGATGTACCAGGAAATCATGCATTGACAAAAGTTCCCGTTTGCTTGGAATTGAAGGTGTGATTAAATGCATTATTTTTTAACGCGTTATGGAGTACATGCATCAAAGCTTTTCAGCTGTGCTTGTGCTAAGAAAAGGAAAGATTTTAAAAATAACGTAACATGATTCTGCGTTAACCGCATATTTTTTCATACGTCCCAAACCAAGGAGATGCGAGGTTAAAATGAATCGGGAAGCGCGTACATACTCAGTGCATCCCTCTCGGGAATTGAACCTTGGATGTCGGCGCTAGAGGCGAAGCCTACAATTGTGCCACGGCGTGTGGCTTGTCTATTTGAGAGTATGTAGATCGGGGTATATATATATATATTCGCAGCGGAGAAGTAGTGTGTTAAAGAAGTTATGAAAAAGAAAAGGGAACATTTTAAACATAACGTAACATGATTGTCAATATACAGTAATTGTTTTGTGAGTGTTATTGAGTGTTGCTGTCATCAAGGATTTGATTATCATTATTTGTTTCAATCAGGGTCGTATTTGTACGATGTGTTGTGTTCAAGTTACATTCCGTGTTTGTCAATCGTTGTAAAGATAAGAGGTTTCATTCATCGATTTGTTTCTTACTGCATCAAAAAAAAAGCTTGTCTTCCTCTTTATCTGAGACGTGACACACTGCATGCACGGGTTTTTTTTTACACCGTCTTCCTTTAGCAGGACATTGACTTTTTCCACCGTGTGCTTTGTTTCTGCAGTAGCTGCACTTATGAATATGCTTGTATGTATCAGACGCTTCATATTTTTTTGCTGCCTTCTCAATTGTGTAATTCGGTTTTTGTTCAGCACTCTTTGGAACTATTGGTTTTTGCCTGTGCACTGCGTCAGTTCACGTGAGCCGCTTGGTGTTCTTGCATCGAAGGTTCCCAGCTGTGCTGGTGCCATCTCGTGTGATGTCCACGGCTGTATGTAATGTCAGCTAAGACCTGGCACTTAAAAGTTTCTCTCGCAGTTTCGCTGAGTTTGTGCCAAACACCACCCTGACCATCTCTTCTTCCTCTGCATAAGCACAGTCCTTCACCTGTGAATATTTAGCGGCAGTGTTTCTATTGGATTGCCGCTGACGGACGGCCTTATATGGGCAGGCACTAAATTACAAACACCAGCAGCAGCCTGTCTATGAACTTAATTTAAACTTTAGGTTTACACCGTGCTTTGTTTCCGAAGTAGCAGCACTCATGAATATGGTTGTATATGTCAGTCGCTCGCTTCTTATTGTTTCGCTGCCTTCTCAATTACATAATGCATGTTTTCTTCAGCACTTTGTTGAGCTCTTCCTGGTTTTCTACATACTGCGTTGATAGTCAGTTCACGTGATTACGTGGGAGGCATGATGACGTCACATGAAACTGTGTCCCCCATGGCCATTCAGCTCAACTCCATTACAGTATATGGAGAAAAATAGCTTCCAGTTGTGACCCTTACGCGTAGAATGAAACCTGCCCAACTTTTGTTAGTAAGCTGTAAGGAATGAGCCTGCCAAATTTCAGCCTTCTACCTACACAGGAACTTGGAGAATTAGTGATGAGTCAGTCAGTCAGTGAGGGCTTTGCCCTCTGTCAAAAGTATGTTACATTTTTTTTGTTTGTGCTTTTTTGTCTAATTGCTTTGAATTATCTTTTTTGAGTACATTGTAATACATTTTGTGGAAATGAAGATTCACAGAATTTTATTTTGATGAAATTCGCTAAAACAAATTTAACATTGATAATGCTTATATCTATGGATCTTAGTGTATCTGCACACCTTTAAAGGAAAAGTTCAATTTTCTTGAGATATTGTGAACAGATTGTGCTGTACAGTTTTAAAATTTAAGTATCCACCATTAAAAAGCATTGGTGAAATTGTGTACTTTCTTAAAACAGAAATATTCTGTGCAACTTCAACTATGAATTAGTTTGCTGATTCAATTTGACCTTCTTAACTGTGATACCAACTTGTCGTTTTCACCTCCGATAGCCGCTACTAATGGCAAATTAACCTAACCCCAAGGAGAAGTCTTGGTGTCAGCCCAAAACAAATTAGTATTGATGGCCAGTGCATTCTGAGCACCCATAGGACTGAAAACACCCAGCTCACCATTGCAGCAGTGTGATCGGAGCTTATGGGAACTCTGTTTTTCCCTACCCTAACCCTAATTCTACACTGACAGTAGAATTTCACTCCTGAGTTTCTTAAAAACAACAATTTCTTTGTTTTATTAAAACTGGACCATTTTCGCTAAAGAACACAAAAAATTAATCAGATTTGTCCCTTGAAATACTCCATACAGAGACAGATGTGAAATTACATAAGCCTGTGTTTCAATAATATGCTAAAAATAGACAACAAGGTGCAAAGTGGTTAATGCGGCTGCATTACTGTTTTAGGAGTTTGACATTTAAATTTCACCCCAGACACTGAGTGCATTTACATTCACACACATAACCATGTTAAATGTGAACAACTCAGTTAAGGCAGAATCCTGGTTTCTTAAAAATTTGCATCTACATGGGCAAATAATCTTCTGGAGTTGTCCTGTGTTAAAACACTCCATCATTAAACCATGCAAAAAAAAAGTTCAACATTATCATTGGCCACCGTCTATCTAAAAATAAGCATAATACCTGTGTTTAGACCTTCATGTGCTCTGAAGTAAATAACATGATTTCCCGTTTTTACATCTCCAACCTGAGTTTTCTGTTTCCTGTGGCAGTTTATCTAACCAATTAATTTCAGTATTGCTAAGCTGATGTAAAATGGTGTTGGATTCATTACAAATACAAAATACAAAATAATTGATTGATTCTCTCTCTTTAAAGGAATACTCCACTCAAAAATGATATTTTTATATGTTAATCTCATGTTTCATGCAAAACTTAGATGGTAGCTTTTAAGATACAATATAAGTAAGTGGTGGTCAACCTTGGACAACAGCAAATAATATCAAAATGTCCAGGAAAAAATTCTCCCCTGTTGCGTAATCCATTTTTGAAATCATTCAGGCTTATGCTCTGAACATCCCAAGCACAATACTAAAATATTTACTAAAATATCGTTAAATAAAAAGCTTTTGTAAAATGCTCCTGTGATCTGAAATGGAATACAATCAGATGTAGCTGCAAAGTAGGTAAGACAGAATCAACCATGAACCAAACACACACCAAAAGAAATTTCTCAGTCCAAAAAAGTGAACTTCAAAGCAAACAATTGACACAAGAATAGAGAAACAAGTTGTTACACATGCAGAATAAAAGGCAAAGAAAGAAAAAATTCTTTAAGCTTAGCTTTTTCTTGTTCAACTCCAGTTGTTTTCTATACTTAAAGATGAGTTATTTTTCTGTGCTTTACTTCACATTAAGTATGTTTAAAATGTACAGTGCTGCACGTTCAACAGAGCACGTTACTTTGCATACAACTGGGCATGTTTGAAACTGTGTGCCCTCCATGCCTTACCTATGGCAAGACTGGTAACTGAGACTAATCTGTAGTCAGAGGGACAAGGAATAATTAGACTATTCCATTTCAATTCAACTTCCCACATACTAATATATAGACAAACGTTTAACATAACTAAGAATATACTTCTAACAACTTAAATAACTAACAAATGGCTCTTACTGACATGAACAAGCATTTGAATTGAAGACCACCACCCATCACTCATTGGTCAAAAAACAAGTCCATTAACAGCTATTGATTGGCTAACATTGTGTTTCATGCAAAGTTCATAGAGAAATGAGTACAACTAAAGAATAAAAGTTAAAGAAAAGTGAGTGAAAACATTATTAGGAAGCGAATATGCCACAGAGTTGTGCAAATCTGAGATGCGTCAACAAGAAGAAGGTCTATTCACCCATGCAGTTTCAGAGCCTGCCTGCTAAATAATTATGAGGTGCTCGTGTTGTGGATATGAATATAAATGTAATGGTGGGAGGTGTGTTTGCTACTTACTTACTTATCTAACTTATAATACATATATGTACTTAACAGCCATGATAAACACATGTTACAGATATATGCATGTACTTTTTATTGTTATACAGTATGCCAAGTTGTACTTTATTTACTAAGATAAAAAGTACACTGTACTGCATAACATTTTACTACTAGTAAATGTCCTAGTTCTATCCATTCATCTTGTGTGTTTGTTTTATATTTGTTTTGATTTGTTGGACACAAAGAGGGAGGATTTCAAGCTCATCCTTTTCATCTTCAGCACAGAAGAGACTGACCTGGAAGTAGACCAGTGACCCCACCACTGGCCTTTTCTTTCCTACTTCCACATCATAAATATGTTAGGCTAAAAGGAAGTTATCATCATTTTACAGAAGACAAAGGCAGAAGATCGTGTACTGAACGGAAGATAAAGTCATTGACCATAAAAATATAATGCACTCATTTAGAGACTACTATAA
Source organism: Polypterus senegalus (assembly GCF_016835505.1). Classification (NCBI taxonomy): domain Eukaryota; kingdom Metazoa; phylum Chordata; class Cladistia; order Polypteriformes; family Polypteridae; genus Polypterus; species Polypterus senegalus. The sequence goes on from NC_053154.1 coordinate 101,677,965, forward strand.
ATCCTTATATTCTACTGAGTTCAATGAAGACAACACACAATGCAGTGCATTTCTGGATACATTACAGATACCACAAATAGATACTTTTAGTTCAGAGGAACTGGATAAACCTCTGGTGCTATCAGAATTACAGTACTAGATGCTATGAAGTCACTTCAGAACGGGAAAGCAGCCGGCCCTGATGGCTACCCTGTTGAATTTTATAAGAAATTCTCCACTCAGCTAGCTCCCCTTTTACTAGCAACATTTACAGAAACTAGAGACAATTAAATTCTACCTCAAACGTTTTGCCAAGCATTAATCACCGTCTTTCCTAAACAAAATAAGAACTTATTACAATGTGCATCATACAGACCAACTTCTGATTAATGATGTTAAGATACTCTGCAAGGTCCTAGCTAGAAGGATGGAGAAAGTGCTGCCTTCGATAATATCACAAGATCAAACTGGACTTATTAAAGGCCAACACTTAGCTTCCAATCTCGGACGCCTGTTTGACTTTGCAGATGAATATATTACATTAAACACCCCAGAGATGATATTATCGTTGGATGCAGAAAAAGCATTTGATATGATTAAATGGAACTACCATTTCACTACATTAGAGAAATTTGGGTTTGGCCCGAACATTTGTGCATGGATCAAACTACTGTATATCAATTCAGAAGCTTCAGTTTGTATTAACAACATTTGTTCAGACTACTTTAAACTAGAACGTGGTACCAGACAAGGATGCCCCGTGTCACCACTGCTATTTGCAATCGCCATTGAACCACTGGCAGTTCACTGTCAAAATGCTTATCAGATAAAGGGGATTATCAGAGAAGGACTTGAACAGAAAATTTCTCTAAATACAGATGATATGGTTTTGAATATATCAGACCCACAAAATACTGTGCCTGCAGTCTTAACAGCACTTAGAGAATTTCAAAAGATGTCTGGTTGCAGAATTAATTTGAATAAAAGCGTGCTCTTTCCAGTGAATTCTTAAGCTTACAATATTAGATTGGACATCTTCTCTTTTTTATTATGGCAGATCAGTTTAAATACCTTGGGGTAAATATCACAAGTAAACATAAAGTTGTTTATCAACAAAATTTCGCCGTCTGTATGGAAACAATTAAGCAAGACTTGCATAGATGGTCAACCCTTCATCTCACTTTAGCTGGAAGAATTAACATTGTTGAGATGAATATCCTTCCTAAGCATCTCTTTTTATTTCAAAACATTCCAATATACATCAATAAATCATTCTTTGAGCAATTACATTCAACCATAACCTAATTTATTTGGAACTTAAAACATCCATATATCCAAAGGGCGACCCTACAAAGACCTAAGGCAGCAGGTGGCATGGCTCTACCTAACTTTCAGTTTTATTACTGGGCAGCAAACACACAAGCTATAAAAACCTGAACACAATTAGATGAACATACACAGGCCTGGTCCACAATAGAAGTAAAATCGTGCAGAACTTCTTTATATTCCCTGCTTTGTGCCCCAATAAATGCAAGTTATTGTCAATATACTAATAACCCAATTGTGCTTCACTCACTCAGAATATGGAACCAATGTAGAAAGCATTTTAAGATGTAGAATCTTCTATCTGTGGCTCCTCTGCAAGAGAAACACCTTTTTCAACCCTCGCAAACATATGCAGTCTTTAATATCTGGAAAACATTTCAGATTAAATTGCTTTGAGATCTTTATATAGACAACATACACCTATTAATTCACATTTGACAGGACAAAAGTTCCTTTTCGCACAAGAGTTCTTGATTGCTTTCCTACATTTTATCAGTAGGGAACAGTTTGTTTTGCCACTACTATTTTAAAAGTGTTTTATTTTAAACTTTCCAATTATCAATGTGAAAGAGGCCGTGCAGTTTTTAATCCATCAACGCTGTAACATTCTTTCTGTAAACATGTAAACAGAAAAACAATGCAGTGGATAAAGAACTGAGGTAAGGTGAACATGTGGACAATGCTTCTGGTTGCTGTCAATAGAATACAATTAACTAAATGACTGATTTGTGTTGGTGAAGTGGAACAGAGGGGTTAGATGGTGAGTCATTTCAAAGAATGCGTGATTCATCCCCCTCCAGATCACTGATTTAGTGCTACGGCGTACCACCACATTCACTCTTATCCATTGTGGTGGGCAGTTACTGCCTAGTATACATGAACTAGTTATAGTTCCTTTATCCATGCTCCTATTGTGTACAAAGATATCATTAACGTAAACTTGGCTATGTGAATTCATGTTGAGAAATGTATTATACAATTTGCAGAAAACCACTCATAAGTCAGTTATGTTTATAATTCCTTCAGTATATTTTCTCTTGATACAGTACAGTACAGTACTTAAAATTTTTCCCATAATGGAAAATCCAGTCCAGATCTGGGGTCAGGATTAATGCGGTTTTACTATAATAAAATATTGGCCTGCAGTATTTTAGTTTATTTTTTAAGGGTAGGCCATATGCCAAAAAAATATTTTTTATAATTATTGAAGAAATTATTTGAGGCACTTTCTGTTCAGATATAAATTACCAGCTCAGCTGACTGTATGAAATTGGTTAAAGTTATGTTAATGGTTACTAGATTTGAAATGATTTAGTCTAATACTTGTAGGATATATTATACTGTATTTAGGAAGCAGAGTGGTGGCTCTGAGGCTAAGGATCTGAGCTGGTATCTGGAAGGTTGCTGGTTTCTACCAGAAGGGATTCTGATCCACTGGGCCTTGAGCAAGACCCTTAACCTGAAAAATGCCCTAGGGGTGCTGTACAATGGCAGACTCTGACCTCCAAAGTTCATGCAAAAAGACAGTTTCCTCTTGGGGATTAATACAGTGTACGAAAAAATAATAATTTGGACATGAGCGTCAGTAGGTTTCGTGTCCTAGGAACCAAGTTGTTCGAACTATTCTATAACATTTTAGTAATTATTTACTGCTCTGATGCTGATCTTTCTGATCATAAAATAGGTAATTACGATAGCAATTGATTAGAAGAATTCATAATTAATTGCAGAATTACGGTATATGAGGGTTCCTCTAGAGTGCCTCTTTCTCTTGCATGATTTGTCTCAAAAACTAATCAGCACATTACCATCTCATAATAGGGTTAAGTTTCGAGTTTAGTATTTTTCTGTCCTGCTGTTTTAACTCTAGACTGTCCTCAAGTAACTGTGACACACAGACAGACAGACACACATCCATCATCGAAATATCAACGTTTTTGGTATCTGGAGACCCTAAAACGCTGAGATCCATCCAAAACCAGAGATCGAAATTTTTGACAAATCTAAAGCATTCCTTCCTCCCACATAGAAAATAAGTTATGGTGGGGGAGGACTCAAAGCAAAAATAGCAAAAATTTTATTATATTTAGATAGGTCTCTTTTTCTGTAAACTGTGAACAACAAGCTGTTGAAAATCTTTGTAAAATGTTAGAATATGTGAAAAATAAATGATTGTTTAAATCCTCAATAAAAGAAGGAAAATAATAAAAATATTATGCATTATGACATGTGTAAAGATAATATCGCCTTGGGGATTAATACAGAGTACCAAATACCAAACATCTGTCCTTAAAAAATGTCTGTTTTAGTGCCCTATTGATGACAGTCTCCAGTTGTGACTCCTAAAAATGCAGCCCCAATTGGAGAGAAAACTTTGTGAAAGTTGTTTGAGAAGTTGTATGCTTCTCTCATGAGGTGCAAGCAAAGCTAGAATGAACAGAGATGATGATGATCAGGAGGATGTATGAAGTGTTACATTTGAGAAAGATGAATGCAGAGTAAATAGAAAGACGGTGGTGGTGATACATGTTGTGCTGTGGAGAAACAGACTAAGGTGGATTGACCTTGTGAAATGAAAGGATGGGGATGATTGGGTAGAAGACCATCAAGATGCTAGTGAAGAGAATGGGGGCCAAAAGGATGTTGAAGAAGATGTGGTAAGAGGAGGTGCTGGATGATTTGAAAAGAGTAGGTAAAACCTCAAATATTGCCTAGGACCACAAAAATGGAGAAAAAAGGTGATCTGCATAACCTGGAAAATGGCCTTTAAACCAGTGATGATGAAGCCATTCATTTTTTACTTTCTCGTATATGAAGGATAGGGAAAGTGTTGTAATCGTCCAGAGATTCAATGTCAAGATTTAGTCCGAAAATACCATTTTTGGAATTATTTCTGCGTGTCTGTCTCTATGTGTATGTGTGTGTGCATGTAAACACGATAACTTAAGTACGCTTTCACTTAGGTCAACCAAATTCTTTATAGAAGTATTAGGTACAAAACGTAGATTTCGATCAACTTTTAGGCTATTTCCATTAACCGGAAGTGGTACTTTACCTTTTATTCATGTAGCTGCAGAGTCTGATTTATTCAACTTTACTTTTATAATAATTGTTCAATATATTATTAATTTAATTTGATTTGTTGTTGATGGTTCTTTAATGTACATTATATAAAAATATAATCATTGTCTTGCGGTTTACTCCTCAAATAGCCATCTACATATCTGAGTATATGAGAAAGTCATGGGAGACCACTCCTGAATTTTTTCTATAGCATTGATATTTCATTTTGTTTAAAAATACTCATCATTTCCTTCCACATCTTAAAGAGGAACATAGAAGGTTAACTAAATGAGTGTGTGTGAATATTTCTTGTAATGGATTTATGTCCCATTCAAGGTTGGTTTTCTGTTAGGATAGGATCCAAATTGCTATGACTCTGAAAAAGTGGATTCAGAAGATAATAGGGATGAAACGGTTACCATTTGTTACACTATACCATGGTGAAGTCCCTGATGGTTACTGCACTGCTTTTGAAAAGTATTGAGGAAAAATGAAGTGAAGATGACTACACTGTCTGCAGAACATGAAGAAAAGAAAGTTGCAGTGAAAGGGAGAAAAAAGAGACATCTTTGTGAAGATCATTGACTGCTATGCAGCGAATTCAAGATCATCTTTAGTTTATTCCTGTTTAACATGCTAATTGCTTATCAGTGTAAACCTTTAATGTTACTTGCTCTAATAATTATTTGACTATGTGGGCAGGGTTTGAAATCTGGCACATGATTGTGGGCATCCTAAACAAATTTAGTTATTCCACAAATTCTGATTTTTAAAGCATGCTCTTTCCACACATATTTTTAGGTAAGCAACTTCACTTGCTTGTTGCAAGAAAATTTAACGTCTTTTTAAAATAATCTGCAAATGTGGCTAATTTGTTACTTAGGAGTTTATTTATTTTGTTCATTGTGTATGCATTGTTAAGCTGATATGCTTAGGACATCATCTTTTATTTTTGATACCCCCTTCTCCCAATACAATTTTAGTACCCCCACAGAGTCTAAAATCTTCCCTTGTGCTAAAGTTAAGTGAGGAAACTTTCCCCCAGTTTCCCTAATTAATTTCAAGCCCTAATCTGTATCATGCCGATGTACAGAATGTGTTACCTGTGTATTGGCACTGTAAATTGGACAGGATTATCCGTCCAGTACGTTTTGTTCATGTTTATGTTCAGTCTTTTGAATTGACCAAGAGATCAATTTCAATCAAAACTATTTACATAAACACATACATTGGAATAAAGTGAGCTGATTGGACAGGGTATCGTACTTGCTAAAAAGTAGAATATTAAATGTTTACAGCAATATTTATGGTTTGGTTGAAACTGGTGTATGTTTCATTGTTGTATACACTGAATCACTAAAAAATGAGAAAATAAACTTCTGAAAAAAAGCAAATATAAAGCCACAAAGTGCAGAAAGTCTATTAGGTACAGTATATACCCATAATATTTGTGTTTTTTTCATAGTGGCTATATTCATACTTTCAGGCCATTTGAATGCATGAATAAATCACGGGATAAACTGTGTTAAAGGGGCTTTTCGATAGATAACACCGTTGAAACAATTATCTGACTGAACACTGCCACTGAAATCAGATATATCATGGTACATTTATTTGCATGTGTAACCCACCACCCCTGAATAAAAGGTGAAAGCGGAGACTAGGATCTATTTTTCATTGTCATCCATTCAAGCACAAGAGGATTCAGTAATCTGGAGGAAGAACCAAGCATCAGAGCTACTGCACCTTGCCATGAAAGCTAGGAAGCTTTTACAGATTCCAGCAACCAACATCAGAGAGACTGTTCAGTACCAGTGGACACTTTGTCTCCCCTCACAGGTCACAGATTAAACCGGAGAAAGGAAATGTTAACGTTTTTATATTTCAATTTGCAATAAGCGAAATTGAATACACACAGAATATTTGGGCAGATGCACTTAATTTCGTAAGGAAGAGAATCACTGCTGATTGTTTGATCTAGCAACATTTGTGATATTTAAATGTTAACTGTTGCATATTTGAATGGATTATTTAGGTGTTTTGATATTGTTAAAAATTGGTAACTTGTGTGTTTACTTTTGGCTATTGCAAACTGGACATAAAAATACTATTTATGTAAGTTATTTGTGGTTTATTTATGTTTGTTTATAGTATCTGACATTAAAACAGCTGGTTTAAACATCTGAGATGTGAATTTTTGTTTTTTAAATGACAACAGTTTATGTTCTGTTTCAGTATATAATAAGGTGAAATGTGTGTTAGTATTTTTTTAATTACAACATTTTAACAATGCCTTGATAATACCAAAAACCATGATAATTTTTGTCACTATAATCATGATGCAAAATTTTGATATATCCCATCACTAGAAGGTGGATAGATGAGAAATAATAGCATACAATTCAGTATGCGCTACACTGGTTAATTAAAAAGATTGAAAATGCCTACATTAAGTACCTACAGTGAGAAAACAAATCTGGTCCAACATTCAGTTACTTATACAAGCAGGTCAAAAATAATCCACATTTTTCAGTCAGCCATAGTCATAGTACTGACTGTGGTGGTTAATAAGCAGAGAAGGAAAGCCACACTTTTTTGCATCATTTTCTTTTTATATTAAAAAAGGAGTGAGTCCAGGTCATTCATAGAAAAATGTACAAATGTTTATTTTAATAACATAATTTATAAAGGCACATATATGAAAAATAACAAATTTGTTACATTTGTTTATCACTAACTTAGAACAACTGACAATATCTTGCACATTTTCTCTAATTTAGTTTCTTGAGTATAGAGATTCTCTCAATTTCTTTTAGAAAACACCTGTAAAATTAAAAAAGAAGTTTTAATTTGAAACACTTTTAGTAATTACATTTTTGAATTGAATTTGGAATTTTTGTGATTTTTTTTTTTTTTTTTTGGAAAAAGTATTAGTAGATATAATAAATCTAGGTCAGCGTTTCCCAACCTCGGTCCTGTGGACTCCATTGTGGCTGCAGGTTTTTGTTCCAGCCAGATTACTAATCAGTGACAACACCTGATAACAATGAGTTCATTTAATTAGCTGGGATTATTTTTCTTTTATTCAACATTCAGAAAAGCACAGCAGCATGATTTTTACATTGATAAGACATTTAGAAATATTTCTGCTTTTGCTATAGATTTAAATGCTTAACTTTCTTTTGTTGATTTCATTATATTTTGCCCTTTCTCTGAGCAGTTTTCCCCATTTGTTGTATCTTATTAATGACAAATTAAAACGAGCAGAGGAGACACCCAGGCAAACAACACAACAATCAAAGGCTGCAACTACTTTAGCATCACACCCACTAATTAGTAAATAATGGATAAATTAAACAATTAGAACACCTGGAAAAGTAGAATGAAAATCAAGATGAAAATATTGTTAAAAAGAAAAAATACATTATTCCTATATAACTGCTTGGTACATTTTAATATATATATATATATAGTATATTTTAAGCAAACTTAGTTTTCTAATTTCTATATTGTTCATAAAACACAAAAATTGGGAAATATCTGTTCACTTAAATTGCCCAGGATTCCAATTAAAAACAGAAGCTGGTTGGAACAAAAACCTGCAGCCACAGGGGGTCCCCAGGACCGAGTTTGAAACAATGATCTAGTTGAATATATAATATTATGAAAATTGTTTTAACTCCATGGGACCAAAGTGTGCGTGTATACTTATTTATTTATTACTTACTTATATATCTATCTATGTATGTATTTATTTATTTAAAGAGATTCTGTAAAAAGAAATAATTCCTCATGGAGACTAATAAAGATCTATCTATCTGTCTGTCTATATTGGAAACTGGAGAGGGCTAGCATGCCATGTGATTTTGTGCAAGGTGAATCACAAATACATTTTGATATTCAGGAACAGAACTACCACAGTAAATCTAATTTATATTTCTTGCTAATCGATTTGCATGTTTTTGTTTGAAGTAAAAAAGAATGGCAAGAGTAGGGTGAACAACGCTGGTGTTAACAGACTGCCATATTTGCTAACTCCTCTTGAATCTGTATTAAAAAGAGCTAATCCTTTTATTAAATATTATAGCATTAGAAATACAAGATGTACATATATAAATGAACAACAACAATACTAAGACTTGATTAAATGTCCACTAATGCAAGACTGTGCACAAAGTCCTGTAATGTGAGGTTTTACACCTGGAAAGTACACAGAGGGGTCATTTTGTGTTAATAATGGAAAACTTACTTGAACACAAAATATTATAGAAGTATAGGAACAATCATCAAGTTTGAAACTTACTTATACAATTTTATAATTGGCTAGGAATCCAGTTGATGCTTCTGAACCATCACTGTGGAACTGCACGATCAGTGTATTTCCTGAAGAAGTGAATGGAGGAGGAATCAACGTGGAACAGTACTTCATTTTAGCAGGTAATGCCAAAGAGGCTCCATCTCTGATAATCAGGTTGTCAGAGCTACAGTTTGGGTTGCTTTTTATTTTGAAGTCTGGAATTTCCAACGTGATCTGGTACAAAGAAAAGAGACTCTTAGATGACTTGAAATGATTATGTTTTTGTTTAAGAAAGTTACAAAACAAATTCTGAACATTTCCTGTATATTTTTTTCCAGAGTCAATTTTGAAATTGTTCAAATTTTTGTAAAGTCTAAGGAGTATTTGATGATTTTTATGTTTCTTCCATATTACTTGGGCTGTTTTTTCACTAGTCATACTTTACAACATATTTCTAGAGCTACAGGAATTCAGTTCTCCTTTGAATTTTTTAAGGATAAAATATTAATGGTAGACTGACAGCTTGCCTCGTTACTTTTCAATGCCTTGCTGTCTGCTTGTTCATACCTATGTCAAAACATGATCCCAGTCCCATGTTACCCCTGTTATGACTTGCAGTAATTTTCATGTCATATAAAACGTCACTGCATTTCAGTTGTTTTATTATGTGGAATGAAAGTCCTATCTTGTTAAAATGTGTATTCCCTTTACTAATTATGCAGCACTAGGAACATAAATGTGTGCAGAAAATGCAAAAAAAATATATATATATATATATATATATATATATATATATATATATATATATATATATATATATATATATATATATATATATTTATGCTGTGTATATATATATGTGTGTGGATTAAAATCTACTTTAGAGATTTTGCTCAAATCAGCATACTTTTAAAATTGTGAAGTGGTTATAACTGTGTTGTTTTGTTTGAAGTGAGTGATTTCTTTTTCAGTTGTCATGTCCACAAACTTGACTCACAAACACACACACTCTTGTGTTCAAAAACAGCAATCACTTTGAGTGTGGTCAAGCCATATTCAGGAATGCCTAAAACATGTACATCTTTTGAAAACTAAAAGCTAAAATGTCCACCATGTCACAGTTCCTTCTTTGTGTGCATATCTGTGGTATACAGTACGTAGTGAAAACAATAATTCATAATGGATATAAATCACTATAGTAAAATTTACTGAAGCTACTTTGTTTGAAATCAATAGTTTTCAAGCATTTTCATTTTTGTACCATATTATCAGACACACATCCTTTATACACCACACAATTAAAGTGGTCAAATTGTGTTCAAGCATGCCTAAAACATGTAAATCCATTGAAAACTCCAAGCTGACATTTTGACCCATCCAAAATATTTTCTGTATTTATATACACCTATGATATACACAAGGAGAGAAATTATATAAAATGTGCTTACAGTAAATGTAGGGAAAATAGTAAATACATTTTCTTTGAAGATAATTGGTAAATTGATAACCTATTATTTGACTTCTTCTTGATCAAGCATTCCATATCTTACTGACAATAAGGTGTACGGCTGTAAGACTTGAAAATTCAGGTGAGTAGTCAAGCAATATCAATGGTTGTATAGTTCTCATAAGTCCTCACATTGAGACCTAATAAGGGAGATCTTTAAATGCTAAAATGTATACATTTTGCAAAAAAGAAACCTTATATATTTCCCTATTTAAACATTTTTCTCTATTTGAACAATTTTGATATTCCTGAAATCTTTTTGCCCCTGTATCACTATATCAGAGAGACCAACACACAAATCCTTACCTTGCTCCCAACTGGACCTCTCAAAACCCATAGACAGTCTATATTGATTGGATAATCTGAAGGGTAATTGGGAGTTGTGAATGTGCCAGTTTTATTCCTTAACGTAGCACCACATTGTACTGTGAAAAAAGAAAGTGTCAAAGTGAGACCAATGAATCACACAACTTTGATTCTGAACTAAGACATACATTATAGCAATGGGTTGATTGCTGTTTACATACCAGTGCTGAAGGAAGCAAGGAAACCTGGTGCAGATCCAGAAGCATCTGTGACAAACTCAACCATCATTGTGTTGGCACTAGAAACAATTGGGGCAACTTGGATTCTACCGCACTGTTTATCCAAAAGGACAGGAGAGCTCTTACTGGAACCATCATAGATTTTTATATAGTCATTTGCACAGCCTGGATTGCTTTGGATATGAAATATATTGAATTGCAACAGTACCTATGAGAAAAAAAAATAGTTACAGTTATAAAATTACTCATCTAAATAAGTGATCATTTTATCATATTATGGAAAGTAAACTGAACTTGGTGAAAACAGTTTTGGCTCCAGTAGCCTGTTACCCTAAATTAGACAAAATGGTTCAGCAAATGGACGAATGAAGGTAACCAAAAAAAGCTGATATTTCAAAACTTTCTAGGGCAAATATATACTCACCTGACCAATTGGAATTTTAATCAAGTAGACATAGTTTGTATTTATTGGGTATGGAGAAGGGTATTTTGGGGAAGTGAAGGTCCCTGAAGCACTCATCAGCTGAACTTGAGTTGGGCCTGAGGAAACTGGACGGAAAGGAAAGGAACAGAAAAGCAGGTCAAAAGAGCTGGCATGTGAACAAAAAATAAAAAAAAGGAAAGACAACAAATCATGACTTACTAGTAGTGTAGGATGCAGTAAAGCCAGGTGTAGTTCCTGTAGCGTCAGTGACAAACTCCACTAACATTGAGCTGCCACTACTAGTTACAGTGGGAATGGTCCGAGCGCCACAGGTTTTATCTAGAAGGACTGGGGAGCTCTTAGTGGAACCATCATAGACTTTAATGTAGTCACCTGAACATTCTGGTGTGCTCTGGATATTGAAACTATTGAATTGCAGTCTGATCTACAAAAAATAAAATAAAGAACTGTAAAAAGAGTGTGGTTAGAAGACAACATCTACAAAAGTTAAAGCATTTTAAATAATTTAATATGGGAGTGATATCCTTCAGTTCTTCTATAAGTCTGTAATGGCCAGTGTGATTTTTCTATGCTTTGGTGTGCTGGGCTGGTAACATCACTTCAAGAGAGGCCCCCTGAATCTACAAGTTAATTAACAGGGCAAGCTCAGTTATGGGACACACTCTGGACCCACTGGAGGTGGTAGCGAAGGAGAGAATTAAAACAAAACTGAGTGCCTTTATGAAAAATTCCTCATATTCTCTTTCTCTCTGACACACCTAACACTGAGTATTTTCAGGCAGCGAATTATTCAGCAGTGTGTCAAGAAACAGTACTGGGGCTCCTTTATACCAACAGCAATACGTCTGCCTGATACCTCACTGTGACTGCCAATCTATCTGTCCGTCTGTCTGTCTGATGATGTCACTTGGAACTTTGCTGCAGAATTCTATATTTTGGTTTGAATATACTTTTCCTGAATTTTCACCAGTAGTTTTAAATATGTAATTCATTTCAGATTTACCTTTGTTTTTAAGTATTTTGCAGACCTTGAATACTTTGCTCTATGGTCTTTACTTTTGAAGACTTAAAGAAATTACAACTTTTTTTTGCATGCCAGAGAAGGACATGCTTTTAGTCCAGTGATCTGCTCAGTAGCTCTTCACTACAGTAATTCTAGAGCTCATTCATAATTATGGTGAAATGTAGTTAATGTTTTAGTTGCTTAAATAACTTGTGCTGATATGGTAGATAATGGAGTTTTTACTTTCTTCTCCATTTTCACCAACTTACCATAGTTCATCAGCCAGTTAATAGAAACGTATTGTTGGTTTCCATTTATGTTAATCAGTTTCAAATTTCTTTCCTATTCGTTTAAATAAAACAGTGTCTTTATGTACATTCATTATGTTGGCAACACTTTAGTTTAGGTACTGCAAAAAAGTATTTATAAGTCTTGTGCTCTTATGCATCAAAACCTTAACAAAGACTTCTTTTGGTCTTTATAACACTTATAAAACATTCATCTCTGTTCAGATTGGCATGTTGACATGATGGTAATATGATTTGTTAATATGAAGGATTCACAGGTCTAATACTAAATATGTAATATCAAGAGAAGTGTGTCTCAGTTAAGCCACTTCAGACCACTCCAAAGTGAAGTTTTCTTAGTATGTCACATTGAAGAGATGAACAATTTACTGATGCTTTGGAAGTGTTCTGAAGACCAATTATTAGTAAGATGTAAAGTTTGTATTTGCATTTTAAATGAGAACATGTTACAGCAGTCTCAGTCTGCCCTAAGCGAAGTGTACTAATCAAAAATAAATTGACCTCAATTGAACTTAAGAAGCAGAGACATTATTTATTTGATATATAATGAAGGGGTTTTAACTTTTATCACAACACAGCCTTAACCATAAGAACATCTGAAAGGACAACATATTCAAAAAGAGTATGTTTATGAGAATGGCTCCTCTTCTAGTTTTCGTTCCTGTCCTGCATTCTGTGCTGCGGTCATAGGCTCCAGGCTCCATAACCTTTAACTACTGTAGATTTTATTGGTTCAACATTTGATAGATGTAATAATTTTTAACAGAAAGCTGGATGTTGTATCTGTTTGATTTTTGTTCTTCAAATTCCATATCTTCTGGAGAATCAATACATTTTATACATTTATGTAAGCTTTGATTCCTAAAAATGCATCATGCTTAAAGGCTGTCGATAGTATATTGTGACATGTTGATAAATTAAGAATTTTCATTTGCAGGTTTCCATGCAATGCATGCTTTTGAAACTCTTTGTACTTAATAAACAACAAATGCTTGTATGTCACAGACATTTTTCACTGCATTACAAAGCACCATAGTATTCCATTTAGATTAATAGAAACAGTTTTAAATATGAGGCTTACTTAATTGCCTAATGTACCTCTTTGTTGTTATGTAGAAATTATTGGTATCTCCAATGCCTTTGTTTATTGATGTTTGTATTTTTAATCAAACTATTATAGAAAAAATGTGTTTTTATTCGCCCAGTAAAAACACACCGAATACTTACAATAATTTCTTCCTTAAGTGAAAGGTGTATGCAGTTTTCCTTACTTCAGCCATGGAAAGTCAGTAAGAACATTTGTACATTTAACGAAGCCTTATACATAGCTTTGACTTTACCCCTCAAAGTGTTATTGACCTAACTGTTTTCAATAGTCTGAGTAGAAACAGCACCTTCAAAGAGATGTCAACAATCAAAGTCCCACAGAAACTCACCTGGCCACTTGGAATTTGAATCAGGATGAGAGAGTTAGTATTCACTGGGTAGTTCTCAGGATAGTTTGGAGAATTTAAGGACCCTAAAGCACCAGTCATAAGAAGCTGAGTTGGGCCAGAACCATCTAGGCAAAGAAGACAGAAACAGATGGTTAGCAAATATATAAACTTATTTAATTATAAATAGATGCGGCAAGTACATGGCTTACATGAGCTATAGGAAGCAGAGAAACCTTGTGTTGGGACAGAAGCATCTGTAACAAACTCTATCAGCAATAAGTTGCTGCTTCCAAGAAGACTGAGAATTGACAAATTGCCACAGGTTTTATCAAGGAGAACTGGGGAGCTCTTGGTGGGTCCATCATAAGCTTTAATATAGGCACCAGAGCAGCCTGGTGTAGTCTGGATATTGATAGTATTGAAATCTACATAGACCTATAAAGAATACCAGAACAATAGTTGCATTATCAAAAAGGTAAAATCTACTTAGTTAAAAAATTCTGTTTAGATTAAGTAGGTATGAATTTGAACACTCATTTATACTCACCTCTCCACTTGGAATTTGAATTAGATACTGATAGTTTACATTCTTCGGGTATGGAGAAGGGTAGTTGGGGGAATTGAAGGTTCCAGATGAACCAGTTAAAACAATCTGAATTGGGCCTGAAGTGACTACAAAGGACAAAGAAGAAAGGTGTGTTCTTTAATTTGCTGCTTTCCCACACATAAGTAAGAGTCAGCCATAAATAAAATTGACTTACAAGTGCTGTAAGAAGCTGTGAAGCCAGGTGCAGTGGCTGAGGCATCAGTGACAAACTGCACTAACATTGACGTGCTGCTGCCAGTCAATGTAGGGATAGGTGTACTGCCACATGTTTTATTCAAAAGGACTGGGGCACTCTTACTGGAACCATCATAGACCATAATGTAGTCACCAGAGCAGCCTTGTGTAACAAGGATATTGAAACTGTTGAACTGCAGTTGGACCTGTAAAGAATAGGCAATAGTGTGAAGAAACAGATCAACTGTGTTGGCTTTAAGTATTGTTGAACTAAATGTGCAGATTCTTTCACACTAAAACACCTGAAAGTCTATTCACACCCACCTGTCCAGTTGGTATCTGAATCAGATAAAAATAGTTTACATTGTTTGGGTATGGCAGTGGGAAGTTAGGAGAAGAGAAGGTCCCAAAAGCACCAGTCAGCGACACTTGAGTTGATGTAGAGGTAACTAAAGTGAAAAACAAAAAACATGATGAACAACTTCAAAACAGTGTTGATCTAAAAAAGCATTTGCATTTTGTTGACTCACAGGTGCCGTAAGTAGTGGTAAAGCCGGGTGCAGTGACTGAAGCATCGGTGACAAACAAAACTAACATTGAGCTGCTCCGGCCAGTCAAAGTTGGGATAGGTGTACTGCCACATGTTTTATCGAGTAGGACAGGTGAGCTCGTACTGGAACCATCATAGACTTTGATATAGTCACTGGAACAGCTTGGTGTGTTCTGGATATTGAAACTATTAAACTGTAGCTGGACCTGTAAGGAATAGGCGAAATAAATACAAACAATATGTGTATGGTACCAAAGTTTATAATAGCATTATTTAATAAATTAGTAAGGTTATCCTTTACATAAACGAGATGCTGCATTCAGAGAACACATTCACTTGAAATATATCAGTCACCATTCAGAACACAGCAGAATAACTAATAACTTAATACTTCCTTCATAAAGTATACTTGACATTGACCACTAGAAGTAGACCCAAGGCACAAATATGACACACAGGAGACGCTTTATTTCACGTTGATGTTAAAATGTCTGATGGTCCTTCTGGAGTCAGTGGACTCTGTTCCTGACAAAAATTAAACCTTCTATACCTGCTCAGGTTTTTGCTAAGGTTACAATCACAATGGGAGGAACATTAGAAAATGTAGATACAAAAAGACGTAACCCTAAGGCCAGAGGTTATTTCATTTCTATTAAACGAATCTGGATTCAGTTTAACAAACTTTATCATAAGAAGAAGATAGGCAGAAACATCCAAGGTCTCAGTCATACTTACCTGTCCACTTGGTATTTGTATCAGGTAGACATAGTTTGCATTATTTGGATATGGGGAAGGGTAGTTGGGAGACGTAAAGGTCCCTGAGGCACCAGTTAACAGAATTTGAGTTGGCCCAGAAGTAACTGCATAGAGAGAAGAGAATGAGAGTGTCAGTGAACGCTTCCTAGTTTTACTTTATTGTAGTAATTTGCTGTGTTATAATAATGTTAGTTCTCTAAAGCATTTTCTGATGGTGTATTTCTTTAATGAAACTGTATATACTTTTACGATTAACACATCATATTTTGAGATGCAAATAAGGGTGCAGTTTATTGTTTTACTTACAGGTGCTGTAGGAAGCAATGAAACCGGGTGCAGTGACTGAGGCATCAGTGACAAACTGTACTAACACTGAGCTGCTGCTGCCAGTCAGAGCTGGGATAGACATACTGCCACATGTTTTATCTCGTAGGACAGGTGAGCTCGTACTGGAACCATCATAGACTTTGATATAGTCACTGGTACAGCTTGGTGTGTTCTGGATATTGAAACTATTAAACTGCAGCTGGACCTGTAAGGAATTGGCAAAATAAATACAAACAATATATATGAGAGTGTGTATGGTACCAAAGTTTATAATGGCATTATTTACTAAAATAATGAGGTTATCCTTTACATAAATGAGATGCTGCGTTCAGAGAACACATTCACTTGAAATGTGTCAGTCACCAGTCGAAACACAGCAGAATAACTAATAACGTAATACTTGGTTCTTAAGGTATACTTGACATTGACTACTAGAAGTAGACCCCAAGCCACAACTATGACACACAGGAGACACTTTATTTCATGTTAATATTAAAATGTCTGATGGGCCTTCTGGAGTCAGTGGACTCTGTTCCTGACAAAAATTAAACCTTCTACACTTGCTCAGGTTTTTGCTAAGGTTATGGTCACAATGGGAGGAACATTAGAAAATGTAGATACAAAAAGACCTAACCCTAAGGCCAGAGGTTATTTCATTTATATTAAAAGAAACTGGATTCACTTTAACAAACTTTATCATAAGAAGAAGAATGGCAGAAACATCCAAGGTCTCAGTCATATTTACCTGCCCACTTGGTATTTGTATCAGGTAGACATAGTTTGCATTATTTGGATATGGGGAAGGGTAGCTGGGAGACGTAAAGGTCCCTGAAGCTCCAGTTAACAGAATTTGAGTTGGCCCAGAAGTAACTGCACAGAGAGAAGAGAATAAGGGTGTCAATGAATGCTTCCTATGTTTATTTTATTGTATGGATTCATTTCTATATTTAATGTTGTGTTATAATTATGTTTGCTCCGTAAATCATCTTCTGATGGTGTATTTCTTTAATGAAACCATATATACTGTTACTATAGGGTGGTCCAGATCTAATTATGCAATTTTCATTACGCTATAACTTTTTAAGTTTATTACATAGAAAATCACCCAAAAAATCCCAGACCATCAAGAAGTGTGCGAACTGACAACACGAAGAATCGTCCCCTCATAAATCAAATCATATTTTGAGATGCAAATAACGGTGCAGTTTATTGATTTACTTACAGGTGCTGTAGGAAGCAATGAAACCGGGTGCAGTGACTGAGGCATCAGTGACAAACTGTACTAATATTGAGCTGCTGCTGCCAGTCAGAGCTGGGATAGACATATTGCCGCATGTTTTATCGAGTAGGACAGGTGAGCTCGTACTGGAACCATCATAGACTTTGATATAGTCACTGGAACAGCTTGGTGTGTTCTGGATATTGAAACTATTAAACTGCAGCTGGACCTGTAAGGAATTGGCAAAATAAATACAAACAATATATATGCGAGTGTGTTTGGTACCAAAGTTTATAATGATGCTATTTTATAAAGTTACTAGGGGTCTTCCCCACCTGCTCGCTTCGCTCGCCAACCCCCTGCCTGCGCTATGTGCCAGCAACTTCGTGTCTCTGCTGCTCGCATATGTGGATTTCACTTTCACCAAACAACAGATCTTTTAATTCTTCTTGGATACACCTCTCTATTGGGAAGAAACACTACTTTTCTCTGATGGCAACATGAATTAGGCAATCTACAAGTGTCCGACTTAAAGTTTAAACCTGAACAATATGGTTGATCTCTTTTCACTATTCTGTTATTTGACAGAGTAATAATTTCCATTTGTTTGCGCTAATCACAATCTTTACTATCATTTTTTTGAGAATTTCGAATTTTCATACTTCCATTATCTCTAACCTGCTCTGCACGTGTATCGTGCCAACATTTTTTAATTCTTTACGACGTTCTACTTTGTCATCTACTCTTTGTCTTTTATTTCCAGCCCCAGGCATGGTTAAAAATCTTGGCACAAAGTCTCGTCTCACGGGACGTGAAAGTGTCTCTCAGAGAAAGTCACGTGTCATCTCTCTTCCCAAGATTTTTTTATTATAATAAAGAGGTGAGGCTATCCTTTACATAAACAAGATGCAGCATTCAGAAAAAACATTCACTTGAAATGTATCAGTCACCAGTCGGAACACAGAAGAATAACAAATAACTTAATACTTGCTTCCCAAGGTATACTTGACATTGACCACTAGAAGTAGACCCTAAGGCACAACTATGACACACAGGAGATGCTTTATCTCACGTTGATGTTAAAATGTCTGATGGTCCTTCTGGAGTTAGTGGACTCTGTTCCTGACAAAAATTAAATCTTCTATACCTGCTCAGGTTTTTGCTAAGGTTACAATCACAATGGGAGGAACATTAGAAAATGTAGATACAAAAAGACCTAACCCTAAGGCCAGAGGTTATTTCATTTATATTAAAAGAAACTGGATTCACTTTAACAAACTTTATCATAAGAAGAAGAATGGCAGAAACATCCAAGGTCTCAGTCATATTTACCTGCCCACTTGGTATTTGTATCAGGTAGACATAGTTTGCATTATTTGGATATGGGGAAGGGTAGCTGGGAGACGTAAAGGTCCCTGAAGCTCCAGTTAACAGAATTTGAGTTGGCCCAGAAGTAACTGCACAGAGAGAAGAGAATAAGGGTGTCAATGAATGCTTCCTATATTTATTTTATTGTATTGATTAATTTCTATGTTTGATGTTGTGTTATAATTATGTTAGCTCCGTAAAGCATCTTCTGATGGTGTATTTCTTTAATGAAACTATATATAATTTTACTAATAACACATCATATTTTGAGATGCAAATAAGGGTGCAGTTTATTGTTTTACTTACAGGTGCTGTAGGAAGCACTGAAACCGGGTGCAGTGACTGAGGCATCAGTAACAAACTGTACTAACACTGAGTTGCTGCCGCCAGTAAGAGCTGGGATAGACATACTGCCACATGTTTTATCGAGTAGGACAGGTGAGCTCGTACTGGAACCATCATAGACTTTGATATAGTCACCGGAACAGCTTGGTGTGCTCTGGATATTGAAACTATTAAACTGCAGCTGGACCTGTAAGGAATAGGCAAAATAAATACAAACAATATATATGCGAGTGTATATGGTACCAAAGTTTATAATGGCATTATTTAATAAAATAATGAGGTTATCCTTTACATAAACGCGATGCTGCATACAGAGAACACATTTACTTGAAATGTATCAGTCACCAGTCGGAACACAGCAGAATAACTAATAACGTAATACTTGCTTCCTTAGGTATACTTGACATTGACCACTAGAAGTAGACTGCAAGGCGCAACTATGACACACAGGAGATGCTTTATCTCACGTTGATGTTAAAAATCTGGCAGTCCTTCTGGAGTTAGTGGACTCTGTTCCTGACAAAAATTAAATCTTCTTTACCTGCTCAGGTTTTTGCTAAGGTTAGAATCACAATGGGAGGAACATTAGAAAATGTAGATACAAAAAGACCTAACCCTAAGGCCAGAGGTTATTTAATTTCTATTAAAAGCAACTGGATTCAGTTTAACAAACTTTATCAAAAGAAGAAGAATGGCAGAAACATCCAAGGTCTCAGTCATACTTACCTGTCCACTTGGTATTTTTATCAGGTAGACATAGTTTGCATTTTTTGGATATGGGGAAGGGTAGTTGGGAGACGTAAAGGTCCCTGAGGCACCAGTTAACAGAATTTGAGTTGGCCCAGAAGTAACTGCATAGAGAGGAGAGAATGAGAGTGTCAGTGAACGCTTCCTAGTTTTACTTTATTGTAGTAATTTGCTGTGTTATTATTTTAGCTCTCTAAAGCATTTTCTGATGGTGTATTTCTTTAATGAAACTGTATATGCTTTTACCATTAACACATCATATTTTGAGATGGAAATAAGGGTGCAGTTTATTGTTTTACTTACAAGTGCTGTAGGAAGCAATGAAACCGGGTGCAGTGACTGAGGCATCAGTGACAAACTGTACTAATATTGAGCTGCTGCTGCCAGTCAGAGCTGGGATAGACATACTGCCACATGTTTTATCGAGTAGGACAGGTGAGCTCGTACTGGAACCATCATAGACTTTGATATAGTCACTGGAACAGCTTGGTGTGTTCTGGATATTGAAACTATTAAACTGTAGCTGGACCTGTAAGGAATAGGCAAAATAAATTCAAACAACATATATGCGAGTGTGTATGGTACCAAAGTTTATAATGGCCTTATTTACTAAAATAATGAAGTTATCCTTTACATAAATGAGATGCTGCGTTCAGAGAACACATTCACTTGAAATGTATCAGTCACCAGTTGGAACACAGCAGAATAACTAATATGTAATACTTGCTTCCTTAGGTATACTTGACATTGACTACTAGAAGTAGACCCCAAGGCACATCTATGACACAGAGGAGACGCTTTATTTCACGCTGATATTAAAATGTCTGACGGTCCTTCTGGAGTCAGTGGACTCTGTTCCTGACGAAAATTAAACCTTCTACACTTGCTCAGGTTTTTGCTAAAGTTACCATCACAATGGGAGAAACATTACAAAATGTAGATACAAAAAGACCTAACCCTAAGGCCAGAGGTTATTTCATTTCTATTAAAAGAATCTGGATTCAGTTTAACAAACTTTAGCATAAGAAGAAGATAGGCAGAAACATCCAAGGTCTCAGTCATACTTACCTGTCCACTTGGTATTTGTATCAGGTAGACATAGTTTGCATTTTTTGGATATGGGGAAGGGTAGTTGGGAGACGTAAAGGTCCCTGAGGCACCAGTTAACAGAATTTGAGTTGGCCCAGAAGTAACTGCACAGAGAGAAGAAAATAAGGGTGTCAATGAATGCTTCCTATATTTATTTTATTGTATTGATTAATTTCTATGTTTGATGTTGTGTTATAATTATGTTAGCTCCGTAAAGCATCTTCTGATGGTGTATTTCTTTAATGAAACTGTATATAATTTTACTAATAACACATCATATTTTGAGATGCAAATAAGGGTGCAGTTTATTGTTTTACTTACAGGTGCTGTAGGAAGCACTGAAACCGGGTGCAGTGACTGAGGCATCAGTGACAAACTGTACTAACACTGAGTTGCTGCCACCAGTAAGAGCTGGGATAGACATACTGCCACATGTTTTATCGAGTAGGACAGGTGAGCTCGTACTGGAACCATCATAGACTTTGATATAGTCACCGGAACAGCTTGGTGTGCTCTGGATATTGAAAGTATTAAACTGCAGCTGGACCTGTAAGGAATAGGCAAAATAAATACAAACAATATATATGCAAGTGTGTATGGTACCAAAGTTTATAATGGCATTATTTAATAAAATAATGAGGTTATCCTTTACATAAACGCGATGCTGCATACAGAGAACACATTTACTTGAAATGTATCAGTCACCAGTCGGAACACAGCAGAATAACTAATAACGTAATACTTGCTTCCTTAGGTATACTTGACATTGACCACTAGAAGTAGACTGCAAGGCGCAACTATGACACACAGGAGATGCTTTATCTCACATTGATGTTAAAAATCTGGCAGTCCTTCTGGAGTTAGTGGACTCTGTTCCTGACAAAAATTAAATCTTCTATACCTGCTCAGGTTTTTGCTAAGGTTAGAATCACAATGGGAGGAACATTAGAAAATGTAGATACAAAAAGACCTAACCCTAAGGCCAGAGGTTATTTAATTTCTATTAAAAGCAACTGGATTCAGTTTAACAAACTTTATCAAAAGAAGAAGAATGGCAGAAACATCCAAGGTCTCAGTCATACTTACCTGTCCACTTGGTATTTTTATCAGGTAGACATAGTTTGCATTTTTTGGATATGGGGAAGGGTAGTTGGGAGACGTAAAGGTCCCTGAGGCACCAGTTAACAGAATTTGAGTTGGCCCAGAAGTAACTGCATAGAGAGGAGAGAATGAGAGTGTCAGTGAACGCTTCCTAGTTTTATTTTATTGTAGTAATTTGCTGTGTTATTATTTTAGCTCTCTAAAGCATTTTCTGATGGTGTATTTCTTTAATGAAACTGTATATGCTTTTACCATTAACACATCATATTTTGAGATGGAAATAAGGGTGCAGTTTATTGTTTTACTTACAAGTGCTGTAGGAAGCAATGAAACCGGGTGCAGTGACTGAGGCATCAGTGACAAACTGTACTAATATTGAGCTGCTGCTGCCAGTCAGAGCTGGGATAGACATACTGCCACATGTTTTATCGAGTAGGACAGGTGAGCTCGTACTGGAACCATCATAGACTTTGATATAGTCACTGGAACAGCTTGGTGTGCTCTGGATATTGAAACTATTAAACTGTAGCTGGACCTGTAAGGAATAGGCAAAATAAATTCAAACAACATATATGCGAGTGTGTATGGTACCAAAGTTTATAATGGCCTTATTTACTAAAATAATGAAGTTATCCTTTACATAAATGAGATGCTGCGTTCAGAGAACACATTCACTTGAAATGTATCAGTCACCAGTCGGAACACAGCAGAATAACTAATAACGTAATACTTGGTTCTTAAGGTATACTTGACATTGACCACTAGAAGTAGACCCCAAGGCACAACTATGACACAGAGGAGACGCTTTATTTCACATTGATGTTAAAATGTCTGATGGTCCTTCTGGAGTCAGTGGACTCTGTTCCTGACAAAAATTAAATCTTCTATACTTGCTCAGGTTTTTGCTAAGGTTACGGTCACAATGGGAGGAACATTAGAAAATGTAGATACAAAAAGACCTAACCCTAAGGCCAGAGGTTTTTTCATTTCTATTAAAAGAAACTGGATTCACTTTAACAAACTTTATCATAAGAAGAAGATAGGCAGAAACATCCAAGGTCTCAGTCATACTTACCTGCCCACTTGGTATTTGTATCAGGTAGACATAGTTTGCATTTTTTGGATATGGGGAAGGGTAATTGGGAGACGTAAAGGTCCCTGAGGCACCAGTTAACAGAATTTGCGTTGGCCCAGAAGTAACTGCACAGAGAGAAGAAAATAAGGGTGTCAATGAATGCTTCCTATATTTATTTTATTGTATTGATTAATTTCTATGTTTGATGTTGTGTTATAATTATGTTAGCTCCGTAAAGCATCTTCTGATGGTGTATTTCTTTAATGAAACTATATATAATTTTACTAATAACACATCATATTTTGAGATGCAAATAAGGGTGCAGTTTATTGTTTTACTTACAGGTGCTGTAGGAAGCACTGAAACCGGGTGCAGTGACTGAGGCATCAGTGACAAACTGTACTAACACTGAGTTGCTGCCACCAGTAAGAGCTGGGATAGACATACTGCCACATGTTTTATCGAGTAGGACAGGTGAGCTCGTACTGGAACCATCATAGACTTTGATATAGTCACCGGAACAGCTTGGTGTGCTCTGGATATTGAAACTATTAAACTGCAGCTGGACCTGTAAGGAATAGGTAAAATAAATACAAACAATATATATGCGAGTGTGTATGGTACCAAGGTTTATAATGGCATTATTTAATAAAATAATGAGGTTATCCTTTACATAAACGCGATGCTGCATACAGAGAACACATTTACTTGAAATGTATCAGTCACCAGTCGGAACACAGCAGAATAACTAATAACGTAATACTTGCTTCCTTAGGTATACTTGACATTGACCACTAGAAGTAGACTGCAAGGCAACTATGACACACAGGAGATGCTTTATCTCACATTGATGTTAAAAATCTGGCAGTCCTTCTGGAGTTAGTGGAGTCTGTTCCTGACAAAAATTAAATCTTCTATACCTGCTCAGGTTTTTGCTAAGGTTAGAATCACAATGGGAGGAACATTAGAAAATGTAGATACAAAAAGACCTAACCCTAAGGCCAGAGGTTATTTAATTTCTATTAAAAGCAACTGGATTCAGTTTAACAAACTTTATCAAAAGAAGAAGAATGGCAGAAACATCCAAGGTCTCAGTCATACTTACCTGTCCACTTGGTATTTTTATCAGGTAGACATAGTTTGCATTTTTTGGATATGGGGAAGGGTAGTTGGGAGACGTAAAGGTCCCTGAGGCACCAGTTAACAGAATTTGAGTTGGCCCAGAAGTAACTGCATAGAGAGGAGAGAATGAGAGTGTCAGTGAACGCTTCCTAGTTTTATTTTATTGTAGTAATTTGCTGTGTTATTATTTTAGCTCTCTAAAGCATTTTCTGATGGTGTATTTCTTTAATGAAACTGTATATGCTTTTACCATTAACACATCATATTTTGAGATGGAAATAAGGGTGCAGTTTATTGTTTTACTTACAAGTGCTGTAGGAAGCAATGAAACCGGGTGCAGTGACTGAGGCATCAGTGACAAACTGTACTAACACTGAGCTGCTGCTGCCAGTCAGAGCTGGGATAGACATACTGCCACATGTTTTATCGAGTAGGACAGGTGAGCTCGTACTGGAACCATCATAGACTTTGATATAGTCACTGGAACAGCTTGGTGTGCTCTGGATATTGAAACTATTAAACTGTAGCTGGACCTGTAAGGAATAGGCAAAATAAATTCAAACAACATATATGCGAGTGTGTATGGTACCAAAGTTTATAATGGCCTTATTTACTAAAATAATGAAGTTATCCTTTACATAAATGAGATGCTGCGTTCAGAGAACACATTCACTTGAAATGTATCAGTCACCAGTCGGAACACAGCAGAATAACTAATAACGTAATACTTGGTTCTTAAGGTATACTTGACATTGACCACTAGAAGTAGACCCCAAGGCACAACTATGACACAGAGGAGACGCTTTATTTCACATTGATGTTAAAATGTCTGATGGTCCTTCTGGAGTCAGTGGACTCTGTTCCTGACAAAAATTAAATCTTCTATACTTGCTCAGGTTTTTGCTAAGGTTAGAATCACAATGGGAGGAACATTAGAAAATGTAGATACAAAAAGACCTAACCCTAAGGCCAGAGGTTTTTTTCATTTCTATTAAAAGAAACTGGATTCACTTTAACAAACTTTATCATAAGAAGAAGAATGGCAGAAACATCCAAGGTCTCAGTCATACTTACCTGCCCACTTGGTATTTGTATCAGGTAGACATAGTTTGCATTTTTTGGATATGGGGAAGGGTAGTTGGGAGATGTAAAGGTCCCTGAGGCACCAGTTAACAGAATTTGAGTTGGCCCAGAAGTAACTGCACAGAGAGAAGAGAATGAGAGTGTCAGTGAACGCTTCCTAGTTTTGTTTTATTGCAGTAATTTGCTGTGTTATTATTTTAGCTCTCTAAAGCATTTTCTGATGGTGTATTTCTTTAATGAAACTGTATATACTTTTACTATTAACACATCATATTTTGAGATGCAAATAAGGGTGCAGTTTATTGATTTACTTACAGGTGCTGTAGGAAGCAATGAAACCGGGTGCAGTGACTGAGGCATCAGTGACAAACTGTACTAATATTGAGCTGCTGCTGCCAGTAAGAGCTGGGATAGACATACTGCCACATGTTTTATCGAGTAGGACAGGTGAGCTTGTACTGGAACCATCATAGACTTTGATATAGTCACTGGAACAGCTTGGTGTGTTCTGGATATTGAAACTATTAAACTGCAGCTGGACCTTTTAGGAATAGGCAAAATAAATACAAACAATATATATGAGAGTGTGTATGGTACCAAAGTTTATAATGGCATTATTTAATAAAATAATGAGGTTATCCTTTACATAAACGCGATGCTGCATTCAGAGAACACATTCACTTGAAATGTGTCAGTCACCAGTCGGAACACAGCAGAATAACTAATACAGTATGTAATACTTGGTTCTTAAGGTATACTTGACATTGACCACTAGAAGTAGACTGCAAGGCGCAACTATGACACACAGGAGATACTTTATCTCACATTGATGTTAAAATGTTTGACGGTCCTTCTGGAGTCAGTGGACTCTGTTCCTGACAAAAATTAAACCTTCTTTACCGTTCAGGTTTTTGCTAAGGTTACAATCACAATGGGAGGAGCATTGCAAAATGTACTGTAGGTACAAAAAGACCTAACCCTAAGGCCAGAGGTTATTTCATTTCTATTAAAAGCAACTGGATTCAGTTAATCAAACTTTATCACAAGAAGAAGAATGGCAGAAACATCCAAGGTCTCAGTCATACTTACCTGTCCACTTGGTATTTGTATCAGGTAGACATAGTTTGCATTATTTGGATATGGGGAAGGGTAGCTGGGAGACGTAAAGGTCCCTGAAGCTCCAGTTAACAGAATTTGAGTTGGCCCAGAAGTAACTGCATAGAGAGGAGAGAATGAGAGTGTCAGTGAACGCTTCCTAGTTTTATTTTATTGTAGTAATTTGCTGTGTTATAATTATGTTAGCTCTGTAAAACATCTTCTGATGGTTTATGTTTTAATTAATCTCTGTATACTTTGACTAATAAACACATCACATTTTGAGACACAAACAAGTGTGCAGTTTATTGATTTACTTACTGGTGCTGTAGGAAGCACTGAAACCGGGTGCAGTGACTGTGGCATCAGTGACAAACTGTACTAACAATGAGCTACTGCTGCCAGTCAGAGCTGGGATAGACATACTGCCGCATGTTTTATCGAGTAGGACAGGTGAGCTTGTACTGGAACCATCATAGACTTTGATATAGTCACTGGAACAGCTTGGTGTGTTCTGGATATTGAAACTATTAAACTGCAGCTGGACCTTTTAGGAATAGGCAAAATAAATACAAAAAATATATATGTTAGTATGCATGTTACCTAAGTTTAATATGGCACATAAACAAGATGCTTCAATTACAGAATACATTCATTTTAAATGTTTCAGTCACTAATTATAAAGTAGCATTATTAGGGAATTAATTAACAAGCAGTTCCAAACCAGTTAACATGTAAAGCAGGCATGATGCCATAGAAGTCATAACTGTAATTTCTGACAGATGACTTGACAAAAGTGTGTACCATCATGAAGATGTAGAAGTTCAGGAAGTAGTAGTAAAGAATTTAGGCAGCAACTAGAGTAAAACAAATCTAAAGATTGAAATGTTTGCACTCTAGGTGCTGTACTGTAGCAAAGGATGAAATAGACTTGAATAATAAAATCATAGTGTCACTTACTTCCCCTGTCTTAGACTGACTCCTTCGAGAATTGCTTAACTTGAATTTTCTTTAACAGTAAATGCAAATGTCTCACTAAAGCATTTGATATGGTGTGAATAATACATATTGTAGACATGTGCAGCATGAATGATGCTGTATACCTTAAACTGAATGTATGACCAACTTTATTTCAGTTCTCATCAGTCAGAATTCAACCCGGTAATGTATTGATGAGATGTGGTGAGTTAATTGTTAGTTTCTTGCAATATTTGCAGTGTTTTTCTACTGAGCAGAACTCCACAACCACCATATTAATTTAGACATCAGTGGTGAGCAATCAAATGTTATATGCACTACCTCTCATGGACTGAACATCATTTTTTTCACAGAAATTCC
This sequence comes from Polypterus senegalus, assembly GCF_016835505.1. NCBI lineage: Eukaryota > Metazoa > Chordata > Cladistia > Polypteriformes > Polypteridae > Polypterus > Polypterus senegalus. The sequence continues at coordinate 101,705,870 of NC_053154.1, forward strand.
TTGTGATATCTAAGGAAATATTAAGTTAATTTAGTCCTTTTTACAAATACTAGTAGCTACAGTAGATGGCTTATCCAAATAAGCACCCTAGTCACACTCACCTGTCCACTTGGGATGTGAATCAAGTACAAATAGTTTGCGTTCACTGGGTAGGGGGATGGATAATTTGGAGAAGTAAAAGTCCCTAAAGTACCATTTAGCTGCAATTCAGTTGGTCCAGATTTTTCTGCATGGGGTAGTTAAAAAGAACAGGTTAGTAAATACAATATGTTTTGTTCTTGCATTAGAATTTGCATTCATTTGACTTCCAGATGCTTTCAGAAACTCCTTACTATTGTAGCAATTGTAAAGAAGATTGATCCTTTCAATGTCAATGGGACTCAGTTCTTGTCTCTGCCCAATAGGGACTGTCCGATCAGGGATGGGCACAATAGTTTCCATTCCAGTGACATTGCTAAAAGCGTAACTGCAAAGAAAAACATAACTAAGTGATGCACATGGAAATCCTGTCCATGGAACTCTTATTATGTACTAAATCTCTTGGGTCTCATTACATTTCTTTGCTCTAGAGGAGCATTGATATAAAAATATGGCAAAATCTTCTTACTTGCTATAATGCATAACTGAGCTGTAGTCATAAGGCGTTCCAAGGTTGTTGGTGTCCTGTTTTTCAAAGTTTTGGACGTCATCTGTGAAGGAATGTAAACAATATAAATGATGTACTGAAAAATTGTCAGTGTCACATCAGTTTAACTAAAGATTAAATCTGCACTTCCAGGGTCAAACACTATTAGTTTGGCATTTATGAGTTTGCTGTGTATATTTTTCACATTCTACCAAGGACTGGGAGATATGGGCTTAAATTGATATTGTGATTATTTTTACACAAAATGTAATTTTTCAATATTTCTCAAAATACCTTAAATATTGAAGATAAGCATTATATAGGCATGTATTGACAGTAGCAGCTCTATTATTCAAGCCAGAAGTTTGTATGTGTGTTTGGGAGTTCTGCCATGTTTTAATTTCCCCTGGGTAAAAATAAAATCTATCTATCTATCTATCTATCTATCTATCTATCTATCTATCTATCTATCTATCTATCAATCAATCTTTATACACATCTTCTATAAAATGTCCAAAATCTTTTATATATTCTCAAGGCAAATAAAACATTGACAAAGAATTTTTTTTCTTTTTAAAATGATAACAAGTTCTTAAATACTGTAGCTGTGCTTTAAAGAAACAACTAAAATAACATGTTTTTCAAACATTTTTGTTTTTTGAATGTTTGACAGAAAGCAGATAGCCCCAGTTTTCCACTAGACCAGGCATGTCAAACACGAGGCCCGCAACAGAAATTTGTGCGGCACGCATGACAGATACTAATTAGCGCTAAACTTGTACAAAATGATTACTATCGTTTGTGATTGAATCATTCTCCATCTACGACGTTACTTATTGACTTTTCTTACTTCTGCCTTCTGACAAAAGCACGTTTTGGCATTACGGTTCCGGAAACGTCATCTGCTAGTATACAGTAGGTGCAGCCGCGACGTTGCAACTGAAGTGCTAGGCTGCAGCAGCCGCTACACTACTGGCTGGGCTGCTGAGACTGGCCACTGGGCAGAACTGACCATCACGAGTAGTAATAGCACGCATATTTTCACGTTTTTTTGCTCTAGTTTCATTTGATTTTGTGCTAGTTTTGTAACGAACAGTTGAAGATCGGAAGTGGACATGAGAAGTTGGTGAGTTGTTTATTAACCAATTTTTGTGATTTTGAGTTTGTATAATTAGTGTAGGTCAGGGGGCTTTTTGCATATCGGCTTATTTTACAATATAAACTTTGAAGTAAACTAAGTAAAGTAAAATTTGATTTTTGGAGGATTTGTTTTCCAACTTGTATTACTGAGCAATGAATTCAGTGAGCGTTATCGCGATTTCAGCTCACACGAATAGGACTTTGCGCTGTTTACATCACCATACTCTTACAACGTTGAGAATGCGCCTGAGAATATCCAAATGGAATTGATTGAACTGCAGTCAGATTCTATTCTAAAGGCAAAATACAACGACGTTGGTGTGCCAGGCTTGTATGCTTACCTGCCACCCTCGTATGTGCAGATCCATAAGTTGGCATCGAGAGTACGGTCTATGTTCGGAAGCACTTACCTTTGTGAGCAATTGTCTTCATTAATGAAAGCTACCAAAACCCCACATCGCTCAAGACTTACTGTCGAGCACCTTTCATCCCTCATAAAAGTTGCAGTTGCAAAATATTTCAAGCCTGATATTGACAAACTGGTTACTAACAAGTGTTGGGACAAAAGAAATAGATCTCAGACTGTAAGACTCCTATATAAGCAATGAATATAATATAAAGAATATGATATAATAATATAAGGACCTAGCTAAGAGGCTAAGACTCTAATTGAACTCTGTTGTATGGAGATTATATGAAATTGCTTTTCTTTAAACTTTAAGTGTTACATTTTTTAGTTTTCAGTATTGGAAAGAAAGCTACAGTAACTCTGTATAATAGTATAATAGTATTTGTTACAGTGCGGCCCGCTGACGCACGTATGGCAGTCGAAGCGGCCCACCAGTGGTAGCGAGTTTGACATGCCTGCACTAGACTCACTATGTTGAATCCTCCAACATGGAGCCTCAAAAAACAATAAAGAACTACGTAACGTTTAAGTTAGGCAAAATACCCAGTGGAACCCCTACAGATTTTTTTTCTTTTCTCCAGTTTAACTGAAGTTTTTTTTTTTTTCCTGTTCACCATGACCTTATCGTCACACACTATCATTTTGAGAATAAAAAGGTAATTCTATATTTAATGACTCTATTTCTCTTATGTAAGTGTGCATTTTGTATTTTTGCATATTATTAAGGTATTATTATCCATCCATCCATCGTCTAACCCGCTGAATCCGAATAGGGTCACGGGGGTCTGCTGGAGCCAATCCCAGCCAACACAGGGCACAAGGCAGGAACCAATCCTGGGCAGGGTGCCAACCCACCGCAGGACACACACAAACACACCCACACACCAAGCACACACTAGGGCCAATTTAGAATCGCCAATCCACCTAACCTGCATGTCTTTGGATTGTGGGAGGAAACCGAGCGCCCGGAGGAAACCCACGCAGACACGGGAGAACATGCAAACTCCACGCAGGGAGGACCCGGGAAGCGAACCCGGGTCTCCTAACTGCGAGGCAGCAGCGCTACCACTGCGCCACCGTGCCGCCCGGTATTATTATTATCCATTTTAATTTGTTTTTCTTTACATGTAACTACTGTACATCTTTGACATCTTGTAAAGCATGTTGGATTACATATGCTATAGAAATAAACGTTGTTGTTTTTATCTCCTCTACTTACATTTGAGTTTTCTTTGTATGTACAGCATATTGGTCAGCCAGTCAGTAAACATAGCTCTTTGTGTCTGTTTTACATAAGTAAAGACAAACCTCTTGATTCATTACCGCAGTAATCACTGATTATAAAATACAGTGTAATACAGGCTGTATGTAGTGTTTTATGATTAACATAATTTGTAATAGTTCCAAATGATGTTCGCGCAAATCCACGTCTGTCCTTGTCTGACATTGTTTGTATGATGCATGCGGGCATTTATTTTTTAACATGAGCCAGCATAGTAAGTGTTGCTTTTGCAGTCAGGCAACTTGTGTTTTACATCCAGTGCTCTTAGCAGCTTCTTGAATCCTTATTTGTATGTTTTATAGATTGGTACTTTACACGGCTGGGGCCAGGAAAAAACCTGTAAGGGGTGCAGTGACATTTCAGTGGAAACAAAGCAAAACTTCACTTTCATTTTCTATCCCAGTGAACAGTGAAGTGATTTCTCCGTTTTAAAATTGATCTTTATAAATCAGACTGATTTTTTTTCATTAATTGATATTTTATTATCCTATGACTAAAGTCTGCTCACAAAGTAATATGGTTGGATATTTCAGTTCTTTCAAAAAGTCATCAGGAAAACGTAGTGTAGCGCCCCTGGGTCCTAACAGCAGATGGGGTGAGGATACTTGGAGAAGCCAGCTATAAAGCAGGCTCACAAGAGATACTCAGTGGGGCTCACACACATAGCACTTAAAGAGCACATCAACTCTGTGTTCCTGATGCTAAAGGCAATCAGCTTGGGTGTATGGCTAGTGGCGTGCATCAGATGTGCTCATGGAGCCCTGTGGTGTTATGGGTCCACAGCTCGTTTAGCAAAGGCCAGTTTTAACTAAATAATCACCGCTCTCACGGTGGCTTAGCGAGGGGGCGTTGGGCCATAGCAAGCCACGGGGCGATCTGCGGTGTGGGCGTTTCTCACCGAGTGCACAGGTGAGGGACTGCCCACATCCGTGATTTTTCCCGAGGCTAATGTGCTACAGCTGCTATAGCCCCTCGCATTATAAAAAAGAAGCGCGAGTCGGTTGGGGAGAAACAAAAAGATCAGAAAAAGAAAAGAGAATGAGATGGAGGTTAATGGGAAGCAGGTTGGTGCGAGAGAGAGAGAGCCACGAAGAGCGGGTGAGCAAGCAAGCAAACAAGCGCTTGCGGGCAGCTGCGAGGGCCTGGGTGTTGGGGCCTACACCCAGGCATTTGAGTTGATGTTGCTCCCGCTGAGTGAGCAGGTAGCGGGAGTGACCAGGGGATGGCGACGAGCCGCAGAAGGCTGGAAAGGCAGTGGAAGTCGGGAGGCTTGGTGGTGGAGTCCCCAACGTGAGCGACCTGGCCATTGGTGGAAACCAAGTCATGGGGACTGGGATGAGTGCCAGACCGAAGCCAGGGATCGGGAGGTCTACAGTCTCGTGTGAGTGAAGGGAAAAGGGCAGATGAAGAGAGAGAGTGGCTCCCCTGTTGCGAAGCCTGGACAGGGAGAAGCAGGGGAGTCGCAAGTTAAAAGAAGCACCGGGCTTGTTGTGGATTTTTAATGATTGCTTCCTGTACGAACGTTTTAACCTTGTTTAAAAAGGATTGTTCTATTTATTGATTTTATCTCCACGTTTCTTTTTTATGGATTATTTATTTAATGAAGACTTTATGAAAGCATTGCATTTTATGAACACTTTGTTTTTGTTGACTGTTTTAATAAAAGCACTTTTTACCATCCCCTTGCTCAAATGTTGTCTCACTGTTTAGCTCATCGGTGACATTACCGACGGTGTTGGGTTCAAGGGCTTCCGAATATCAGACGGGAGCGTGGAGCCAGAACCTGCATCGTCACAAGCCCAGGTGTCCAGAGTGAGGTGAGGCCGGCACAGCAGGTGTGCCAGCATTGAGAACAAACAATTGAAGGTGCGTGGAGGAGCAGCAGTGGAATTCACTAGCTGGTTCAACTGCTAAAGAAACTTTTTGGGGCTAATTGTAACCAACTTTCCGCAGAATGTTAAATCCATTCTTTCATCTCCTGCGTCCCCAAGGTCGTTACAGTATTTATAAATTTTAATAAAAAATGAACGCTCTTTACGTTGAATATCCATTATTGTAATTAGAAAGATCAATTAATCTGCTATGCAAAAGTACAAATTAAAAAGAAAAAAAAAACGTTCAGGGTGCAGTTTACCCCATACCTGATACATAAACATGCAATAATTCATAGAAAAGAAAATTGCAAAGGCTTCTGATTTTATTCCCGCTTGAAGCGTTTCAGCAGTGTGTTAAAATGGGCAAGTGAGAATTTGTGCTGCACAGACATCTGACTTAGTGTGATGTGATATGAATTACTGGTTAGTGCTGTTATCCCACTGCCATCCCATTCCTAAATAGCAGCACCAGTGGTGACTGCAGAAATTGCAAAGTGAGTTGGCTGGGAAAAAATTGGATGGGCAAGCACAATATGCTGTTCTGTCCCCTTTGAATTTTAAGTTATGGAGGGGCCTGGCTTCTGGAAGAGCCCCCCAGGCCCCCTGAGGAGCAGTAAACCTACCGGTTTGTAATAAGTGTATAAGTTTAATATGTCACTGTGCTCTATGCAAATATATTTTATAAATCTGCCTTTTTTTACTCACATGCACAGAGCCAGATTTAGCACAGGGGTTCACCATGTAAGAACTGCTAGGCAAGCATTTTAAGACAAGACAGTTGGGGACAACTGCAAAATGGGCAATCAGACTGATAACCATTGTATATTATTTCTGTGTGTTAAACTCAGCATGAAATTGTATCCTCTTTTTGCCTTGTTTGGAATGGCATGATTTACCTAAGTGGGGGTCTGCATGTGAAGAAAGAGTATGAGGCATCGGAACATTGACTGGCACACCTTTGATGCCGACAGCCGGATGGCTGATAACGTCATATGAACCTGAAAATCCTTCCAACGCAGTGGCAAAAATGGCAGACTGTATACATCGAGATCCCACTTCAATAATAGTCTTGCTATGGCTTCCTCGTCTGTTGTGCTGCATAAATCGTCATTAAAGAAAGCTAAGTTATTTCTTCTATGTGATTTCTTACTGCCGTATCACTAAGGAAGGGCTATCGCCTTTTAATATCATATCTATATAGATTCGGGTTATGTAACACGCTGCAATTACAAAAGAACTCACTCCAACAAGGGAGCTAACGCTCGATACACTGTTCTAAAGTCTTGCTCTTCTTATCGTTACTCCATTTGTTTTTCCTCACACTTATCACCACCAGGCGCACTGGGCCGAGATGACATAGACGCGCTAGAGATTTTGTCAATTTTCAAAAGGAGTTGTGGAAAATCAAATAAAAGTGGCAAACATCATGATATTCATATTGACCTTTTCTTAAATTTAGAATCAGATCGAACATTTGACATATTGGCCCACCTTAATTCTACCCTAGACTGAATTAATTTTTTCCCCCAAAGTATTCTTGTTTCTTCACACATTCGCCTTGAAAAATGCACATTAGCTACTGGGCACCTGTAAGCATGTAAGCGCCCCTCAACACCCTGTCTAAAATGTGTTTATACCTTCCATCTCTCCAGTGGCGTAGCTCGAGTTCGTGCCACTCGGGGCGGGGCAGGGCTGGGCTTCAATTTGCCGCCCTCCAACATATCTGAATATGTTAAACTATTTAAATAGAAAATGAAAATGACGTATAGAGAAAAATTAAGATAAATTTTGCATAGTTTTATTCATATATAAAGAAACAGCAATCATTTTTTATATACATTTATAAGCATCAACTAGACAAGAATATAGTATAGACGCACTGATAAGCCGTGTTCTGATTATTAGTTTAATATAATTACACTATGAAAACCAGAACCAAAGTAGGGTACAAGTGATTGGTGGGGTTGTTTTCTGCGCAGAGGAAGAACGCATTCGGATTGATAACAAAACGAAATTATAAATCGTAAATTAGTTGTTTATTTTCCTAGAAATTATTATCGGTGTAATTTTTTTTATTTTTGTTATTGCCTCATAAATTTCAACTGCTGTGTCTGATGCCATCACAGGAGGACAGTCTGAACATTACTTTTCAAGCATTTGTGGTTAAAAATCAGAGAATTTGACCATTTTCATTCATGAGTGATATTTTTCCGAACCCTGCTGCTTAAACACAAATTGTACTGAGCCTTTTGGCCAATAATGCCGCCCCCAAATATGTGCCGCCCGGGGCGAAACGCTAAGCTACGTCACTGCATCTCTCTCCATGTCTCTGTACTGGCTAAAAATGGCTGAGAAAATGGAAGGATAATGGCAGTTGTGCAACTGTGATGTATAGACCAAATGCTACCGAGTCTCAAAATGCTGTCAAGTCATCACAGCTGTACTTTAATCACAATTCTAGTGACCTCTTTTGAATGTTTTGGATGTTGTGACAAACCTGAACAAATCTTTGTCACAGTTTTGTTTGCTGTTTGTAACTTACTCTCTGAGATGTACTTCCAAATGATCTCCACATACAGATCTCTGTCACTGCGGGTGTGCTCATGAACAAACCCAAGAGCATGGTTCAGCTCATGCTGGATCACTCCATTATACACACAGCCATTCACATCCAGAGAAACGGTCTGCGCACCTCCTATTTTCCCAATGTATGCGTAACACCTGCAAGGAAGAAAATCATAAGAAAATGCTATAGAATCAGACATGCTTATGAATGTACCTTTAATCTGCATGGCCCATGAAACAGCACCTTGAAGGTAAGAGTTATGACTTGGGGAATCATAACACAACGTTATTAAACTTTTTTAATTGAATTCAAGGTCTCCGACACCTGGATCCTATCCCAACAGCCCTGGAGAGGACATCAGCCCATTACAAGATTAAATGTACATGCACACTCACACTTCTAATCACACAGGGCCAAGTTGGAATAGCCAGAAAAACCTAACCAGTACATCTTTGAAGATGTCAGAGGAAAACCAGAGCACTAAGAGGAAAAACCACACAGGCATTGATACAACAGGCAATCTCCTTACAGGCAACCCCTGGACATGGCATTCAAATACAGAAAGGCAGATTAGTGTGGTGACAGTGCTGCCCACTATGCCACAATGTCACCCATCTGAGAATCAGTCATTATATGTAACTTAAAATGAAAAGCAAACAGCCACCTTTTGAAAGCCCTTTCCCACCAAACAGAAGACATAATCATAAATAATTACCCCACATCAGATTCAATGGAGACATAGTCCACTTCATTAGTTTGAGGGATAAACTGAACACAAGTTTCAGAGGCAAATGTTTTCATGGCATCAAGAATTGTAGACCTCTGTACATTATCTGTCAAAATAAAATAGACATTGAAAATTTTGCTTTTTTGACTTTATTTAGTTTTGGATAACACTTGTTAATTTTCAGGTCACAGGGATAAATAATGTGAGCAAATAAATAAGCACCATTCTTAATCATGTCTGGCATCTTGCACTGTATGCGTTTGTGTTACAGTGTTATGCACACAACCGTCCATCTATTCTCCAGAGTAGGAACCAAACCTCAATGGAATGTCTAACAGGGCACATTCACATACATCATAACATTTTCACACACTTGGCCAATTTAAAGTCCCGAATCAAACTAACCTACAGGATTATGGGATGGGAATATAAATTGGAGTACCTAGAGAAAATTTACAAACACTACACTCAGTGACCAGATAAGAAGTCCTTGGAATTGGGTGGCAGAATCTCTACACTCTGTGGTATTCTTTCAAATTGTTATGCACCTGATTTCAGTCTGTTCATAGATTGGGATGTGACAGCACTGAGTTAAACCTCACTCCAGGATGGGCATTTCCACTTATTATATAAGTGTGTGCATGCATATAACCTCAAATAATCTGGTACCTTATCTGCGGGGAGTTCTTGCTATGGGAATAGGCTTCAGCTACCAGTGAGCCAGCTCTAAAAAGTGTGAGCTAACAAAATGGACAGATTGGTGAATAAATGAAATAGTTATGCTTCCCAATAAACAAGAAGATCAGGTACATACCGAAGACTGATGAAATTGTGTAAGGTACGTAGACAGTCCCATCAGACGACTTAGACCAAAAGCAGTCAGTGCTAGAGGTGAAACACTTCATTGCATTTCTGTTGATTACCCTCCTGATGTCCAGCTCTCTTAGCATCACAGGGTTGTCTGAGGAGAAAGAACAGTTACAAGCCATGTAGACCGAAAAGCAAAAGGTCAAGTGTTTTAAAGGAGTTTCATAAACTAAAATGAAACAATGATCTTACTGACCAAATATTAAGGACAGCGTTTCTCAATGTGGTGTAGGTATAACCCAAAAAAATATGCAAGAAAGGCATATAAAACGTGACGTGTACAGTAAGCCTGATGTGTGTGTTCTAGCAGAATAATTTCACATTTTTGGAATGTTTCAGTTCACAGTATTACTGTATCACTTTGCATTGTAATTATTAAAAGCTGGTGGAAGTAGTTACATTTCTTATTTTTATTTTGAGCCTCAACACCTTGTTTATAGCTGTGTGACCCAGTGGTTAGAAGGTAGACTATGCATCTTTAATCACCATCACTTATTCTTGTGTTTGATGCTGAGAAAGTCACTTAGCCTGCATTTGTAAAAGATATATATATATATATATATATATATATACTGTAAAATATATATGTTGTGGCGGGTGACCGGGTCCCATGCCCGACCGGGACACCCCTTCTGCATATGTTCTGGCGGGGCAGCCATGGGCTCCTCAGTACCGCCCCCAGGACGCTTGGTGGCAGCCTCTCTGTGTGACGTTGCCGCCTCAGTTTCCCGCAGGGTTCCATGGGAGATGGAGTTCTCCACAACCCTGTGGGGATCTAGGGTGGACGACAGGGGGTGCTGCATGGATCTTGGGAGCCTGTTTGGACACCTCTACAGCCCCGCCGGGTGGGCTATAAAAAGGGCCAGCATCCACCACTAATGAGCCAGAATCGGGAGGAAGAGGACAAGGTTACCTGGGAGGAGTGGTGGTGCCAAGGTGAAGAGGAAAAAAGTGTTTGTGAGTTGGCTAAGTGCTTTGGGACTGTGTATTGCCTGTGGGGTTCACGGGGAAGACGTGCCCCACGGGTGGAGAAAAATAAAAACTGTCTTGATTTTACACGTGCCTCTGTGTCAGTCTGTGCCGGGTCGGGTGCTATATAGCGCCTTTATCACAATGTATATACTGTATATATGCCCATTTTACCAATGCTCTGCATTTATAAAGCAACTAGCATGGTGTTTTTTGTAGAAAGGCACTCTAATTATATATTTGTTTCTAATGCATATTTTTTAATACAGTAGCATATAAAGTGTTTAATGTAGAAAAACACTGTATAAAATAAGGTTTTTTTATTTGTATAATAAAAATGTTATAAACAATTAAGCTATATATTTTAAAAATAGCCTCCTGATGGTGCTAGAAGAGTGCTGCTATAAAGACTATTTGTTAAAGCACATGGATAGTAACAAGTTAAGTATACCTCAGCATTTACAAAACACCTTGGGATGGCATACTGTAGAAGGATGATACATAAAGTAAATAAGGTGTGTTTCAAGAAATTTGTAGTTGGAATGCCAAGGTATCATTTCATGGCTAAAAAGAGTTGTGTCAGCTCTCTTTAGTTTCCTGTCCTTGTCTGCCTGTTGTCTGTTGTTATCTTTAGGTCTTTGTAACCATCACTTTCTCTCTGCTATGTTGCTTGTTTGTTTATCTGACAATTTGTACATAAGATTAGATTTGTCCCTCTCAATAGGTGCACCTTTCTGACTGTCTACAGACTTGTGTCTTCTTTTCTCTGTTTTATGCGGCTAGTAATGTCTCTTCTGTTATGATATATTGAACCATTCATTTATATAAGCTTAATAATGCAGTTATTATTTATTCAACAAACTTATATTACGTATACTTCTTACCTTTATGAACTGCAGCAATTCGGGTATAGACATCCACATTTTCAGAATTCTCTACATGTCAGGTACAGAAACAAAGAGTCAGTCCTGTTTTAAGCCAGACATCAAACAATTCATCTTTTTTGTCAAGTGAGGTTAATAAAACAAAGGGCCTTCCACACAGTGCACATGGACATCGCATTTACTAGACTTAAGCTTCACATACACAGGGCTGGACTGGTGCTAGGGCTACCCTGGTCTGCAGTCCGGGACGCACTGACCTACAGGGACATCAAATGAATGAAGAATTATAAGAAAAAAAGAATTGTTCTTTATTTTTTAAATAAGTATTCCTGCTGCTAAATAGAGCCAATTGATTTCGCTCTAACCCCTTTTCTGTTTTCACAGAGATAATATGTCCACATGAAAGTTGTTGTCAATGAGTTTTTATATCTCCTCTCAACTGCAGATTAGTTTTTATGGAAAGCAGTTGTTCAGTGAGGGTTTGCAGCAGCAGGTGAGCTGAGTAGGAGCTGTTGAAATGAGTGATGTGTATTTTTATAACAGTAACGGTTCTTCAGAAATGACCAGTGACAGCAGCATAGATTCTAGCTCTGTGATAGTGAAGCATACGAAGGAGACAATTTTGCACAAACAGTAAATTAGGACATCACTTTGAAATGTGCAAGTTGTAACAACAAGAGTCCTGGACAACTTTTAAAGATACCATTCAATGAATTTCAGCAGCACAAGGCAGGTGTGTCAGAGACAGAGGATCCATTACAGAATTTCAAATTGTTTATAAGTGATGGCATGTTAAAATGTGTTGGTGGATAAAGCCCACATTTGAAACACCATATGGAGTGCAGATGATAGGTGAAAAATATTACAGCTTAGTTCTTAGATGTGTGCATTTAGTTGACAAAAACTTACCATCATTTTGTACTGTTGTGAGAAATCCTTTTTGGAAACAATGTTGATAAAAACTTGTGTCTTTGAGACACTGATAGTAATATTTTCTATACTCTAAATACTTGAGCAAAATGTTGTTGTTGACAAGTCATTAATGGTTGGCAATAGTCATTTGGCAGTGAAGCGATACGTACCTCGTACAATTACTGAGTTGGCTACATCTCTACCGAACAACAGTGTAAAGTTTATTTGGTAATCTGACAAAAGTGCCAATAGTGTACAAACAGGTGAAAAAATAATCTGTTCATGTATATTTATTTTTCAATGTTTTTTTTTCTATTTTCCCTCCCTCTTCCCAGTCTTAAAGGAGATAGTTGAATGAACAAACTAATTTTTTTTAGTATTTGACATGACTTACTGTGCTCTGGTGTTTATTAAGTAAATACTATGCTCTAATTGCTTCTCTGTTACTCTGTATCTATTACTCGGAATTTTAGATGATGATGATGATGATGAAGAAAATAATAGTAATAATAATAATAATACATTTCTTTATATAGTGCCTTTCCCATGGTCAAGGTAATTCAGCCACTGTTCTTAACACCTCATGCATACTCTCACACTACTTGCTATTCTCATGCAATATCAGTTCAAGTTTAGACAACTTCTAAACTTTGAATTCCATTCTAATTTTTCTGTAGTTCCCTTTAAATTGAACAGATGACTACAGACTTAAAGATGTGCTTTGAAAGTGTTCACATATTGTAGATGATTGAGACATTTTACCAAGATGGTAGAATGTAGCTCTCATAGAAAAGGGAGGCTAAATAATTGTAGCATAAAGCAAACTTGCACATAGAATGCTTCAATTCCTATTGCACAATTTAAAGTCCATCCATCCATCTATTATCCAACCCGCTATATCCTAACTACAGGGTCACGGGGGTCTGCTGGAGCCAATCCCAGCCAACACAGGGCGCAAGGCAGGAAACAAACCCTGGGCAGGGCGCCAGCCCACCGCAGCAATTTAAAGTCAAGAGAATGAAATAATAATGATATGTCTTTTTGCCTTCTTCATTTTGTACTTGTTTTTGATCTTGTATTTACTTTCTTGTGTCACTGATTTCATGACCCTAACTATTCTCCCTTTTTGAAATCCATTCCTGTGTGGCCTGTCACAGCCTTGTTGTAACAGGATCTTTATTTATTTGTCACATACATAGTTATACAGGACAACACACAGTGAAATGCATCTCCCTTGTGGTCAGAGCGCAGGGTCAGCCATTGTACAGCACCCCTGGAGCAATTGAAGGTTAGGGGCCTTGCTCAAGGGCCCAGCAGCGTAGCATCTCTTTTGGCAGTGACGGGGATTCGAACCAGCAACCTTCGGGATGCCAGCGCAGATCCTTAGCCTCAGAGACACCACTCTGCCCTTTTGTGCCTCTCCTAACATAAATGTCCTTCTGACCTAAGCAGAAACCTTATGTTGCATAGCTGCTTTCTCCCAGTTTAGCTATTATAAGATTCCTCATTGTTCTGGCAGTATTTATATTTTTGGATTCACCACAAATAAAAGTCAAACATGCAGTAGGAAGAATTCAGAAAAAAACACATTAGAATTTAAGAACGGTGATTCATACGTACCTACAATAGCTGGAGCTGCCTGTAGTAAAAAAAAGAAACGAGAACACAAAATTCAGTTTCAAGCTGCACATTTTCAAAGCAACTTAAAAGAAACCACATCTGTATTAGCTTCCTACCTGCAGTGGCTTAACCAACAGTGAGCTGCTGAGCAGCGTCACAAGCAGAAATGTCTGGCCCATTGTCTAGCAGGCTTACTGGATGCTTCAGACCCCTTTAAACGATCTCTTATATGCTGACTTGAGAGGTGTGTCTAATCATTTAGGACTGCAGGGGGTCATACCCCGATGATAGAGAGCTAATCTGCAAATGCAATATGGTGTTGCACAACCAGTTTCTCTGGTCTGTGATAGATATCACCACAAGAGGTTAAGATCTTAACAATAATTAACAATCATAATAAAGTAATCTCCCTGTGTTATTCATGGTTTGTCAATAACTGTATTAAAATGGTTATAAGGAACAGAAAATAAAGAACTGTTTGTTTATAAATGGCCAAGAGAGTAAGAAAGATTAAATCAGTAGTTGTGCCAGGCAGCTTACCGTTGGCACAATATGAGCATGTATGGCCAATGAGGTGCTGGGTATCTTTTAGCATGACTCCATGCCTTGAAATCAGCCAATCATTTAAACAATAGAATCAACAGATGTTCTATGGGCAGAATATATTTTTACTTCAGCAAGTAGGAAAACATACAAATGGGCATACAAATGGCTTCATACACTAGTGATTCCAAGATAAAATTTAGATTGAGCGGACATGACCTCTGAATTCTCTATCTTGGAGAACTCTTTTGTTGTCTTACTCTAATCACATAAAAGGCAAAAAGCTTCTTTAGGGAGCCTCTACCAGTAAATGCATGAGAAACATTAACATACTGCAGATTAAACAATGGAAGGTGTAATTCCTCATTGCAGCCAAGGGACCTATTTTTACATTCTACTTCCTGAAGCAGTCAGTTACAGGACAAACAGTGATTTCATATGCAATGAGCTCCTAGAGGAATGTAATGCATCTGTAAGACAAAATCGGCATGATGTAGGACAGGGTTTGCACAATAAAAGAAAGATTTGGAAAGAGATTATCAAGGCTGGACCAAACTGGTCTATGTTCTTTGGGCCCATCGAAACAGGCTGCTAACTTATCTTGTCTCTAAAATGACTTACTTCTTACTATGTTATTCTCATTTTCTTTATCATAAATAGATGTTTAATGAATCTTTTATGTCCATTGAGAACCATCTTATCATATGAATATTAATAGAGTGTTACCTTATTATTTCAGCATATGAAAATCCAAAATAGTTGGTGGTTAGTGGTGCACAGAACTCAAGGCTGGCCCTAATCAATGCTTGTGCTGCTTACATTGTCCCTGATGATAATGTCATTTGCTGGAGAAATGTCTATAAAGTATAAATAGAACACACACATCTGAGCAATTTTAATAAAGCGCGTCCTGAGCCACTATGCTTTTCTGATTACACTCTAACACTCTGAGGAGAGGGTGACTTTGGATCTGGCAGACACATCTAACTATACTTAAACGGAAGCACTGCAAATGACTGCTTCCCTTCTTTCGCCAGATTTCTGATCACTGTGACCCATTCCACAAGCCTTAGGCAGAGTTTAATCTATTATTTCCTTATTAGATGTCATCATTAAAAAAGTTATTGTCTACTGTGTGATCTAGCAGAACATCCATGAGTCCGGTGACCTGAAAGATGAAGTCTAAACCTCAGATTTTTTCCTGTGACTTTATATAGGACATTGAATTTGCTTTGCCTGCATGTCTTACTTAGGACACCACCCTGAAATGAACCCCTTGGGAACTCCCCAGAAGCCCTAAATCAAATGTTTGGTGGCTTCTAAAAATACATTTTAAAGTATTTCACAGCTTTCTAATCTACACATATCTGAATATGCAAGAAAGAGTTTTTGCAGCGGGGAGACAACATACTGGGTTTTGGTATTTCAGAATTATTATTACTTTGCTGACTCCTTTATCCAAGGTGACTTATACCATTTAAAATACAATTGGTTATATTTGTTTTGTTTTTGTGACTCGCTCATTTTCTCACAGTGTCAGTAGCAGGATCTGCTACAAAAATGATCTGCTTCAACCTTAATATTCTGTAGCTGACTACACAACAAGCACCTACCTGTTCTGCTACTAACAGTAGAAGTAATGGGACCAGAAGAGGAGGCGTTAATCAAACATTCTGAGCAAAATTCATAACTGGTAGGTCAAAATGATTTGTTATCAAGCCAAAAATAATAACTGAATTTTGTAGTGTAAAATACTTTTCTCAGGGAATGCTAAAAAGTAATTCACATGCTAACTTTCAAGGATTTATCTACAATCTCAAATAACCATGAAGTGCATGTTGCACACTTTAAACCATTGCAGCAACACCATCACACACAACACATTTCTTGTCCTTTTCCCTGGTGACAATGCTGACGCCAATAAAAAGCATAATGCCGTTGGAAAAATACAACAAAATAGTTTAACTACATTAAGTACATTTCAGTCAAAAACCATTATCAAAATAAGAAAATGAATATTTCAAAACCCAAAATACAGTATGTATGACCAAAAAAGCCTGAAAATTCAGAAAAAAGTTTAAAACAAACAGATTTCATGACACTAACTAATTATAACTTAATCTGCCTAATAAATACTGTATGTGTCATTAAAGCTGGCTGTTCTGCATTGTGCTGATCAGAAGTACAGGTTGGCATGGATTGCATGTCTATGTAGATGATGCAGTTTGTCTATTTACGATATTCATATTTTAACTGATCACATTCCTTCATTTATTATAAATTCCACAGTATTAGAGTAAGATATTAGCATCCCGCCAATATTGGAACACCAACAGGACCTTCGCACCTTGCTTACAAACATATTAAAAGTGAAATGATAAATTCTCTACAACATGTGTGCATTGGAATGTCCTGTTTATAGTTCCTTCCCAAAATTCTCCACCCCTTTATATGATCTTCTTCCAGTCTTTACTTTATCTTGCAAACTTGCATGTTAAAGGTGAAAAGTTCTAGAGAGTAGAAAAAGATACTGTATTTAAGTCTCATTTGAAATTCAGCAATATTTGAAAATCTTTAAAAGCTCTTTACTACACCTGGCTTTCCTCCAAATGCTGACATGTTTTTCTGTTATTCTAAAGAGTTTTGGCAATTGGTCAGTCTAACTGACACTACTGGGTGTGTGTGCAAGTGAGCCCTGTGATGAACTGGTGCTGTTCTTCCTGCCTTAAAATGGATGCTGTCTTAATAGATTACCCCAACTACCCTGAATTGGATGTCTGAGAATGTTATATTCTGTATCATATGTTACATTTTTAGTGATCATCAGAGGTGACTGTGTGCAGAGGGTACAGACCTATAAATACCTGGGAGTGCAGCTGGATGATAAATTGGTCTGGACTGTCAATACTGATGCTCTGTGCAAGAGAGGACAGAGCCAACTACCCTTCCTTAGAAGGCTGGCGTCCTTCAACATCTGTAATAAGATGATGCAGATGTTCTATCACACGGTTGTGGCGAGTGCCCTCTTCTACACGGTTGTGTGCTGGGGAGGCAGCATAAAGAAGAGGGACGCCTCACGCCTGGACCAACTGGTGAGGAAGGCAGGCTCTATTGTAGGCATGGAGCTGAGCAGTTTGACATCCATGGCAGAGCGATGGGTGCTAAGCAGGCTCGTGTCAATCATGGAGTCCACTGCATCCACTGAACACTATCATCTCCAGACAGAGGAGCAGCTTTAGTGACAGACTGGATTTTTTTATGGATTTCATATTGCAGTCAATTGCGCCCTGTTTGAGGACATGTGCTGTCTGCAGTGATTTGGTCACCCATCTGTTGCTGTAGTCACAGGCACTGAATCTTCATGGCTTTGACAATGAAAACATAAGGTTAGAATGTACATGTATCTGGAAAAACCAAAGAAGTCACTGAGTCCTTTGTGGATTACTCCAGTTATGAGGTCTCATTGACCCATGGGCTGACCCAAGCTTTTAAATGTTTCTGCTCCATCTGGCGCATGTTTCAACAAATTTAGTCCAGGTCATCACTGCTTGCAGTCTGGCAGAATGTAACAGGCAAAACAGACACAGAAAAGGTGAAGGAGATGCAAACTGCTGCTGGGTACATGGTATGTTTAGCTTAATGGTAGAAGTGGTGGCTATGACTCAAGAAACCTGTCTTCATATCCTTGCACTGCTGTTTCAGGGAGGACAGGAGCTGGGAAGGGAAGTGACACCGTTACCAGACACAAATGATGGAGTTTATAATGAAAGAGTGCAAGACGTGACCTTAGTAGTAAAATCCCTACTTAAGATCACTTCTGCAACTCCTTCAAGATAAATATTCTGATTTTTGTCAATTTGTGCAGTTCCACAACCATCTCATGCTACATAAATTCATATACTCAGATTCTGTACAGGTCAAGGTCCAAGGAAATTACTTCTTTCCAATCTTGCATATTCTTTTTTTTTTAATTTTACTTTATTGAACTTATTAAAAGCAAGTAACATTCCATACAAACAAGTCAAGCTTTTTGTGACTATTATGATATATATATATAAAAATAACACAACACAGTGGCACGGCATTGTTAGTTTTAAGGCTCATTTGAACAGATCTAGGACATGCAGCACTTAAGGAATGTGAACTTTTCCTAATTTCATTTGCCTCCTGGGGGCTGTGGGGGGTTCATGAGGTGTGCAAGGGTTTTGGTCTCCTGTGGATGTTTACAAAGAGGTGCTGGTATTCACTGGTATGTTAAGAAAAGGTGCCAGTATGGTGAAACTTAGATCATACAGGCGAGTACCAGCCCACTTCAAATACTGCTGCTAATGTATGGCAGCTAGTATGGTGGCATCTCAGGCTCTGACGCTGTTCAGTATCATGGTGATCAGACACAGTTCAAGGTGGTGTACATCACAAGCACATGTTTGGCAGAAAGCCGCTTTGCGAATTCAGGGCCAGTGCTCTTGTTCAGAGAGATAGCTGGCAGCCCAGTTTGTACTTTACAGGGCACCTCTTTTTCACAGAGCTTCAGCCCTAACACATTCCATTTTATTAGGTACAGTGTTATAACATGTCAAGATTGTGTGCAGTTCAATGGTAGAATCGGCAAGACTTAACTTTTAAGGAGTTTTTGAAGGCAGCATGGTAGTACACACCAGAAATGTCAGCATGAATGTATCAGGATACATACAGTGGTGAAATCCCTTTATATGTTTAGAGCAACATTTAATGCCCAAAGGTTGAGGATAGCTGAAACCTTTTCCCTGTTTGGTGTATACTTTCATGGCATCAGTGTGCCCATCTATATTTTTTTCAGCAGCAGAACGATCTAATTATTGGGCACATTAGATTCATCATGGACCTGTACCCCTGAGCCTCACTTTTCAGTTTGTCAAGCCTCCATCCCAATGAATTCAGCTTTAAAAGGCCACCTGTCAATAAAAGTAGCCACCCAGTGCAGTGTTAGTATTAGTTTGGTCAGTAATTTTGTTGCCTTTTTTAAAGGTTGTGCTATCTGTATTACCTAGAATTATGCATTAGTCAGAGGAAAAAGAAAGAAGTGTAAGCTGAATGGAAAATGCATAAGGAGGATATTGTATCATATTGTTTGTGGCTGTGCATTTTTATTATCATTACAACTTTGTTGTTTTTTTGTTTGTTTGGATTATTTGTTGAGGATTTTGCTAGCGTTTTCATCTAATGAATTACAGATAACATCTTGATATTTAATATGGTCTTCTGTATTTCTCTTGGACTTCCCTGCATTGTAAGATCTCTTTATCAAGCAGTTGTTTCCAAAAAAGGTAGTAATTGTGTAAGTCATTAGCTCCTTTTATCTAGAGCTGTCCAAGCAGCATTTGAGCAGTTTTTATTCTATCGGCTTATCTGTTTCATTTAGCATACATTTACACTTGACTTAGTAGAAGCAGTTTTAACATGAAGTGTTTTCTGAAACACATCATCATTTCAAAGCCTGAAGGTTTCCTGTTACTTGCGGGGATCCATTCAGAAAAGTACAAGAGCTGTAAAAATTAAAGATGTTTATTGTAAGTTAAGCCATTGTCAAAGGAAGGGAAATGGAACTAAACATCCCCTCTTATGCATATAAAAAGCATCCCCTAATGTATTTCTTTACTAAAACATTCATTTGATGGCTCCCATTCACAGTAATCACTTCTAAAGTTTAATTATAGATGAAAAAGGTTCAGTACCACAATCTCTTGTAACCTGAAAGACTAGTAGGTCTGGAAAGTCTGTAACAGCTCTTTCTGATAAAGGTATCAGACAAATTTCAAGAAGAACATTTCTGTTTCATTTTTAGCATCACAAAGCTTTGTATTAATTATTATTATATTATTAAAGCTGTCCATGAATATCATCTTGACCAGTTTATTAGACTGGATCAAAAGAAGCTTTGTGCCGGTTAAGCTGTTCTCAAATTTAATGTCTTGTGCAAATTCCTATTTTTTTCTGCTCTTTATTTCAATATTTACAGTACAGTTATACTTTAAGGAATCAAAATTTGCTATATTCTCAGTTCACAATCTGAATGCAGAAACACAAAAACCATAAATCAGATTAAGAGTGGATTTGAAAGATAACTTACCCGATGATAATTTAGTTAATACAAACACCTGAGTTATTTATCCCTCTTTTTTCACACATAAGGAATCAATTGAGTTCCCAAGAACTATTACTTGCAGGATTTATTATTTCATATAAATTAAATTTGCTTGCCAATTAGAAACTAAAATATGTATTTGTATGGTATCTCTGCAGTGTCTTGTCCAGGTTTGTTTTCTGCCTTCCACCTAAGGCTCCTCAATTCAGCAGGAATGGGTGAATGTGTGGACATTCTTCACTACATTGCCCTAACATAAATAACTGGCCATATGATGAGAATTCTCTAATGGAAGGCCATTCCATCAACGTTTAGTTCTTGTCTTTCACTCATTAATGCTAAGACCTGGTAATAAATAATGCAGGTTCCATAAATGGATGTGAATATAAGCATGTAATTTACATAGTACAAATGACAATCTTCTTAACACGTCCAGATTAAATGTTTAAATAAAAAAAGATAAAACTTAGAATCAAACATAATAATGAATTAATAAAATTAAAACATTAGTAATCATTGAAACATTAAGAAAAAGAAATAAAAAGAAAATAAATACTACAGAAACATATACTGTAACTTAAAATCAAAAGAAAAGATCACACTAAAAAGTCATTTGGATTAAAGAAAAGTCGTGGTTTGGTAAAATTGTAAAAAGACATGTATTATATTGTAGTTTTCTTAGAGGTTTTTGTAGATTGAATGAAATTAAGGACACAGGATTCAATAATCATCATTGTCATCAGGTTAGCTGGTCACTTCCCAAGTCTTTTTTCACTACTCTCACGGTGACATCTTTTGGTGGTGAAATCTATTATTTTCATAATATCTGATGCTGCTCCCAACCACTTTTTCTTCATCCTTTCTCTTGGTCTCATCCTGTCTCATTTCTTCAGCCAGTCGTCTTCTGCCTCTCTTTCCACATTCCCAAAGCACCCAAGCCTGTTTCCCTTCAGCACAACACCTATTATCTACACAACTTTCTATATAATACGCAACTGTGGCTGTTCATTTGTCTGTCCAGAATTTTAAATCACCTGTAGCTCGCAAACCGTTTGACCTATTGACTTGAAATTTGGTATACAAATACTACTTGACGTCTGCTATCCGCTTTCGGGGTGATGATTGACATCAAAGGTTATTCCTTTTTTTATTTTTATTTTATTTTATTGTAGAATCAACTCTCGGCAGTGGCCAGCAGGGCGGCCGTGCGGCACATGCATACTGGCGCCGTTCTCATTCCTACCACCTTCGCCGTCACTTCCTCTACCGCTTCATATCTTAAATCATTCTTGAGGCAGATTGAAGACTTAAGTGCCAGCTTAAGTGAAAAAGTAAAGAATACGTACTAAGTAATTGCAACACAAACACTGACTTAATCAGTTTTAACGCAAAAAGATGATGACGAAAGAAGAGAAGAAGCGGGCCACTAGGGTGGAGAAGACAAGAGCTCAAGAGCAGCAAGCGCATCAACCTCTGAGCAAAGGTGTTTGTTTAGTTGTAAATTAATTATTGACACTGATGGAAAACTCTGAATATGTTACAATGTGATTTAAGATCTTGAATTCTTAAGATACCACATTTATGCAAAACATAAAACTAATAGGAAACATTTGTGGACTGCATGGTTTAGTGATTCTGGCCTTACTTCTGAACATAATATTTT
This sequence comes from Polypterus senegalus, assembly GCF_016835505.1. Taxonomy (NCBI): domain Eukaryota; kingdom Metazoa; phylum Chordata; class Cladistia; order Polypteriformes; family Polypteridae; genus Polypterus; species Polypterus senegalus. The sequence continues at coordinate 101,728,075 of NC_053154.1, forward strand.
TTTAAACTTTCAGTATTATTGATGGGCAGCAAATATACAACCTATAAAGACCTGGCCATTGACACAAATTGATGAATATACACAAGCCTGGTCTGCAATAGAAATAAAATCTTGCTGCACTTCTTTATTTTCTCTGGTTTGTGCCCCAGTAAATACAAATTATTGTCAATATACCAATAATCCAATTGTCTATCAATCACTCAGAGAAGCTTTTACAGTATCTGCTGCACCTCCAAATGCCAATCACCTTTTTCTATCCTCTCAAACATACACAGCATTTAATGTTTGGAAACTGTTTGAGATTAAAATACTTAGAGAATTGTAATGTCTTTGCATCTTATGAACAATTATGCTGCAAATTTAACTTTCCATCAACACAATTTTTCCACTTCTTGTATATCAGAATCTTTGCTGAACGGAACATACACAATTTTGTGCATCTCTCACTCATTTCTATTCCAGAAGAAATGCTGAAAAGTCTTGAAGACTCATACAGCATCTCAATAATATATAAAAACATCATTAAGTATCTTCCTTTTAAAGATCATAGGTTATGGTGGAGAAAGGATCTTTCACTTAACGTCTCTGAAAAGGAGTAGAAGGCAGCCATGCACAGAATACATTCCAGCTCAATATGCTCGAAGTCTTCAATCATTCAACTTAAAATCTTTCATTGATCACATTTATCTCATGTAAAATTGTCTAAAATGTATCCAAGATAAGATCCAACCTGTGAACATTGCAGTCTATCTCCAGCCTCACTGTGCTACATGTTTTGGGGACAAAATGCCTTTGAGTCTTTGAATGCCTATCAGAAAGCCTTGGTGTCACAATCACTTCTAACCCAATAACAGATGTGTTTGGTGTTCCCCCAGATGGTCCTAAAGAGGAGAAGGGCAAATTAATTGTAAGTTAGTGGGTAACTGATGTTCTACACTATTTGAAATTGGAAAAAATTGAATTCACACTTAGAGGATATGTTTGAAACTTTTTAAAAATATGGTAAGATCTAATTACCGAATCTTAGAATAAGCATTTATATTGGGGAAAAGGACATTCTTCCTTCTTTGTTGTTTTTAAAGATTTGCTCTTGCTTTTGGCTCTCCTCTCTTTCTCTGGGGTGGGGTTGAATTCTGTTTAGTTAAGTTCAAAACTTGATTGTATGTAATGTTGTCAAGTTAGACTTGATTGTGTGGCATGTTGTTTTCTTCAAATAAAATTAATAAAAATATAAATAAATAAATACCCAAAAGAACCGGAATACCTGGGGGAAAACTCATGCAGTTCAGGGAAAAACGTACAAACTCCATACAAATAATGGCAAGGTCAGGATTTGAAATTTTGAGGCAATTAATCCAAAGAATGGATAGCAATTGTGGCAGCAATTTGAATAAATGTAAGAAAGTTTTGGATTTAAATAAAATAGTCAATAGTCTTAGGGATAAAAGCATAGAAGCATATTTATCTTTATCATGGATTGGATAAGATGCATTATGAAGATAATATGTAAATTGTGTATGAATTAATCAAAAATAATATGTCCTCTGAGTTTAAAGACAGAATAGAATAAAATAGATTGCTTTTATTGTCACTATACACATGTACAATGAGATTAAAAGCAGCTCCTCCAGTGCAGACATATATGTAGAACACAACAAACAAATAAATAAATGGTGCAAAAAGTTGCAAAAAAAAGTTCTGTGACGCTATGTACATATTGAAAGAATAAATAACTATTCCACTATTGAGTTATTGCACATTATTTAAATAATATAACAAATATAAAAAATATCGCACAATAATGATGATCATGTGCAGTGAGTATGTTGGACCCTGAGAGTAATGATATTGTACAGTATACAGATATTGCACCATTATTATCAATACCATTTACATATTGGATATTGCACAGTTGATGGATAGAAGGAAGTCCAGGGGTTGGGGGGTTAGATTGTGTAGTTAGTGCATGTGTGAGTTTAGAATGGTTGTGGCTTTTGGGAAAAAACTGTTCTTGAGTCTGTTTGTCCTTGTTGTGATGCACCTGTAGCGCCTCCCTGAGGGCAACAGGTCAAACAGATCAGAGCCAGGGAGGGACCTGTCCTTGATGATGTTTTTTGCTCTGCTGAGGCAGTGGGAGGTTTAAATGTCCATCAGGGAGGGGAGAGGGCAGCCGATGATCTTCTGTGCTGCCTTTACTACTCTCTGAAGCCTCCCTGTCTGCCATGGTGCAGCTGCCGTACCATACTGTGATACAGTACGTCAGCAGGCTCTCAATGGACGAGCGGTAGAAGGTCAGTAGCAGGTTGGAGTCCAGGCTGTGCTTTCTGAGGACCCTCAGGAAGTGTAACCACTGCTGAGCCTTCTTGATAACTGTTGTGATGTTGTCTGTCCAGGAGATGACAACGGAGATAAGGATGCCAAGAAACCAGAAGGTATAGACCCTCTCCATACACTCACCGTTGTAAAGGGGGCTAAGTCAGTGCTATGCCTCCTGAAGTTGACAATGATCTCCTTGGTTTTCCTGGTGTTCAGAGCCAGATTGTTCTTCGAACACCAGGCGCTGCCGTACCATACTGTGATACAGTACGTCAGCAGGCTCTCAATGGACGAGCGGTAGAAGGTCAGTAGCAGGTTGGAGTCCAGGCTGTGCTTTCTGAGGACCCTCAGGAAGTGTAACCACTGCTGAGCCTTCTTGATAACTGTTGTGATGTTGTCTGTCCAGGAGATGACAACGGAGATAAGGATGCCAAGAAACCAGAAGGTATGGACCCTCTCCATACACTCACCGTTGTAAAGGGGGCTAAGTCAGTGCTATGCCTCCTGAAGTTGACAATGATCTCCTTGGTTTTCCTGGTGTTCAGAGCCAGATTGTTCTTCGAACACCAGGCTGCCAACTTCAGGATCTCGTCTCTGTAAGCTGCCTCGTCTCCCTTTGAGATGAGTCCGACCACTGTGGTGTCGTCAGCAAACTTGACGATGAGGTTGTTGCTGTGGGCTGGACTGTAGCCGTGGGTGTAGAGGCAGTACAGGAGGGGGCTCAGCACACAGCCTTGTGGGGTACCGGTGTTCAGTGTGCGAATGGAGGAGAGGTGGAGGCCAAGTCTCACAGTCTGGAGCCGGTTGGTAAGAAAGTCTTTTATCCAGACATATGTGAGAGGGTGGAGGCTAAGAGGGACTAGTTTGGTGATGAGAATGTCAGGAATGATTTTATTGAAAGCTGAGCTGTAATCCACAAAGAGCATTCGGACGTAGCTCTGCTGCTGCTCCAGATGGCTCAGCACAGAGTGGAGAGCTACGGCAAAGGCATCTTCTGTGGATCTGTTCATGTAATATGCAAATTGGTAGGGATCAAACTCTTGGGGGAGATAGCCCTTGAAGTGCTGGAGAACCAGTCTCTCAAAGCACTTCATGATTACCGGAGTGAGGGCCACAGGGTGATAATCATTTAGGCTGGTGATGGGAGACTTCTTCGGCACTGGTATGATTGTGGCTGATTTTAGGCAGGACGGAATGACTACCTGGGCTAGGGAGAGGTTGAAGATTTTGGTGAAGATAAAGGTGAGCTGGTGGGCACATGCTCTGAGCACCCTACTAGGTACTCCATCTGGGCCGGCAGCCTTCTTGGGGTTCACTGCCAGGAGCACCCGTCTGACATCGTGCCCCTTTACAGTGAGTGGAGTGGTGCAGGAACCCGGTGAGGGTGGGAGCAGGGCTGGAGCAGGTGCTGTTGTGATGGTTCAAAGCGAGCAAAGAAGCAGTTTAGCTCCTCAGATAGCGGCACACTTAGATCTCCTGTTGTTGCATCACAGCCTCTGTAGTTTGTGATGTTTTGTATTCCCTGACACACCTCTCGTGTATTGTGGCTGGACAGGTGAGACTCTATGCTCTTCTTATGGTCCGTCTTGGCTTTTTTAATTTCACTTTTCAGAGCGGCTCGGGCAGCCCTGTACAGAGCTCTTGTCACCTGTCTTGAAGGCAACGTCGCAGGCTTTGAGGAGTGTATGGACCTGGCTGGTCAAAGAGGGTTTCTGGTTTGGGAAAACCCGAATGTTTTTGTCCACAGTCACATTTCCAATGCAGAACCTGATATAGTCCAGTATCGTTCCTGTGAATGTTTTCAGCTCTTGGTGTTCAAATATGTCCCAGTCTGCCTGTTCGAAGCAGTCCTGTAGCTTGGAGAGTGTATTTTCAGGCCAGGTTGTAACAGTCTTTATGGTGGGCCTGGCACTGCGTCTAAGGGGGATGTAGGCTGGGGAGAGCAGGAGAGAAACATGGTCGGACTGGCCGAGTTCGGGGAGGGGTATGGCTCTGTATGTGTGCTTGATGTTGGAGTAAACATGGTCCAGAGTGTTCTCCCCTTTAGTAGAACACTTAACATGTTGATAAAATTTCAGGAGTAGTCTTCAAGTTGGCCTTGTTAAAGTCTCTTGCAATTATGTGAGCACTGTCAGGGTGAGCTGGCTGCTGTTCATTAATGGTGTTCAGCAGGAGAGAGAACGCCGTGTTTACATTGGCGTCGGGTGGAATGTATACAGCCATGATAATCACTACTGTTAGCTCTCTCTGTAGAAAAAAAGGCCAGCATCTTACAGACACGTACTTGAGGTCAGGGGAACAGTATTTGTCTATAATTGTCCCGTTGTTGCACCAGTTCTCATGCACGTAAATACAGAGCCCACTTTCTCTGCTCTTGCCGGAATTCCTTTGTCCTGTCCCAGCGGAGCAGAAAGCGACCTGCTAGCTGCATGCTAGCATCGGGTACCCCCGGGTGAAGCCAGGTTTTAGTGATAATCAAAACACAGCAGTCACGAACATAGTGATTTCCAGCGAGTTGTAATTCCAAGTCATCCGTTTTATGCACCAGGGATCTGGCATTGGTGAAATACAGGCTCGGTAGAGATGGCTTGTGTGGTTGTTTCTTTACCCTCAGCATAACACCGGATCTGCGGCCCCACTTCTGCTTCCTTTCCCTCCTCCGCCTGCGCCGTCTCCTAGACCCGACAACAATCTATGAAGAGCCCGCTGGTATTGCTATGTTGTCTGGGATGTTGTATGTGTGATGAAAAACACTCGAAACAGATATCTGGCACTGGACACCGATGTCTGTAAGGTTCTGACAGGTGTAGTGGATGTTTGCAGAAACGACAGTGCACAAATAAGCAAGAAAAAAGTACAAAAACAACAAAAAAGAGCACTGAAAAGGAGAGCCGTGAGCCGCTGCGACCATGCGTGCAGCCATACTAACATAAAATGAGATAACATAAGATAACAGTATCTTAGTACAATTTTCAACCAATAAGAGCAATGCTGTCTAGTCATGTAGCTGAAGCAGAAACCTTGACAACATTTAAGAAGTACCTTATGTTCTTAAGGACAAGAAGTCATTACTTATCCACTATTTTGAGTTTAATGAGAAAACAGGAAACAGTCATTTAATTTGATTGACTGGTATAGCCAAGTGTCAAATATCATATTTGCAGACATTTCTTAATGGTTGCACACCTAGACTTTGACATTAAATAAACTCCACTGGGTGTTATGTTACTACCACTGTTATGCATCCTTCCACAAAAAAATGCTTTAAGCAGATAGGAGTCTTTGAGATGCATCATGATAACTTTGGTATCCTGCTGATCAGGTTGTTAATGAGTCCATATTGAGACACAGATAGCCTTTCATGACAAAGACTGTGCCTCCTTGGGGCTTCAGCCTGCTTATTAATCTGCAGGGATTCTCCAAGCCACACAAGATTTACACAGCCATTTACATAAAGTTAAAATAGCCAGTGGGAAGACTGAAGTCTAAGCCTGTTGACTTACATTGGAGTTAGAAGGACTGGATGGCTGTCAATTTATATGGTAATGAGTGAAAAGGGGCTTGAGCATGAGTACGCTGTATAGTGGACTGGCACTCTGCCCATTGTTGATTCCTTCTATATGCTGAGGGTGCTGCTTGTATTGACTTTGGCTCTACATGATCCTATAGTTGGGTTAAGCAGGTTTGTGTTAAGCAGATGTGTTATTAGGCCAAAAATACATCAAGATTGTATGGTGTCATTTTTCATGTTGGTTAAGTTAATTGGCAACTCTAAACTGGCAACAGCATGAGAGATTGTAGATGTGGATTCAATAGTTACCTGGTGCAGATGTGGATTCAATAGTGACCTGGTGCAGATGTGGATTCAATAATGGCCTGGGGCCTATTTCAGATTTTTTTCCTATTTTTGTTGCCAACACTGCCAGGATAGGCTCCAGTGTCCGGTGCTGCTGCTTTGGTTTAGGTGAATCCGTTTCTGATGTTGCATATTATTCTGGTGGCCTAGTGTCATGTGGCAAGTGTGGCATAATTTATCAAAACAATTGTTGATCATTCAAATATCTCATTTTCTGAAACTGTTTTTTCTGGTGGGGGTCGCAGTGACAGCTGATGAAGCAGGTCACCCCAGATTTTCCTGTCCCCAGCTACAGATTGAATTCCCAGGTGCTCCCAAGCTAGCTGAGACAAACAATCCCTCCAGCATGTCATTTGTTTGCCACTGATTGTCTGCCCATTGGGACATTCCTGGAGCAGCTCTAAGCCGTGCCAAAAATTAACCAAAGCAGGATGCAACTTGTGATTGGTATTACCAATTGCCTGCATTGCTAGGTGATATGTTTTGGGAATGATCTACATTCAGTGTTTTTGGGAAAAAAAATTATACTTCTCAGATAGCCTCATAATGCTTTAACAGCAATATTTAGAGTAACACCAGAGGGAAAACATTGTGCTATGAAACATCTGTTGTAATATCCTATACAAAACTTTCTTCATGAAGAAGAAAGACTTTCTAGTGAGAAAGAAGAAGAAGAAGACTTTCTTCATTTTCCCCATTTGGAAGAATCCAAATAAATGCATTTTCCATAACTCACTTGGAAAAGTAATACTCTATATTATCACAATTTGAGAAAAATCCAGATCTGTTTACAAAGATATGTTCTGAATTTTTTCAGAATTTGGGAAGAATTAATTAATATAATTGTAAAATAAGCATACCGGGCCTAAGCATAGGGGGCGCGACGAAAACAAGAATCAAAAATATGAAAAAAACATCTGTCGAAACCAAAACAAATTAAGCACTTTTTTAATTTCATTTGTTGTTTTATCCTATGTGATGAACCACTGAATTAGGTCAGGATTGAGTGCTTAGTTTCATGGATTAATTTTCATCAGAATATACTGTATTAATGTGTTTGTATTTTGGTTTATGTTGAGTGGATTGTGTTTTGACATTCTTTTTTGTATTTAAAAAAAACATAAAGAAAAAGGCAAGCAAGCACTAAAACGAACACCTTCTTAGAAAGTTTTAGCAAAGAGAAATGACACATATCAAATAGTGATCTGAATGAAGCGTGGCAGAATTAGGTTAGCAATATGTAAAATATGTGATCTGTAATAGCTAGGACAATTTTTGTTATTATTTGATTTATGTGAAGAGATTCAATTATGAAAACTGATGCCACAGAAAAACAAATAAGCACAGAAGCATTTTATAAGATTCTCAAACCGAGTTAATCCAATTTAACATTACAGAAGGATCCAGAGCCTGTCCTGGCAGCACTGCACTTAAAGGAGGAAATTACTTTAGTCAGGACACCAGTCCACTGCAGGACCATCACACTCACACTCACACACACGGCTAAATTCAAATCTGCAGTAAACCCAAGCATCACTAGCAAAGCATGATGACTGATAAAACTGGATCTGTTATATGTGTAGAGAAACGAACAGCAAGTGATGGCATTAAGTATGTTGCTAAATGTGGCTGCTGTGAATCCCTTCAGTAAGGCACAGGTTAATTGACACCTGTCCATCTGTATATTGTGACCGAGTAATATGTAATAATAATATGTGTATTCGAGTGTGTCCTGCAGTGGACTGGCATCCCATTCACAGCTGGTTCTTGCCTGCTGGCCCCCTGCTACTCCAAGTTACATAAGTAGGTGAGAAGATGAATGGAAAATGTAATGTTCACTTCTAAACTCCATCTTTTTTGTCAATATAATTTCCCTTTATATTGGAACTGGAAAGATGTCTGGATTGGATTAATTTAAAAGAGAAAATTTGCCTGATGTGAAAAAGTACGTGGGGTATGTGAGTGGCACCCCTTCTATGCTGGGTTCCTGCCTCGCTCTCAACAGTGCTAAGATAGTCTCTGACTCCCACAAAACCTGTAACGGAAAGAAATAGAAAAGGAATAACATTAATGTATGCAGTTAAATAATAGCATATCTTATCACAAGTGCTAATTTATTATTTTGTTTAGAACATCCATGTTACATAGTTTTTGTCTCATGTGTTTTGCATCTGTTATGCCGATATTTATTATTTTCTTAGTCACTCGACCTTTTGTATGACATTATATGTTTCTGTCATATTACTTTGAATGTTCTTTTTGTGCACTTTATATGGCATCCTATGATGTTGCACTGTCACTAAAATGACAAACTAACTGATTGAGATCTGAGTCTGGAAACCTCTTTGTTAGTTATTAATGATCTCCTAATCTGTCTGCCATTATACAAAAACACAATTTAAGCATATCTGTTATGAGCTTTGCACAAATGCATTTTGGTTAAAAGAAGCCTCTGCTTCTTTATGATTTTATGGTTTAATGCATTATATTGGATTTCCAATAGCCCAGGAATGCTGGAGGGCTTAAAGGGGCTCAACAGAAGACAATATAAGAGAGAAAAGAGAGCCCAGAAATTTACAAGCATACTAATACCTTTACCAAGGGTGCCTTAGAAGGAAATTCAAGAAGAACACCATGAAGCGGCGGACAGTGAGATCGTCAGGATGATTCTTCCAGAACACTAGAGGGCGTCTGGTCAGTCCCACAGAGGAACAATAAATAGATATGGTTTCCTGATTCTTTCTCAAAAATAGGAGTACAAGGATTTAGTTCATCCAGGAGTATCTACCCGTGATGTTTTGTTAGCCAGAAAAGTAAAGTGATTGTGAGGATAGCAGGTGTCAAATCACAGATGTTGAATCCAAAACAAATTAACTTAAACTACATTCTGATACTAGAACAGTAAATATAGAGTTAGATAAATTTCGATAAAAGTTAAGTAGGTATAATAAAATATGCATCTACATTTCAAAAAAATGTTAGGAGGGGCGCAATTAAAACTGTTATGAAAATTCGGGTCGCAAATACTTACAGGTTGAGAAACGCTGGCCTAATGTTTTCAGTACTTTCATCCTTGTATATTGTAGGAGGGAAAGACTACATACTACAAGACCCCTTGGCCAGGGTTTAAGGCACAATGTTGTTTCAATTTTATCTGCCATTATTTGCAAAACAAGTGAAAAATAAGTACAGTGCATTTTATTTTAATAACATACCAGCAGCAGCACCTGGCGTTGCCCAGATAAGCCATTTTAAAGCAGAACTATTTAACTTGTATTTGGCAGCAGACGACACCTTGACCAAATGCAGTCCCCTTCTTCAGATGCACAGTTTTGACAAAAATTAATAAATACTGATAAAATTCAAAAAGACACCTTTTTTAATGAGACAATAATTACGTGTGACAAATCACTAAAAATACATCACAGTGCCATTTCCTGGATTCTGAGCCCAGAAATATATTAGTTTCAGGGTTCTAAATCTGAGGAAAGACACCCTCCTTAAAACTATCTTTACTAAAAATGACCCCCCTACCCCGCAGCGCCACCCCCCCAAAGCTAATCCCAGGGTCAAATGGGTTCCAAGGTAGCCTAGTGTCTCTTCCTAACAAAGTAGGATATATGTGCACAGTTTTGTTAAGATTTGACCAAGGATGTAGAATTAAATAAAGAACAAACCCACACACTTTGAGCTATATATTTATATGATTATGTTGTTCTTCTGTGAAGCTAAGCTATTTTGTTTTTAGAGAATGATATTGATGTCACTTTCTAAATTGTGTTTATTTGGCAACTTATTTACAAGTGAATGATAAGTGGAATTTTGAAAATACTGATCAAATTTTCACCTCAAGATTTAAAAACACACTGCAGTACTAAACACATTGTCCCAACTTGTCGATTAGCACATGCAGGTACGAATTTCACAGTACCATGCACACATCACAATAATGACCCTATAAACCTGTGAACATACCAGACCATACTCATAAAAGTGTTAAATTACTTAAACATATTCAGGAACAATCCTTGGCTGGTGTGGTTTGCTAATAGTTCTGGCTCACTGCTTTCCAAATCCTATTTTGAAAGTCAGCCCCTCAATTTGTAACTTATTGTACATCATTGTTAGATTTGTAAGAAGAATCGCAAGACACAACAATGAATCAAAACCATAAGGAATTGAAGATTCTTTGCTGTTGAAATAAGGCTTGAAGTTTTCATTTAAGCCGACTGAAGGATTGACCACAGCCAATCCATTCTTTTTCTGATATGATTTGGATTGTGGAAGGGCAGTTTCGTAGGAACAGGTGTATGGCAGGATCTCAGCTTCAATGGGATACCAGTGCACTCAAGGGGACACTACCCATACACAAACATACTCTTTTGCATGCATAAACTCTTATCCTACTTACACACACACACTTGACATTACAATATGTGGACATTTAGACGTACATATGTACACACACACACACTCTCCCTAGCAGCTATACTTTTTCTCACTTTTATTTACTCACCTTGCACTGTCACCAACACAAGTTCATATGATCACTCACATACAAAACATATAAAAATATATGTCATATATATAAATATTATAGAAATTATATATCTTTATAAAAAATAGAATGTGGATCTACCTGTCTGTATATTCGGCTACACTGCTACACCCTTTAACTGATCTGGACCAAATTTTGTATAGTTGCTTCCTAAAACCATATAGACAAGATAGACCACTTTAGAACCCCTATCTTTCCCACATCTATCCTTGGCCACTTTCGCCCATTCCTCTTTGCAGCACCTCTCAAGCTCCATCAGGTTGGATGGGAAGCGTTGGTGCACAGCCATTTTAAGATCTCTCCAGAGATATTCAATCGGATTCAAGTCTGGGCTCTGGCTGGGCCACTCAAGGACATTCACAGAGTTGTCCTGAAGCCACTCTTTTGATATCTTGGCTGTGTGCTTAGGGTCGTTGCCCTACTGAAAGATGAACCGTCACCCCAGTCTGAGGTCAAGAGCGCTCTGGAGCAGGTTTTCATCTAGGATGTCTCAGTACATTGCTGCAGTCATCTTTCCCTTTATCCTGACTAGTCTTCCAGTTCCTACTGCTGAAAAACATCCCCACAGCATGATGCTGCCACTACCATGCATGACTGTAGGGATGGTATTGGCCTGGTGATGAGCGGTGCCTGGTTTCCTCCAAACGTGACGCCTGGCATTCACACCAAAGAGTTCAATCTTTGTCTCATCAGACCAGAGAATTTTGTTTCTCATTGTCTGAGAGTCCTTCAGGTGCCTTTTGGCAAACTCCAGGCAGTCTGCCATGTGCCTTTTACTAAAGAGTGGCTTCCATCTGGCCACTCTACCATACAGGCCTGATTGGTGGATTGCAACAGAGATGGTTGTCCTTCTGGAAGGTTCTCCTCTCTCCACAGAGGACCTCTGGAGCTCTGACAGAGTGACCATCGGGTTCTTGGTCACCTCCCTGACTAAGGCCCTTCTCCCCTGATCGTTCAATTTAGATGGCCAGCCAGCTCTAGGAAGAGTCCTGGTGGTTTCGAACTTCTTCCACTTACGGATGATGGAGGCCACTGTGCTCATTGGGACCTTCAAAGCAGCAGGGATTTTTCTGTAACCTTCCCCAGATTTGTGCCTTGAGACAATCCTGTCTCGGAGGTCTACAGACAATTCCTTTGACTTCATGCTTGGTTTGTGCTCTGACATGAACTGTCAACTGTGGGACCTTATATAGACAGGTGTATGCCTTTCCAAATCATGTCCAATCAACTGAATTTACCACAGGTGGACTCCAATTAAGCTGCAGAAACATCTCAAGGATGACCAGGGGAAACAGGATGCACCTGAGCTCAATTCTGAGCTTCATGGCAAAGGCTGTGAATACTTATGTACATGTGCTTTCTCAATTTTTTTATTTTTAATAAATTTGCAAAAACCTCAAGTAAACTTTTTTCACATTGTCATTATGGGGTGTTGTGTGTAGAATTCTGAGGAACAGAATGAATTTAATCCATTTTGGAATAAGGCTGTAACGTAACAAAATGTGGAAAAAGTGATGTGCTGTGAATACTTTCCGGATGCACTGTGTATGTATATATGTATATATATATATATATATATTTATATATAGGTAAAATTATGTTACAACGAACTACCAGGGACCTAAAAAATATTTCATTGTAATGAAATTTTTGTTGTAATGAGATTCTGTATTTGTTGCTATAGTACTTTCTTTAACTTGCACCCAGGCGTTTGCATTCATTTCAATAGCTTCTTTCGCTTTAATTTTAATCTCCTCCTGCCTACAAGTTATGTTGACGAGAATTTTTCTCAGCATTTCTTTGCGATAATACACTTTCAGGGTGCTAATGATGCCCATATCCAATGGTTGAAGCACTGCTGTGCAATTGGGTGGGAGGAATTCAACGTGAACATTATCTAAATGCGGAAGCATGTTGTGGGCAGCACAGTTATCAATCAGATGCCGAATCATCCTTTTCTTCTTCATATTGTGAGGTTTCCGAACTTCCCCCCACCCAATGGGAATATCATGCTGAAGTGTGTCCCGAAGCGTGATTGCCACATCTCTGGAAGATTCACAGTGCTGCAGTGAAGCGCCACAGAAGCAAATCCTAAAAGATCGGGGTCATGCTATTAGTCCCTGTCTTACACCCCAAAAACACGAGGCTGAGTCTCAGTACTTTAGCAAAACCAGCTTTATTCATCTTGAAACAAGGTGTTATTTATTGTAGCGGGATCTGCCACTCTCCTATAAACAGATACAGCAGTCAGGCAGTGTTGTGGTAAGGTTTGTGGCCAAGTTATACTGTGCCCTGCATTTACAATTTACCTTGCATCACCTATCGAGATCTTTTCTGTTTGCTTCAGTGCTGAGCCGCATCAGAGCTGTGAGCCTGCTCTTGCCCCGGCAACAGATAAACAGTCTTCCACAGAAGTAATCGCTGTTTTGGACGCTCTTCTTCGTGTTGTCTAGTTGGGGAGGTCCCAAGAGAGTTTAGAAACCTCACATTTTCTTGAATCAGTGCCACATTAATAGGAATGCTCTGTCTTTCACGGAAATTGACAGTGTCAATGGCGAAATTCCGAATTCACTGGCAACATCTTTTTTCTTTTTTCCACAATTGAGAGCTCCAAAAATGTAAAGTTTTTTTTTCTAATATGAACGGTTATCGTTTTTTTGTGGCGTATCTATAGGAGGGTGAAAATGAGTTAAATTCAAATGGATGTTTTTCAAATGTTGACGAGCAATAAGCAAAAGGTATTACTGAAAACCACAGGAAACAAAAACAGCAAAAAAACAGTACAAGGAAGAAAGTCCAAAGAAAGAATTTTTTTTTACAGTGTTTTTCTTTGGGGATCTTTGTGCACAACTGAGCTGTGGCCACAGAACTAACTGCTCAGTGGATGTTTCATTAAGGCATTTGAAGGTTTTGAAGGGGGGTCCCAGATCAGGGGCCTCATGTATAAACGGTGCGTATGCACAGAAATGGTGCGTACAAACGTTTCCATGTTCAAATCGCGATGTATAAAACCTAAACTTGGCATAAAGCCATGCACATTTCCATTGTACCTCATACCCTGTCGTTCGCAAGTTCTCTGCTCGGTTTTGCAGACTGGCGGCACCCAGTGTCAAAGCAATGCCACTGTTCCTGTGTGGTTTATCTTTCTTTTTCAGATGCACATTCCTGACGCAGCTTTATAAATACACTGAAATTAACTGCATATTGTTTATTAGTTTAATGCATCTGATTGTAATTAACCTGTAACAATATAATGGCCCATGGAATGGTCAAACTATTCTACATACCATAGCTGCTTTAACGTTGTTACTCTCACTGCAATTTCTTCTTCTTCTTTCAGCTGCTCCCGTTACAAGTTGCCACAGCTTATCATCTTTTTCCATATTACTCTCACTGCACCACTCGGAGGAGCTGATCGGAAAGAGAATTATCAGTATACAGCATCAAGCACATGCTGCCTCAGCCATGCTTCTGACATGGCAAACACTTCAAAACTTTTACTGTACGGACCTCGCGGTTCAAAAAGTCTTTCATCCCAAGAGCTCTAAACGCAATCAATCAGTCCATCAAGTGCTCCTTGTAGAACTGTTTGTGCTTATAAGTACAATTACCTCACTGTAAATTTGTGAAACAGTTATAATATTGCACAATCTGAGCCACTTTATAAAGCGTGTATTTACATATGATGACAATATCATTTTTAAGATGAAATGCAGCAAAATATGTTTATTATATTATACAGATAAAACTTTGGTAATGAATTGTTCCTGCCTCGCACTGTATGCTTCACTGGGACTGATGTGAAGGATAGAATAATCAAACATGTACTACGAAGATATTTCAGTGTTCCTTAAAAATTTTGAGGAATCGGCATTCTAAGCTTACAGATGGCTTAACGTCTATTACAGAGCTGATTGTGTGGCGATTGGGTATTTGGAGAAAGAAAAGGAAGGACAGGAATTGGAGGTTAGTATGTTTGAAAGAGACAGTACTGCTGCAATAAATTATTTTATTGAAGGTCGCACACAATCACTGCGCCACCGTGTTGCCATGTTTAATAACGTGCTTTAACTCCTATCATCATGAAAATGATATCACGTATACATCTCAGTATTTTAGTTATTCAGAGAGCTGTAATATCACGAATGTAATGGATTCTGTGTCCTGTCGGAGGTAGAGAGAGCCGGTTTAAGAAGCAAGTAGTGATTCACACACATAGAGCACATATAAGATGAAATACAAAACAAAGCATTTAATGTACTACTTTACTTATGATGGGATTTGAGAAACTAGTAAATTAAACGATTTTAAGATTAAGTTTATGATGTTCTACTTTAATGACAAAATAAACTACGTGATTAAAGTGGAAATTTAGAGATTAAAGTTGACATTTCGTGCTTTTTTCCCACTGTGTGCGTATTTTTTTCTCTGTACCCTAATAAGCTTTCATATGACACTCAGACGGTGGGCTACGACTCGCCTTTTCACGGCGACTTTGATATGTGACTTCTTTTTTATTTCGGGCCCTGTGAGACTTTATGAACTTGAACGTTTGAGTTTCTCTGACACTCTGTCACTTGATCAACTTCCTTTTCTTGTTTATATCACTGTTTAAACCAACAAATAGTACATTTTTCCTTGCCTCCACTTGGTATTCGTTGAAATTGTTCTATTTTTCCTCATGGTTTTGTCATTGTCTTTTCACAGAATGCTGAGCTTAAGGGCTATTTATATTGATTTGCATATTCAAAGAGGCATAATTCTGGGAGGAGTTGGGGAGTTGACAGCAGGCGGGTGCACGTGCGTTACTTTTCACACTGATCGGGATTTATGTAGCGGAAGAACTTGGAAGTTTGTGTACACACAGATTCCTGCATCTGGATTTTTCTGTGCGTACACACATTCCTGCTTTTGCGCTTATGTCATTTTATATTGTGAGTTCTACGCACGGTGTTATACATGAGGCCCCAGGTGTGTATGAAGGGTGTACCAGTACAGTTATTTGTTTACTGGCTAAAAACTCCCTAACAGACAGTGTCATGTGAGCTGGTGTTTGTTCATTGCTCTAATGCAAATTCTGAAATATTTTGTAACAGCACACAAGAACATGCATCAACAATAATGAACACCACTCAGCAAGACACCACCACACATCAACATGAACACAGCTGTGAGGGACTGATATACCAAGGTTATGAAATCTTACCGAGCTTGCTTTATATATATATATATATATATATATATATATATATATATATATATATATATATATATATATATTGTCACATATGTGCGATTAGGAGGCAGTCAAAGAGCCTAAAGGTGAGTGAAACATCGCGAGATAGAGGGTTGTCACGTGGTACTTACCTGAATCTCTTTTGCTCAACAGAAAACTTGGAAGAAAAATAATTCCTCCACATCCGGATTCCAAAATGGCCGCAACGACGCCACTTCCGGCCCACCATGATGACGTCACTTCCGGATCCATCAATCCCCCTTACTTCCGTCCCATCATGATGACGTTGTTTCCGGTTCCTGTTTTCAACATCACTTCTTGCCAACCATTTCCTGTCCCATAATCCTTTTCTGTATAAATTCGCCATTTTGACTCAAGAAATCTGTTCATTATTTTTGTTTTAAGACTTTGAATCATTCATTTCTTTAATTGTCTGGACGACAATATATGGGGACGGTCCCCAAAACTTTGTTTTGTATTGTGTAGCATTCTTTTGAAGAAGAATAATCATCACAATATATATATATATATATAAACCAATAGCAAAAGACACTTACATTCTGTGGTTTTGTTTCAGATGCAAAACTGAGAGACCTCAGTAGTTTAGAAGTTTAATAAATGCTGAATACACAGGCCTCAAAACTACCAAATACACTTGTTTGAGAGCAGGAATCAAAGGAATTTAAATCGACGTGAGGATCATGTAATGTAGGTGTCAGTACACTGGCGAAACAGGGGAGCGGTTCCTGGAAAGTTGGCCAACGAGACCAAAAAGAGATGCCACTGACTGGGGTTTAGCTTATGGGCCCCACAATGTCTCAGGTTGCTGAATCTGTCCAAGGCTTCAGACTGCCTCACCTGCAGATGGACTCTATTGAAAATTATGAACAAGGGGTCCCATTGTGGTTTTTTTCCATCTGTGTTACAGTTTGCACACCAGTGCCATCTGGTGGCTCAAAGCAAGAAAAATAAGCAAAGGCTAGCAGACAAAATGACCAGAGATTAACATCACTTACCATGTACTGCTTCCATCTACTTTAACATAAAAATATACAATAAAATATAAAAATATAAGTATAAATATAAAAAGGAGTGGGCAATGTTGGGTGGTGTTTGATCAAAAGTGCAAGTGCAGCACAACAGATAGGAGAGTCAAAGGTTGTTTAACTCTTGCTTTTTCAGCTTTATTTCATAACTTAAGCACTACAGTAAGTCCACCTTGAACTAAGAGGACAAGGCAGATATAACCGTGTTTATGGTTACAACAAAGCAAGGAATTAACACAATTCTGGAATCCAGTTGGACCCCAAAAGAACAAATTCTTGACTCACAAGAGCAAAGACATTCATAGAGAGACAGCTAACAATAAAAACAGAGTCACCATTTAAAAGACCCAAACTTTTGCTTCCTTTCTATAACCCATTTTACAAATATATCTAGACAATGTTGGGTACTTTAGCTAATAATATATAAATACATTTATAATGAAATATATAAGATATGTATGATAACACATACACAAAACAAACAGAGACAAATAAACACAAACATGATTACATCCACCCTCCATATATAGAAAATGGTCGGGACTGAAAGTGCAATATAAATGGATAAGTGCAGGCCAGGAGTTTAGATGTAAGTGTACTGGGAATGATAACACTGCCTGTGACACGTGCCTCCATTAAGAAAGGGCACTTTGCTTCAGTGTAATACTAGAAGTCCAGGAGGTAGTTATTCCTTGAGCGTAATTTAATATTAAGTGTCCCACTTGTGGACAAGTTTCAGCAGGAAGACTCAGTCACATATGCATGGCCTTCTGCTGCTTTCTAAGGCAGACGGGGTACCCATGGTTGACCTTGCCCTTTACCAGGAAGTTGTAAACCAGACCTGCAGAAACACCTGGGGATACTACAGATAATATGAGCATGGTGATATACTCTTGACCCTGGAAGTGGTTCCTCTTCCAACGGTAAGACAAGTTAGCTTGGAACCAGAAGGATTTTTGGGCTCCCCTGGCAGGAAGAAGAAGGATGGAGGGTTGAACCAAGAAACAAGCTGTGAAAGTAGACCAGCCATCCTGCCAGGGTGTTATGGTAATCTGTGTATAGGCAGACTTCAGGAAGGTTTAGGTTTTGTTTTTTTTGTTTTATTTTTGTATTGTGGACCACCAGAGGTCGTGCCTATGTTGGCCAAACCCGAACACAGATAGGCTGAGACATAAGTTCAACATAGCACACGTATTATCCTTCACTGGGGAAGCATTTTCTGTTGCTGCCCACTTCACAGCACAGTACAGTATAATACACAAGCACCAAACAATATGACACCCAGTCTCTTTTCTTTCTCTCTCCTTCTTTCTCTCCTCCTCCTCACAAGCATTGTACATCACCTCCCGACTCTGGCTCATCACTGTGAGGCTGGCAAGTCCTTTTATATTGTCCAACCTGAAATCACTTCTGTTCTTCTGTCCAGGTGGTCTGTAAGCACTTTTGAGTTAGGCGGAAACCCCATGCCACATGGCTCCTCCATTTTTACAGCACTTCCTGGCGGCACCCACTGTACCCAACAGGGCTGAGATAAAGAATTCCAAGTCCCAGAGTGCTCTGTGGGAATCTGGGGCACTGCTGCAATCTAGCTTTCTGGTGGAAGCAATGCCCTAAAAAGGCTGCCTTCCCCCATCCTTCCACTTTTTGGGCGCCCCGGCCAGGTTGGGCTGCTGGCCGCCTCTTCCAGTATTTACGTTGGTTTCAAATACCCCTGCACTCTCCATCCATCCGTTATCCAACCCGCTATATCCTAACTACAGGTTCACGGGGGTGTGCTGGAGCCAATCCCAGGCAACACAGGGCACAAGTCAGGAAACAAACTCCAGGCAGGGCGCCAGCCCACTGCAGCCCCTGCACTCTCCAGTACTTTATAATTTCTTTTGCTTTATAATAAGCACTTTCTTTTATTATTTCCTGGCCCGATTAACACTATTTGGGCTTGGGGTCACATCCAAAGGAGAAAAAAATGACCAAATACCAATGTCTAGAGATATTTTTATTGTAAAAGAAAATTATTCAGAAGTAAAAAAAAAAGAACCTAAATGTCTTCTGTTAACTTGTGCTCACTCAAGAGTCTCGAGTAAAATATAAAAGTGAAAGAAAGATTAATTTAGCAACATGTATTAAATGTCACAATATTGTGTGATAATTTATAAGAAAAGCACATTTCCATTATCTTTCTAAAGTATTTTTAAAAGGAGAGAGTAAGAAGTGTTCCGAGGACCTGGATTATGCCGACACTCTTTGCCCCTAATGCCTACTTGTGTGATCAAGCAGACCTAGAAATCTACAAAACTGGTGAAATGTAGGCTGCAAAGAGAGCAATGGTGACATCAGCAACAACAGTGAGACACTGACCCAAGGTCTATAGTGTTACTTGGCAGGACACAGAGGATGTTTCATCTCTGTAAATGATAGAAAATACAAAAAAAATAAAATAAAAAGCACAATCACAATCTGCAGGTCATTCAATGGCGGTGTTTCTCTGGGCTATCCAGATTCTTCCTCCTCATGGACATAAATAGCTTTACCACAACAACAATCATATCTGTACATACAGCACGTGCCATTTTATATTGAGTGTCATGCTTTATAGTTCTTTTCATTATTTTTATAGTGTTTAGAACATTCTCTCTTCTTCCATTTTTGGAATTCTTTTCTTATATTTTTATTTATGATTTCATTTTGTGCTTGATGGCATCATTCATTGTTAGTGTCTGCTATTGTTCCCTCCCCGCAAAGCACCAGAAATGCACCCATTAATTTGGCATCATAGCAGACACTGCGTTACCTAGAGTTGGTGGTTGCTGTAGCTTTTTTTCAGGCTATACCTAAAAAAAATATAGGAATGACCCTTGTGAAAGAATTATGTTTTGTTAAAAGTTTAAGTTTCCAGAGTAAAACAGTCTTTTTATCCTTATTCTGTGTTGCTTTATGAAATAAGTTTGCCCAATAGATCTACCCAGTTAGTCTTAAGGTTTTGTTTTCTGAATGGTGTATTTCTCTGGCCTTTGCTGTCACTGATCACATTTGGCTAATGACTTCCCTTAAAAGAACAGAAATTTAGCTGCCGTCAGACTTGTTGAATTATTCTTATTCCTGACAAGTATTGCATTTCATCAGTTTTGGATTACAGCAATGGCAGTCCATAAAGAGTTTCTTAGCAACATGTAAAATCTCCTGCCAATAAACGTGCAGCCTTAATATCAGGCATCCATCCATCCATTATCCAACCACAGGGTCATGGGGGTCTGCTGGAGCCAATCCCAGCCAACACTGGGCACAAGGCAGGAACCAATCCCAGGCAGGGTGCCAACCCACCGCAGGACACACACAAACACACCAAGGCCAATTTAGAATCGCCAATCCAGCTAACCAGCATGTCTTTGGACTGTGGAAGGAAACCGGAGCGCTCAGAGGAAACCCACGCAGACACGGGAAGAACATGCAAACTCCACACAGGAGAAGCGAACCCAACCCAGGTCTCCTAACTGCAAGGCAGCAGCGCTACCACTCCGCCATCGTGCCACCCTAATAGCAGCCACCTTCATTGTAATCAGTCTAATTTAAGGTTGCCATTAAACCTAACTTGATGTATCTTTGAATCTGGAGAAATCCCACATACCTGTAGGAAAATGCTGCTGACTCCTAAGAACTGTTACACCCCCCATTATTCCACTGTACAAGTGTGTCAATATTTTCATTTCTTAAGCGTGTTGTTGTGGGGTGGATAACATTTGCTGTCTGCTGTCACTGATCTTGTCACTGTATCATATCAAGTTACATAATTGAAAATTGTAGCCCATATCACATATACCAAATGAACACTGATCTTCTCGCACAGCTCTGCCAACTTTTTATTTGACATCCAGTTGGGTGTTGCCTGACGGAGCCGGCACTACATGAAGGGTTAAAAGCTGCAGCAAGTTCAGCCAAAGCTTTGGACCTGCTTTTTTTTTTTCTTTTTTTCCATTCTGTTTTATTATGCAAAACTTTAGAAAACCAGAAAGATGAGCCTCTCTTCTATGTGTAAGGTTCAAAACATCCTCGTTCCTTACTTCTCAACACTGCATGCTATGCATTATAATTTCAGATGAGCATTCAATTGGTTATCATCTCTCAATCACACAGAGCCTGCCACTATAACTGAAGGTTTTGTCAGAGTTTCTCGTGGACTACTTGGAGTGGGTCGCTGGGCCTGACTCATTAGGCGACTGCCTTCAGAGTAGCACGCTGC
The DNA here is from genome assembly GCF_016835505.1 of Polypterus senegalus. NCBI lineage: Eukaryota > Metazoa > Chordata > Cladistia > Polypteriformes > Polypteridae > Polypterus > Polypterus senegalus. Next base: position 101,749,324 of record NC_053154.1, read on the forward strand.
CAACAACCTCCAACTCGTTAAAATTTCAAAAATGAAGGCTGCAACTTAAAATTGCTGGAAACATTGCATTATGTGACATAGCCTTAACAAGCAGTGCATATGCTGTTCTATATTTTGGTATAATTCGAACCCGATTCTTAAACGCAAACCTAAATCAAAAAGCACAAAGAAAAATATCAGTGCCACTTTACTGTAAATATCCATCCCGATATATCCTAACTACATGGTCACAGGGGTCTGCTGGAGCCAAGCCCAGGCAGCACGCCAGCCCACCGCAGGGCACACACACACCAAAGACAATTTAGAATCGTCAGTGCACCTAACCTGCATGTCTTTGGACTGTGGGAGGAAACCGGAGTACCCGAAGGAAACACGGGAGGACACGGGAAGCGAACCCAGGTCTCCTAACTGCGAGGCAGCAGCGCCACCGTGCCAACCTACTATAAATATACTGTTTATTAAAAGAAAAAAAAATCTCAAGGGGAAAATGAAGTGCTTTTAAGAGTTCTCCTTGTTGGAGGTTTTCCTCCCACCAGGGACTGAGATTTCTTCACGGCTACATTGTGGTAATCCAGATGTCAGAAGATCACTGTGATTTTTTTAATATGTAAAGCACTTTGAGCTACTGTTTGTATGAAAATGTGCTATAGAAATAAATGTTGTTGTTGTTGTTGTTGTTATTTGAGCCTGTCTCTTGGCTCAAGTTCAGCCCTGGAGGGCCACAGTTGCTGTAGTCTTGTTACAACCGCTACATTTTTATGCTTATTTTAGTTAACTTGCTTGTTTAATGCAAATGTAAAAGTGAATACAAAAAATTGTAAGAATTAGTAGATTGCATAATTTAAAGCTCAGATAAACTAACAAGTTTATGTATGTTTGTAAGAAGGTAAGCAATAGGTGCCTGGGACCTTGTAGTCAACCTGGTATTGTAGCTCCACTGACCAATAACAATTAGAAATGATCAGTTGTCTAATTGCAGCTGATACAACTATTGCCGATTCTTGCACAATCACCCATCATGGCACTCTATAAAGGAGAGGACTTGGAAACACTTTTCAACGTCTCTGTGAAGTCAGTCGCCTTCAAAAGCCTTCCACTGCCTGTAAGCATCTCAGCTCAGGAAAACAACGGAGCAATGCCTTGTATGTTAAAGGAACACCTCCGTATCATAACAAAATGTGGAAAAAGTGATGCGCTGTGAATACTTTCAGGATGCACTGTAATTGTATTTTATGTGATCTCTATTTTTACTACTAGTGTATATAATGGTGTTAGGGTATCATGTATTGTATATTATGTTGTTTAATTGCATTTCCCTTGTTATGTGTATGGATGAACATCAAGAAAGGTTCTTAGCAACTGTGCTGCCTGGAAGTAAAGTTCAAGTTTAATTCAGTTCTTTCAGAACCTGAATCCAGGACTCGGGAGCTGTAGAGAAGCTGCGCTAACAACTATGCTATGTGCCACCCTGTCTGATAATTTTCCTAAATTAATTACCTTTGCCAAGTTAGTTGACATATCATATGTTTATCGAGATACCGTTTATAATTTAAAAACAGTAGTGGTGGAACAGTGGTAACGTCATCGTGTGCCCAGCCTCAGTCTGTGTGGAGTTTGCGCATTCTCCCCACGTCTATACCGAGTTCTGTCCAGGGTCACTAAACCTGGTAGAATAGGCCCTGGGGTCCCATTAGGTTTGAGATTGCTATGTTGTGTTATGTATCAGGAGCAGCGGCCCAAGTACTGATCCCTGTAGAATCTCAAATTTGACATCTCTTAGCGTACATAAAGATTCTTTAGAGAGATTTTTTTTCCTCTGTCTTCTGAGGACACTTGGAGAAGACTTAAAGTATATAGTGCACTAGCCCAATTTCATTAGCAGTAACAGAAGAAATCATACCTGGAGTAGTGTGTAATGGCCTGGTAGTCATAAGGTGTTGTTTTTCAAAGTTTTTAACATCAGCTGTTAAAGAAAGAAAACAGAGTGGATTGTACAGTTCACATGTGGAAAAAGATAAGTCGTACATTTGCTATAAAGAGTAAATGTTGCCATTAAGTCAATAAAATTGACAGGTCTTATCCAGAGGACATAAAAAACTGAGTGTGTGTCCAAAAATGAGAAAGATTAACCTCCCAGTGAAAGCCTGCATACACCATGATGCTGGAAAGATGACTTCGGACCAGATGCTGGATTCACTGGTTGTTAAAAACTGGGTCAAAACTCTTTGTGCTTGCACACGTATTGGAGGGCTCATGGGAGTCTGACAATCCAGTGTCATTCACTAAAAATGGCCTATGACCTTGTAACCTGAGGCTATTTGAGGTTCTACAGTATAAGAGCCCATCGCCAGATTGTATCTATTTATGATCAGAGGTGATCTCCACCACGGGTGCATATAGTAGAAGCTCAAGGTGTAGCAGCTGTATTAGAAGCAGTGTGGTCATGTACTGTGTACAGAGTACAGAATGAAACTCTTACTTGCATGTCAGACCAAAATGCAAAACATCACCATTCTCTGCACCATGATAACTGATAAAGATTGTCTTAAAATATACAGCTTCATTTTGTTTAACATGACATATCGGCTTACCCGATCTACTGTATAATGACTTGCAAGGTTTACAGGAGTAAAATCACTTCTCACTAGCTGTGTAATCGTGCACACTTGTTATTGGTATGTTGTCTCTCTTTCAATTGGAGATTGAGTGTAAAGGAACTCCCAGAAAAAACACTTCATGAATTATTGACAAGTAATATACTTTGTATTTAGTTTTACTGCTTTGAAGTGGTGCAAATAATGCAATTCTTTTTCTCAGTTTTTACTGTTTTCAAATAAGTATCCATAGCATACATATCCATTATGGAAGACCCATGTCCTATGTATCATTTTAAAGGGCAGGACAGTTGGTGAAGAAATTATACTGTGTATCCATATTGCAACGTCTATAGTTGCAAGATTCAAAAAACGAGTTAACAAAAAAAAAAACATTCTGAAATATAGAAAGTGGAATGTGGTGTCATTAGAAAGTTGGACCATGCCTTTTATTTAGTAGATAATAGTCTGTTCGTCATATTGCACACAATTGAATCAGTACATCCAACAAAGCCATTGGGTGCAGGTGTCACCGTGGTGCTGCAATTTGGCCATCTTTGAAGAACGAGAAAAATTTTTTTTAATGTGGTACTGGGTGTGCAATACCCCATTTGAAAGGCAAAATACTGTATTTCAATTATGGCAATGAGAAAATGAATGATTTTATGTAGGTTTTTTTTTTTTAATATTGCATTATTGTTCGGTCCAAAACAATGTAACTGAGTTTAAAGGGATAAGAAAGCTTTGGGTGTACTGAAATGAAGGGATTGAAGTGAAATATTAAAAAAACAAAGTGTATACATGAGAGTGTTAAATGATAGATAGGCAGGAATAGTTAGAACAAAAGATGTAGAAGCTACCTTTGATAAGAATGCTTTTACAGTGATGTTCATGAATGAATGAGACAACAACTTGAACTACTGAATCACTCTTAGGGAAGCCTTTAAAAGCTGACGATTTCAGTAAATGATCTACCCATCCACATAAATGAAAGGAAATGTGAAGCGGCTAAAACAGCTCTTATATTTACTCAATTTAAGGTACAATGATGAGATTAAGCCACAGCCCATAACACCAAGCACTTTGGAAACACTAGAAAACCAATGTAAGCACACTTTTTTGATGAAAAGACCTGGTGAGGAATGTACTTGAATGCAGGCTAGAAAACACAATACTGTATATTATTTTCTAGACCCAAATGCAGAGTTTCATTAGTCATTTAACTGCTTTGAATGGGTACAAACCTGGTAATAGGTTGCTAGGATCATGGGCACCATCAAGTTGGCATATGATAAGATAAAATCACCTCTAGAATAGGTCATAATGAGATAAGTAACCATAGCCATATAATAAAAAAGTAAGTGCTTTTGTTTCCTTTCAACCATATTTCTCACATTAGTAGTACTAGAGCTTAGTGTCAGGGTAGCTGGAGCCTATCCCAGCAAGCATCGAGTGCAAGGCAGGAACAACACCTGGAAAGGATGCCAGCCCATCACAGGGCAAACGCACAAATGCACACACTAGGAACAATTTAGAATCACCAGTCCAAGTAACCTTCATGTCTTGGAATTGTGGGAGGAAACTGACGTACCAGGAAGAAACACACATGCATATTGGGAGAACATGCAGACTACACAGGAGCAACTGGGGCTTGAACATAAAACAATTATTTCCTTTCAAAACAACAGTACGCTCCTGAATTGTGTCACGGCCAGTGGAAATGCTTAGTGTAAGGTTTAGCAAAGTTGAGAAAGTGAAATTCTTGGCATGAAGTGTAAGGATGTGATCATTTTTGAAAGGACAGAATGAAAGAGTATTTATCACTTGACTCATGGCGTCACTTAAGGAATGAAGTAGTTGAAAAAATAATTAATACAATACAATACAGTTTATTTTTGTATAGCCCAAAATCACACAGGAAGTGCCGCAATGGGCTTTAACAGGCCCTGCCTCTTGACAGCCCCCAGCCTTGACTCTCTGAGAAGACAAGGAAAAACTCCCAAAAAACCTTGTAGGGAAAATGGAAGAAACCTCGGAAAGGCAGTTCAAAGAGAGACCCCTTTCCAGGTAGGTTGGGCTGCAGTGGGTGTCAAAAGTAGGGGTCAATACAATACAATACACAGAACAGAACAATTCCTTAAGACAGCATAATAATAAAAATTTTAGAAGTACGGTTTAACAGTAGATGATATGACATAATTAGGTTTGGATATTTTTAGAGTCCTGAGACCTCATCCATCTAGCTGCCTCCCATTTGGCCATGCCACGGCTGAAACGTTGCTCATGAAAGGACCCTCTTTCCCATGATTCCTGTGATCCTCCATCAGGGATGACTTTACCATAGGCAGGCAAACAACTTGGCAGGTGGGCGTGGCACCAATGCCACATTTGGGTACCGAGAAAGAAACAGAATAGGTGAGGGTTAGTATTCAAATATAATTATCATGTTACTTATGTTTAGTGCTAATGACTAACAACAGAGATGCAGTATGTACAGTTAATCAGCAGCTCTAGTCAGGATATGCTAAACTGAAGTAGTGAGTCTTCAGCCGGGATTTAAAGGCTGAGACTGAAGGGGCATCTCTTATGGAAGCAGGAAGACCATTCCACAGTTTAGGGGCCCTGTAACTAAAAGCTCGACCTCCCACTGTTATTTTATTAATCCTTGGAATCCTAAGCAGACCGGCATCTTGAGATCTTAATGTGCTCAGGTTTGTAAGTCATGATAAGTTCAGACAAGTAAGCGGACCTTGGCCATTTAATGCTTTATATGTTAAAAGGAGGATTTTGAAATCTGCCCTAAACTTAACTGGGAGCCAGTGTAAAGATTTAAGAACTGGGTTATGTGTTCATATTTTCTTGTTCTTGTAATAATTCTTGCAGGCATTTTGGATTAACTGGAGGCTGTATAGAGAACAGTTTGAACAGCCAGTGAACACCGCATTGCAGTAGTCAATCCTACTAGAGATAAATGCATGAATTAATTTCTCACAATCCTGTTTATTTAGAAAGCGCCTTAATTTCCTAACATTTTTAAGATGGAAAAACATGTTTTGGACGACTTTGTAATATGTGCTTTAAATGACATGCTAGAGTCAAAGATAACTCCTAGATTGCGGGCTGATTCAGTAAAATTAATTGGGATTCCAACTGAGTTAAATGACAAAATATTGCTGTGATCAGCGTCATTCCCTCCAACAATTAACATCTCTGTTTTATCTGTATTTAAAGACAAGTAGTTCTCATTCATCCATTCCTTTAATTCACTAACACAACTAATTAAAGACAACATCGGAGAAACTTCATTTGATTTAAATGAAAGGTATAACTGGGTGTCATCTGCATACGAGTGAAAATTAACATTATGTTTCCTAATGAGAGATCCCAGTGGAAGCATGTAAAGTGAAAACAGTAAAGGTCCCAGTACTGAGCCCTGCGGACACCATATTGAACTTCTGTGTATAATGATGGAGTACTGTCAGCACATTTCTGTACATACTGGAATCGATTTGATAAATAAGAACTGAACCAAGCGAGCACGGGCCTGTAAGCCCAACATCGCTTTCTAGCCTGTGCAGTAAAATCGAATGGTCAATGGTGTCAAATGCTGCACTTAAGTCCAACAACATAATTACAGTGGAATTTCCTTCATCAGAGGATATCAGAATGTCATTTACAACCCGTGTTAGTGCGTTTCTGTACTATGACCAGTGCGAAAGCCAGACTGGAATTTCTCAAATAAATTGTAATGCGTAAGGTGTGACTGAAGCTGACTGGCGACTACTTTTCTAGTATTTTAGAGAGAAATGGTAAATTTGAAATAGGCCTATAGTTATTTAGTATGTGTGGGTCTAGGTCTGACTTTTTAAGTAAAGGTTTAATGACTGACACTTTTAGTGCATCAGGTACGTGCCATGCAGTAATGAACTATTGATAATGGTTAGAATAGGCTGCAGGAACATCCATTGCACCTTTTACTAGTTTTGTTGGCACTGGATCTAGGGAACAAGTAGTGGGCTTCATTTTAGTAATTAAAGTTAAGACTTCCTGTGAGTTACAGGATTAAAATTATTAAAGTGCTGAATGCAATGTGGCAGGGTCTGCTAAGCTAGTATTTGGTTTGTACTGTGATGCTGAGATCTGGGATCTTATATTTTTAATTTTCTCATTGAAGAAGTTCATAAAGTCTGTACTGCTAATATCTGTTGGTATTTTGCACTGTTGATCTGAATTCCCATTTGTTAATTTAGCCACTGCTCTAAAAAGTACCCTAGGATTTTTATTATTGCTATCTATTAATGTAGAATAGTATTCTGAGCGAGCTTTAAAGAGAGCTTTTTTATATTTTTAACACTCTCTGTCCATGCAATTTGAAAGACATGTAGCTTTGTTGTTCTCCATCTGCGCTCCAGTTTTCGACACTCTAATTTAAGAGCTCGAGTATTTTCATTAAACCAGGGAGAGTTTCTATGTGCTTTGATCACTTTTGTTTTAGGGGAGCCACTGTGTCCAGAGCATCTCTCAAGGTCACATTATAATGTGATATTAGCTGATCTAAATTGTTTTCCACGTTTACATTTGATGTTAACTGATCTAAATGGTTTTCCACAATTACACTCGACTTACTCAAGGTATCTATAAATTTTGAAGCAGAATTACAATCTAGATGTCACTGTCTTTGTTTTAATCTGTGAGTGCTTGGCATGGGCAGAACTAAATCAAATGTAATTAAGAAGTGATCGGAAATAACTACATTTAATGGAGTAATATTTAAATTTTGAATTTCAACTTTGTAAGTTATAATTAAATCTAATGTATGGTTATGATTATGAGTTGGACCTTTGACAATCTGACAAAATCCTACTGAATTTAACAAATAAGTAAAACATTTGCTAAAAGTGTCAGTTTCCACATCAATGTGTACATTAAAATCCCACATCAGAACTACGTGATCATAATTTATAGCCAAATCAGACAGAAGGTTGCTAAATTCAGTCATGAACAATGAATATGGCCCTGGTGGTCTGTAGACTAGCACTATAATTGTGTTGGAATCTGTTTTAATATTTAAAATGAATGCCTCAAAGGATGTAAAGTTGCCTAAATTTTTAGGAGTGATTTGCATTTTGTTACAATGAATTATTCCAAGGCCTCCTCCTCGACCAGAATCTCTAGACTTATGAAGGAACGAGTATCCATCTGGTGACGCCTCAGCTAGGGGACAGTGTCACATTTACTAAGCCAGGTTTCAGTAAGAAGACACAGATCAGATTTTGTACTTAATATATATCATTTACCAAAACAGCTTTAGTGCCAAGAGAGCGAATGTTCAATAAACAGCATTTAAAACTGCATGGTTCTTTCTGAACTGCTGATATATTTTTGTTTTAATTTGAATTAAATTTCTATTACAGATGCCCCTGGTGGAGTGTCTGGTTTTATCCCTTGGTCTAATTATACACCTTATTTTTGGTTATCAATTAATTTATGGTTTGTATCAAGACTAAATTTACTGGATGCCCCACAACAGGGATTATGGGTAACAGCTTCAGGAAAATAACAGGTGGGATAAACAACAGCCTGTGATTTAAGATCACATGACTGCGGCCTGGATGGTGCTCTAATCAGTCAACCAGGCAGTTTTGCTGCCATATTTTGGGATAATACATAAGATCCCTCCAGTTAGGATGAAGACCATCTCTTCTGAAAAATCCAGGCCTTTCCCAAAAATCATCCCAATTGTTCACAAATGCTATGCTTTTATTTGCACACCAGGTTTCTAGCCAGCAGTGAAAGGAATGCAATCTGCTATAAATCACATCCCTCTATATAATCTTGGTAAGGGACCAGATACAATTAAATTCGACATTTTGTTTTAGCTTTGGTGCATAGAGAGATGAAGTTCGCTTTAATACCTCAGATTGCTGTAAATAAATATCATTAGTGCCGACATGCAGCAATAAGGTAGATACTTCATCGCCGGCAACACGGTCCAATGCGCCTTTATGCCAGAAATCTTGGCCCCTGCAAGGCACTTAACATTAACTGCTGGTTTAACATAGTTTGGAATTCTAACATTCCGCACTATGGAATCGCCAATTATGAGCACTTTATTATTCTCAGTTTCCACAGGCGCGCTGCGGAGAGCTGAGAACCTGTTCTGGGTCCGAATTGGTGACCTGGGTGCTGGGGGACTAAATTTTGGATTCTTAGACCCCCGTCTTACTGTTACCCACTCGCCCTGTGGCTGAATTGGTGCTGTTGATTTCGGCCGTGCACTGACTACAGTGGGACCTGGAGAGACTGAAGCGAATCAGATGTAGCCAAATTGTCTAAACAAACCGAGTCGATCCAATTTTCGGTTTGCCTAATCGCTATCAGATTCCTAACGCGGTCTTCCAATTCGCGTATTTTCCCGACCAACTCTAAATTAACTAAACATTTTTGGCAGGTGAAGCTATCTGCACTGTCGGCCGGAAAACCTGAGCTGTACATACTGCAGGACACACAACATATAAACGTGCCCTCGATGGGCAGAGAGCAGATAGAACTTACATTAAATGTTGAAGTCATCTTTGCGTTTTATAGGTGCTTCGCCTTTCCGTGTTCAGCTGAATCACCGCCGCTTTAAGTTTCCACCACCCGCTGAGCGATCGACTTTAATTTCTCACTACCGATTATTTCTACTGGTCAGCTGCCGGCTTTACCTCAGGTGAACTTGCTCGGGTGCTTGCGAAGGGCTACGTGCCTGTGGGAGACGCCGCCGCTCTCTGCTTCCACTCGCTGATCCGCTCTCTGCTCTTAATCGAAGCAGCTTTTTTACCTTGCCTTAAATAACTTTTTTTTTATTTTTTTCTAAGCTAGTTTGCAAATAGCTTAACAAACCCCTTTAACATTGAGTAAAACAAAACAAAAAAAAGATCAATTATTTCAGAAAAATGTATGCACTCTTCATGAGGGCGACCTGAGGGCCCGACATCGTCTAGTGGGGCCCAGTGCTCACTGCCGGCATCGTGGAGCTTGATTGGCATTTGTCATAGAATACCAGAGTTGGCAGATCCACCACTATGCCCTGTGCTTTTCACAGATGAGAGAAGGTTCACCCTAAGCACATTTGACAGACGTGAAAGGGTCTGGAGAAGCCGTGGAGAACATTATACTGCCTGTAACATCGTTAAGCATGACCGGTTTGTTGGTGGGTCAGTGATGGTCAAAGGAGGCATATCCATGGAGGGACGCACAGACCTCTACAGGCTAGGCAACGGCACCATGACTGCCATTAAGTATCAGGATGAAATCCTTGGATTCATTGCCAGACCCTATGCAGGTGCAATGGCTCCTCGGTTCCTCCTGGTGTATAACAATGCCCAGCCTCATGTGAAGAGAGTATGCAGGCAGTTCTTGGAGGATGAAGGAATTTATACCATTGACTGGCCCCGATGCTCTCCTGACCTAAATCCAATAGAACACCTCTGGGCCAATATGTTTCGGTCCATCCGACGCTGCCAGGTTGCACCTCAGACTGCCCTGGATCTCAGTGATCCCCTGGTCCAGATCTGGGAGGAGATCCCCCAGGACACCATCCATCGTCTCATTAGGACGTTGGCAGGCATGTATATAAGTGCATGGGGTCCATACAAACTACTGAGTGGGATTTGAAGTTGCTGCAATGAAATTTTGGCAAAATGGGCTAGCCTGACGCATCATTTTTTCACTTTGATTTTCTGGGTGTCTTTGAATTCCGCCCTCTGTAGGTTGGTAATTTTCATTTCCATCAAATGATGTGGCATCCTTTTGTTCCTAACACATTACCCAGTATATATCAGTATAGATATCAAACAGGATTTTCTTTCCTATTTAGATCTGATGTGTTTTAAAGTGTTCCTTTAATTTTTTTGAGCAGTTTATATAAATATATATACACACACATATATTGTAAGGTTTCTAAGCTCTTTTGGGACTCCCCCCAAAGGAATGACACATCCTGAAGCATTATCGCCGTGTCTGTGGAAGACAGCTTATCCATTGCCAGGGCAACCGCAGGCTCCAAGTACTGCAGCGGCTCGCCACGTAAGCAAATCCGAGCCGACTGCAGTTGTGCTATAAGCTCCATTGTCAATGGGTGATGCAAGGAAGATTATAAATGCAGGGAACAGGATTACTTGGCCACGACCCTGCCTGATTGCTGTGTCTGTGTATAGGAGAGTGGCAGATCCCACTACAATAAATAATCGTGCTGTTCCTGTTTCAAGATGAATAAAGCTGAGACTCAGTTTCATGTTTTGGAATGCAAGACAGGGACTCACACGTCACAATACACACATAAATATATATATTGTGGAAGTCCAGCCCCGGACACAGACAGGCAAACACCGATGGTTCCAACACCCACGTTTATTTACAGCTATTTACAAATGTCCTGCACAAGCACAGTGCCCCTGCACCAATCACCCTCTTTAAATCTGGGCCTTCCAACAGTCCTTCCTTCACCGCCTCCCCTCCTCTCCTCCAAGCTCTGTCCACTTCCACCCAACTCCGGCTAATGACTGGAGAGAGGAGGCCTCTTTTATTCCCACCTGGACATGCTCCAGGTGCCCTTTGATGATCTTCCTGCGACACTTCCTGGTGTGGCAGAAGTGCCACATAAGCACCTGGAAGCACTCTGGGTGTCCCTGGTATTCCTTCCCCCAGCACCTCCAGGTGTGGTGGAAGTGCTGACATCCAGGGCTCCTCAATCGTCCGGGTGCCCTATGGCAGGGGCAACAGGCCCCTATAGGGTTGTGCTTCCATGCCCAATTCCCGTGGCCCCCATACCAACCAAGGCAGCTGCCCTCTCATGATCCGGGGAGGCACAGTCCCTCTCCTGGTCCTTCCAGGCATCGCGGCTGGGCACAGCCCCCAGCCGAACACCACAATATACACATACTCCTATCCAAGTCATTCGCCCTTCACCTTGAAAATCGTCCCATTTTTGTTCTGCACCTATTATTTTCATTTTAGCATGTCATTCTCTTCACTTCACAAGCTCATCTGCAATTCCCTCCCCTTTTCTTATATGTATCTTTGCTATCAGTCTTCTCACTTTGATTGGTTAATAGGTTGTAAGATGGTAGATGGAGAATACATATGTTTTTGTGCCACAGAAACAAAAGCTATCCGTGATGCATCAATACAGGCTGGTGCAGATCTAATTATGCAGATCCAGATCGTCTGGATGACTTTGATTTATGTGGGGACGATTCCAGCTCGGAGGGAAGACGATTCTTCATGTCATCAATTCGCACACTTCTCGATGGTCCGGGATTTTTCGGGTGATTTTCTGTGTAATAAACTTAATAAGTTATAGCATAATGAAAATTGCATAATTAGATCTGGACCACCCTATAGTGCAGTTTCACATGCTGCTACAATAAATGCTATATTAATTAACAGGTGGTATATCACTCGACACAGAATTCATACTTGGATGAACTCTGCAGTATTACTACACAATCATGTGGTGACCTGTCACAGACATGTCTGCACCCCCTGTTTAAAAAACACTGCTGTAGAACATAGAAAGATCATGTACTGTTTTTTTCATTGTGGGAGGACAGGAGTTGCTAAGTAGCATTTTGACTGGTGTATGTTAACTGTCCTGGAATGACAAAAGAACAGGGCAACTGCAAAATGAAGAAAAAGTGGCATCCTCCCCGGGCAGAAGCATGTAGGATGCTAGGGAGCAGGTGGCACAACAGCTGGCTGGTCCACCTTTATGAGACAAAGCAATTCCAGAAAGTGAATGCCTGAGGTGGTCGGCACGGTGGTACAGTGGTAGTGCTGCTGCCTTGCAGTAAGAAGACCTGGGTTTGCATGTTCTCCCCGTGTCTGCGTGGGTTTCCTCCGGTGCTCCAGTTTCCTTCCACAGTCCAAAGCCATGCAGGTTAGGTGCATTGCCGATCCAAAATTGTCCCTAGTGTGTGCTTGGTGTGTGTGTGTGTCCTGCGGCAGGCTGGCACCCTGCCCGGGATTTGTTCCTGCATTGCCCCCCTGTGTTGGCTGGGATTGACTCCAGCAGACCCTCGTGACCATGTGTTAAGATATAGCGGGTTGGATAATGACTGACTGAATGCCTGAGGTAGTAAAACCACTTTACCACTTGAGGGAACATGGTCCCAGAAAGAAATATGGTATATGGGATTGTGCTGCTTCGGTCACAAAGCAGACAGTATGTGAGTACCAATCTAAATGCTCAAAGGTACAGGAAAATCAGGAGCTGTCGGCGGGGGAGAGATCTATTCTGATTTCCCTTGAGCTAATGTAGGGCAACCCTGACCATAAAAGTAATTTTTGAAGATTGCCCACAGTTTACCTTAGAATATGCTTCAAAGCTACCTCCTGGCCAGAGACTTATTTATTCTAGAGTTGGGAGGATGGGATAAAGACTCAAATGGCAGGATGAAGAAAGGTCATGATCAAAGGAGATGGGCCATGGGAAAGAGAACATTTTGTATTATTTTCTGGCAGGCAAGTGATCAAGTCAGCCCACTAGAGTAATTTGAATTTGAGTATGAATACATGTATGCAGGACTAATGAGACAGTGGTTTTTTATATTTGGTGGTTTGTGTTTCTCCCATTGTTCATCTAATTATTTTTGTGTTACAAAGAAATTCAGCCACCTGTGTCTGTTTCAGTGTGCAATAGACTGCCATGAAGTCCCCTCCATCTAAAGCACAGAATATCAGATACAGGGTAGTAGAGCAAGTCTTATCTTTGACAACTTGCTTCTATGCTCATAATTTATTCAAATTAGCTTTGTTTTGTGATGCACTGTCCAAGGTTTGTTCCCATGCTTAATGGGATAGACTGTAGTCAACCCCTGCGACCCTGTTCTGGACAAAGCAGGTTAGAAAATAACTGAGTGAATGTATTTTGTGGATGGAATGAGTAGAAACACCAGAGTATTGATTAGCAAATAAAGCCATGCTCATACCATCATGGACCACCAGAGAGATGTTCTGATACAATCAAGATTTTAATCATCATGTCTTATTCTCACCCCTCTCCTCTCTACCCACTTCAAATGTTCTGTCATACCAGACCTTTCAGAATCCAATATTCATTTTTTAGTAGATAGCTCATTTTCATCTTCCTGTTGTCTCTTTTTCTAATTCAGTACAGTATAACTAAAAAGATTACAGTGTCATGTAATGTCATCTTGCCTGAAGAAGAGGCCTGAGTCGCCTTGATAGTTTGCATATTGTAATCTTTTTATTTAACCAATAAAAGGTGTCATTTTGCTTGATGGTTTCCTCCGGGCGCTCCAGTTTCCTCCCATAGTCCAAAGACATGCAGGTTAGGTGCAGTGGCGATTCTAAATTGTCCCCAGTGAGTGCTTGTGTGTGTGTGTGTGTGTGTGTGTGTGTGTGTGTGTGTGTGTGTGTGTGTGTGTGTGTGCACCCTGTGGTGGGCTGGCACCCTGCCCAGGGTGTGTTTCCTGCCTTGCACCCTGTGTTGGCTGGGATTGGCTCCAGCAGACCCCCGTGACCCTGTAGTTAGGATATCGCGGGTTGGATAATGGATGGATGGATTTTTGCTTAACTTCTCACTCACAATGGCTAACACAATACAACACCCTAGCACTAATTCAGTATAGAAACATTATCTATCTATCTATCTATCTATCTATCTATCTATCTATCTATCTATCTATCTATCTACTAGTTATAAATAAAACTGTTTATCTGTTTATATAATAATGAGCAAACCAATTAATCAGTCCATTATTCCATTCATCAATCAACCCATCCGCCTTTTCATCTCTAAATTCTTATGTCTCCTGTTAATCCATTTTCAGTTTTCTTTCTTTCTTTCTTTCTTTCTTTCTTTCTTTCTTTCTTTCTTTCTTTCTTTCTTTCTTTCTTTCTTTCTTTCTACAGCATTGTTTGCAGATAACTACTATTTAGTCTCACCATAAGTCAAAAAAGAGCAGCATGGTGGTACAGTGGTTAGCATATCATCAGGAACATAGCCCAGTCACTGTTTTTTCATGTCTGCATTGTTTGTCCACATCAAACTGAGTTTCTCTTGTTTCTGTGGCCTCTTCCTACATACATTTGTATGTGTTTGGTAAACTTGTGACTTGTGAATTGGTCTGATATGTGCTAATGTGTCAGTTTGCCCTGTGGTAAACTGTCATCCCAAGCAGGATTGGATCTTGCAAATCCTGGAATAAACACATTTAAAAAATGTATACTGTAGATACATTTTACAGACCGGGGCCTCATGTATAACGCCGTGCGTAGAACTCGCACTATAACATTGCGTAAGCACAAAAGCCGAAATGTGTTTACGCACAGAAAAATCCAGATGCAGGAATCTGTGCGTACTCCAACTTCCACGTTCTTCCGCTACATAAATCCCGATCAGCATGAAAACTAACGCTCGTGCACGCGCATTATGTAACGCCCCGAATCCT
Organism: Polypterus senegalus; assembly: GCF_016835505.1. Taxonomy (NCBI): domain Eukaryota; kingdom Metazoa; phylum Chordata; class Cladistia; order Polypteriformes; family Polypteridae; genus Polypterus; species Polypterus senegalus. The sequence continues at coordinate 101,764,376 of NC_053154.1, forward strand.
CCCAGAATTACGCCTCTTTGAATATGCAAATCAATATAAATCGCCCTTAAGCACAGCCTTCTGTGAAAAGACAATGGGAAAAGCACGGGGGAAATATAAGAATTTCAGCGAATACCAAGTGGAGGCAAAGGAAAAACATACTATTTGTTCAAATAAACCATGGTATAATCAACAAAAGGAAGTAGATCGAGTGACATAGCGTGTTGGAGAAACTTGAAAGCTCACATCCACAAAATCGCACAGTGCCGGAAATAAAAAAGAAGTCACATATCAAAGTTGCCATGAAAAGAAGAGTTGTAGCCCACTGTCTGAGTGTCATATGAACGTTTATTAGGGTACAGAGAAAAAAAGGCACACGGTGGGGAAAAAGCACGAAATGTCAACTTCAATCTCGACATTTCCACTTTAATCACGTAGTTTATTTTGTCATTTAGTAGAACATTATAAACTTCATCTTAAAATCGTTTAATTAACCAGTTTCTCAAATCACATCGTAATTAAAGTAGCACGTTAAATGCTTTGTTTTGTATTTGATCTTCTACTCGTATGTGATCTATGTGTGTGAATCACTACTTGCTTCTTAAACTGGCTCTCTTCCTCCAACTGGACACACAGAGTCCATTACATTTGTGTAATTACAGCTCTCTGAATAACTAAAATACTGAGATGTATACGTGATGTCATTTTCATGATGATAGGAGCTAAAGCACATTATTAAACATGTGTTTCATGAGCCTCGTGCTCATGACAAGCATTTATCTTTTGTCGAAATTTGTCGCTGCGTTTTTAGCTGTGTTGTTATTTTCTTTTTCTGTTTTATATTCAATATATATTGGCGTGGCCGCCCCAAGAGTCCTTGCTTTTCTTTCCCCAAGTAACCGATCGCCATACAATCAGCTCTGTAATAGACGTCAAGCCATCTGTAAGCTTAGCGCTGATTCTTCAAAACGTTTAAAGAACATTGAAATATCTTCGTAGTACATGTTTAATTATTCTATCCTTAAAGACACTCCCAGTGAAGAATATAGATTATTTAAATGAAGTTAAAGTTTTATGTGTATAATTTAACAAACATATTTTGCTGCATTTCACCTTAAAAATGATATTGTCATCATATGTAAATACGCGCTTTATAAAGTGGGTCAGGTTGTGAGATATTATAACTGTAGTGCAAGTTTACAGTGGGGTGATTGTACTTATAAGTACAAACAGTTCTACAAGGTGCAATTGATTGAGTGCATTTAAGTTCTTGGGATTAAACTGTTTCTGAACCGCGAGGTCTGTACAGGAAAGGCTTTAAAACGTTTTGCAGTGGCTGAGACAGCATGTCCTTAAAGCTGTATATCGATAATTCTCTTTCCGATCAGCTGCTGCTGTGATTCACACTCAGATACAGTGATATAAATACTCCGAGTGGTGCAGTGAGAGTAATATGGAAAAAGATGATCCGCTGTGGCAACTCCTAACGGGAGGAGCTGAAAGAAGAAGAAGAAGAAGAGAGTAACAACGCTAAAGCAGTTATGGTATTTAGAATACTTTGACCATTCTGTGGACCATTATATTGTTACAAGTTAATTACAATCAGATGCATTACACTAATAAACAATATGCGGTTAGTTTCGGTGTATTTATAAAGCCACGTCATGAAAATAATGAGTAATCACACAAGAACAGTACCATTGCTTTGACGCTGGGTGCCGCCAGTCTGCAAAACCGAGCGGAGAACTTGCGTACGACAAGGCATGAGGTACCGTGGAAAAGTGCGTGGCTTTACGCCAAGTGTAGGTTTTATACATCACGATTTGAACGTGGAAAAGTTCTTACGCAACATTTCTGTGCGTACGCACCGTTTATACATGAGGCCCCAGGCCATTAATATATATGGATTAACTTTGTATTTGTAAGATGCACTACTTATGCTCTTTAATTTAATATTTTTTTTATCATTATGCTGCTGCTGCAGTATGTGAATTTCCCCTTGGGATTAATACAGTACAGTTGCTGCTGAAATCCCATCTATCTATCTATCTATCTATCTATCTATCTATCTATCTATCTATCTATCTATCTATCTAATCTACTTAGATGTATTCCCAATTTGGGATTCACTTTTTTGATGTAGTACCAGATGATCTTCATATATTGGTCTCAGTCATTGCTGTTGTGCTCATAGACAAATCCGAGAATGTGGTTCATCACATGCTGAATCACTCCTTGTGGAGCTCCTATTTTCTAAATTGAAGCATGACACATGTAAAGAAATAGATTATGAAAAAAGTGAAAGTACAATTTAGCAGGAGAACTTTGTGAGGTCCTTGCACAGGCTACCTTATATGCAAAGTGAGACTTGGGACTGCATAAGTTGCACCTCGTTCCTTTTTTATTCACATTGTGAAGGGCTCATACTAAAAAGAATACAAAATCTCTTTCCTCTTTTTGGTTCTTGATGTATTTATTGTCTTGAACATGATGACTTTGTTTGCATTTTTTTACGCAGCAAATGCTACATTTACAGCTTCTTCTCTTTAGTTTTTAGTTTACACTTTAATAATGCAATGATGTGATCATAGCTAGCTCAATGCCAGTGGGATGTCTTTCAAATATTTTCTTGTGTATTGGCTTTGGGCACAAGGCAGGGAACAAACCCCAGGCAGGGCGCCAGCCCACCGCAGGGCACATACACACACACCAAGCACACACCAAAGACAATTTAGAATCGCCAGTGCCCCTAACTTGCATGTCTTTGGACTGTGGGAAGAAACCAGAGCACCCGGAGGAAACCCACGCAGACACGGGGAGAACATGCAAACTCCACGCATGGAGGACCCGGGAAGCGAACCCGGGTCTCCTAACTGCGAGGCAGCAGCGCTACCCACTGCAATACCATGTTGCCCCCAATGAAGTCCCAATTTACAAATTTACTGTATATGGGTTCCAGTGGGTCCCCTTAAGCAAAGTAAGAGATCTGCTCAGGGTCCCTCGTAGAAAACCCAGTTTGCCTAGTAGGTCACATTAACTATTAATGATGTGGTGTAAACTTAAAACAGATCTGAAAGCAGGTCATCTTTGAAAGGTAAGAGTGATTATCACATGCACTGAAGCCTCATATAACCTAAAGAACTGGGAAAATTGCAACTTTTTAGTACACTTTCTTTAGCAACTGTATGTTGACCTTTCAGCTCAGGCATGTTCTCTCCTTTTTTTGACAACCAGTAACATGCTGCCTGATGGAGCCAGCGCTGTATGAAGGGTTAACAAGTATGGCGATTTCATCTGCAATCTCAGACCGTTTTTTGTTTTTTCATTCTGTATTAGTGCATAATATATGAGACATCAGCCAGACGAGCGTCTCTTCTGTTTGTGACGTTCAAAACACCCACGTTCCCCATTCCTCATCACTGCATTCTATGTATTGTGTGGGCAAGATTTCGGCGTTAGTCAGCTCTCCTGTGTACATGGTGCACTCCTATGACTAAAAATAAATTCAGACCTGTTTGATTTGATCAGAGCAAGTTGTGGACTAGTTAGAGTCCGTCGCTGAGCATGTCAAATTACGTGCATCAGCTTCATGGGAGTGCACCGCCGACTGCCTCTGGCTTGCTAAGATTTTGTAAATGAAGACTGTGACTGAAAATCACTGGAAAAGTCGAGTAATGTGAGATGGCATTAAGTCTAACAGAGTTATTTGAATTTCAGATATTCAGATGACTCTGTATCGCAAAATGCTTCTTCAGAAACAGATTGATGAAATGGACTGATGAGGCACATGCATGTGTCCTGTTCAAAAGAATAATAACCATTGACATATACTGCTAGTATTAGTTTAAAGGGAATGCTCAAAGCACTACTGGAAATCCATTCTGCATCATTTGTAATTTTAAGATTGTTCTTAAATGTTCTTTCAGGCAGCGCAGCCTCAAGCTAATGATTTGTTGGGCTTCAGACCACAAGGATTCCTGCCCAGTTAATGAGGCACATAGATTTACACTTGGCTTAGATCCCACTTATTGAAAGTTACTGCTAGAACACTGTTTCTAAATACTGATTGTCACAGACATACAAGGCATTCAGCAGAAAACTGATAACTTGACATACAGTACCAGCCATTGTGGCAGTGAGAGAATAATTTAGAGGTGACAGTAGTTAAGTATCTTGGTTTGCAATGCACATTGAAATATCTACAGTAAGCATTTGTTTTAGATATGTCATGAAGTTATCCCTGAAATGGTTAAGTACACAAAAAACAAGGATGTACAAGAGAAAGGGTGGTGTACATGGGGGTGATTAAGAGATCAGCAGATGTCCTGTAAACAAGACTGGACAGTTGTCACATACACAGAAATTTCAAGGTTGATGGCTAAACCTAAAGGTATAAGAAGAACAAGAGTATAATAAAATAGACTTTTACTTTAATATGTAAACCAACGAAACAATCAGAGTAAATGTCAGAACTGTTATGTAAATTCAGTTGTTTATTTGACCATGTTGTGTTTATTGTTTATTTATGTTGTGTTTATTGTGTTGATAGAGTTATTTGACCATGTAAGTGTTTATTTGACCATGCTGTAACAAACTGCAGTGATGAGTGGTCCCTCTTCGGCATTCGCTTTAAGAGTGAATAGAGGATGCAAAGAACAGACTTCCTCCTGTCTGATTACTGACTTAAAGAGGTTTTTATCAAACTTGTCCTGGTAGAGGATATGTTTCTTTCGTTAATTAAGATGTTCAATTTCTATCACAGGAGCGAAGACTAGAAAAGTAGGCAAATATGATGATAAAGGAGTGAGTTTTTAACTTTTAGACTGCACTGATATGTTGCTAAACTTGAAACATAATGGAGAAGGACTTGTCTAGATTTGATGTTGAACGTTTGACCACCTAAGAGCTGAATGTTATGCCTTAACTCTAGGGTACATTTTCCTTGCATCTGCTAGCTGGACCGTCCATCTATACTGGTGGTTGTTAACTCTTTTTCTATCGCCCCTTCCCACCTTTGACATCTGCACAGATTGGGAGGCTGGTGGGAGTTACATCTTGGCGATGTTTGAATATACAGTGGTGTGAAAAACTATTTGCCCCCTTCCTGATTTCTTATTCTTTTGCATGTTTGTCACACAAAATGTTTCTGATCATCAAACACATTTAACCATTAGTCAAATATAACACAAGTAAACACAAAATGCAGTTTTTAAATGATGGTTTTTATTATTTAGGAGAAAAAAATCCAAACCTACATGGCCCTGTGTGAAAAAGTAATTGCCCCCTGAACCTAATAACTGGTTGGGCCACCCTTAGCAGCAATAACTGTAATCAATAGTTTGCGATAACTTGTCTTTTACAGCGCTCTGGAGGAATTTTGGCCCACTCATCTTTGCAGAATTGTTGTAATTTAGCTTTATTTGAGGGTTTTCTAGCATGAACCGCCTTTTTAAGGTCATGCCATAGCATCTCAATTGGATTCAGGTCAGGACTTTGACTAGGCCACTCCAAAGTCTTCATTTTGTTTTTCTTCAGCCATTCACAGGTGGATTTGCTGGTGTGTTTTGGGTCATTGTCCTGTTGCAGCACCCAAGATCGCTTCAGCTTGAGTTGACGAACAGATGGCCGGACATTCTCCTTCAGGATTTTTTGGTAGACAGTAGAATTCATGGTTCCATCTATCACAGCAAGCCTTCCAGGTCCTGAAGCAGCAAAACAACCCCAGACCATCACACTACCACCACCATATTTTACTGTTGGTATGATGTTCTTTTTCTGAAATGCTGTGTTTCTTTTACGCCAGATGTAACGGGACATTTGTCTTCCAAAAAGGTCAACTTTTGTCAAAAGTCTTGGCAATCATTGAGATGTTTCTTAGCAAAATTGAGACGAGCCCTAATGTTCTTTTTGCTTAACACTGGTTTGCGTCTTGGAAATCTGCCATGCAGGCCGTTTTTGCCCAGTCTCTTTCTTATGGTGGAGTCAACAACAACAACAACAACATCATTTATTTATATAGCACATTTTCATACAAACAGTAGCTCAAAGTGCTACTTAAGTGACCTTAATTGATGCAGTTCTTTAGACGTTGTCCTGGGGTCTTTTGTGACCTCTCGGATGAGTCGTCTCTGCGCTCTTGGGGTAATTTTGGTCGGCCGGCCACTCCTGGGAAGGTTCACCACTGTTCCATGTTTTTGCCATTTGTGGATAATGGCTCTCACTGTGGTTTGCTGGAGTCCCAAAGCTTTAGAAATGGCTTTATAACCTTTACCAGACTGATAGATCTTAATTACTTCTGTTCTCATTTGTTCCTGAATTTCTTTGGATCTTGGCATGATGTCTAGCTTTTGAGGTGCTTTTGGTCTACTTCTCTGTGTCAGGCAGCTCCTATTTAAGTGAGTTCTTGATTGAAACAGGTGTGGTAGTAATCAGGCCTGGGGGTGGCCACGGAAATTGAACTCAGGTGTGATACACCACAGTTAGGTTATTTTTTAACAAGGGGCAATTACTTTTTCACACAGGGCCATGTAGGTTTGGATTTTTTTCCCCCTAAATAATAAAAACCATCATTTAAAAACTGCATTTTGTGTTTACTTGTGTTATATTTGACTAATGGTTAAATGTGTTTGATGATCAGAAACATTTTGTGTGACAAACATGCAAAAGAATAAGAAATCAGGAAGGGGGCAAATAGTTTTTCACACCACTGTAGATGATGTTGTGATTTCATTCAATGACACAAGAAGGCTCTAGTGTTTAACATTATAAAAGACAGTGCTTTATGATTAATTGTAATGTGGCCTTGGTCCTTTTGCAGTACATTACAATAACTTCAAACGTAGAAAAATATCAATAGCGTAGTTCTGGGATAACACGTGACTGTCTCTTTGCATTCTGACCACATTTTGCAGATTCTTATGATATGTGGTTCTCCATGTGCCTTCTAGTAAATTTGCCTATTAAGAATCAAATGATTTTTTTTTAATTGGGACACAGAAAGTCATCTACTAATGACAGAAAAGAAGCTGTCATTATGTAGAAAAGCACAGGTGCCAGGACGACTGTTCCCTTCCCCTAACCCCCCTGTTATGGTGTACAAAATCTGTACATTTTGGTTTAATTTTCCATTATATTTTGGTCAAGATAAAACAACAGATGAACTACATTAAAGACAAAATCAAAGTAGGTTTTCTTACACCTCACTTTTAAAACGGCTGTTTCCAACATTGAAAGGAAGACAGTCTGGTGGCTCAATTATTTTACAGCCTGGGAAAAGATGCTGAGCTGATACCTCAGGCTATTGATTATTTTATGGATGGACATCTGGGACATCAATTGGGTTTACGGCCTGGGAAAGGAAAAACTGAAGCAATATCAAAGAACTTTATTACCTGGGGAGCAAAATTCATCCATCATATTGACAGCCAGCCAATCAGATGCATGGAACATTCATGTGTTGTGAAACCACGTCATGAAACTTCATAATAAATATGCCTTGGTTTGAAAGCAACGTCAGACAGAGAAAAGCAAGGAGAAGAAGAGGAACTGGTCATCAGAAAGTCATCATGAACATCGATTGCTAAATCAAACGCCTCCCTGGGACATTCATCCTTGTCATCTCTACCTTTTTTCGTAAGCTTTTCTTAAAGACTATATATATTCAGACTTTCCCATCAGTACCTATTTTTCTATTATTCCAGTGGTATTATTATTATTCTTGTAATAAATACCATGCTGCTTTTAACTTTCTATGCTTTGTCTTAATGTCTAGAGTGATTGAAGTAATAAGGTAGACTTCTTTGAGCACCTGGTGACAGCCGGATTTTTGCCATTTTTTCTGTGCTGCGGGGTTCATAAGGCTGAGAGTGAGGGCGCCACTCAAAAGTTAGGGACAGTATGATAAAGAAGGTCTTCTTGGCTGATAAATGGCCTATAGTCAAGAGTGCTGAGTCTCTATATGTTTAAATGTATTCTTGTAGACCAAAAGTAATATTTAGGTCTGAGATCCATCGTATGTTGTTCGTGCCGAAAATAAGTAAGTCTCTTGAAGTGCTGAGTGACAGGCTGTTGTGTGGATTAAAGTGCTAAGGGTTAATCAGCGTGTGTGTGTCATTCATTGGGCACTGTTGTGGTTAGGGTCTGTGTGTGTGTTCATCTTAAAGTGCAACAGTTGACCAACCCGATAACGAACTTGACGAGAACATTTACCCTTGAGAAAACATGTAAAGGTTAAGTAGAGGGAAATGCTACGATAATACACCCCCCAACCGGGATAACCAGATATGCAGAACATCTAATCTAGTCAGCTGGCGGAGACACATTCGTCTTTGAAGATATATTAGGCAATCAGTGTGATACAAGGCAAAACTTACAGGACAAAAGATGAGATCTTGGGAGAACCAGACTGTTTAATGCAAATCAGACACACAAGTAGTGGCTACCTAGACCGTTTCTGCAAGGAATTCTGCTGACACCACCACAGAATATCATTGTTGAAATTGTTGCTTTAACAACATCCCTGCAGTTGCAGTAAGACTTTAATTGTTCAGATGTCTTGTATCAGTAACAATGGCCAATAGAGCACTATGTTTAAGTGTGGGATCATACTGTATATGGAGAAATATTTCTTCTTCTTCTTCTTCTTCTTCTTCTTCTTCTTCTCCATAAACCTTCTCTTAGGCCTTCCTCTTTTCCTCTTGCCTGGCAGCTCCATCCTTAGCATTCTTTTCCCAATATACTCAGCATCTCCCCTCTGCATATGTTCAAACCAACGCAATCTTGCCTCTCTGACTTTGTCCAACTTGAGATGGAGGAACATTTCTTAATGCACCTAAATTAATAATTATCTGAGTCTGCCCACTGAAGGATAATTCTGCTTCTTCTTGTAGAAAAGACAAGTCATGTTATAATTAATAAACTGAAGAAGAGCTGAATACAAAAAACCGCAGCCAAGTGCCCCTGGTGTATGCTGCCAAGAGCTGTAATATAATATTGCTACCACTGCAGATGTGCACCAATATTTATAGTTCATCTACTTACTAAACCTGCTTATCCTTTTCCAAGGTCGCATGGAGCTCTCCCAGAAGACAACCCTTCCAGGAAAACAAACCAAAGCGGGGCATATTTACACTGGACCAGTTTAATGTCACTAATTTAATGTAATGCGCAACTGGAGTACATGAAGACATCCCCACAAATAGACAGAGACTGGCCAAGGATTTCAACTCAGCATTTTATAGCCGCTGAGCAGCCAAGCTAGCCACTGCCTAACTGTCACCCTGGAAGCAGCTGCATGTCCTTGTACCCATACTTGCTCTTTCTTACTTGGCATTACTCAGTTTCTAACCTAATACATTATTTACCTTTTGCTCCACCATTTGACTTTGCAGAAATTCACATCAGTATTATGGCTTTTTACAGCATCGGATGAGTAAATAGTTTTAATTTCTGTGCTAGATGTTTGTCAAGTATGCACATGACAAGACCACTAAGAATATTTTCAGACTTTGTGGCAGAAGGCAAGTCACATACTGTATGTTGGTTATCTCTCACACGTTTGTCATACGTACCTCAGTTTTCTCTTCATTCTTCTGTGATTGTTGATAAAAGTATGTTCTGTAATGGAGCCTAATTAATAAAATTATTCACCATGTTTAGCATTGCCACATAATTGTCCAAAAGTTTTAAATTTAAAGATTTTGAATGATTTTCTCACCTCAATTCCCTAAGCAGCACCCATATTTCAACTTTCTCCTTGCTCAGTTTGGTAGCAAACCCCTGCTAGGTTAGTGATTCTTCTTATTGAAGAAATGAAGTGCTAAAGACTTTTTTTAATATAGTTTAGATGAACAAAGATCACCACAGCTCAAACACAAAGATTCTAAGTTGTTTTAAATCAAATGCATAAAGACATTCAGAATTTTGGACCCATTGGAGTGGCACATTGTTTGATGACATAATGACACGTCACTTCCTGGCATCATGTGATGGCAATGGCTGCACATTACTATCAACAATATTATGGTAACGAGCATCAACAAAATGGCTGATGATCAAATGTAAGAAAATGGAAGCCAAACATATAAACAAAATAATATTCACTCAGTCATAAAGTTGCAAAGCATAAAATAGCCACAGCAATGAAAAACAAACACAGAATGGTAGCAGAAACATTGAAAATTCACATAAAATGGCGTCAAGATAACTTTGAGTTGTTTGTGCTTGTTATGTGTCCCTTCCCTGATATGATCATGCCCATTATAACATCTTGCTTGGGAATAGTTGACCTTTATGGAAGTAAAACATATCCCAGCATAGTGGACAATTAAGAGCTGCTTTCCATAGTGCTTGCCGTATTACTTACCTGTACGTATCATAATTTTGTTTTGTATAGTTTGAATCCTGCATATATGTGCAAAAGGCAAATAATTTGCAGGTCACTATAATGTTACAATAAATCCTGTGGCCTGTTACCCTCCCTTCAACAATCAACAGTTCTGGTTAAGATGTCCATGCTGTGCACATACCCAGAATAGGCAGATGACTACGTAATATGTGTTTTTGGTCATTTTAATCTTGACAGCGATCGTTTTCATTTGAATAAAACTTAACAGTGTGGGCAAAACTACAATTTAAAATCTGTTACTCAGAATACAGTAAATATTGATTGACTGATATTGATTCAGAAAAGAATACTGGATCCTTCTGCATATTTTCTGTCTGACTATTTACATCAAAACTTTACACCCACAAACTAAACCTGTTGCTTATCAAATAGATAGACCCTCTTCTAAGCAGTGCTGTGCTGGGGAGGCAGCATAAAGAAGAAGGACACCTCAAGCCTGGACAAACTGGTGAGGAAGGCAGGCTCAACTGTAGGCATGGAGCTGGACAGTTTGACATCTGTGGCAGAGCGACGGGTGCTGAGCAGGCTCTTGTCAATCATGGAGAATCCACTTCATCCACTGAACAGGATCATCTCCAGACAGAAGAGCAGCTTCAGCGACAAACTGCTGTCACCGTCCTGCTCCGCTGACAGACCGAGGAGATCGTTCCTCCCCACACTATGCGACTCTTAAATTCCACCCGTAAACCTTAATATTATACAAAAGGATTGTCTGTTATACCTTCATTGTTATCACTCTTTAATTTAATATTATTCTTCATCAGTATGCTGCTGCTGGAGTGTATGAATTTCCCCTTGGCATTAATAAAGTATCTATCTATCTATCTATCTATCTATCTATCTATCTATCTATCTATCTATCTATCTATCTAGATGAATCACTGACTAAAGGCTATGTCACATTACAATAATTTTCCATATATACAGTCTAAAGCCTTCATTTACTTAATATTAGTGAGTCAAAGGCAGTATCTTATATTGATAAAGCCATCGACTCATTCCTGTTAGTCTGTGACTGATTAAAAGAAAATTAGACAGGTTTGATTGCATGTCTTTAGTCGTGTGTGTGTGCATGGGACTTGACAACCAATGAAATCTCATTTGGAAGTGCAGTAGAATGTAGTGACAAGGAATAATGAATGGGGGCTTTGGACCTCACAGACAGAAGAGAAGCTTGTCTAACATATCTTGTGTTAAACGTGCCACAACAGTATCTAAAAACAAAAAAGGGCAAAGAAACTCGCCATACAGCACTTTTAAAGCTCAAGTTGCCAACAGAACTTTACTGTGTGACACTGTTAAACATAGTGCCAATCAGTAAACACAGATCTTCTGCCTTAAAAGTGGCTATTGCCAGTACTTTACTGAAAGAAAAATCTGGTTTAGACTTGACTGTAATTAATAACTGTTTGTTTCCATGGTTTTTAACTTCCTTCTCACAACTTCTGTCTGATCTTAAAGATTACAACTGGTTTAAAAAGTTTAATTCTAGCTCTGTCTCTGATCACAGCACAGAAACAGTCATAACTCTTCATTAAACAGATAAGTAGGAAATTCTTCAGTTGTTAATGTTTTTATATCCAAGCACAGTTTTTACAAGGTTGACCCTAACTTCTGTTACATAGCATTTGTTAGTCTGCCAAACATTGTTGTTAAGCAGTTTCTTCATATTTACAAAATGGTTTCCAATATATTGAAGTCTGCTGACAGTGCATTCTCATTCTTGTCATAAGTTGCATACAATATCCCTTGATGATTTGTGCCTGGATCAAAATGGTTGCCAGTAGAAATTATCATTTCGAAACATAACAACCCTTATTATTTGTATGCAGAAGTACCTGAGTTGTATTTATCAATTAAATCTAATGATGTTTCCCCTATTGTTTGGTTATTTTACCATTTCATTTAGATACAACAGTGTGAGTAAGTGATAAGCCCTAGATTTGCACACTGTGGAAGATACGTGGTCAGAGTGGTGTATCAGGTGACACGATTAGAAATTCAGTAATAAAATTATTTAATTCCAAATGCTTACACTTGAAAGGGCATAAGTTAAAAATGTCTTAGTAGGAGGCACTGATCTTTTATATCTCCTATAGCCCATGGGGATAGAAAGTCCTCATTCTGAGATGCCAAATCATTTCTGGTCACTCTGTTCATTGTGATAGATAGATAGATAGATAGATAGATAGATAGATAGATAAAGCATTATATGATAGATAGATAGATAGATAGATAGATAGATAGATAGATAGATAGATAGATAGATAGATAGATAGATAGAAAATAAATAAATAGAAAACATTGTTCGAAGAAGATAATGAAGACACACCATTTTGTCTTTTGACAAGATTCGGAGTCATCTTCGTTCTTAGAGGCAAGCTGTGTAATGGAGCGGTCTGCACGATTATTTATATAGACAGAAAAGAGCATGGCTTTATTGAAATGTGGCCAGTGATTTCTTTTAGCAAATGTGTGCCCTTTGCCACCCATTTTAAAAGGACAACCATGTAATGGTTTTGGGTAAGCAGATGTCTGCCCCCCTGAAGATACGCCCTGATGTTAAAAGCTTTATGTGTAAACATCTCTAGCATCAGCATAATGTCTGATAGATAGATAGATAGATGGGATCTCAGCAGCAACTTTAAAGTATGATGGTTTCAATTTCCTCTTTGTTTTAACTGTTAACTTTCACAATAACTTGCCTTTGGTCTTCATGGTATTGCAACATATTATCCAACTACAACAAGAATTACAGGAAAAATGAAACATTTTTTCATTATACACAATGCAAGTACATTCCTCCCTTTATTTGCTCACATTATTTATAGACAGTTCATATTATTCTACTTTCCACCCTTACAGTTAGCACAGACTGTTGTTGTAATGCATTAAACTAGGAGGTATGGCTGTTTACCTCCAGTTCTTAAACCTCTATACTTGACAGAAGCTAAATTTAGACTTAATCTCAAAATCCTTCTTCTATTGTCTAACAATACCAATAGTCCCATTATCTCACAGAACTCTACAGCATCCCCTGCAGTCACAAGATGAGGACCTTTTCAAGGCCACAGTCCATGCTATTTGTGTCTCAAACAAGTGTGAGGGAGCTTGCAGTCCACAGTTTATGCTCTTTGTATGTCAGCCTGTACTACAGTACATATCAGTCATACCAGTGCCGTAGCGGTCTCTATGGCCACAGTCTGTGACTTGAGTGTGCCAGAATAGTGACTGTAACCTGTGAATAAGGGCCTCTGATAACTGGCAGAGAAACAAGTACAGCACCAAAGTTTGTTTTGCACAGCAGCTGTCTCTAGTGAAGAGAAGCTCATTGACATACAGTATTTATGTTCAGATACAGTGTCATTACATCACCACACACCATAGCGCAGTTTTTGGCCTGGGCTGCCTTTGTGTCTCATACTGTAGGTGCCAGGCACGATTTTCTCAGTGTGAAAATATGCATTGACTGACCGTCTAATTTTTGCCTCATATTAGTCGCAGTGCTTCTTTTTCTGTGAAGACCACTGCATCTGCTGAATTTAACATTTTACTGTTCTGTGTCTTTATTTCGTGCTTTGTACTCGCACTGAACTGCACGGCTCTCTGTGTTAAAGCCTCCCTTTTGTTTGAGGCTTATTGAGGGAAAACTCTTGTCATGGCAATCTGTTCAACTCTGCCAAAGAGCTTTTATGCTGAATGTAAAGCCGGTGATTTGTGGGTGCAGCTCCACAACTGATGTCAGTAAAACGCTGTCGCCTGAGCTTTTTTCTTTGCAGGAGTGTCAGTAAACTGCTGCTTATTTTCTTTTTGTATCTTGTGGTCAGACGGTATTAATAGCTTTACTAAGAGATTTATGCAAGCGGTGTATATATATAACATCATTACAAACTGACAGACAGGGATAATGCAATAATGCAAACTGTGCTTTGAATTTTTAAAGTTAATAAAAATGAAAGCCTGGCTGTCTTCTCTCCCACAGTCCCTTGTTCTAAATGTTGCTTTATTTTAAAGCCCAAAATGAATTGAAACTACAATTTGGAAACTTATGGTGCATTTAAATAGCGTCAGAGCATTTTTAAAAAAAAGAGATGCTGACTTGATAATAATTGTTATCAACAGCCTCAAAGTTGGAAATTTCATTTGGATAGTTGGGAAGCATCGCTCGACACAGACCTACCTCACTTTGAGAGCAACCAAAACATGGCACAGCTGGTAAAGGTAACTTTGCAGCCATTTTATCTGGAATGAATAATTTCGAAAACTAAAACACAGGATTGAGCTACTGTATGGTTGATTGCTGATGCTGAGGCAGACACTCTAATAAATGGAAAAGTAGGCTCAGGAAGTGGATCAATAAGGCATGGGAGCACAGTAGCCGTCAGGATCAGAGAAAGGGAACGACTTAAAGCAAAAAGCAAGAAATTGAGTGGCCGCCACACTGCTAGAGTGACTGTCCTTGTTTAAATTACTTGCTGCAATGTTTATCTCTTTCTTATCTACTTGTAGAGTTCAGATGTATAAACAGCTGCCTGAGCTCACTTCTCCTCACTCCGAAGACATTTTCAAATGTAACCAGATGTAGGTGACTGGTGGACGTGATTCACTTGATACCCATTTATATATGCCATTGGAGGTCTAGAGCAGATAGTCTAATTGCTCCAGTTGCTATTGAATCCTCCATGTCTGTTTTATTCCTGCACTCCTTCTAGGCTCCCAGTGTATAATACTCAGGGTGCATGGAGACAGTGCAGAAAATTAAGGGAGGATTTACTATGCCATGAGAAGGAGCTCAGTTGCTTTGCCACTGTGGGGACACTATTCATATTCAGAAGACTGGAGGGCAATACAAGATGCCACCGAGAATGCAGGCCTGATGGATAGTTCTGTTACAGAAGTGTGTAGAAGAAGAATGTTCTCCTCAGCACCCTGTACCCTGTGTGTTTAGTAACTAAGTTTCATAAGCGGTACTTTAACTTTGCCATTAAAAGAAAGCTTGATTTATGAACTAACAAAAATATGTTGCCACATAATGATGTCCTAAGCTGTTTTTCTGTTAAGTTCCTCAAAGTGAGTAACTCAGGGTGAAAGGTCATAAAGCTGCAAAGTGCAAGCGCAGAGTTTCTGTCCTGTGGTCAGTCTTAGGGACATAAATAAAAAATTGCTTAGCTTAGACATATAGCTTAACTTTAAAATTGTGATGATAAGGATGTTTTCTGTCTTACTGATCATGAAATAAAGAGGTATAAAAACTGCCCCAAACTGTTGATCGGGGTTCAGACGAGTCTATTTTGCAATAAGATCGAACCGTCCGAATCTCTACTTTCTGCGACTCTGATTGAGAAATAAAGAGAACTGAGAAAATAACACCCGCCTGCTGTCAGTTGCATTTTATCGCCCACAAGTTCATCTCCTAAAACCTATCATGCTTACTTTATTATTTGGCTGCATTAATATGCCAGCTTGATATGTTCATCCGCATGTGCTAGGCCATGTCTGACGTCACAAATATTTAACTTCAGTAAATATGTAAGCTCTGATTAGAGGAGGGAACATGAGCTCTGCGACAAAATTGCTGGGAGAGTCAGTCGAGGCAGGAGGACATTCTCGTTCACTTCCATTGTCTTTATTATCCTTTTATTTTCTACTGCTTTGCAAAACTAAGGAGCAAATCCCAATATCTCTCTGGTCTTATTCATCAACCAACATCTGCAAAACACCCTTTGGGGCATTTGTGTCCATTTCAGAAGAAAATCTTCTCCTTTGCAGCTCTGAATATGAAAGGAAAAGGTGCCAAGCAGGAGCCACTGTTGACAAATGAACTTGGAGCTACAAATCGGACAATTTGGAGAAAACAAAGCTGCCTGAATTATAACGTAATTATAATCTTTCACCAAACACAATTGTTTAAAATAAAAACATATGGCCTGGTCAGCCAGCAATACCATTTTTGGTCAAATTGCATTTGAAAGGACGTGATACACCTTTATTATGTTTATCCATCCATCCATTTTCCAACCTGCTGAATCCAAACATAGGGTCACTGGGTTTGCTGGAGCCAATCCCAGCCAACACAGGGCACAAGGCAGAAACCAATCCTGGGCAGGGTGCCAACCCACTGCAGGACACACCCATACACCAGGGCCAATTTAGAATCGCCAATCCACCTAACCAGCATGTCTATGGACTGTGGGACAAAACCCACACAGACACGGGGAGAACATGCAAACTCCACGCAGGGAGGACCCGGGAAGCGAACCCAGGTCTCTTAACTGCGAGGCAGCAGCGCTACCCACTGCGCCACTGTGTCGCCCTTTTATTATGTTTATTTTGCACTTCATTTCCACACATAAAACTGTTTATCTTTAATTTTTTTAAAGACACAAATCAACAGCAACCTCACATTTCTTTGAATAGTCTGACCAGAAACCCACATGAACACACTGAAATGGCAAGGTGAAACATCACAAACGTCTGAGAGCATGTGAACAGTGCTGCACCCAAAGGACTCTCTTACATTGGGACTCAGGTTACCAAATCTGCCAGAATTAGCCATACCACCTGCACTTCAGAGCAAGTCATCCACCTGAAGCTAAGCATGTGTGGGCTTGGCCAGTACTTGGATGGGAGACCATCTTGGAAAAACATGAGCTGCTGCTGGAAGAGATGTTGGTGAGACCAGCAGGGGGCACTTACCCTGTGGTCTTAATGTGGATCCGAATGTGGCAGGGACACCGTGGTGGTCATTAAAGATCCCTGGCCTTCTTTCAAAATGTGTAGGGTTTATCCCAAATGTCTTGTCTAAATGGCCTAATTGTCCCCTGTCTTATTCACCCCTTCGCCACCTAATAGCCAATGTGTGGTGACTGTACTGCTATAATAATGTCTGCCATCGTATCCTCCAGGTGGGTGCTACACATTGGTGGTGGTTGAAGTGGTTTTCACTTTCTACTGTATGTAAAGTGCTTTGAGTTGTGAGAAAAGTGCTATTTAAATGTAATTATTATGATTTTTATATATTTTGTTAATCCCCTAGGAATATTATTATTTTGTATTGTTATTAATACGAGAATTAAAACCAACAGCATAGAAGGACTTATTACAGAGGGCCACCAACTCCCAGAGAAGGATTTTAATGGGACTTTTTGTATTTCTCTCCTCTGATCTCAGGAATTTATATAAGCCTGACCTTGCTTAAATTTAACCATGACATTTATTTATGTTTTATTGTTTGTTTACTTGGGTGACATGATGGCACGATAACTGATGCTGCATCACAGAGTCAGGGGTTGTGTGGCGCTTTCTCCCAGTGGTCTGTTATTCCTCCTGCATTTTACAAATGTGCTCTGCAGATCCATTAGTGACTCTAAATTGACTTGTTGTGAGTGTTTTTGTGTGTGTGTGTGCCCAGTGCTGGGATGGATCCCTGTTCACAACAGACTTCCACATTATCCCCAATTTTCCCATGACACGTTTAGACAATAGACGGATATATGGATTGAAGTTCACCTTAAATGTATGTATGTTTGTAATTTTTGTAACTTTACTGTTACCACACTTATTGAGTAAATCTGTGTAAGACGTATAAACATGGACTTGGTGAAAAGGACTATACAGAACTTCCATAGACATTTGTTGAAAAAAGCAGATGTTTATTTTAAATAGTTCACCCTTTAAGATCATGTGCAGTATCAAAGGGTCATTTTGAAGATGAAAACCAGCAAGTAATCATTGACACATATTAGTGCTCACACAGGGCCGGATTTAGACTTGATAAGGCCCTAAGCTATTTGAGACATGGGGCCCTTTATAAGTCCAGATATTCTATGTAAGTGCCAAATATGATTTGTTTTGGGGGCCTCCAAGAAGGCGGGGGCCCTAAGCTATAGCTTGTGTAGCTTATACATAAATCCTGCACTGTAGCTAATCACATACACAGCAAAATCACCAGTGCTAAACTAAACTACCTATTTCAGAGGTTGAAATATGTAAAGTGTGTTTTCATATGCACTATAAGGGTTACATTTAACTCAGTTTTTCTGTGTACAGTAAGAACTAGAGGCTGAAGCAAATGTGTAAATATGAAGAGGCAGTTTATCAATAGAAAGCTTTACACTATCACAGCCAGGAAAAGAGAATTAAAGGAAAGAAAACAACAAAATAGAATACAGACTAATGGGGGCTACAGCCTGCCCCAGAAATATTGACTTGAAGTCAAGAACCAACCCTGGATGGGATGCCAGTCAGTAACTGGCCACACGTGGAATGAAACCTGAGAAAATGAATTTGGGCACTAAAATCCTCAAATTCCACACAATCACCAGCTGCCCTGGGGCCACAAACAGTGGACACTATTTCAGCAAGCTACCCAGCCCTCCGCCTCTCTAGCACGTCTCGTCTCTCTAGTCTTTCCTTCCCAGGGTTTTTTTTTTTTTATAATAGAGAGATAATATAACATTCTGAACTGTACTTACTCAATTACAGAGTAGTGAGTAGCCAGAGATGAGCTCAAGGCAGAAAACACCCCAGACAGGACACCAGTCCACCACCGTCCACCACAATGGACCTATTTAGACTTGCACATGAAGCTAAATGACACCTTTGGGGAGAACATGCAAACTCCACACAGATAGATAGATAGATAGATAGATAGATAGATAGATAGATAGATAGATAGATACTTTATTAATAATGGCCAGATAGCAGTTTGAACTCAGGATGCTGGATCCATAAGGCAGCCGCTCTAACCATGGTGCCACCTTTTAACTCTAACGTTGATACAGAATGGAGTCAGTATTTTTCATAATGTTTCAGAATCGCATCATACTGTGTAGAGTGCTCAGCAATCTCTATGATAACCTGGTGTCAAAATCTGCGTTGTTATGTTAGGTAGAATGCCCAGAAGGGGCTGGGTGGTCTCGTGGCCTCTGAACCCCTGCAGATTTTATTTTTTTTCTCCAGCCGTCTGGAGTTTTTTATTTTGTTTTTTCTGTCCTCCCTGGCCATCAGACCTTACTCCTTTTCTATGTTCATTAGTGTTCTCTGATTTTAATTCTTACTTTGTCTTTTTTCTCTTTCTTCATCATGTAAAGCACTTTGACCTACATTATTTGTATGAAAATGTGCTATAGAAATACATGTTGCTGTTGTTGTTGTTACCTTTTTTGGGGCTGATTGTGCCAAGACAGGTGCTGACATCCAAAAGTCCCCCAGTGCAAACATTTGTTCAGGAGATATATGGGTAGCCAAATGTTCAACAACCTGAAGCAAACAAAAATGTTCACAGGTTTAAAGTAATACTTCACCTAAAAATGACAATTTTTATATGTTACTTATCCTATGTAGTTTAGTGATAGATAAGAAAAAAATATGACTCTAATGTTTTCAAGCAGTATGGGGGGAAAAAAACTATATAAACTATAAAACATATAATGGAAGGTGATGACAACCCATGATGTACAGCGGCAAACAACGTGCTAAACTTTTATAGAACAAATAAAAAGTGTTCAAGTTATTTGTGTCACATACTGTAATTTACATCTCTGTTATCCATTTGTATGCACAAAACTTGTAAAACTCATGATTTTGTTCTAAAACAGATTATATTAGGTTATACTATATTTGTCCCCAAGGATGAAACTGATACAATCATAAATTAAATTTTATATATGCATAATATTACAAAATATTTGTAAGTTATTTCTGGAAAAATCCCCATTAATTGTGTGTTTCTTGAATTGAAGACCCGCCTTTCCCGCTAATTCAGTGGTCAAGAGTCCTGTCCTCAATTCAAAAGCACACAATTATAGGAATGCAGCTTTCCTGTCTCTGTTCTACACTGATTCGGTGAGTAAGTATTCATAATATTTCTGCAAAATATGCATGTGTTTGGTATGTTTTGGGCATTTGACTGGATAACAGTGTGGCACACGGCTGGGAATGGTACCCAGCCGGGATGCCCTGGAGGACCAGAGGAGGGCTTGCGACTCCTCCAGACCACGAGGGGGCAACCGCCCTGGTTGCACTGGGGACCACGGATGCAGAGCTTGGAAGCTCAACCCTGTAGGGGCCCGTGGTCACAACCAGGGGGCGCCACGGTGCCTGGAGAGCCCTGGACCTCAGCACTTCTGCCACACCAGGAAGTGCTGGGGGGAAGACGAGCAGGAACACCCGGAGTGCTTCTGGGGATGCAGCCGCCACTTCCGCCACACTGAGGCGTGTCAGTGGGAGTTGGCCGGAACACACGTGGAGCACATCCAGGTGCTTATAAAAGGGGCCGCCTCCCTACATTCGATGACTGGAGTCGGGCAAAGAGTGGACGAAGTCTGGCTGGAGAGGAATGGAGGCGGCCTGAAGGAGAAAAGGCACGGTAGAGAGAGGCCTGGACTATGGGGGATTGGTGCTGGAGGCACTGGGTTGTGCTCACCTTTGTAAATATAGTGACAAACAAATATGTGTGTGTTGGGTGACAAATGTTGTCCGTCTATCTGTGTCCGGGGCTCGTTCCACAACAGATATGGGGATTATGTGACATGAATAACATGATTTTGTTTTTCATTTTTCCATGGAGATTTTACACATTGTTTGCCATTGGACAGAGTGGGTCACCATTACCTTTCATTATATGATGCATTTTTTTTTCTCTCATTCTTCATTAAAACATTTTTTTTATCAGCCACCAGTACAAACTACATGGGATAAGTAACAAAATATATATTATTGGGTGGAGTATTCCTTTAAACATTAAAGAAAATGTATAGAAATTACTTTTAAATGTTCAGAACTGTGAATGAAGAGATCAGACTGACACGACAATATGTTCCACCTGTTATTATGTCCTAACTGCTGTATTTTACAATAATATCTTAACATACTGTATATTGCACATTATAAATGCTACAGCCAAGAATGGGACTGAAACTGTTTTAGAAACTGGATCATGGGAATTTACTTTAGATGATGTCGAATTAGTCACCTTGCAAGTTTAGTGAAAATGCAGAAACAGTGACGCCAGTGTGGTCTGCATGTTGTCTGACGCCAGGTGCTGGGCTGCTCCCTCATAGCTCTGTTGACTTTCGAAAAGGATTTAGGGACCAACAGAGAGACGTGACTGTAGGCTTATAGGTGCTTTCTCATGGCTTTTAGGTGGAGTATGCCACACCTGCTTCAGTAAGTATATCTCAGACTTCTCATTGCCAGCCAGTGACTCCTTTGGAAATGGCACCTGGGTGCGCAGCTCTTTTGGCTACAACTCTGCTCTGCTTATCTCACTGCTCTCCTCTGCCAGGGCCTTTAAAGGTTTGTTTGTTTACTATGATACATCGATCAGTGCTTCATTCATCAACTGAACACGGCTCCACTAATAATTTCTGGATTTTCTTCTCTCCTTTTCTTTCAGGATCTACTTGGAGGTCGTGGTAAGTAATCATAGAGACTTTCTGCCCTACATCCTCTTCACAAGATTTGTCAATGTCAAATTTATTTATATAGCACAACAGAACATAAAATCATAGTGGAAAAGGTAAAAGCGGACAACAGGACCTCTGTTCTTCACACACCCTGTTACTCCCATTTCTATGCTGTAGTAATGTTGGAATGGAGTCTGGCTTTACAGCTTCCATCTATCCATCCATTTTAGAACTCTCCTAATTCATCTGGTTTTAAGGCATCAGATATACCCTAGAAAGGATGTATGACAAGGATACTCCTTACGCTCAGAAGCGCCACACATTGTTTAGTGGAACAGCAGACATGCCCTATTTACATTAGCACAAAGTCACACACCTCCCATAGGTGTAGTAGGAGTGTTGTGTGTCGTACTTCACCTCTCCAGGATGATGGCCAGAAGATTAGTTTTGTTGGCACACTTTTTATAATAGCAAGAATTGACAGGCAAATTAATATTTTGTATTGAAACGATTGCATTGATAATGATTTGGAAATGCATTTTATATTTTTATGCCCGTAAAGCTAAATTGTGAATTTCAGTTTGAAAGAGAAACATCTAGTGCCTAGCATCACTACCGCTGCATTAGAATACTTTAGTTGTGGACAGTGCCTAGTAGGTAATGCTTCTACGCTAGGTCGGCATCACTGTTAGGCACATTAGTCAAACCTTAAAGCACACCATAGTGCTGTAGCTCACTGGCTCAAGAGTGTAATTGTTCATCACATAACACCCCAATATGACCATGGCTAAGATTAGGGTTGTGGGAGGGTTTCCGTGATGTTTTTGGCATTACTTGACCAACGTCACATCTGCTGTGAGCTGCAGTTAGACCCATGTCCACTGGCTAACACACCACAATCCAAGGATTTAGAGCAGCATTACCGCTGCCTGTGGTTTAGATCACAATTTTAAAATATTACCCTTCAGACTGTATGTGGACCAGTGGAGACCTTCAGTAGTTCTGGATTCTGGCTTGGCTTTGTGGCATTTCCTTGTGCCTGTGTAGGTTTTCCTCTGAGTAGCCTGGTTTCTCTGACATCCCAAAGACATCTGTGTGTTGGTAACTCTAAACTGGTCCTGTATCAGTGTACATACCCTGCAATAGACTGGTTTCCAAACCAGGGCCGATTGCTTATTGTATTTCATGTTGCAGAGATCAGTTCTAGGCCCCTGGATAAAATGGGTTCAGTTATGATTGTATGGATTCACTTTCAGTTTTCCTAAGACTTCAAAGGTGTTGAAAGACTCATTTTCTAGTTATTAATATAGCGTCTTTCATGCCTACAGTATTTATCACATGTACAGAAAATTATAAAACACAACTTGTTAGCGCCAACTGCCAAAATCTGTCTTGAGTTTTTTATTCAATATGTTCTCCTATAAAGCACATTATCTTTTTTATATTCACTTAGTCAATCTATCAATATGTTTTTTTCACTTGTTTTATACTTCTTTTTGTTTTGTGTGTGTAACCTGAAATTAAGAGCAATCTCACCAAAACGAACTACAATATCTTGTAAAACACCCTTCTGTATTTGCTTTCTAACACGGTGACTCCTGGATCAGTGCAAAAGCCTACAATGTGCCACAATTCGACACTGGCTGGCCTTGTGCTTGTCCGGAGCTCAGAATCTTCTTAAAATATTCCAGTGGGCAGTTTAGGCCCTCTTGGTCACCAGGGAGTCTCCATTTATGAATGATACACAGCCTGCTGAAACATTGCTCCTTTGGTCTTTGCTGTTCTCATTGAGTGTTTCATGGGCTTTCATAGGAACTATGGATTGTCAGTTTGTACCAGCAGCGTTCGGCATTTCACTGCTGTGCTCAACTGTTTTTCAGAACAACATGCTGAGGCCTCTGCAACTGATGTCTTTAGCCACATTTTGGACAGAAATACAGGTGAGGATGCACTCCCAGAAGAACTCGCTCAACACTTTATTACTATTATCCATCTTGATTTTGTATTTCTTTTCTTTCCTAAACTACCATGGCTCAATTGCCCATCTTAAATATGCTGTACATATTGTTGTTGTCTGTAGGGGGGTTTACACTTTGAGTATGTCCAGAGACATACAGTTTAGATTAACTGGTGATTTTATGTTGGTCCTGTGTGAGTGTGTGCCTTAGTTGGTGTATTGGCACCATATTGGATGTGTTGGCACTCCCCCCATGGTGGTTTCCTGCCTTGTACCCAATACTGCCAGGATAGGTTCTGCACCCTGATGAGCCTGAACTGGATTTTTCAGGTTTGAGGAATGTTATTTATTTGGGCTGAATTTTGCTCCCAACCCCTCTCCTCAGACTGTTAGTTTCCATCCTTTTTCTGAATCTGCCTTTGCTGCAGTGCAGTTAATCCTGGAAGCCCTCTGAAAGATCACTGCACGATTAATTTAAAGTCATCAGTCTGCCTGCCATCATGTCTTTGGACAACGGGTGGAAAGCCACACACCACCTGTAATGGAGGCTGTTGAACAGGGCGTAATATGCAGCAAAGCTGCAGCAATGTTACTCAGGTGTAGCACCGTGTCTCGAGGAGGAGGTTGGGAATATGCCTGTGTTCCAATTGGAAAACCAAAAAGAAATGTAACCAATTGTCTCAAGTAAAGTGAATTAAAATATATACTGCTTTTAAAATTAAAATTTAGACGCCAATCAAACATAAGCAGCACAGAGTGATGCAGAACTAACAAATGCCATTTGCCTAATCATTTCCACTCTTGTTTTATAACTGAAGCCTTGGGATGTCCCTGATTCTAAATGAGAATCAAAATGGTTAGACGGGACTGTCATGGCTCACTGTATCACTTCAAAACAAGGGAAAAGAAAAACTTAAAGAAGGATTCTCTCTTGATAGAACTGCACCCAGTAGTATGGGCTGTTAGTCCATTGTCAACAGCAGTTAACGTTACAGAATCAGAGGTGCACCATTTACATACTTCCTGTTGTTCTCTATTGACTTGCGTTGCCCCACTCAGGCTTGCGAGGGTGTCAGCTTATGCCAGCAGCATCAGACTCACTATGGCAGCCAACCCTGGGCAGGATGCTAGTCCATCACAGAACAGAGTACTATACAGGTTACTCTGTATTACGCATTGATCTTCTGATGATTCCTACAAAGATGCCAGACCTATATGTCTCTCAAACTATGTTAGATGGATCAGTGATGGCATGAGAAATCATGAGTGTGCTCTGTGATAGGCTGACTTCCCATCGAGGGCCTTTTCTTTCTGGGTAGTCTTTGGTGCCAGGGTAGAGCCCACCCACCTAAGTTTCCTTGCAGCATAACACTGGTATAGTAAATGGCAGGGCAAATATTTACAACTCATTTTTTACATCTGATTTTAATATTCTTCAGAACAGTGTGACATGAGCACTCATCTGGGGCCTCATATAATGCATGCGTAAAATGTACACTAAAACATGGCGTAGGGACAAAAACAGAAATGTGCGTACTCACAGAAAATTAAAATGCATAAAATTATGCATAAGCAAAGTTCCACACACTTCCCATTTTTAAATCCCAAACTTTGTGAATAATAATGCACATGTACACACCTACAGCCCCACCCCAACTCCTCCCAAGCATTGTGTGTATTTGAATATGCAAATCAATATAAATAGCCCCTTTTCTTAAACGACAATGGCAAAAGCACATATAAAAAAAGAAAATTTTCAAAAAAGAAGTGGTCAGATGTCATACGGAAGTGTATTAGGGCCACTGAGAAAACAAAATAGGGACACAGTGAACACAAAGAGGTCTATGTTGAAATTAAGGTCAAAATGTTGACTATAATCTAGAAATTTCTACTTTAATACAGTTTATTTTGTCATAAACGTCATCTAAAAATTAAGGTTTAATTTACTAGAGTATCTCAATTCCCATCATAACTAAAATAGCATGTTAAAGGCTTCGTATTCCATGTGTTCCCTGATCCAGTCATTAATCGCTCCGTGCTTCTTAATCAGACTTTCTCTTACGCCGACAGGAGTGCGTAGGCAGTGATCGCCTCACAGAATACATTACATTCATGATTTTACAGCTCTCTGAACATTTTGGACTACTAAGATGTATACTTAATATCATTTTCATGAAGAAATGCATTAAAGCACGTATTAAACATGTGGGGGCATGGTGGCGCAGCAGTACCAATGAGCTGGTGCCCTGTCCAGTGATTATTCCTGCCTCCCCCAAGATGCTTGCTGGGATGCTCGTGACCCTGGATGGAATAATTTATTGCAACAGTACTGTGTCTGTCAAACATAACCACCCACAATTCCTGTCCTGTTTTCTTTCTCCTTGTAACCAATCGCAGCACAATAAGCATCTGTAATAAATTAAAAACCAAGTGTAAGCTTAGAAAACAGATTCTTCCAAACTTTTAAGGAACATTAAAAAATCTTTGGAATACACAATTAATTATTCCATTCATCCATCCAAGTCCACGTCAGTCCCAGCAAGCATAAAGCACAAGGCAGGAACAATCCCTGGACGGGGAGCCAGCTCATCGCTACCACTGCGCAACCGAGCCCCCACATGTTTAATTATTAACAGTATACATTATTTAAAGTAAGTTAACAATTTATTTGTAACATGTAATATACCTACTTTAATGCATTTCATCATAAAAATTATACCAAGTATATTTTAACAGCATGCAGCTTCAAGAGGATAGCTCTTGGAAAACCAAATAGACTTAGAAACCAATCATAATCATCTGTAAATATGAGGTTTCTTCTATTGAATTGAATTCCTTTATTGTCATTATATGGTACAATGAGATTCAATATGCATCTCCTCCATAAACTTATTTTCCTATAAAATGATAAAAAATAATAAATAATACGATACAAAGAACAATATACAATATTAAAGCATAAGTACAATATACATATAGTGCAGATAGTGCAATTTGTTAATCACATGGCTCATGGCAACGTTATAGTTGTAGTGCAAGTATACAATGAGGTTATTATAATTATAATTACAAACAGTTTTACTGGGAGCACTTGATGGACTGATTGAGTACATTTATAGCTCTTGGAATGAAACTGTTTCTGAGCCTCGAGGTTCATGAAGGAAAGGCTCTGAAGCATTTGCCGGATTGGAGAAGTTCAAGTAGACTGTGGCATGGCTGAGTGGAATCCATTCAGATGCTGGTGTGCTATAAATGTCCTCCAGGGCTAGCACTAATATCCCAGTAATCCTCTGCACTCTCGACACAATCCGTGCAGCTGTGATACCACACACAAATACGATCAACAGGTTAAAATACTCTCCGTGGTGCACTGTGAGTAACAACACTAAAGCAGTTATGATGTTTGAAATAGTTTGACCATTCCATGCATCGTTATATTATTACAAAATGATTTAATCAAGAGCTTTAAATTTGCAAACAAAATGCAATTCATTTTGGGGTATTTGATACATTGTGGATGTGAATCTAAAAATGAAAAACACAAGCAGTAGCACTGCTTTGACTCTGGGTGCCGCCAGTTTGCCAAACCTATCAGAAGAGTGTGTACCCATAGTGTGAGGCTGCCATGAAGATATGTGTACCTTTACGCCAAGTTTAGTTTTTGTACATCTCAAAGTGAGCGTGGCAATAGGCGTACATGACATTTTTGTCCCTGGTGTTTTGAGGAGATCTTCTACGACTCTTGATAAAGTTGTGACTTCCTACATATTTAATGATGAATGAAAGGAATACTCCATCCAAAAATTATATTTGTTAATATTTTGTTTAACCCGTGTACTTTGTAGTGATAGCTAAAAAAATGTTTCACTCATATATTTTAGGCTGAACAGCAACGGCAACTTTTTTAATAAAATAGGTATCGACGATGTTCAATGCTGGACAACAGCAAACAATATCAAAATATCCATAGAGAAAAATCTAATGTTACTTGTGTTGCATAATCACTATGTGAAGTCATCCAGTTGTATGCTCACAAAACAAACGTGTTTTACTAAAATATTGGTAAATAAGTCACTTCCAAAAGCACTCTCATGAAATTAAATGTTATATGCTCAAATGCGACTGGGAATTTGAAATGAAGACCCATCATTGGGCAGGCCGAGTAACAATATGAATAACAGGTTATTCATTGGCTAACACCGCTCTTCATGTGATATCAACAATGCAAAGTGCACTGACAGATTAAAAGTGAAAGTGAGTGAAAACATTATCTGGAAAAGAATATGCCTCTGCCTTGTGCGTATCTGAGGTGCTTCAACCAGCAGAAGGTCAATTCACCCAAGCAGTTTCACAGTTAAATAATCCCAAGGGGCTTCCCTCTTGGATAAGAATGCACATGTGGTGACGAGAGGCAGGTCCTCAAATCAAGAGTTTGTTCGTTTTTGAGCATGTTCCTTTTTTATGAGTACTTTACGGAAGTTGTTTATTGAACATTTGACAGTTGTGAGCATATGAGTGGATGACTTTACATATGGACTATGCAACATGAGTAATGGTGGGATTTTTTTATGAGTGGCTTTAATGCTGTTTGCTGTTATCCAGCTGTGGTCTCCATTGACGCCTATTCTATCAGAAACTTTCTTATCTCAGCACTGCATGAAAGCATGAGATGAATATTATTTCCCGGCCATCACTACAGACTACATGGGGTAAGTAACATATAAAAAATATATCATTTTTGGGTGGAATATCACTTTAATGTTCTTATTAAACCATATTAATAAGGAACACTTTACTAAGTAATGCAAAGAAAAAGAAAAAACGATGTAGGAAAAATGTGGCATGAATCACTAAATAGAAATAAGGAAGAATATACCACAGGCAATATACTGTACAGTATTTCTTGTCTATCCATCCATTTTCAAAACTACTTAATTCAGTTCATGGTCACAGGGAACCCAGTGAGTGTGAAAATCCATTTTGTTTTTTTGCACATGCTGCTCTATATAGCCAAGCTGCAAGTTGCTGTATGCCACTTGGATTTGGTTACATCTTTTAACTTACTTGCTGTCTGTCACGCCAAGCACATTTTTAATGTCTTTTACCTGTAAAATTTGTCGTTTGTGCCGCTTTGCCAGATGTCATCCATCCATTATCCAACCCACTATATCCTAACTACAGGGGCACGGGGGTCCCAGCCAACACAGGGCACAAGGCAGGAAACGTACCCTGTGCCCACCGCAGGGCATGCACACACACACCCACCCACACACCAAGCACACACTAGGGATAATTTAGAAATTAGCTAATGCACCTAACCTGCATGTCTTTGGACTGTGGGAGGAAACCCATGCATACACGGGGAGAACATACAAACTCCATGCAGGGAGGACCCGGGAAGCAAACCCAAGGTCTCCTCACTGCGAGGCAGCAGCGCTATCACTGCACCACCGTGCCGCCCAGATGTCATCCAAAAGTCGCAATTCATTTCATGTTTTCAAACTCTGCTGACACAACATGACAAACTCCTTGTGATCTTTCCATTAGACACTTCTGAGTAGTAGTACTAGTAGTAGAAGAAGTGTTATCACCAATGTGAGTATGATAAACAAGAATGCATTCAAATATAGAAATAATAATAAAATCATTAATGAGTTATATATTCACGTAATAAAACCTGAGTGAATTAAAATAAATAATGCTGTACCTGACAGGGTGTGAACTCCACCTCAAGTGTACACATGTATGTTGTATGCGTGGCCACGTTCTCCTAATGTCATGGGATTTCTTCTTACAGTCCAATTAGCTTTTTCTCATTCTAAATAGCCCTGGCTTTCTTACTTTTGTCCACTCTGGTAATCTTTGGGCTGAGTGACAGTAAGTGAGTGTGACTATCTGTGTCTAAATGTGCAAGAAGAGTACTTGGGCTGCACACTGGAGCTCCAGTGATTGGAGTGTTGATTTTCGGAGGTTTATTTCTAGTTGTTTTTTTTTATTTGGGTTAGCTTTGCTGGTTTCACAATATGCAAGAGTCCACTGTGGGTGGTACACCAGGAAATGTTTGCTTTGGGCATCAGTACCACTAGAACACATCTGGTTATTCCTCACCAGTACCATGGCTCTTTGACACATTTATTCTTCTATACGACTGTGAAAGCAGCTTGGACAGTTTCTCTAACTTCTTTTTTGTTTATATGTTCCAACATTCCTGAAAGTGTTTCCTTATTTTAAAGGGAGCAAGAAGCTAATCAAGCAGGGAGACATGATTCAAGTAAAACGGAGGAGCACCTTGGTCTGTCCAACCGGTGGCTGTTTGTGGCCCAAGTTAAGTGATGGCACAGTAAGCGTCCCATACGTCATCTCAGATGCCTACAGTAAGTATGCAGCTTTATGGAAAAGTGATTTGGATTGTCCTCATCAGATTATGAGATATGTTGTACTTCTTTTCACAAGATTTAGTTGTGGTACAGAATGAGAAGTATTAACATTTCCTGTTTATTTTGGTTATATTTCACTCCCTTGTCTTTATTTGGCCACTGCTAGCTGGTTGTGAAGAAATCAGGGCTATGGCACAGTGGTTAGTGTTGCTGATTCATTGCCCCACAGATCTGGCTTTGCATCACAGTTATGCCTGCCCGCCCACCATGTTTGCGTGGGTTTTATCCAGATACTTCTTTTCCTCCCACACCCAACAGACAGACAGATTGGATTAACTGGCAGGTATATACTGGTGCAACATAAATCTTGTCTTTGCAATCCATTTCTACCTCATCCACTGCAGACTCCTGCCTTGAACTGACACTGTCCGGATAGGGTTAGGCTGCCCAAGAACCTATCATGGAAAAATGTTAGTTTAGATACATAATGAACAGATATGGGGAGGATCAAGGATCTACAAATCCCTCTTTTATTGCTGCTCCTCACTGAACCTAAACTCTCTAAAGCACTTGTTTGGTGTCAATTATATGGTTTGTGTTCCTTTTGGACAATGTCCAATTCAAAGAACTTGACATAATGTCAATTTTTATGATTCAGCCTTCAAAGAATGTACAGAAATTGGATGTGTTTCAGATTTCTGCTGAATGCAAAGCCTGTTACTGCCCTATTGCCTGCAGTTGGTGGCACAGTCTGTTTTTCCAATATGTCATGTGAACTCTTTTGTTTTTTTTCTTGCTACAATTGGTTGAGCTGGTTTTCTTTGATTAACAAAAGTTTGATTCTTCTTTTCAGGCTGTCACACTGAACTGAAGAACTTATTCTAGCAGCCAGTGTTGTTCGTTCACCATTATACTAGCTATTCACTTTAATGTTTTAACTCACTTGTGAGTACGAAATCTCAGCTGAAAAGATGGCCTGTTAATGTAGTCCTACTGACCATCTTCATATAATGCTTGCTGTAAAAGAAAAGGAGAACAAAGCATGTTTTTATGACCCTTCAATCAACTATATGGCGCAGTAAAGAACTGAATCTTACTCTTGTGTTGTGACAGGTGCTGATGAAGCTGAAGTGATCCTTCACGCCATGAGAGAGTTTCACACACTCACCTGTGTGAGGTTTGTCAGCAGACGGTCAGAGAAGGACTTTGTGCAGATCATCTCCAATGACGGGTATGCCTGTCGCGTGGTGGGAACTCCTGAATCGGCTCAAACATCCTCATCCATGCAGCTGCCTCTGCAAGTAGACATCCAAAATGTGAAGAGGCCATCCCTATAAGAATGGGTCTAAAATTGGACAGACATCACAATGTAGAGGGACCCTCAGATGTTACTGAAAATGATGTATTTGTGTCTCTCTTTCTTTTCTAGTGTGGGTTAGTGTCTTCTTTAGTGGGGGTGGTAGGCCTCTTCTGAAGCACTGCAACATTGAATTTGCCAACCCTACCCAAGGACACTGTTCATGCCAGGACACCAATTCATAGATGTACAGGTTTATATTGGGTCATTTCTTACTTGCATGTGCTAATCAACATGCAACACACTGCCATCATTAGTGAGTTTAAGTTTGAAACGTGTGTCCTTCACGAGCAGCACATTACAGTAATGGCAGAGAACACACATACAGTAAAATAGAAACTGAGACCCTTCTAAGGTGCTATGTCTCGTACACAAAGACTTTTTACATTAAGGATCAGTCACATAGTGCAGGTGTTACAGGTGAGGGGGTCTAAGTATTGCCTTGTGAAAAAAGGGCATTTCTGTATGTTATAAAGTGGTAGAAATACTGTATATGTGTCATAACAGGGATGACAATAGGATATCTCGAGGAGACTAGTCCTGTTATTATTTTCTTAACAATCGCATGCACTTATTCTGCTTAAAATAATATGCAGTGTCTATGTGAGGATACTTAGGGACTCTGCCATGGAAAGTGTGGGTGGGCTATGGAAAGGACTGCTGTCCTGTCCAGACCTGCTTTCTGCCTTGCACCTGATGACGCTGGGACAGGCCCCCTCATATCTGACATATATTCTAAAGTATATATTTGGTGGAATTAATTTACTTTTAAAATGTCTACTTAACATACTTTTTGTTTTTTTATATAGTAAAAAGCATGCCTTTTTCACATTTTACTCTTCACATATCCCTGTTATAATTATGTATATATACTTCTCCACAGTAGGACAGTATACACACGTGTACAAATGTTTGTCAGATGTGAATACTTGGCACAAGCTGGCCTTTATGATAAACCCTCAGCAGGTTTATAGTCAAAATATCATAAATGCAGGGCTTTTATCTTCTAAATGTGCAATAATCAGTGGCAGGCATGACTGTGCGTCCTTGGTGGATTCCTTTACTGGGTTATTCTAAACCAGTTGTGCAGTACAGACCACTGCTAATTTAGATGACAGTCCACATTGGTGAAAAGTGTGGTTTTCAAACCCACTCACATTCAAATTTATCTGGACACAAGGTTCTTAAAGGTAGCAAAACCAGATACAATTGTGGAAACAACAGCTCGCAAAAACAGAGGAAAACAAACACTCTACCTGCTTCATATCATGGTGATTGTGCTCCTGTCCAAGAGTCACTCAAACACTGGCAGTTGTTTCATGCTTTTCTTCCTTTTTGTGTAGGTGCTGGTCAAGTGTAGGGAGACTTGGTGGTGCTCAGGAGCTCTCACTTGCCAAAGATGGCTGTCTCATCCATGGTGTTGTTCAGCATGAGCTAAATCATGTTCTTGGTTTCATTCATGAGCAATGCAGGCCTGACCGTGACACCTATATCAAAATCAACTGGCAGTATGTGAACCCAGGTACACATCGACAAGTTCCTGATGCTTTTTTGTAGCATAATTTCATTTTTTGAGGGTTGGCTGATTGATTCATTATTTAGCAGAAATTTATTTGTACTTATAGAACATGAATTCAGCATGTTCTGTTTATAAGAGGGGTCTGGATTATCCAAACTTTGAAATAGTAAACATCTCTTATTCTTTGTGCAGAAGATGCCATGAACTTTGCCAAGTCTGACTTGAGTCCCTTGAACCTTCCCTATGATTATACATCTATTATGCATTATGGAAGGTGAGCCTCCCCTCTTCACTGTGCTGATCCACCAAGTGCTGGGACAATGTAAAGGCAGGTACAGTACGATTGTCTGAAGCATGGTACAATCTCTCAGCTCATCCAGGGTGAGACAGTTCAACTACTACTTACAATGTCTTAGCCCAAACAGGACTTTGCCATGCTGACCCACACATCTACTTCATGTTCCTCAGGTATGCGTATTCAAACACCACTGGAGAAGCAGTCATTGTGCCACTGGTGAACTCAACAAACCTGCTTGGTCAAAGATATGGAATGAGCCCCATTGATGTACGCAGAGTCAATACAGTGTATTCATGCCGTGAGTATGCATACGAAAAAGTACCACATTCTACCAGTATGGTACCTAGCTTCATATGTAGTGGTCATTATCAGGTTGATGGCACTTTTCTTTAAGGAAGCCCTCGCTAGTAGTATTTTACTGTGCAGAAGCTGGTGTTGAGGGCTTAGCCAGTGGCATCTCTAGAGTGACAGACTGAAGTGCAGTAAGCACACTCAACACTGCCTGGGTGAACATTGTGTATCAGTCAGGTTTATTAAAGGACACAAAAATGGCAACATCTTCAACAGACAAACATCAGTTTTAACTTGTAATTAAATAACAACTCAATGCACTGCTGGCCTGTACACTGGTACTGCGACTGCTGTGCAGAGTGGAGGCAGAACCTTTGCATTTTTCGCAGTTGATTCTGGGGTTCATCAGGGGTGTGTTCTTGCACCTACTCTGGTCAATGCCTGCATGGACTGGATGTTGGGCAGGGCCGTGGTCACTGATCTTGACTTTGCTGACTATATTGTGATCTTCGTGGAGTCAATGGATGGGCTTCCTTTACTGAGCGAGGAGTCTGAGTGTCTGGGCTTGCAAGTGTCCTGGATAAAAAAACAAGATCCAGGCCTTTAATGACCTCTTGGGCACGTCCATCAGCAGTGTGTCTGTCTGCGGAGAGAGTGTCGACCTTGTCGAGAGGTTTACTTACCTTGGCAGTGACATTCATGTCTCTGGTGACTCTTCCTATGAAGTCTGTAGATGGATTGGGAGAGCATGGGGGGTCATGAGGTCACTGGAATGGGGTGTGTGGCGCTCCCGATATCTATGCATAAGGACAAAGGTCCAAGTCTTTAGAGTCCTGGTGCTTCATGTCTTGCTATCTGGCTGTGAGACATGGACGCTATCCAGTGACCTGAGATGATGACTGGACTCCTTCAGTACTGGGTCACTTCAGAAAATCCTTGGGTACCAGTGGTTTGACTTTGTGTCAAATGAGCTGTTGCTCATGGAGTCTCGAATGAGGCACCTTACCTGCATTGTGAGGGAGTGTCAGTTATGGCACTACGGCCATGTGCCGCGATTCCTCGAGGGCGATCTAGCTCACAGGATCCTCATTGTTGAGGACCCAAGTGGTTGGATCAGTCCAAGGGGATGTCCATATAACACCTGGCTGCAGCAGATAGAGGGTCATTTCCATAAGGGTGGGACTAGACCGCGTGTTTGCCTGGGGGTTGCCAACCAGGATCCCGAGCTGTTTCATCATGTGGTGGGTGCGTCAACTCGCAGTACCAGTTGCTCCCCAACTTGGCTTGACCTGACCTGACCAATGCACTGCACCCCCTTCCTAATCAACAGTTTAAAGTTCTGAATGACAATTAATGGAGAATATGTGTGCACCAACACAGATGAGGAACAGTACTGTATCAACCCAGTGTGGCAGTAGGGGGCGCTAGTGCTCCCTTGAACCCTCAGGTACCATACTAGACACCAGGTAAAAGTCCCAGACTCTTTATTAATTGGCAACAATGTGCACAAAGCACCCTCCACACTACTCACACACTGCATAAATACCACAATAATAATCTCTCCTCCTCGCCCAGACACTTCGCCCCTCTACCTCCCAGCTCAGCTCAGTGTCTGGACTGGCCCATAGTCCTTTTATAGCCCCTGACCCGGAGGTGTTCTTGCCCAATCAGTCCACAGTCCCTTATTCCTTCCGAATCAGGGTAAACAGTCCTTTTCTTCAACCCGGGAGCACGTCGTTTCTTCCTGTCACGTGATCGTGACGCACTCCCGGGTCATAGGGCACATAAGAGCCCACAAGCCCCCCTACAGCGACTCCCTGTGGCCCCCAATGTATCCAGCAGGGCTGTGTATAAACACTACATAGTCCATGAAGCCCTGCTGGACCTCGGGGCATGGTCATGCTGTCGGGAGAGCTCCTCCTGGCGGTGAGGGCTGGAACACAAAGCCGGCAGTCCTCCACACTAGTCAAGGAGGCTAGCAAGCAAGGATTTGGGCTGTAAAGAATATCATGGTGCCCCCATACACAGACTTCTAAACATTTGTCAACATAGAGACCAGATGCTTCTCTGATCCTTACAGTAGAGTCCCAAAAGGTCAACTTAAAAAAGAATAATGTCTAGGGAAAGAGAAAGGGCATCAGTAGTTTTCCATTGAGAGGCCTTGCAGCCGTTGTCCCTAAATCCTCTGCTAGATGTCAGATTGGTGCAGCAGAAAATATGAGGAAAGTGTGATTATTAATAGAGAGAATGTAAATTTGAAGATGATGCCAAACTAGGTGTAAGGGCATATAATCTAGAATCTGTTGAATCATTACAGAGGGACATGGACAGCATACAGGCTTGGACAGATTTGTGGCAGATGAAATTTAAGTAAATGTAAAGTATTACACATAGGGGTTAAACTGGACTCAGCACTGTCTATATTCAGAGAACGTTCAGAAGCCATTAGAGAGGCTAACAAGAATGGTAGGTCATACAGCACAATGTGTAGTGTCAAAGTCCAAGGAAGATTATGCTCAGGCTTTATAATGAACTGGTGGGCCTCATCTGGAGTAATGTGCGAAGTTTTGGTCTCCGGATTTCAAAAAAGATAACAGCAGTGCTAGGGAGAGCCCACAGAAGAGTGACTAGGCTGATTAAGGGACTAAGAGGTATGTGCTATAAGGAAAGACTGAAGGAGTTGAATCTTTTCAGCTTAAGCAAAGTAAGATTAAGAGGTGACATGAGTGAAGTGTTTAAAAATAAGTTAGGAATTAGTACAGTGGATCAAGACTGTTACTTTAAAATAAATTTGGCAGCAAGAACAAGGGGATACAGTGGGAAACGTAAGAGGGCAGCTTGTACTCAAATTTCCTTCAAGCAAAGAACTATTGCCACGTGGAATAAATTAACAAGTGGTGCGGTGGAGGGCAGGAATTTAGGTACCTTCGAATTGAAACTTGAAATTATTTTGGACAGTCTAGTTGAATAAGATGGATGTGTTTGTTGGGCTAAGTGGCCTGTTCTCATCACAGTTTTTCTAATGTTCAGGAAAATCAGATATACCAGATCAAAACTAGAGACTGGAGGGCGAACCCAAAACTGCTTCATAAAGGTGGGCAGTGTATTAAAGGAACAGAAAAGACAGGCTTGTAGATCTCCAACCAGGCGTATTACTTGCATGAGCTGGAAAATTCAGTACATAAGCAACAAACTTGAACTGAGTGAGAGAGCTGATAATGTGTTCGGCAGTGTTCAGATGCCAAAGAGATATTTTAAAACACTAATTTCCATGAATCAGAATGCAGAAAGGTGGGTTCCCATTGTCAAACTGACAACAAGCTGCCTTACATTACATTGTACTATATAAAGGCAACACTGGTTTTGGAATATAATTTGCTTTAAGTAAGATCCAAGTTGAAGATAAAAGAAAAGAGGGAAGGAGCAATAGAAACTCGGCTCCAACAATGATGGATGGATTAAAAGCCAGAAGTCTACGTGACCATCATCATCAAGTCCTTCCGTGAGAACCCTAAATCCAAAGAGGACTGTTTCATTTATGTTAGGTAGAATGCCCAGAGGGGACTGGGCAGTCTAATGGTCTGGAATCCCTACAGATTTTATTTTTTCTCCAGGCGTCTGGAGTTTTTTTTTTTTTCTGTCCGCCCTGGCCATTGGACCTTACTCTTATTCTATGTTAATTAATGTTGACTTATTTTATTTTCTTATTGTGTCTTTTATTTTTCTATTCTTCATTATGTAAAGCACTTTGAGCTACTTTTTGTATGAAAATGTGCTATATAAATAAATGTTGTTGCTGTTGAAAAGGAAGGCTTAAGTGACCGGAATGTTCAAAGGCCTGAGCCATCAGACTTACATATGGCTACCACTACAAGCCCCATGCTGGAAAGTAATGGGATGACTTCCATTGTGTAGAGCCATAGGGTGGCAGAAAGTAAGGATAAAAGTATGCCATGCTGGGCAAGGTGTCTCAGTCACGTTGTGGTGTTGACGAGCACAAAGAAGCTGCAGCCCACACATTACACATGAGAGAGCGGTGTTCTCACATTCACACACAGACACACAAAGGATGTGTTTTCCCTTTTCTAATTTTCCCTGGCATATTCTCTTTTCTCAGGAGTGTGCACAGCCCTGCTTTCAGAAACCAGTGGTGTTTTCATATCTGCGGACTTCCCCGCCTTCACTGCTGAAGACGTAAGATGTGTGCTTCTGATCCGAGTCCCTGGCAGACAGGTAGAGTTATGGGGCCAGTCCTGTTCCCAGCACCACCATAAATCATTTTTCATATTCCAGTGGGGTTGTGTATTCTAGCACTATTTACAGTTTCTTTATTCAAGCTGATCCGGGTCCTCATTCATAGCACTGCTCCCTTTCCGCTTCTTCTTCTGCAGACTAATTTAATTTCAGTTTCAGTCTCAGTTGTGATTTTCAATTCTGCTTTTCATTTGGCTCTTACTCCTTGTTCCAATCCCGAGTGGTTTCTCTTACTTGGCAGTGTCAACTTTTGTACCATCAGATCCTGCTGGATTTCGAGGTGTTTATTGTGCAAGAATCTCCCGGCTGTACAGCTGACTCTGTTCGTGTATATGACGGTGACAGCATTCAGTCCCCAGTGCTGCTAGAGAAGACTTGTGGATCCCGGGAGGTATCAGGATACTACTCCAGCACAAATACACTGCTGGTTGAGTTCATCCGACGCAGCCTCAGGTCTCCTAGCCATTTCCAGGCCAAATACCAAATGGGTAAGCATGATTTCTCCTACATAAACTTACATAGCTAAGTTTACCAAACATGGGACAAAGTGCCAAATCACCAAATCCAACAAAGCATCTTCTCTACAAGAAAAAGCAAGGTAAGAAATGAATGCACACTGGCATGAATTCCCACAGGATCTTGTCAGTTAATTCTGAAAACAATCCCTATATCAGCTTTCTGTCTGTCCATTTTGAAAACTGCTTAATGTAGGTCAGGGAGACTATCCTGGCACTGTCAGTAGCAACACAGAAATCAACCCCAGATGGGGTGCTAGTGATCTGTAGGGCACATTCATTCACAAACAAGCCAGTGTAGCTGCTTGTCCTTGACGTGTTGGCGGGAAGTGGAGTTCAAAGGTAAAAACCCACACAGACACAGGAGCCACGACTGGAACCTGCGACTCCAAAGCTGTGAGGAGTTTCTCACACTAGAAGGCTTATGTCCAGGCCTTTCTGGAGGCCATCAAGTCAAAAGAGGAGCCTGGCGGAATGTGCAGAAGACACCGCTGATTAACAAGTCTTCTTCAGTATGGAGGACTATTTCGGACAAAATAAAATAAATAAATAAATGCGCAAATAAATAAAAGTATTGTGAAATGAGAGCATAAATAAATAAATGTATCATGAAATGAAGCCTTAGTAAATGAATATATCATGAAATGAGAGCATACATAAATAAATGTGTCACGAAATGTTTTTTGTTGCTTATTTATTTATTTATTTCATTTTGTCCGTAACATTCCTGCAAACCATCATGAAATACGACTTGAAATAAAACTGTCACTTTCACTCGTCAAAGTTGAGAGGGTGGGCTCTAACACGCCCTCTAGTTACTGATTGGTGAATCGATAGCACAATAATTAATTAGAAAAATGCTTACTACTGCCGATGAAATGGATTCTGCCGAAGATATTACGTATTTCAGAGAGAGAATTGAAGATTTATCGGAAGAAATTACAATGTTGGCGGCCCTTTTAGGCTCCGATATAGATGAAACTGTTTTTGAAATTATCGAAGAACAGGTGGAACGGACTCGACTACACTCCAGTTCAGGTGATGCAGTTCCCTGCTCTGGACGTCCATCCTTTGATATTCCAGCTGAGTCAATTGAACACCTTCTGTTATGCGAATGCCCAAAGCAGCTCCAACTAATATTTTGAACTGAACAACTTTGCCACTGATCAGAGCTTTAGAGTTGTTTGAAAAAGTAGAGGCGAATATGCACCTGACTTTATACTCGTAAAACAAGGGTCAAATACTCAGTTCAAAATATTAGTTGGAGTTGCTTTGGGCATTCCATGTCAAAGTACCTAAACTAATACAGCCGTTGCAGCTTACCGTATATCAAACTGGCTCCTTCGCCTTGTGATCGTCTTCTCCGATACAACCATATAGATCTGCAATCTGTCGTACTTTTAAACCGCATAACAGAAGGTGTTCTATTGACTCAGCTGGAAAGTCAAAGGATGGACGTCCAGAGCAGGGAACTGCATCACCTGAACTGGAGTGTAGTAGAGTCCGTTCCACCTGTTCTTCGATAACTTCAAAAATAGTTTCATCTATATCGGAGTCTAAAAGGGCCGCCAACATTGTAATTTCGTCCGATAAATCTTCAATTCTCTCTCTGAAATACGTAATATCTTCTGCATAATCCATTTCATCGGCAGTAGTAAGCATTTTTCTAATTAATTCTTGTGCTATCGATTCACCAATCAGTAACTAGAGGGCGTGTTAGAGCCCACCCTCTCAACTTTGACGAGTGAAAGTGACAGTTTTATTTCAAGTCGTATTTCATGACGGTTTGCAGGAATGTTACGGACAAAATGAAATAAATAAATAAGCAACGAAAAACATATTTCGTGACACATTTATTTATTTATGCTCTCATTTAATGACACATTTATTTATTTAGGCTCTCATTTCATGACACATTTATTTATTTATGCTCACATTTCACAGTACTTTTATTTATTTACGCATTTATTTATTTATTTAATTTTGTCCGAAATATCCCTCCATACTTCAGGCCTTGCTTGTTCCTGTGCTGCCAGGCGCTTGATATTTTGAAGGCACTTCTGATCTGACCTGCATTCCGAACTTAAAAACTCTTAATTAGAACCGCATTAAGCATCTTAGCAAAAACGTTGAGGAAATCAGGGAAGATAGTATAGTATACTCTCGAGTGTTTTTATTTGCTTCATTCTAACAGAAAACTCCAGTTAATCAGTGAAAAGCTTAATTTTCCCAATAATGTAAATTTTATCACATATAATTTTCAGAGTTGTTCATCCATCCATTATCCAACCCGCTATATCCTAACTACAGGGTCACGGGGGTCTGCTGGAGCCAAACCCAGCCAACACAGGGCGCAAGGCAGGAAACAAACCCCGGGCAGGGCATCAGTCCACCACAGGAGTTATTCATCAAGATCTTAATTTCAATATGCTTTTCTTGATTACATACATTAGTGTTTGCTCCACTCCTAACTATGTCTTTCCAACATCTATCTAGTAGCCTGTGGAGCCACTAAGACAACAATGTCTGGCGAGTTCAGCTCGGAGAACTTTCCTACAGGTTACCCCAACAACCATGAGTGTACCTGGAACCTCATAGCTCCCCCAGGCTACAAGGTGAGGGCCTCGTTCTAGACAACGTCAAGGTCATTGGGACCGACGGGCAGATCCTATGCTCCTTAGTAGGCAGTGAGTGTTGCACTGAAGTTACACCAGCTTTGTTTCTTCTGCAGGTGTCTATCACAGTGGTTTCATTCCATCTAGAGAATTCTCCAGCTTGCGAGTTTGACTATGTTATCTTCTGGGATGGATTCAAAAGTACTGCCAAGATGGTAGGGAAATACTGTGGCGAAGGACCTGTGCCATTTTTCATATCTACGGGGAATGTTGCAGCTGTCCAGTTTCACAGTGACAAGTCCATTCGTGCTGCTGGGGCTCAGTTCACGTACGCCTTTATCCATTAGGACTTAGTGATACCCTCTGCAAGAAACCCTCTGGTTTAGAACAGGATGTCAGCTGCTCACTCAATTAACTTTTCATTTTTAAGATAGGCACCCTAGTTTTGCCATGGCCATAACTTACTTGGTGATCACTTGGGTGGTGGTCCTGGAAAAATGGTAGAGCTCCACCTTAAATGAGCTGAGTTGGATAGTTGCAAACAACTTGGATTTGATTGAGTGTAAAGAACACTTCTACAATTCAAGCCAAATACTTTGATAAGCACACCAATGATCTGCATGGAGAACTCGCTCCACTCCACACTAATCTAGACATTGGCGAAAGAAACAGATTAGACACCTGAAAGATGACATGTCCTGCAACACGTTGACCATGCCATTGTTGAGTTTGCAGTTGCAGTTTGACCGGCTGGATCAAGCAAAGCACCATCTACAGGAGTGGCAGCCATCTGGCAGAACACAATGCTGGCTTGTGCAAATGTGGCCCACCATATAGCATCTTCTGAGAACTCTCAAGTGTATTGAGTGAGTGGCCATTAGGTTCATCTCGTCTGTCCCAGAAGGGTCAAGAAATTCATGTGTATAATCAAGTATATACTCTGCAAGAGACTCAGTAATGAAAAAATAAAAGTGTATATTAGTAAATATTTTGCTCATTTCTTCTTTCAAACAAGTCTTCAGACATGATGTGCCTAGTCCAGTATGTGTATACCAGCAGACTAAGATTACTGATAAATTGGGCATCACTGAGTCTAAGGACAGTTTTGCAATTTTTAGCTAGCTTACAAGTTGTCTTCAGAGTAAAAATTTCAATACTGGACAGTAGGGATAGATAGATATGAAAGGCGCTATATCATAGATAGATAGATACTGCTACGATCATGGGGCAGGAATCTACCTATACACTCCACCTAAAAATAATTTTTTTTATGTTACTTGCCCCATGTACTTTGTAATTTTAATGTCCTGTTTTCCTGCAGAACAGAAATAAGGAAGTTCCTCATATAACAGGCATCTATGGAGAGCAACTGGACATTGGCAAACAATATTGAAACGTCCATGAGGTTTAAAATGGTTCTTAGCCACCACAAGCTCTCATTAATTTATCACTTTTGGATGCAGTATTTCTTTAAGTCTGCAGTAGTCCAGCAATTGGTGTACCTGTTTCATGGAACCCGCAAGTTCAAATCCTTGTCTTTCTAGAGTCTGCACATTCTCCCCACATCTCCTTCCAGAATCCCAAAGACAAGCTGGTTGTGTGAGTGTGTGTGAGAGGGCCCTGTAAGAAACTGCTGCCCCATCCAGGGCTGGTTCCTGGCCTTCTGCTTAGTGCTGTCAGGGGGCTGAAGAGGATTAAGTGGCTCTCAAAATATTTCGTTATGGTAGTAAATTAGGGAGAACCCAAACTCTACTTCTGCTTCTCTACACAGAGCAGAGAGAACGGCAGTGCCAACAACAGTTCTACCCTTCTGTTTAAGAAGAGTGAATGCCAGGGCAAGACAACTTCTCCATGTGATTACAGCACCAAATGCCACAGCTCGCTGTCTGCCCATGGAATGCTGATGCATCTTACCTACCCTCAGTACACTGAAAGCTAAAGGGCATAGCAGGTCTGCAGTTTAACGTAGCATTTCCAGGACTTTACTGGTGGAGTTCATAAAAAGTCACAAGCTGGCACTTCACTCCAGTGACTTGATGCCCTTTCAGTGAGAAAGGCCTTCAGGGTCTCTGAAGCAATGATGGCTCAACCTTTATAATGCACTGGTGAGGCCTCATCTTGAGTACTGGGTGCAGTTTTGGTCTCCAGGCTACAAAAAGGACATAGCAGCACTAGAAAAGGTCCAGAGAAGAGAGACTAGGCTGATTCCAGGCCTACAGGGGTTGAATTATGAGGAAAGATTAAAAGAGCTGAGCCTTTACAGTTTAAGCAAAAGAAGATTAAGAGGTGACATGATTGAAGTGTTTAAAATTATGAAGGGAATTAGTACAGTGGATCTCTGGACTGTTATTTTAAAATGACTTCAACAAGAACATGGGGACACAGTTAAAAACTTAAGGATACATTTCTGACAAACATTTGAATGTTTTCCTTTAAACAGAGAACCATAGCCACGTGGAATAAGCTACCAAGTAGCGTGGTAGACAGTAGGACTTTAGGGACTTTCTAAACTCGACTTGATGTTATTTTAGAAGAACTAAGTGGATGTTACTGGCGAGCTTTGTTGGGCTGAAATGGCCCGGTCACATCTAGATTGTTCTAATGTTGAAATGGGCTGGAGTGAGCAGAAGAAAAAAATACCAACGGTATAGCAGACAGCAAGTTCTCACCACCATTCACCAAACTA
Source organism: Polypterus senegalus (assembly GCF_016835505.1). Classification (NCBI taxonomy): domain Eukaryota; kingdom Metazoa; phylum Chordata; class Cladistia; order Polypteriformes; family Polypteridae; genus Polypterus; species Polypterus senegalus. Next base: position 101,808,037 of record NC_053154.1, read on the forward strand.
AAAAACATTTCATTGAAAGGGGAAAAAACTAAAACCGACCCATGGCTGGCTAAAGAGATCCAGAGATAGGCAGCACAGGGAAGGCAGAAAAGTGGAATTAAATATTTAGGCACTATAGGCTTGAAATATCCCCTCTTATACAACCTAAAATAGTTTGGTCACAACATACAAAAAGTCAACTTTATTTTACTTATTTTACTCTTGTTTGTAGACTTGAATTGTTTTATTTTATGAATGTGGACAAGCAGCCTTAGTGATTTCATCAGGTCCACACAGTGAGCCAGTGGGAATGCATAGGCATACGAGGTCAAACATCTCACGTGTCCTTTCACCATTGTAACCCTCAGTCTGGTGCTTCATGAGGATGTGAACGATGCTGTGTGTCACTTTACACACTAAACACCATTAGAGAGCAGTGAGGGTCAATCACTACACCACTGTGGGCCTCTGTCTTTAATGACCTTGGCACTTTTACACATAACCTGATTATGAAATAGTCTTTCATGTGTTGGAAATGTACTAGTATTATGATGTTACATGTTGTTTTTGCATATGTTTTATAGTCTTGCTTTTTGCATGTACTATTTTGCAGTATTAGTTTGTGAGAAAGTAGTTTTTGGGCTCTTTCAGGAGAAACGCTTAGATTTTTTTTTTCCCCAGAAATTTCTAGCACAAGGGCAAGAAGCTCCTACTTAAACACTGATTGGCTTATTGTATCAAGACACTATTATCTTAAAGACATCAAAAGTTTTTCCACGCCCTGCCACTCGAAAGCCCACAACATGTTGGAGCAACACAGATGGTGACCTGCTCAACGCAGGGATTTTTGAATTGCGGCTCTCGGTTTATCTTCTTTACTCCGATTGCACTGCGAGTGAGAGTCGCAGCTGTTATGGCCACCGCCACCCTGCTTTTCTTCAATAGGGGAGGACTGAACACTCGGTGATTATTTAATACAAGTAAGTCTGAAATGGAATAAGCTGCCCTACTGTACTGTACACTGTAAACAAGAATTTAGTAACTTTAATATTTATAATATTAAAATATGTCCATCAAGTTAAATGTTTAAAGTTTAAATGACCTCGATTGTAACAGAAATTTGTCATTTGTCACAGGGCTTCATTCTTAGTAAAGGAACAAATATCAATAACATTCATAATCACTCACCTTGAAATGGTCTAAAATGACACTCTACATGCTTATGTTTGACATTTGTCATTTTTAACCTTCTGGAAGTTGCTTTTAGAGGGCTAGGACCACCGGTAAAGAGTCAAATAGTGAAAAATTTCCATATTCATGATTAGCAGCCTCAAAATTGCATAAAATGACACTCCATAAGCCAATATTAACGATCTCCATTGTTTCAAAGTTTTGTTAAAAGGTGTAAATTTGACTCTTCGTATTCTATTAGCGGGTGAATCCCTGGAATCGGTTGATGTGCCAGGCACAACATCAAGTTCTTCTATCATTTTTGCTAAAGACATCTATTGGTTTACTGTTTATCATAGGGGTCCAAAATGGCTTCAAATGTGGGTTTTAGAAGACCAAAAATGAGGGGGGACCCCAAAATAGCTTGACATAGCTCGTGTCACAGGAGGCTGGGAGTCAGACCCAGCCAGGATGACTGGAAGGACCGGGAGGTGGTCTATACGTCCCCCAGGCCACGAGGGGGCAACCACCCTGGAGGTTGAGAGGACCACGGGGAAGGAGCTAGGGGGCTCAAGCCCAATGGAGCCTGTGGCCACAGCCAGGGGGGTGTCCCAAGCATCGTGGAGCCCGGGAGATTGCCACTTCCGCCACACCTGGGAGGGTGGAGGAAGGACCTTCCAGGAATGGCTGGAGTGCTTCCGGGCGCAAGGGCAGCACTTCAGCCACACCAGGAAGTGCTGCCAGAAGAGCATCATCAAGCACCTGGAGCACATCTAGGTGGAAATCAATGAGGTCGCCTTCCTAGAGTCGGGAGTGGGAGCAGGATGAAGCTCCCGTGAGGAGAAGAAAGGCAGTCCACAGACAGTGAAAGGCCCGAGGAAGGGTGTTTGGTGCGGGAAGCACCGCGAGTGTGCTGGACTGGTGTTTGACACTTGTTATAATAAAGCGTGTGTTATTATGAACAGTTGGTGTCCATTTGGTTGTGTCCGGGCTGATCATCTCACACTAGACATAAAGACAAGTGAACAGCATATCATATGTGTGGCTTTGTTGTACTGGTGAGTCAGTAGGAACCAGACAACACAAAAAAAGGGCACGTTATTTAAAAGTGTTCATAAGTAGCTCTTGCAAACACGATGATCATTTCTGTCATTTTTTGTTGTTGTCACCGCTTCATGGTAGGACTTTTGGTACGGTATAGTGACTTTTTGCTGTGCATTTCCAGCACTGAGGCTGGTCTGTTTGTGAAGCTAATGTTCCCTTACTGAACACAGAAGATTACAGAAGTGGCAACTGATTTAAGAAATGGCAGGTGTAGTAAATGGAGCTAACATTTCCCCTCCATTATATGCGCATCATTGGGGATGTTAGGTCCATCACTGTCACACCATCACATGATGGCTAAGCACCACTCAAAGGCTTGGCTGGAAAAATCTGGAGTACTTTGTGAGGTTTAATTGTTAGTGGTGTCGTGGGCACATGCCAACAAATGCAGGCATAAAGAGGAAAATTTACAGTATAAATGGTTTGTGTTTGTTAGGACCAAGTACTCCAGGAGGCATTCATTATTATATGAACTTGCATGCGATACTGCACACCACAGTAGGCAAAAGGGCTTGTGATTGGATATGTGGTTGCTCCTCCAAAACCCCCTCTTAAATGGTGACACAATGGGAAACAGTTTTTTTTGTTTACCTCCTCTTTGCTCGATCAGCTGTTAGCTTGTTTTGCCGCAGTGTTACCTACACCTCGCGCAGCACTTAAACATTTAAATGCCTGTACAGCAGCTGTCCTACTCTTTGTCTTTTATTTCCGGTCTCGGGCATGGTTAAATCTCTTGGCACGAAACCTCATCTTGCGGGACATGAGTTCTTGATATTTTTTAGTTTTATGATTTAAAAACGTAATAAAATCTGAAAAATCTAACAACATGACATTAAAGTTCAATAAATTCTGAAAAGAATTATACCAATCATATATATGTAGGTTTTAAAATAAGTTCAATTTAAAGCATGACAAAGAACGTCACATAAAGACGTCACATAAAATTGTTGCACTTTTAGGCTTAGGATCTTATATATAGAGAGAGAGTAGATGTATACAGTGGCTATAAAAGGTGATATTTCCAAATCATAAATGATTTCTAAATCCACTTGTACTTGCAACCATCTTTTTTTTTTTTTTAAACTTTTTCCATATATAATTGAATTGTTGCTTTCATGAAAAAGCTGACATTGTCAGAAAGGTGTGTTTCTGGTCAAATTTTGTCCACTCTGTAACTCGAGAATCACAAGCAATTCTCAGGAAATTTGATGGTCAATTTGCACTTGTTAAGTCTTGAGAGATGATTTGGTTTTGGTCTAATTCCAACTATTTAGCTTTTAAAAGTTCAATATTTTTAAGTCCAAAATCTGAAACAGCCAAACCAGTGCTCTGAAAGAAGTTCCCATTTAGCGCTTTGAAAGAAAGACCTTTGTGAACGTTGAGTTCAGTCCAAAGTTCAACCTTTCATTTTTTTTTAAAGTTCAAGATTTTCTCATGCAGTGATTTCACATTAGCCAACATGTAATGTCTTTTATTAAATGAACATGATGAGCTAGCCTTTAGAGGGAACTAAAACGAAAAGGAAAAAATCAGTGATAGTGCATCTTACACGTGTTCTGTTAAACTAAGAGCATAAGCTGTACTTGTGTAATATGGAGACTGTCACAGGCCGACCACATCAGACTTTTTCCTTAATTATTGATCTTTGCCTCTTAAGCTAACAAAGTGTGAAGTCTGGCTTTTCATAGCACCTGCTTACCCATGATCTGAGATTTTGACTCCATCCCATTCAGTGTGCAACCAGAAATGACAGTCTGATGATTCAGAGAGGGCAACAGCTACAGAGATGTAATCCTTGGGTTCCAAGCCAGATATTCTCCAGGGCTCGAATGTCCCTTGACATCTTGTCCATGAAAACCTTAAGGATAGAAAATCAAACCCACCAATGGTCCAACACTCATACTAACTTCGCTCAAAAGGTATGTAAACACATTTCTCCGTCTGTCAATGTAAGGATCAGATGGCACACAGCGGCAGTCCTTGAGACCCCAGATGACACAAAAATACTGTGGCTGTCAACAAAGCACACACAGAACTGACAAATCTCCCTAACCCTAATACCCTTCAAAATATCTGGGCAAGGACAAAATTGCTGGTCTGCCATTCCACAGTCAGAACACAATCTGTACTATTCCTTCTGGATCACAGATTTCAGTATGAAATGGGATCTTCATTCCAATGCCTAAGCATAGCAAGCTCAAGGACTGTGATAACTTGGAAACTGCAACACACCGTTTTTTGAAATGGTGATGTTCACTCCAATTTGCCAGATTACAAGGAGCTATCCTTGCCTTCCTGTCAACACTTAAGAGGCATGTTAGTCTAAATAACCCCACAATACCCAGGGCTTTCACCATTTCCAGTTAGATCCCATCCAGCCCTACAGCCTTCCTGCCACAAAGCCTTTTTAAAATCTCAACAGCCACCTCCACCTCCTCCAGAGATGAACCAGTGCTTCAGGCATTTCCTCCTTCAGAGATGGCAAACACTTCAGGCTTTGGAGTTCCACAGAGTGAACTGCATCCCCCGTTGAGGTAACCCTTGCTGAGAGCACCCCAAGTAACACTCCCATGTTGAAGGCTTCAACAAAACCTCGTTGAGGCCATCCAAAGCTCATTCCCCAAAGGCCTCAGCAAACTCCAACTATACATGGCACTTCACTGTGGTCACTGCTACAGCTTCTACCTTTTTGTGCTGCTAGTACCTTGCGAGACTCTCCCTGGGGTTATGACCTTCTGTATGCCTCTACAACAGTGCTTCTCAACCTCACTCCTGGGGACCCACTGTGGCTGCAGGTTTTTGTTCCAAGCAGCTTCTGTTTTTAATTGGACTCCTGGGCTAATTAAGTGAACTGTTGTTTCCCAGATTCTGTCCTTTGGGAACAATATAGAAATTAGAAAACTAAGTTTGGTAAAAAATATATATGTTCTAATTGTTTGATTAAATCCATTATTTACTAATTAGTGGGTCTGACGCTAAAGTGGTTGTAGGCTTTGATTATTCAGTGTTGTTTGCTAGCATGTCTGCTCTGCTTGTTTTTAATTGTCATTAATAAGATACAACAAATGGGGAACTGCACAGAGAAAGAGCAAAAGATATTGAAATCAACAAAAGAGAGTTAAGCATTTAAATCTATAGCAAAAGCAGAAATATTTCTACAAGTCTTATACATGTAAAAAAGCATGCTGCTGTGCTTTTCTGAATGTTGAATAAAAGAAAAATAATCCTAGCTAATTAAATGAGATCCGTGTTATGAGGCATTGTCACTGATTAGGAATCTGGTTGGAACAAAAAACCTGCAGCCACAATGGAGTCCACAGGACTGAGTTTGGGAAATACCAACATAGAGCTATAGTGGCTGGAGATGCGGCTAACAATAGGGTCACCCATGCCAATTAAGTGCAAGTGTCCACTGGCCAGGCATGGAACAATCTACTGTATAAATGACCCTTGACATAGTTTGGATTAAATCACAGTGACCAGGCCGGAGAGTGTTCACTCAAAAGGGCCTGCTAGTAATGGTGGAGCCACACAGCTTGCTCAGGCTCAGCCCAAAAATGCAAAGTGGACTTGTCCCTGACATGATGAAAGATAAGGGGTAGGTATAACGCCATTGAACAGATTCAGGTGTATTGGTTTTGGTTTAATTCATCTACACCAATAAATGTTCATCAGAGTAACCATTCTCAGCTTTCTAGCACAGTACTCCTTTCTCTTTTGGTATAGAGACATACAACTTTTGTTACTGGGGAAAATTTGGCTTTTTATAGAAGCTTCATGTTATCAATATTATAACAACCAAAAAAACTTCACATGACTTTGCTAAAGATAAAAAGTGCTGTCCCAGTCCCATGAGGCATTATGCAGGAGTATTGCTGTTGGTAGAAAGGAGCCCCAGTCGCGTTTCTTGATGCACTTCTTCTGAACAATTCGTTGGCTGAAAGTTCTCAGTGTTAGTCAACAAGAGGATGTGTGGCATTGTTCATATTGGCACTCATTTAGGTTTTAATTTCCTCCTTTGCTGCTACCTTAGGGGGGTCCAGAGTGCTTCCTATAATTGAGCTTGCCCTTTTTAAGTAGCTTGTTGATTTGGTGGGCCTCTCTTAAGGTGATGTTGCCAGCTCAGAACACCACAGCAATCGCACTGGCCATCACAGAGTTGTTGTAAAACCTGTGAAGGATGTCACTTCCCATTTTAAAGGAATGCAGTCTATTAAGAGAATTTTAAAAGTCTGCTCTGCCCTTTCTTATATAGTTCCTCTGTGTTTCGAGAGCAGTGCAGCTTTGCAGTGAAGTAGACCCCCAAGTAACTGTAGCAGTGCACCACCTTCACATCCACTCTCTAAATAGTGACCAGCTGTAAAAGTTCTTTAGTGTTTCTTATTTAATCATACTTCACAGAAACTCTGACGGCTAAGGTGGAGGACTTCAATCATAAAGTTAGCCGTTCAGTTTCTGCCATACCTAAATACTATACATAATATTAATAATCAAGAATGTCAAGACCAAAGATTTCAAAGTAAAACACTGATGCATCTAAATATATACAACGTACAAATGTTCTCCCAAGGCATCCATCCACACACTGCTCATGAAAAGCATGATGTAAAGGCTGGTTACGTGACACATGTCCATGTGGACACACAGCACACTGATCTCCCTGCTGTTCACAAACCGGCCACGCATCGTCAGACAAAAACACTTCTCTGTGGTATTAATGTCCATCCATCCATCCATTTCCCAACTCGCTGAATCCGAACACAGGGTCACAGGGGTCTGCTGGAGCCAATCCCAGCCAACACAGGGCACAAGGCAGGAACCAATCCTGGGCAGGGTGCCAGCCCACCGCAGGAAACACACAAACACACACCAAGCACACACTAGGGCCAATTTAGAATCGCCAATCCACCTAACCGGTATGTCTTTGGACTGTGGGAGGAAACCGGAGCGCCCGGAGGAAACCCACGCAGACACGGGGAGAACATGCAAACTCCACGCAGGGAGGACCTGGGAAGTGAACCTGCGTCTCCTAACTGCGAGGCAGCAGCGCTACCACTGCGCCACCGTGCCGCCCGGTATTAATGTCATCTCACCAAACCTGGAAACAAATGACGTCTTGTATCATAAGACCTGCTGATTGAAGTGCATACGGCGCCCTCTGCTGATAGTTACGTAAGTTATCCACATAAAATATGAAGAAACTGAAATACGAAAATCGCCTAATTCAGCTTTTATTTTTCTGACAAATTCAAAACCTCCTGGTACTTACATGTTGATGGAGACAGGAATTAAAGACTGAATGGGAAGACAGAATAACAGTTGACGAGCAGTTTGTGTGCGTCACACCTAGCGTGGCTCTCTTGTAAGATCGCTGGCAGCAGGGCCTGCATTCTCATGGCTGATTCAAATAAGACATTTGACCAACAAGACACTAAGACACACACGTTACAAAAAACACCAAACTGATCTCCTGAAATTTTAAACTCAAATCTTTATTTCAAATAGTGCATCGTTTAACAAATACTGTCTCAAAGCAGTCACATTGTAAAAACACACTGTTATAATTGAGAAGCAATCAAATCATGTTAGTTAGGAAATGCCGGTGCCGATTGTAGGAAGGTGCACTGCAGCGATGTGCAGCAATCAGGTGGACCACAGCAGGGGCTGCCCTTGGCAGGTAACAGATGTTCTGGTGGGTCTACACTATGTGTGCGTTACCAACTGAAGGTTTTTGCACTACAAGGTCATTACTTTGACATAGTGCTTTGGTTTGAAGTATTACCGTGTAGTCTATTGCAGCCAGATGCGTGCCGACTACGCTTCCCTCTCTTTAGAGCTGACTTTATAGGCGGTATTTATTGTCTGTTTCACCTCACAAATACAGGGCCTCGTATGATCTAGTATATGGCACTTCATTTCAAATGTATCTGCGTACAATTTTGCCACCATGTACACCAGTTAATAGAGACCACCATGGAACAAAATGTCTGATATCTCCCTGAACAGAGTTTGTCTAAGCTTTTGATCACCATTTGTCCGAATTCTAATTCCTGACTGGCTGCAACCATTTCAATACCTTGAAAACTTTGTTGAATCTTTTTATTTGTTACCATCAGCTTAGGCAACTTCAAGGACACCACTAACAGTGGTGTAACTGAGGACAGACCTTAGTTCATTTCCTTAAAGAGTGCTTAGACAATTTTCTGTCAAATACAGTAGGACGCCATAACCGTGGTATGAAAACATGTGGGCGTGCGCCCTGCAATGGACAGGCACCCTGTGCAGGGATAGCTCTGACCTTGCCCTTAATACGCTCTGGTGTCCCAACCCATAACTAGACACTAACTATAGAGAGACTAACATTTACTGCCTACTGCCTCAAGGCAGAAACGCAGAAGTCTTAGTTAGCACACTGCAGGCGTCACTGAAGGATGACCATGACAGAGATCTCTATTCCTAGTAATACCTAACTGAATCAGGCACTGGAAGAGCATTTCCTCAAGACTCGAAGCATATCAGCTTGACACAGCCACAACCCAGGACTTGTATACTCGCTTGTTCCCAGGGGGACTGGCTTCTAAATAATTAAGCAGCTATTAATTAATACAAGCGCTGAAAGTTAACACAGTCTTGGACTGAACCAAAGGACACAGGCCAAAAAAAACATGCAAAATACACTTTTGTTTTTTTTAAAGAAACTTTTCCTGAACAAGGAGTGCAGCTGATTGCACGACTTTATACATGTCCAAAGGGGAGCCACAGGACAAACAAAGCCGCAGCCAGGATCAGCATTACTGGTGATGTCAGAGTAGTTGATGGGGTACCATTGCACAAATTCCTGTTGCAGCAGTAAAATTTTAAAGCTCCTGTCATCTGGGGGAAACGGGATGTCAACGTCTCCTTGTTACAGTCTGTATACTTAATGCACTGCTTCACAAATCCCGCTGCAAGGACAAAACAAGAAGTCACATTGACCAGTCTGGCTTGTACAGCCATAAGTAAAGCACCTGACCCAGGACTCAGTAAGTGCCTTCCCAGTGAAATGCAGTGGTGGAAAGTTACATCTTCTATAACAGTCAATTCAAGATTTACTATAAACACAAGAAAACTAGTAAACAAATGCTTATCTCTCTGGTCTGGTCTGACTAAGTAAAATGTAAGCTAAAAACATAAACATCCCATACCTGAGGACTCCAAACTCAAACAGGAGTCTTCGCCAGGCGCACACGTTGTAGGCTGGCATGGGTTGCCAGTGGTACACTTATAGCATTCCAAGGCAAAACCTGAGGAGATGAAGCAAATTCTTTATCACCACCCAATCCAGTTAGCGTTGCACAGGTCTCACTTAAGTGGCACTTACAGAGTCTCAGCAAGCAAGCAAGGTACACAGAGAAGTCGGCTTCTCAGTCTCACGGTGTTCCACTGCAGCAGAAAGACGGATGGGAGAATGACATAAAAACGTTCTGTCCAGTCATCTAATTCTATTCCGAGTCACAGGTGGCCAAAGTCCATCCCAGGTGCACTGTGTGCATGGGGCAGACCAGTTCGGGAAAGGGACCACTAACACACAATCCCCCCCCCCAAAAAAAATACACTCAGTTATAATGGCCAATTCTTCTAATGTGGACATGTTTAAGGATATAGCAGGTTACCTGCACTACCAGGACGTCAACAAAGTGAAGGTGTGAGATTCGCACATAGGCAACCACTGAACCAGTTTAAATGAGTAAATAATTTAAAATAAAATAAACTACCATTCATACAGGCTGTCAACATGTAAGAGGGCAGTAGCCACAATCATTGCCCAGTTAAGCCAGGGACAAGTGTCCAGGAGAGGAGGACGGAGAAAAATCCCATTAGACTAGCAGCGTGCGTCTATATGCTGCTCCTCATCCAGTCTCCTTCCTCAGGATCTCTTTGTGACGCCCCTTCATCTACAGCAAACACCCACGTCATTCCTAGCTGGGAGCACCACAACACACAGACTTTCCTCAATCTCTCAGCAACTTGGCTTTTTCTAAGATTATAAGGGGGAGAAAAAAAAAAACAAAAACATACCAAAGCCGATCAATGCAAAAACCAACGTGGCGCAAAGGATGCCTGTGTTAGGCATTTTCTTGGAGTCTCTCGTTTTCACCAACTCTGAAAAAAATCAAAGGAAGTCTCAAGTTAGTTGAACATGAAAGCACATGGTGAAAAAAGTCAAACAGAAGGCAGCCGGCTCAGCCAAAACTCAGCTTAGTTAACATCTAAAGAGTTTAAACCCATTGAATCCTCTGTTAAAACTGATGAACGCACCACAAAGGAGCAGTCATTTGCAGCAGGAGTTCCTGTTTGTGGGGTCAGGGCCTTCCCACTTCTGTTCATGTGCTTTTCTTCTTACAATTGGTGGACCGAAAGAGATTTCATTTTTTGGATGAAAATAACCCACCAAACAGAAATGCATAGCTCCATACTGAAAATGTAATTTCTGGCCATGCACTTTTTTAGATTTTATAAACCAAAGTGATTAGGAAGAGGTATATAATATCACAACACAAGCTATTTTCTCTTTTATTAAATTTCATTTGCACTACGTTAAAATGCATTTGTATCTCCCATAGCAGAATGAATAATATAAATTCTGGGTTCTGGCTGGGCCACTCGATGACATTCACAGAGTTGTCCTGAAGCCACTCCTTTGATATCTTGGCTGTGTGCTTAGGGTCGTTGTCCTGCTGAAAGATGAACCGTCGCCCCAGTCTGACGTCAAGAGCGCTCTGGAGCAGGTTTTCATCCAGGATGTCTCTGTACATTGCTGCAGTCATCTTTCCCTTTATCCTGACTAGTCTCCCAGTTCCTGCTGCTGAAGAACATCCCCATAGCATGATGCTGCCACCACCATGATTCACTATTGGGATGGTATTGGCTTGGTGATGAGTGGTGCCTGGTTTCCTCCAAACGTGACGCCTGGCATTCACACCAAAGAGTTTAATCTTTGTCTCATCAGACCAGAGAATTTTGTTTCTCATGGTCTGAGAGTCCTTCAGGTGCCTTTTGGCAAACTCCAGACAGGCTGCCATGTGCCTTTTACTAAGGAGTGGCTTCCGTCTGGCCACTCTACCATACAGGCCTGATTGGTGGATTGCTGCAGAGATGGTTGTCCTTCTGGACCTTTGGAGCTCTGACAGAGTGACCATCAAGTTCTTGGTCACCTCCCTGACTAAGGCCCTTCTCCCCCGATCGCTCAGTTTAGATGGCTGGCCAGCTTTAGGAAAAATCCTGGTGGTTTCGAACTTCTTCCACTTACGGATGATGGAGGCCACTGTGCTCATTGGGACCTTCAAAGCAGCAGAAATGTTTCTGTAACCTTCCCCAGATTTGTGCCTCGAGACAATCCTGTCTCGGAGGTCTACAGACAATTCCTTTGACTTCATGCTTGGTTTGTGCTCTGACATGAACTGTCAACTGCGGGACCTTCTATAGACAAGTGTGTGCCTTTCCAAATCATGTCCAATCAACTGAATTTACCACAGGTGGACTCCAATCAAGCTGCAGAAACATCTCAAGGATGATCAGGGGAAACAGGATGCACCTGAGCTCAATTTGGAGCTTCATGGCAAAGGCTGCGAATACTTATGTACATGTGCTTTCTCAATTTTATTATTTTTAATAAATTTGCAAAAACCTCAAGTAAACTTTTTTCATGTTGTTGAGTGTGTAGAATTCTGAGAAAAAAAATGAATTGAATCCATTTTGGAATAAGGCTGTAACATAACAAAATGTGGAAAAAGTGATGCACTGGGAATACTTTCCGGATGCACTGTATATGTGTTTTTTTTTCACATTTTCTAGTTTGTGAACATTTGTAGGTTGCAGCATCAGTAAGGGAAGGAAGGAAGACAGCCAAGGAAATGCTATTTCTGCAGCTTCACCAGCACATCTCTCACTGCTTTTATACAGTGTGTGTTATTCAATGGCTGGCAATGCTGCCACAAGTACCTGACAAACAAAAGGCATGTGGCAGCAGGTTATGGCAAATAAAATACCATTATCCTATTGTTTACCAAAGGCCTTGGCTGAAAGTATGAATAGTGTCAACCCCTGGACTTCAAACCCCTGAGGTTGTGTGTTTAAATCCCACAACGGACACTGTGTGCCCCTTAGCAGGTCACATGACCTGCCTGTGCTCCAACTGGAAAACCAAAAGAAACGTAACCAATTGGATTGTAAATGTCAGCCAGATAAGTAAATGTATTTACCATTTAGTCTGCAGTGACTTTATGTCCATGGAAGATGGAGTGGAAAGTTCTTGACTCTGCAGAAACAGTGACACTCTTTATGAACAAGTAAGTGATGGTACCATATATTGATGGTCACGTTTAGAAAAGTTATTCACTCTCAAGAACAAAGAGCTTCATGATGTGGTATGAACTAAAAACTATATAGTTTTCTGCTTTTATAAACATTTCTTCATATTTACAAAAAATAAGTAAGTTGATTTTTTAAATATAATACAGCATACGTGATAAACAAATCATAGCTAATGGTACTGAAAAAAACTATTGTAAAATTTTGATGACCATTTCTTTCTGTGACAGTAACAGCGCCAAGTTGTACAAACTTATAAGCTACAATAACATGCAACATCATTTTGAAAAACATGTTCCCCTTTACTGCAAAATACATATTTTAGGATATATATTTAGCATATACCTCATTTCCTAAACATGCATACCATAAAAATTGCATGTTTGGTAATACTGAGCAGAAATATTTCTGTAAGTTTTAGCTTCACCATTTCAGCAAAGATACAGTAGAAATATCTACACTGAAAATTGCTATGGTGAGTGCATGGTGCCTGCCTTTCACACGCACCGGGGGCAGCTCTTAACAACTAGTCACAAGAAGTGCTGCCGGTAAAGGGTATGCACTGTAAGTGAAAAGGAAAAAAAGTGCTGTATTCACATATTCAAACTTGGCAAACGATTAAAAAATATATGAACTTCCTCTTAAATCCTGCACCACCTGCTCACACATGATTTTTAAATTTTTCTTTATGAAGAGTCGTGTATATGAAAGAGTGCCAAAAGAATTGTACTGTAATCTATTCATCTACGTTTTGCCGTTTACAGATAACATTAATATGGCTTGAGTTTTTAACGTTTCTTTCTATATGCCAGTGCTGTGTAGATCACACTTCCCTAATGTCAACAGGATTCAAAAGCTTTTTGTTGTGTTGCTGTCCATACTGTTTTCACTTCATATCGCTATTAACAATTTATGCTTTATTAACACTTTAAGCTTCTCTTTCTCTCTCTCCACTGAAGTCTTTGCTGCCTCAAATAATAAGTTTAAAATAACTAAGGCCTACATTGCTAACTGATATTTACAGACGACTTTTACCACTTGGTGTAACTTGCACTTGATGTCATTTCTTTTTATGTTTGGGTTGTTTGAAATATACAGTTTGCCTCAGTGCCATACTGTACACTTTGTAACTGATGAAAGTTCTAAATTGCAAGAAGTGCACAATAATTATGATTTGAAATCACAAGGTATACTTTAAATGCACACACACATATATATATATATATATATATAAAAAAATATATATATATATAAAAATATATATATATATATAAAAATATATATATATATATATATAAAAATATATATATATATATAAAAATATATATATATATATATATATAAAAATATATATATATATATATATATAAAAATATATATATATATATATATATATAAAAATATAAAATATATATATACACACACACACACACACTCTGTACATAGTGATAGATAGCCTGGCCACAGACAGCCACGACAGCACAGATTAACACACAAGGTTTATTATTACAAACTATATACAATGGGTTCCCCACACTCGCAACTTCTCAGTCCTTTAAAACTGTCTTCCTGCCGCCTCCACTCCTCCCTCGCAAGCTCTGTTTTTCTCCTCCCGACTCCGGCTCCTCCGGATGCACTGTGTGTGTGTATATATATATTGTGGCAGATTGCCGGGGTTATTACCTGGTCGGGATGCCTGGAGGGACCTGAAAGGGACAGTAATAGCTTCCGGGTCACAAGGGTGCAACCGCCCTGGCCAAAGAGAGGACCACGGGAAAGGGACAAAGATTTTAACCCGTAATACATAGTATCTATCTATCTATCTATATATACCTGTGCTTCCAGGGCAAAGGGCAGCACTTCCGCCACACCAGGAAGTCCTGCCAGGAGTGCTTCACCAGCCACCTGGAGCACATCCGGGCGGGAATATAAGGCGCCGCCTCCTAACAGTCGGGGAGCTAGACAAAGCTCCCGGGAGAAGAGTAGAGGCGGCTAAAGACTGCGAAAAGAAGGTTTATTGGGGAGATTTATTGCTGAGTGCATTGTGTGGTGTTTGGGATTTTATTATTGTGGTGAATAAATGTGTGACTTTTTATAAAGATGTGGTCTCCGACTGGTGGTGTCCAGGCTAGTCTCACAATGGTGCCCGAACAGGGACTTCCTGTCTGTTCCAAGACGGGGAACCCTTTAAATAAAATTTTTGTGAGCTGCCCGGGACCTCAGTCGGCCACACACACACACCACAGGGAGACGGTCAACACCTACATCGCAGACGTTCTGCGAATCACCCTAAGGCCGTCAGAACTTCTCTAAAGAGCCATCTTCCACCTGAGGGGGGTGAGGAACGCCAGCCAAGGCATTGGAGAGGGGAATTCCCCAGCGTTCGTCGTTGCCGGAGGGACTGCGGTAGGCACAGACACTGACACGTCAGGAGGAGACTACCAGGAATCGCGTCACTGGCTGAGATGTGCCAATCCTAACCGCGAAACCAGGACAGCGTCGCTATAGGAGGGGGAGGATTCGCCATGTCATATATATATACATATACACTCACCTAAAGGATTATTAGGAACACCATACTAATACGGTGTTTGACCGCCTTTCACCTTCAGAACTGCCTTAATTCTACGTGGCATTGATTCTACAAGGTGCTGAAAGCATTCTTTAGAATTGTTGGCCCATATTGATAGGATAGCATCTTGCAGTTGATGGAGATTTGTGGGGTGCACATCCAGGGCACAAAGCTCCCGTTCCACTACATCCCAAAGATGCTCTACTGGGTTGAGATCTGGTGACTGTGGGGGCCATTTTAGTACAGAGAACTCATTGTCATGTTCAAGAAACCAATTTGAAATGATTCGCGCTTTGTGACATGGTGCATTATCCTGCTGGAAGTAGTCATCAGAGGATGGGTACATGGTGGTCATGAAGGGATGGACATGGTCAGAAACAATGCTCAGGTAGCCCGTGGCATTTAAACAATGCCCAATTGGCACTAAGGGGCCTAAAGTGTGCCAAGAAAACATTCCCCACACCATTACACCACCACCACCACCACCAGCCTGCACAGTGGTAACAAGGCATGATGGATCCATGTTCTCATTCTGTTTACGCCAAATTCTGACTCCACCATTTGAATGTCTCAACAGAAATCGAGACTCATCAGACCAGGCAACATTTTTCCAGTCTTCAACTGTCCAATTTTGGTGAGCTCGTGCAAATTGTAGCCTCTTTTCCTATTTGTAGTGGAGATGAGTGGTACCCGGTGGGGTCTTCTGCTGTTGTAGCCCATCCGCCTCAAGGTTGTGTGTGTTGTGCCTTCACAAATGCTTTGCTGCATACCTTGGTTGTAACGAGTGGTTATTTCAGTCAAAGTTGCTCTTCTATCAGCTTGAATCAGTCGGCCCATTCTCCTCTGACCTCTAGCATCAACAAGGCATTTTCGTCCACAAGACTGCCGCATACTGGATGTTTTTCCCTTTTCACACCATTCTTTGTAAACCCTAGAAATGGTTGTGCGTGAAAATCCCAGTAACTGAGAAGGTTGTGAAATACTCAGACCGGCCTGTCTGGCACCAACAACCATGCCACGCTCAAAATGGCTTAAATCACCTTTCTTTCCCATTCTGACATTCAGTTTGAAGTTCAGGAGATTGTCTTGACCAGGACCACACCCCTAAATGCATTGAAGCAACTGCCATGTGATTGGTTGATTAGATAATTGCATTAATGAGAAATTGAACAGGTGTTCCTAATAATCCTAATACACACACACACATACATATATACATATATATATATATATATATATATATATATATATATATATATATATATATATATATATATATATATATATATATATATATATATATACTAGCAGAATACCAGACTTCACAGCGAGAAGTAGTGTGTTAAAGAAGTTATGAAAAAGAAAAGGAAAAATTTTAAAAATAACGTAACATGATTATTAATGTAATTGTTTTGTCATTGATAAGAGCGTTGTTCTCATATCTATCTATCTATCTCTCTCTATATATATATATATATATATATATATATATATATATATATATATATCTCAAAATACCCGCGCTTGGCAGTGGAGAAGTAAAAAGAAAAGGGAACATTTTAATAATAACGTAACATGATTATTTTGTCATTGTCATGAGTGTTACTGGCATATATATATGTCGTCTATATATATACACTCAGCAAAAAAAGAAACGTCCTCTGACTTTCAACTGTTTTTACTTTCAGTAAACTTAATGTGTAAAAATTTGTATGAACAGTAAAAGAGTCAACACCATAAGACATAAACTAAAAATGTTTCACAATGTGTCCCTGAATGAAGGGAGGCTCAAAATCAAAAGTACCAGTCAGTATCTGGTGTGGCCACCAGCTGCTTGAAGTACTGCAGTGCATCTCCTCCTCATGGACTGGACCAGATTTGTCAGTTCTTGCTGTGAGATGTTACCCCACTCTTCAACCAAGGCACCTGCAAGTTCCTGGACATTTCTGGGGGGAATGGCCCTAGCCCTCACCCTGCGATCCAACAGGTCCCAGATGTGCTCAATGGGATTGAGATCTGGGCTCTTCCACTGCGAGGATGATCAGCTGTCCTTCCTGTCTTCCTGTAGCGCTGTCTTGGGCGTCTCACAGTGCGGACATGGCAATTTATTGCCCATGCCACATCAGCAGTCCTCATGCCTCCCTGCAGCATGCCTAATGCACGTTCACGCAGATGAGCAGGGACCCTGGGCATCTTTCTTTGGGTGTTTTTCACAGTCGGTAGACAAGTCTCTTTAGTGTCCTGCATTTTTAGAACTGTGACCTTAAATGCCTACTTTCTGTAAGCTGTTAAGGACTTAACGACCATTCCACAGGTGCATGTTATTTAATTGATTATGGTTAATTGAACATGCATGGAAAACATTGTTTAAACCCTTTACAATGAAGATCTGTAAAGAGTTTTGGATTTTTAAAACATTATTGTAGAAATACACAGTCCTGAAAAAGGGACGTTTCTTTTTTTTGCTGAGTACATGTACATATATACACACACACATATACTATGGGGTGCCAAACAGGCAAATACATTGATTTTGTGAATATATAAAGTCAGCGTCGGTATACATAAAGTCAAAACTTGAATATATAAAGTCAGCGTCGGTATACATAAAGTCAAAACTTTTTTCTGAATATATAAAGTCAGCGCTGGAATATATAAAGTGAAAACTTGAATATATAAAGTCAGCGTCAGGATGACTTTATATATTCCAGCTCTTACTTTAAATATTCAGAAATATTCCAACGTCGTCTTTATATACTCAGGTTTTGACTTTATATGTTTGGGAATGACTTTATATATTCAACTTTTGACTTTATATATACCAACGCTGACTTTATATATTCAAGTTTTGACTTTATTTATTCCGTCAGTGACTTTATATAATCAAGTTTTGACATTATATATTTGCGAATGACTTTATATATACAAGTTTTGACTTTATATAGTTAAATTTAGTCACCATTGCATAACATTTTCTTTACCATAGAAATTTAAAGACTAAATTCAACTTCCATTCCTAACAAAGATATTTCTGGCGACTAAATAGAACCTACTTATATCCAAATTCGAGCTATTGAGCCGTCGCCTGCCTGCCTGAATAAGTCACCCTCGCTTCGCTCTTACTTTTTTACGTTCATTTAATCATGGCTAGTGGCGGAAAATGTATAAAATGGAAGGAGGATTACACTGAGTATGGCTTTACCAAAACAATTATTGATGGCAAATCGATTATTCATAAAGCTTCAATTGGTGATCTGTTTTTCTGTGTTAAGCTCATATTTTTTCATATTTCTTCTCAAACCAAGGGGGTGCGAGGGTAATATGAATCGGGAAGTGCTGATCAATGTAATCGGTGTACCAGGAAATCATGCATTGACAGAAGTTCCCCTTTGCTTGTGATTAAATGCGTGATTTTTTAACGCGTTATGGAGCACATGCATCGAAGCTTCTCAGCTGTGCTTGTGCTAAGAAAAGGAAAAATTTTTTTAAATAATGTAACACGATTGTCAATGTAACCTTTTGTAAGTAGTGCCTGGAGGATTCAGTGTAGAGAAAGTCTACAGACAGCGTGTGTATTAACTTGTGGAATTTTCTGTATTTGGTGGCAGCGTCACAAAGTCGCTTCCGTAACACTGCGTGCGGTAGCTGCGGAGCTCAGCTCAGAGCGAAATGAGGTGAATGGGAGGGGAGATGATGACGTGACTCCCCCACCCGCCTTAACTGTCAGTCCCCCACAAACACAGTCTCTCGGAATTTGCATAAGCACAGCCCTTCACCTGCAATTTTAACTTAGTTACAAAGTGATCAAAACTGTTGTTTATATCCTGCGTCCTCTCATTAAACTTGTATCCCGCATTACCCGTGGGCATGACAAACGCCAGCAGCAGCCTGTCTATGAATTTAATTTAAAGTTTAGGTTTACAGGTGCTTTGTGTCCGAACAAGCAGCACTCATGAATATGGTTGTATATGTCAGTCGCTCGCTTCTTATTGTTTCGCTGCCTTCTCAATTATATAATGCATGTTTTCTTCAGCGCTTTTTGGAGCTCTTCCTGGTTTTCTACGCACTGCGTTGACAGACAGTTCACGTGATTATGTGGGAGGTGTGATGATGCACGGCTTTCGAGCTCAACTCCATTACAGTAAATGGAGAAAAATACCTTCCAGTTATGACCATTACACGTAGAATTTCGAAATGAAACCTGCCCAACCTTTGTAAGTAAGCTGTAAGGAATGAGCCTGCCAAATTTCAGCCTTCTACCTACACGGGAAGTTGGAAAATTAGTGATGAGTGAGTGAGTGAGTGAGTGAGTGAGGGCTTTGCCTTCTATAAGTATAGATATATATATATATACTAGCAAAATACCCGCACTTCGCAGCGGAGAAGTAGTGTGTTAAAGAAGCAATGAAAAAGAAAAGGAAACATTTGGAAAATAACATAACATGACTGTCAATGTAATTGTTTTGTCACTGTTGTGAGTGATGAGTGTTGTTGTCATATATATATATATATATATATATATATATATATATATATATATACACACACACATAAACATATATATATATATATATCTATACATATATATATCACATATATACACATACATATACACACACACATAAATACATACACACATACATACATACACACACATATATACACACAAATACATATATATATATACATACATACACACACACATATATAAACATATATATACATATACATACATATCTACATATATACACACACAGCTATTTCAGATCAGTGCAATACGCTGCTTGTTAAAACGGATGACTCCGCTCTTACGCAAGTCTGCGTGGATATTATGAACTATCGTATTTGTTCAAGTTCTATTTAAATTTTAAATAGAAGGAATTTTTATTTAGTCGACAGAAATATCTTTGGTAGGAATGGTAAAACAGACAGGAATATTATTCGTGAATAAATCAACTCAAACCTTAAACAACTTATAATATTTTGCTCTCCATAAAAATATATCCTGTCTAAATTATACAAGTTAGAAATAAAGTAAACATTAAAAGAACAAACATTCAAATTTCTTTACTCTTATGTAATTTTATATAAAAATAAACTTAGATTTTAAATATCCCAAAAGATTTTGCTCTCCATAAAAATATATCCTGTCAAAATTATACAAATTCAAATATGAACATGCTGCATAACAAAACCTGGAAATATAAATAAAATGTGTTCCTTTCAGCAATAACAAATCAAATCATTCAGTTGTCTTTGCTCATATGTCATTTTAGAGCTGGACGCCTGGCATCTTTTTTTGGCCACAGGTTCGTTTCTGTTTGGTGTGAGGTTCTGTGTTGTGGAGATTCTCAGGATGGATTGCAGGTGCTCATCAGTGAGGCGACTCCTGTGTGCTGTTTTGTTAGTCTTTATCACTGAGAAGAGCTTCTCACACAGATATGTGCTACCAAACATGCACAAGGTTCGAGCCGCATGTAGACGGACTTTTTGTTCTTCAAAGTCACCAAAGCGCCGTGCAAACTCAGTGCGCCAGTTTATCAGCAAAGTGCGATTTGGGAACACCGTAGTGACGACTTGGTTTAACATTACTTGGCAACAGGGAAAGTGGGGCTAGGTGCACTGGTGCATTTGTGTCTCCCATAAAAGCAGCTTCACTTGAAATCACTTTGTGATTGTGCACGGTAAAACGTCCGCTGAAGTGTCAGATTCTTATTTAATTATTCTGCTTTCTGTATCTTCTGCATTGCATTCAGGTTACCCTGATGTTTTGTCTCATAGTGCCGCCTTAGATTAAATTCTGTAATTACAGCCACATTAGCTCCACAAATGAGACACACGGGTTCAGTAAACATATACTCAGCCTCCCATCGGTTTTTAAAGGCTCTATTTTCAGAATCAACTTTTCTCTTCAGCATCGTGTGAGCTAGCTTCGCAATAACTTGCAGCATCATAAGGTAGACTTGATTAACGCGGTAAGTGTTGGCAAGGCAGCTGAAGCGCTGCATTATGGGATCTGTAGTTTATTGTGTTACCAGCGCTTCATATACCCGGCTTTAATAACAATAATACAGTATATAAAATGATCTCGGGCCGGATATAATTACACGCTGGGCGGATGTGGCCCGCTGCCCTTGAGTTTGACACATATGGACTAAATAGAACTTGAAAAGATATATTTTTCAAATGTGATCGCAATTCAGATAGAGTTGACGCACACTACAGCCTGCATGCCTCAATAAGTCATCCTCCCTCGCTCTTACTTTTTACCGCTCATCTAATGAATACACTGAGTATGGCTTTACCAAAACAATCATTGATGGCTAATAAAGTATCCATTATTCGAGTATGTAGATCGGGATATATATATATATATATATATATATATATATATATATATATACCCGCGTATCGCAGCGGAGAAGTAGTGTGTTAAAAAAGCTAGAAAAAGAAAAGGGAACATTTTAAAAATAACGTAACATGACTGTCAATATACAGTATTTGTTTTGTGAGTGTTACTGAGTGTTGCTGTCATCAAGGATTTGATTATCATTATTTCTTTCAATCAGGTTCGTATTTGTAGGATGTGTTGTGTTCAAGTTACATTCCGTGTTTGTCAATCGTTGTAAAGATGACAGGTTTCATTCATCGATTCGTTTCTTACTGCATCAATAAACAGCTCGTCTTCTTCTTTATCTGAGACCTGACACACTGCATGCACGGTTTTTTTTTACACTGTCTTCCTTTAGCGGACATTGACTTTTTCCAACGTGTGCTTTGTTTTGGATTTATGAATATGCTTGTATGTATCAGACGCTTCATATTTTTTGCTGCCTTTTCAATTGTGTAATTCGGTTTTTGTTCAGCGCTCTTTGGAACTGTTGCTTTTATCTGTGCACTGCGTCCGTTCACGTGAGCCGCTCGGCTTTTTTGAGGTCTTCCTGGTTTTCTATGTACTGCGTGATTACGTGGGAGGCGTGATGATGTCACACGAAACTCCGCCCCCACGGCGTTGAAGCTCATCTCCATTACAGTAAATGGAGAAAAACTGCTTCCAGTTAAGACCATTACGCGTAGAATTTCGATATAAAACCTGCCCAACTTTTGTAAGGAAGCTGTAAGGAATGAACCTGCCAAATTTCAGCCTTCCACCCACACGGGAAGTTGGAGAATTAGTGATGAGTCAGTGAGTGAGTGAGTGAGGGCTTTGCCTTTTATTAGTATAGATATATATACTGTGTATATATATATATATATATATATATATATATATATATATATATATATATATATATATATATATATATATATATATATATATATGTCAGGGATGCCAGGGGCCATGACCCGGCCGGGACGCCATGAGGGACCGGATGTGGGTCTGCGCCCACCCTGGATCATGTGGGGGTCGCCTTCCTGGTTGCTCTGGGGGCCATGGGTACAGGGCATGGAAGCTCCACCCTGTAGGGGCCCGTTGTCACCGCCAGGAGGCGCCCCAATGCCTTGGGGACCTGTTACCCCAGCACTTCCGCCACACCAGGAAGTGCTGGGGGGAAGAATTAGGACGACGTCCGGAGAGCTGCCGGGAGGACAGCCGGCACTTCTGCCACGCTGGGGCGTGGCTAGAGGAGGAATGCCGGAAACACTTGGGGCTCATCCGGGTCATATATAAAAAGCGCCGTCTCCCTTCATTCGAGGCTAGAGTCGGGTGGAAGAGGACGAGGCACGAGGAGAGTGTGGAGGTGGCCCGAAGAGCAGGCATTTGTGGCCAGGACTAAGTATTGGGGTTTTGTGCACTAGTGGACTGGGTCTGAGTGACCATACTTGTATATATTTGTGTAAATAAACCTGTGGTGGTTTGATGAACAACATGTCCGCCTGTCTGTGTCCGGGCCGGGTTCACAATATATATATGTGTGTATATACAGTATATGTGTGTATATATATATATATATATATATATATATATATATATATATATATATATATATATATATATATATATATATATATATATATATACACATACAGTAATCCTCGCTATATCGCTCGACTTTCGGTTTCACTCTATCGCGGATTTTAAATGTAAGCACATCTAAATATATATCACAGATTTTTCGCTGGTTCGCGGATTTCTGCAGACAGTGGGTCTTTTCATTTATGCTACACGCTTCCTCAGTTTGTTTGCCCTGTTGATTTCATACAAGGGACGCTATTGGCGGATGGCTTAGAAGGTACCCAATCAGAGCATGTATTACATATTAACTAAAACTCCTCAATGCTATAAGATATGCATCCCGCGCGGAGCTTGATGTTTGCTTGTCTCTGCCTCCCTCTCACCCTCTCTGACATTCTCTGCGCCTTACGGAGGGGCTGTTGCACAGAGGCTGTTTGCTTAAAAGATCCTGATGCTCCTCTAAAAAAATGCCGCTTTATTGCGGTGCTCGGCATATTTAAAAGCACAAAAGCCCACTTATTGATTTTTTGATTGTTGCTTTAATCTCGCTCTCTCTCTCTCGCTTCTCTGCCTGACGGAGAGATGTGAGCAGAGGTGCTGTTTGCACAGAGGCTGTTTGCTTAGAAGATACTAACGCTCCTCTAAAAATGCCGCGGCAAACTTAAAAGCACATATTGATTTTTTGATTGTTTGCTTTTCTTTACGAGCTCTCTCTCTCTCCCCCTCTGAAATTCTCTGCTCCTGAAGAGAAGAAGATCTATTTGCATTCTTTTAATTGTGAGAAAGAACTGTCATCTCTGTCTTGTCATGGAGCACAGTTTAAACTTTTGACTAAAGGGTGTTATTTCATGTCTAGAGGGCTCTAATAATGTTAACAGTGTGGGAGAGTTTATAAGGGCTTAAAATATATAAAAATAACTACACAAGCATTTGGTTTCTACTTCGCGGATTTTCGTCTATCGCGGGGGGTTCTGGAACGCAACCCCCGCAATCGAGGAGGGATTAGTGTATATACTGTGTGTGTATATATATATATATATATATATATATATCTCTATATATCTATACTAATAAAAGGCAAAGCCCTCACTCACTCACTCACTCACTCACTGACTCATCACTAATTCTCCAACTTCCCGTGTGGGTGGAAGGCTGAAATTTGGCAGGTTCATTCCTTACAGCTTCCTTACAAAAGTTGGGCAGGTTTTATATCGAAATTCTACGCGTAATGGTCTTAACTGGAAGCAGTTTTCTCCATTTACTGTAATGGAGATGAGCTTCAACGCCGGGGGCGGAGTTTCGTGTGACATCATCACGCCTCCCACGTAATCACGCAGTACATAGAAAACCAGGAAGACCTCAAAAAAGCCGAGCGGCTCACGTGAACGGACGCAGTGCACAGATAAAAGACAACAGTTCCAAAGAGCGCTGAACAAAAACCGAATTACACAATTGAAAAGGCAGCAAAAAATATGAAGCGTTTGATACATACAAGCATATTCATAAATCCAAAACAAAGCACACGTTGGAAAAGTCAATGTCCCGCTAAAGGAAGACAGTGTAAAAAACCGTGCATGCAGTGTGTCAGGTCTCAGATAAAGAAGAAGACGAGCTGTTTATTGATGCAGTAAGAAACGAATCGATGAATGAAACCTGTCATCTTTACAACGATTGACAAACACGGAATGTAACTTGAACACAACACATCCTACAAATACGAACCTGATTGAAAGAAATAATGATAATCAAATCCTTGATGACAGCAACACTCAGTAACACTCACAAAACAAATACTGTATATTGACAGTCATGTTACGTTATTTTTAAAATGTTCCCTTTTCTTTTCTAGCTTTTTAACACACTACTTCTCATGCGCGGGTATATATATATATATATATATATATATATATATATATATATATATATATATATATATATATATATATATATATATATGTATATGTATATATATATATATATCCCGATCTACATACTCGAATAATGGATACTTTATTCGCCATCAATGATTGTTTTGGTAAAGCCATACTCAGTGTATTCATTAGATGAACGGTAAAAAGTAAGAGCGAGGGAGGATGACTTATTGAGGCATGCAGGCTGTAGTGTGCGCCAACTCTATCTGAATTGTGATCACATTTGAAAAATATATCTTTTCAAGTTCTATTTAGTCCATATGTGTCAAACTCAAGGGCAGCGGCCACATCCGCCCGCGTAATTATATCCGCCCCGAGATCATTTTATATACTGTATTATTGTTATTAAAGCCCGGGTATATGAAGCGCTGGTAACACAATAAACTACAGATCCCATAATGCAGCGCTTCAGCTGCCTTGCCGAACACTTACCGCGTTAATCAAGTCTACCTTATGATGCTGCAAGTTATTGCGGCTAGCTCACACGATGCTGAAGAGAAAAGTTGATTCTGAAAATAGAGCCTTTAAAACCGATGGGAGGCTGAGTATATGTTTACTGAACCCGTGTGTCTCATTTGTGGAGCTAATGTGGCTGTAATTACAGAATTTAATCTAAGACGGCACTATGAGACAAAACATCAGGGTAACCTGAATGCAATGCAGAAGATACAGAAAGCAGAATAATTAAATAAGAATCTGACACTTCAGCGGACGCTTTTACACGTGCACAATCACAAAGTGATTTCAAGTGAAGCTGCTTTTATGGGAGACACAAATGCACCAGTTCACCTTGCCCCACTTTCCCTGTTGCCAAGTAATGTTAAACCAAGTCGTCACTACGGTGTTCCCAAATCGCACTTTGCTGATAAACTGAGCGCACTGAGTTTGCACGGCGCTTTGGTGACTTTGAAGAACAAAAAAAGTCCGTCTACATGCGGCTCGAACCTTGTGCATGTTTGGTAGCACATATCTGTGTGAGAAGCTCTTCTCAGTGATAAAGACTAACAAAACAGCACACAGGAGTCGCCTCACTGATGAGCACCTGCAATCCATCCTGAGAATCTCCACAACACAGAACCTCACACCAAACAGAAACGAACCTGTGGCCAAAAAAGATGCCAGGCGTCCAGCTCTAAAATGACATATGAGCAAAGACAACTGAATGATTTGATTTGTTATTGCTGAAAGGAACACATTTTATTTATATTTCCAGGTTTTGTTATGCAGCATGTTCATATTTGAATTTGTATAATTTTGACAGGATATATTTTTATGGAGAGCAAAATCTTTTGGGATATTTAAAATCTAAGTTTATTTTTTATATAAAATTACATAAGAGTAAAGAAATTTGAATGTTTGTTCTTTTAATGTTTACTTTATTTCTAACTTGTATAATTTAGACAGGATATATTTTTATGGAGAGCAAAATATTATAAGTTGTTTAAGGTTTGAGTTGATTTATTCACGAATAATATTCCTGTCTGTTTTACCATTCCTACCAAAGATATTTCTGTCGACTAAATAAAAATTCCTTCTATTTAAAATTTAAATAGAACTTGAACAAATACATAGTTCATAATATCCACGCAGACTTGCACGTAAGAGCGGAGTCATCCGTTTTAACAAGCAGCGTATTGCACTGATAAAAATAGCTGTGTGTGTATATATGTAGATATGTATGTATATGTATATATATGTTTATATATGTGTGTGTGTATGTATGTATATATATATATGTATTTGTGTGTATATATGTGTGTGTATGTATGTATGTGTGTATGTATTTATGTGTGTGTGTATATGTATGTGTATATATGTGGATATATATATATATATATATATATATATATATATGACAACAACACTCATCACTCACAACAGTGACAAAACAATTACATTGACAGTCATGTTATGTTATTTTCCAAATGTTTCCTTTTCTTTTTCATTGCTTCTTTAACACACTACTTCTCCGCTGCGAAGTGCGGGTATTTTGCTAGTATATATATATATATCTATACTTATAGAAGGCAAAGCCCTCACTCACTCACTCACTCACTCACTCATCACTAATTTTCCAACTTCCCGTGTAGGTAGAAGGCTGAAATTTGGCAGGCTCATTCCTTACAGCTTACTTACAAAGGTTGGGCAGGTTTCATTTCGAAATTCTACGTGTAATGGTCATAACTGGAAGGTATTTTTCTCCATTTACTGTAATGGAGTTGAGCTCGAAAGCCGTGCATCATCACACCTCCCACATAATCACGTGAACTGTCTGTCAACGCAGTGCGTAGAAAACCAGGAAGAGCTCCAAAAAGCGCTGAAGAAAACATGCATTATATAATTGAGAAGGCAGCGAAACAATAAGAAGCGAGCGACTGACATATACAACCATATTCATGAGTGCTGCTTCTTCGGACACAAAGCACCGTGTAAACCTAAACTTTAAATTAAATTCATAGACAGGCTGCTGCTGGCGTTTGTCATGCCCACGGGTAATGCGGGATACAAGTTTAATGAGAGGACGCAGGATATAAACAACAGTTTTGATCACTTTGTAACTAAGTTAAAATTGCAGGTGAAGGGCTGTGCTTATGCAAATTCCGAGAGACTGTGTTTGTGGGGGACTGACAGTTAAGGGTGGGGAGTCACGTCATCATCTCCCTCCCATTCACCTCATTTCGCTCTGAGCTGAGCTCCGCAGCTACCGCACGCAGTGTTACGGAAGCGACTTTGTGACGCTGCCACCAAATACAGAAAATTCCACAAGTTAATACACACGCTGTCTGTAGACTTTCTCTACACTGAATCCTCCAGGCACTACTTACAAAAGGTTACATTGACAATCGTGTTACATTATTTAAAAAAATTTTTCCTTTTCTTAGCACAAGCACAGCTGAGAAGCTTCGATGCATGTGCTCCATAACGCGTTAAAAAATCACGCATTTAATCACAAGCAAAGGGGAACTTCTGTCAATGCATGATTTCCTGGTACACCGATTACATTGATCAGCACTTCCCGATTCATATTACCCTCGCACCCCCTTGGTTTGAGAAGAAATATGAAAAAATATGAGCTTAACACAGAAAAACAGATCACCAATTGAAGCTTTATGAATAATCGATTTGCCATCAATAATTGTTTTGGTAAAGCCATACTCAGTGTAATCCTCCTTCCATTTTATACATTTTCCGCCACTAGCCATGATTAAATGAACGTAAAAAGTAAGAGCGGCGAGGTGACTTATTCAGGCAGGCAGGCGACGGCTCAATAGCTCGAATTTGGATATAAGTAGGTTCTATTTAGTCGCCAGAAATATCTTTGTTAGGAATGGAAGTTGAATTTAGTCTTTAAATTTCTATGGTAAAGAAAAAGTTATGCAATGGTGACTAAATTTAACTATATAAAGTCAAAACTTGTATATATAAAGTCATTCGCAAATATATAATGTCAAAACTTGATTATATAAAGTCACTGACGGAATATATAAAGTCAAAACTTGAATATATAAAGTCATTCCCAAACATATAAAGTCAAAACCTGAGTATATAAAGACGACGTTGGAATATTTCTGAATATTTAAAGTAAGAGCTGGAATATATAAAGTCATCCTGACGCTGACTTTATATATTCAAGTTTTCACTTTATATATTCCAGCTGACTTTATATATTCAGAAAAAAGTTTTGACTTTATGTATACCGACGCTGACTTTATATATTCAAGTTTTGACTTTATGTATACCGACGCTGACTTTATATATTCACAAAATCAATGTATTTGCCTGTTTGGCACCCCATAGTATATGTGTGTGTGTATATATGTACATGTACTCAGCAAAAAAAAGAAACGTCCCTTTTTCAGGACTGTGTATTTCTACAATAATGTTTTAAAAATCCAAATAACTTTACAGGTCTTCATTGTAAAGGGTTTAAACAATGTTTTCCATGCATGTTCAATTAACCATAATCAATTAAATAACATGCACCTGTGGAATGGTCGTTAAGTCCTTAACAGCTTACAGAAAGTAGGCATTTAAGGTCACAGTTCTAAAATGCAGGACACTAAAGAGACTTGTCTACCGACTGTGAAAAACACCCAAAGAAAGATGCCCAGGGTCCCTGCTCATCTGCGTGAACGTGCATTAGGCATGCTGCAGGGAGGCATGAGGACTGCTGATGTGGCATGGGCAATAAATTGCCATGTCCGCACTGTGAGACGCCCAAGACAGCGCTACAGGAAGACAGGAAGGACAGCTGATCATCCTCGCAGTGGAAGAGCCCAGATCTCAATCCCATTGAGCACATCTGGGACCTGTTGGATCGCAGGGTGAGGGCTAGGGCCATTCCCCCCAGAAATGTCCAGGAACTTGCAGGTGCCTTGGTTGAAGAGTGGGGTAACATCTCACAGCAAGAACTGACAAATCTGGTCCAGTCCATGAGGAGGAGATGCACTGCAGTACTTCAAGCAGCTGGTGGCCACACCAGATACTGACTGGCACTTTTGATTTTGAGCCTCCCTTCATTCAGGGACACATTGTGAAACATTTTTAGTTTATGTCTTATGGTGTTGACTCTTTTACTGTTCATACAAATTTTTACACATTAAGTTTACTGAAAGTAAAAACAGTTGAAAGTCAGAGGACGTTTCTTTTTTTGCTGAGTGTATATATATAGACGACATATATATATGCCAGTAACACTCATGACAATGACAAAATAATCATGTTACGTTATTATTAAAATGTTCCCTTTTCTTTTTACTTCTCCACTGCCAAGCGCGGGTATTTTGAGATATATAATATATATATATATATATATATATATATATATATAGAGAGAGATAGATAGATAGATATGAGAACAACGCTCTTATCAATGACAAAACAATTACATTAATAATCATGTTACGTTATTTTTAAAATTTTTCCTTTTCTTTTTCATAACTTCTTTAACACACTACTTCTCCGCTGCGAAGTGCGGGTATTCTGCTAGTATATATATATATATATATATATGTATATGTGTGTGTGTGTGTATTAGGATTATTAGGAACACCTGTTCAATTTCTCATTAATGCAATTATCTAATCAACCAATCACATGGCAGTTGCTTCAATGCATTTAGGGGTGTGGTCCTGGTCAAGACAATCTCCTGAACTTCAAACTGAATGTCAGAATGGGAAAGAAAGGTGATTTAAGCCATTTTGAGCGTGGCATGGTTGTTGGTGCCAGACAGGCCGGTCTGAGTATTTCACAACCTTCTCAGTTACTGGGATTTTCACGCACAACCATTTCTAGGGTTTACAAAGAATGGTGTGAAAAGGTTGCATCACCCGGAAATAAGTCAGCAGCCCTAAGAGTGGGTGCTGTCCAATTCAATGAGCAGCTTCAGCGCCAGCCTGCCACAGTGCCGATGATCACCACTCTAGTCTAGCTAATCTATACTAATAAAAGGCAATGCCCTCACTGACTGACTGACTCATCACTAATTCTCCAACTTCCCGTGTAGGTAGAAGGCTGAAATTTGGCAGGCTCATTCCTTACAGCTTACTTACAAAACTTGGGCAGGTTTCATTTCGAAATTCTACGTGTAATGGCCATAACTAGAATCTATTTTTCTCCAAGTTGAGCTCCACAGCTAACGCTGTCTTGCGGAAGCAACTTTGTCACGCTGCCACCAAATACTCACAGAAAAATCCACAAGTTAATACACACGCTGTCTCTAGAGTTTCTCCACACTCAATGTATTCCTCGCGTCCCCTTTATTCCCTCTGATCTCCCATTTCAATTCAGATGCCTCCAATTTCCAGTAAGGCTCTGCTGCACGATGACAAGTAATAAGTTTCTGGGACAGACCCTACAAAATGATGCCATTGATTTCAGGCAAGATTGCTTTTCTCCTGGACAACTATACTTGCATTCTCAAAAGTGAGCTCGCGCAGCTTTGTCATATTACAACCGGAGTGCAGCCAGAAACTTTTAAGTGCCGGGTCTTAGCTAACATTAAATAAAGCCGTGGACATCGCAACATCACACAAGAGAGCAGCTCACGTGAGCTGACTGAACGCAGTACAAGTAATCACTTCCATCCATCAAACCTGTTCAAAAAACACACTACACAATTGACAAGGTGATGGCTTTATATGTTGTTCGTTTATAAAAGAGCGGAGAAGCCGTGTAAAGGCTGTTTCACAAAAAACCAGCGGAGCGTCTTATATGAGCAGGCAGTCAGCTAAAGAAGGGAATCAATAAATA
Source organism: Polypterus senegalus (assembly GCF_016835505.1). Taxonomy (NCBI): domain Eukaryota; kingdom Metazoa; phylum Chordata; class Cladistia; order Polypteriformes; family Polypteridae; genus Polypterus; species Polypterus senegalus. The sequence continues at coordinate 101,839,352 of NC_053154.1, forward strand.
TCTATAATCGTAATAAACAAGCAAAAAATAACGTATAAGCTGCGGATTAAATAAAGGAAATGGGTACCTGAAAAGTAAAGTAAGTCTCGAATAGCTACACAATAACTATAAGAATCGTAATAAACGAACAATAAAACAGTACAGAACCGCGAAGCAAGGAGAAACGATGGCCTTATATGGCGTTCATTTATAAAGCAGCAGAGAGGCTGTGTGAAGGCAACTACACAAAAAAACAGCAGTGCGCCACACTCTGAATGTATTCCTGGCATCACCGTTATACCCTCTGATCTCCCATTTCAATTGAAATGCCTCAAATTTCCAGTAAGGCTCTGCTTCGCGATGACAATTAATAAGTCTCAGGGACAGACCCTACAAAAGGTTGCCATTGATTTGAGGCAACATTCCTTTCCTCCTGGACAAAACTATATGTTACATTCTCAAAAGTAATATATATATATATATATATATACACACACACACCCCCCGATCTACATACTGTCAAATAAATGAACCACACGCCGTGGCCCAACATGAGAGCCTTCACCTCTAGCACTGACGTCCGAGGTTCGATTCCCGAGAGGGGGTGCAGGGAGTGTGTACGCCTGATGAGCCTAGAATTAGGGAGAAACACGTGCCGCGTACTGTTTGCATTATTTGACAGTAAAACTATTTCAATATATTCAATGTCAATGTCTTACTGGTATTTCTGAATGGATGAATAGTAACTTTCTCAAACTAAATAAAGAGAAAACTGAAATTTTAGTAATTGGCAATAATGGATTTAATGAGGTTATCAGAAATAAACTTGATGCACTAGCATTAAAAGTTAAGACGGAAGTAAAAAACTTAGGGGTAACCGTTGACTGTAATCTGAATTTTAAATCGCATATTCATCAGACCACTAGGACAGCATTTTTTCACTTAAGAAACATAGCTAAAGTTAGACCTCTTATATCATTGAAAGATGCTGAGAAATTAATTCACGCCTTTGTTTTCAGTCGACTAGATTACTGTAACACACTCCTCTCAGGACTACCCAAAAAAGACATAAATCATTTGCAACGAGTGCAGAATGCAGCTGCTAGAATCCTAACTAGGAAAAGAAAATCCGAACACATTTCTCCAGTTTTGATGTCACTACACTGGTTGCCTGTGTCATTCAGGATTGACTTTAAAATACTGCTTATGGTTTATAAAGCCTTAAATAATCTCGCTCCATCTTATATATCGGAATGCCTGACACGTTATATTCCAAATCTTAACCTTAGATCCTCAAATGAGTGTCTCCTTATAATTCCAAAAGCTAAACTTAAAAGAAGTGGTGAGGCGGCCTTCTACTGCTATGCACCTAAAATCTGGAATAGCCTGCCAATAGGAATTTGCCAGGCTAATACAGTAGAGCAGTTTAAAACACTGCTGAAAACATATTACTTTAACATGGCCTTTTTATAACTTCATTTTAATCGTAATTTAACTTAATCCTGATACTCTATATGTTCAATCTCCTCAAAATAACTATTCATGGTGGCTCTAAAATCCGTACTGACCCCTACTCTCTCTTCTGTTTCTTTTTCCGGTTTTCTTTGTGGTGGTGGCCTGCGCCACCACCACCTACTCAAAGCATCATGATGCTCCAACATTGATGGACTGAAAGCCAGAAGTCTATGTGACCATCATCATCAAGTCCTTCCATGAAAACGCTAAATACAAAGAGGACTGTTTGACTTATGTTAGGTAGATTGCCCAGAGGGGACTGGGCGGCCTCGTGGTCTGGAACCCCTACAGATTTTATTTTTTTTCCCCAGCCTTTGGAGTTTTTTTTTTTTGTTTTTTCTGTCCACCCTGGCCATCGGACCTTACTTATTCAATGTTAATTAATGTTGACTTATGTTTATTTTTTGTGTCTTCTATTTTTCTATTCATTTTGTAAAGCACTTTGAGCTACATTTTTTTGTATGAATATGTGCTATATAAATAAATGTTGATTGATTGATTGATATATATATATATATATATATATATATATATATATATATATATATATATATATATATCAGCACTTCCCGATTCATTTTACCCCCGCAACTCCTTGGTTTGAGAAGTGAGAAGAAGTATGAAAAAAATATGAGGTTAATGCAGAAAAACAGATCACCAATTGAAGCTTTATGAATAATGGATACTTTATTCTCCATCAATAATTGTTTTGGTAAAGCCATACTCAGTGTTATCCTCCTTCCATGTTATAATTTTTCCGCGACTAGCCATGATTGAATGAACAGTAAAAAAGTAAGAGCGAAGCGAGGGTGACTTATTCAGGCAGGCAGGCGACAGCTCAATAGCTCGAATTTGGATATAAGTAGGTTCTATTTAGTCGCCAGAAATATCTTTGTTAGGAATGGAAGTTGAATTTAGTCTTTAAATTTCTATGGTGAAGAAAAATTTATGCAATGATGACTAAATTTAACTTACATTCCAACTAAACATATTTCTGTCGACTAAATAAAAATTCCTTCTATTTAAAATTTAAATAGAACTTGAACAGATATGATAGTTCATAATAGCCACGCAGCACTAAGTGCACGTAAGAGCAGGGGTCATCCGTTTTAACAAGCAGCGTATTGCAATTATACGAAATAGCCTGCCCATTTAATTATTTAGGAATGGATAGATAAATTAAGATTTTGTACAAATAATGTTTTTAATTTTTCTTCCTCAATGGATTCTGGCACCCCCAGCAACAGCTGCTCACACCCCAAAGGAGATATATATATATATATATATATATATATATATATATATATATATATATATATATATATATATATATATATATATATATATATATATATATATATAGAGAGAGAGAGAGAGAGAGAGAGAGAGAGAGAGAGAGAGAGAGAGAGAGAGAGAGAGAGACATATATAGATAGATAGATAGATATAGACAGACAGACAGACAGACAGACAGACAGACAGACAGACAGACAGACAGACAGACATATATATATATATATATATATATATATATAGATAGATAGATAGATAGATAGATAGATAGATAGATATATGTGTGTATATATGTAGATATGTATGTATGTTACGTTATTATTAAAATGTTTCCTTTTCTTTTTCAATACTTCTTTAACACACTACCTCTCCGCTGCGAAGCACGGGTATTTTGCTAGTGCTACATAAAATAGAAATGAAATGGAAAAAAATCCATTGGGTGGGCACACTGAGCAGCAGTATGGTATTTTAGTAATTAATCTTAAATTGTTTTCATGTGTTATAGGAAAGACTTGGAACATCTCAGTGGAAAAACTGACATGAACAGTCTTCGAAATGGTAGCTCATACTGGGATATGTAGTTAAAAAAAAAAAAAGAAAAAGACTGCTACCCGTAATCAATTCATGAGCCGCTTTCTACTTTCAATATCAAATCAAACCTGGTAAAGCAGAATTGCATTTTTACAGTCACAATAGTGTATTTGGAATGATGCAATATACTTTTACTTCATTGTTTAATTTACAAGAAAAAGCATTCATTTAAGTGCTTTTCGTGCAGATCAAAAGACAAATGAACATCAGCCTCTCTTTCCAGGAAATGCCCACAGATTCGTCCCTTGTCAGGAAGTCTCGCCAGTGCGCCTCCTTGAGCTCCCACTTCTCCCATCAGTTCTCATCAACTTTAAGCGGAGTTCACCATCACTGGCCATCTCACGCACTGCAGAGCTTAGTGAAAGCACTAGGCTGCCTTCACTTCAGGGAACACCCAAAAGCTGCTTTCCGGAAGGCGAACAGTTTAATTCAAGACCCTTGTCATCTCCCTTCTGGAAAACGGTACCAGAACACTGGCGCCCGCACCAGTTGATTGTCATTGACAGATTCGACATGAAGGCTATAAGGTTGTTCGGCAGTCACTTATATGAATAAATATTATACATAAATGTAAGTATGTTGCATGCTATGTCTATTTATTTTTATACCGCATTTTTGTCAACTGTCCTGAGGAGACTTGCAAGCAAGAATAAAACATAACGTCAACAAAACGAAATGGGAAGGTGACAAGTCCAAAACGAGCGCGTCGAAAAAATTCCCAAAGTGCGTTTAGGCACCGTTTTCTTTAAAAGACTCGAATAAATTCGTTTGTTAAACATATAATAAAATGAAGTTATATGATAACATTGAAGGGAATAGCCTGTGCCGTGTCCCACTTTAAATCCATATTTTCTTCTCCACAACGTTACACTACTGATGTCAAATCCTTTCTGCCTGGGACTGACAATTTGGGGAAAATAATCTCACCAATTCAATTTTCTTATTAGGGAACAACGCCCCACTTTCAGTTCACATTTTCACTGTCACTCACCCAACGTGAAGCTCCACACTGAACGGGCTTCAACACCACGGCGTCACCTCAACGAGGATCCAGGAAAAAAGTACAGGCATTACCAGATAGACCCTGGGGATGTTTTGTGTTAGACTGGCCTTAAAAAGGCGAATAGTTTCTGAAACCTCGCACCTCAGACAGTGTAAAAGTCCGCTTTAATCATTTAAAAATAACTTGTGTAGCTTAAAGGAATCGAAAATAGGCAGTTGAATGTACCATCGTTGAAAGTTGTGCATTAAGAAAACTAAAATACGTCCCCGATTTAAAAGACATAATCCGCTAACAGGCAAAACTGTCGTGGCGAACAATTCGTCCCCGAGTGCTTCGAATAAAATGGAAGAATGAGAAGTAATGCGTTGTGCCAACCGACGTCAGACGTGCACCTTCACAGCAGAATAAAGCTTAACTTACAGTCTGTTCGCTGAAACTCGAGGATTCTCCTCCAAAATCGTCGTTTCACTAGCGTTTCTATTTCTGACAAAAGCGACCACTAACCTAAACAGACGAGTGCTGTGTTGACGATCCCCAGAAGGCGAGCCAATCGGAAAGCCCCGAATGCGGGAGGGCGTGCGATTTAGCCAATGAAAATCACGGTCATCATTACGGAAAATTTTGCAGTCTTGGCTTTGGCTTGCATGTGGAAGGATTCGCACAGACCAAAGATGTACAAGCCGTTAGGTCTGTTAACTTTGTTTTACTCGTTATTAATTTACGACATCAAATACAACACAGTTCATTCAAACATCTTGGTGGACACATAGTAGCAAAAGGTGTGGGTGGAGTATGAAATAACGGTGTCGTTCTCTCACATAAATATTGAGATATATATATTTATTTATTAAAAAAGGTTTGTGACTATAAAGTAGTGTTCGACGTTCTCAGAATTTTTAAACGTCGTCTCATAGGATGCCTTCGGAATGTTCAATTTCAACAAAAACTGCGCATCTGTTTGCCAAACAACATTAGGCGCAATGCAGAAACCAACCCTGCACAGCGGCTCAGTCAATTGCAAACCACTGTTGCAATTTGGAGTCGTGATTTATGCAAAGAGACCAAACAAATTCTAAGAGAACACAACATGTACACACCAACTTCATAATACTGACCCATACACTACGCAACCGCACTCCACAACAGAAGAGAAAGTCATTTCATTTTCCGAACTCGGCACGTGTTGCGATAGAGCAGTGAAGTCAGAAGACAAAAACAAGTACTCCGTCAAATTTGGTCACCCTGCAGATTTGACAATCAGCCCGTGCCTAAAAATAAACACCGGAGCACGCCCTCCTCGTACGGGTCACTGTAAGATCCAAATGCTATTTTCTATATAAAAAAAGTTTCCGCCAACTCGAGCTTTGCCCTCAGCATAGAACACGCAGGAACGCGCCTTTCTGCAGGTCCAAAGTACGCGCGACTTGCTGGTTTCTTTTTAAGACACACTGTGCGTAGGTGCCTTCTAAATCATCAATCAAAATAAAAAGAAATTAACATTTGAAATACATCAGTCTGTGTGTAATGAATGAATCTAATATACAAGTTTCACTTTTTGAATGGAATTACTGAAATAAATCAACTTTGTCATGATATTCTAATTTTATGACCGGCTCCTATATATATATATATATATATATATATATATATATATATATATATATATATATATATATATATATATATATATATATATATATATATGAGGGTCTTGGGGAACAGTAGCATTTTGTGTTTTACGGAGAGCTGGGTTATACCTGACACTTTTTTAATGTGGGATGGATTTTATTTTATTCGAGCAAAGAGAGACCCAGTATGTGTTTGTAATTTAAATTTTGAAATTCTGGCTTTCGGAATTTGTCCAGGGAGATAAATGACGTCATCCTTGATAATGTTTATATTCCTTCGTCTGCAATTGGTTCCTCCCCCATCAAGTGAAGTGACCTATTCAGTCATCAACACATTAACAATGACTCATTCTTACCCTGCAGTTATAATATGGGGTGACCTCAACAGTGTGACTTTGGAAGGAATAATGACAAACTTCTATTAGTTTGTTTCTATGTTTCTTTCAAGGAGATATCAAGTTAAAGATTAAAGATTCTTCTTACTCCCAGCTACAAGCCTCTTATTAGTCAGCATCCTGTTTCCACCAGAATATGGAGGGTGTGAACCTGGGCGATAAAATGGCTCAGAGTGACTGCTTCAAAATGATAAACACGGAAATGACTTGCGAGTCACATTGGGGCTGACACTGAGAGGCTCAGCCAATGCACCACAGACTGTATTATCTTTTCTGTCCATATCTCACCTCAAAGACACCTCAATATGTTGCTTTGCAAACAACAAACCCTGCATTACTAAATACAAAGAGACTCTGACAGACATGCAGCAAGTGCTAAAGAAAACATCAAGTAAAGGAAAGGAAGCTTACAAAGCCAAAATAGAAAACAAACTCACTCAAAATGACACGAAAGAAGTCTGGAATGGACTGGGTGTAATTAGTGAACTCAAGCCATCCAGAACTCCGGTGTTAGAAAGGGATGTGGACAAAGCTAATGCCCTGAACCAAATTTTAACAGATTTTCCATCCCAATGCCAGGTTCTTTCAATTACCATTCTCCTAATACTATTCGTACTACATCAACAGTTCCTACCACTTTAAGTAGAATGGCCAGTGATGAGTCCACCTCTGAGCAGGAGTATGGCTCTCCATAACTGAAGACCAAGTAAGGAGGCAGTTGAGGAAGCCACACATTGACGTAGCTGTGGGGCCAGATGGAGTCATTCATTGAGTTCTTAAGGCCCATGCTGCCCAACATTGTGGCATCCTCTGTCACCTCCTTAATTTGTCCCTAAGGTTCCAGAAAATGCCGCTGCTGTGGAAAAACATCTGCACTGTTCCACTTTCAAAGACAGCAGGCACCTCTTCACCTAATGCCTACGGACCAGTGGCACTGATATCCCATATCATGAAGACTTTTGAGGGGCTGGCCCTGGACTATAGGAGTCCTCTTGTGGTAGACCAACCAGACTCACTGCAGTTTGCTTATCAGACAAAGATTGGAGTGGAGGATACAATTATCTGGCAGCACTATGAGAATTGTGTTTTTTGATTTCTCCAGCGCCTTCAGTACCATCTAGTCATCTCTGTCAATGGGGTAAACTCAGAGATATGCAGGTGGATGAGCCTTTGCTATCCTGGGTAATGGACTATCTGTCACGTAGACTGCAGTCTGGGTGATTCAAGGACAGTGTCTCTGATATGGATGTGAACAACACTGGAGCACCACAAGGAACAGGCCTGGCTCAATTTCTCTTCACTCTGTACACCTCAGACTATAAATATAACACCAAGTCATGTCACTTGCAGGAATCTTTAGATGATTCTTCACTTATGTGATATATGGATAAAGGGGATGAGACAGAGTATAGGAGTCAGCTAGAGAACTTTGTTTCTTTGTGCAAAGAGTTGGGCCTGTACATGTAATGAGTTGAGATCAGGAGTATCTGTGATTGATTGATTGATTGATTGATTGATTGACTGTAATCTGTGTGTCACATGGGCACCCAGCCAATCTGTTGGAGCCAGAATTCTGGCTGGGTTGTAGGGGATCAAATACTTATTTCACTCAATGACATGCAAATCAATTTATAACTTTGATGTAATGTGTTTTTTGTCTGGATTTTTGGTTGATATTCTGTCTCTCTCCATTAAAATGAAGCTATCATAACAATTAGAGACTGTTCATTTCTTTGTAAGTGAGCACACATACAAATTCAGTAGGGGGATCAAATACTTATTTCCCCCACTGTATAAAGCACAAAAGAATTTACCACATACAGCAAGTATTTCCTGCCCCTTTGTTGAATGGAGAGCACTGCTCTGTGGTCAAGGGCTTTCCATTGCTTGTGGTATAAATGCACCTTATCTAGGAGTCAGTATGGTGGCTTAACCTACACGATGAAGACAGAAGGACACCTCAAACAACTCCAGGAAAAGGGGAGTGAAAGCAAAAGTCAGGGGATGGACACAAGAAAACCTCCAAGTCACTAAATATCCCTTGGGGTCATTAAAATCATTAAGAAATGTAAAACGTATGGGACAGTTGTAAATGTGCCTCAAAAGATGAGTGATTGATCAAGAGGAAGACTACTGAAGTAGGCCACCAAGAGACCTAAGAGAACTCTGAAGGAGTTACAAACTACAGTGGCTTAGGCTGGAGAGACTGTGCAGACAACAATTATTGCCCAGTGGCAGTTTCATGGTACCATGGCAAGGAAAAGGGCACTGTTAAAAAATCAAAGGACTCCTAAGCTAAAGTTTGGTCAAAGGCACAAAGGGACCCTCAGAAGTCGTTTGGAAGAAGGTTATATGGTCAGACCGAAATTGAGGTTTTTAGCCATCAGACTAAACACCATGTCCGGCATAAGCAAACACTGCACATCATCAAAAACACACCATCAATATCATGAAGCATGATGGCAGCAGCATCCTACTGTGATGAAGCTTTTAAGGATAAAATTAATGCAACAAAGTACAATCAAATCCAGGAGAAAACACCTGATGCAGTCTGCAAGAAACATCCACCTTGGGAGAAGATTCATTTTCCAACAACAAAATGGCCCCAAGCATAAAGTCAAAGCTACACAGAAAATGTTAATGTCCTGGAGTGCAGTGCTCATATTTGGCAAGCCAAGTCTCAAAATTACTCCTAAGAACTGCACTAATAGTCTGACTAAGATAAGAATTTGTCGTATGTCGGATTAGGACATGAGAAGTAGTTATGAAGTATTCTACGTGAATGATGTCACGAATTTACAGTCCCCTGAGTTGAAAAGTGGTACTCATGATGACGTTTTGTAGTTTCCTTGAAAATAAAGATGATGCTTTGTAGTTTTCTGAACTCTAAAGCTAAGGCTTCATTACAAAGATAACAATAGTAATAATATTCACAGAAGGACGAAGAAATAATATGGTGCAGGCCGACTTGCATGAATACAGCTTGTTAATGTCCTGGAGCCGCATGTATAAGACTTGATTACACAGAGAAATGTGTATAAGCCATTTCTTACTCAAAAGTTGGGATTTATAAAACACAAACATGGCGTGCTAATAAGTTTAAACTTACGACAAGTTTTGACCACACGCAAGTCCTACATAAACGATTTTGGTCTTGGCATTTTATCAGCTCTATATAGTAGAACAATTAAGTGAAAATCTCATTTCACTGCACATCTCCGTGGCACATCAGTCACATTCTGATGTCCATCCATTTTCTAAAGCCGGTTGTTTTAAACATTTCACAGAACAGGGACTACATGATAGCTGCATGATGGTCTCTGTAAAGCAGGTCTAATTCAGCACTCAGCTCCAAGAGGACAGCTCTAGGACATCTAAATCAGCTTATAAAACGGTCATTATCATGAAATAATATTTAAACAACAGAAAGCGGTTTGTTTTTAAGTTGCTTGCCTATGTATTTTAATTGTGGCAAAATAATAACTTTCTTATTTTAAAAAGATAGGAAATGTATGCATAGTGTAACGTTTGGGTACGACTTAGTTAACTGATTTGAAAGTTGCAGTGTTTTGTGTTATGTAATCTTTCATCAGAGACAGATATCACATTTTTTAAAAATATTTTGTCATAAGGGTATGTGACACATGACAAATATACAACTGTCATCGCGACACAATTGAATGTGTAGCTCTTTTAGTTACGTGACTTACCAACCAAACAATATGCTCTGCTTTTACTGGAGTTCCCTTTCTTTCAAGGTGGGACCTCATAGCCTTGATAACCCTATGAGCAAGTAATGCGACTACTCCTCATACAGGTGTCGTAATTTTCGATTTAATATTTCAATCACTCAAGATACAAGAACAAAGTATAGAAAATGTAAAAGAAAAGTCGGATTTATTAATGAATAGTAACACCAAATAGAAAAAGAAATAATAGTAAATAAGACTGATAGAGAGCCTGGGTACAGTTTTTAGAAAAAGCTTACAGAGGATTGGAAGTTGTCCTGGGGCGGCTTTTGATCTGGTGATCGGTGTTGTTCATTAGATGTTTTTATGGATGTTCAGATGAAATGCATCTCTGTCTCCCTTTCTGGCGTCACCTTCGCAATCAGTTGTCCTTTTATCTTTTTATCATCTTTCTTATATTCTGTAAGTACATTGAGCATAGGAAAGGCGCTATTTAAATAAAATGTATTATTATAAAATGTATTATTATTCCTCCTCGTGTGTGTCTCTCACACACACCTCCAGTGTTGCCAGCTACAGCATTTTCAAGGTAAAGTCGCTAACACATGCTCAAAAACGCAACATCTCTAGCGATTCCTGGCATTACCTCATTTGAACATCCATATTAAAGGGACAACTAACAAAATATGTTTAATTGAAGTATCAATGTACATCCATGAATTTAACTAAAGTGGAATGAACTGAATTGTGCTGTACAAAGCAAAAGAAGAAAAAATAAAATCCCAATTTAAAGTTGTGGGTATGTCTTTAAAGGTTTATCTCAAATGATGCATTCTAAACTAGCTCAGATAAAAAAGTACATATATAAGCTATATTTTCTTATAATCATGTGCATCTCAGTTATTTAGTTTAATTTGTTTTAGTGTTATGTGTGTATAGCATTTAGAGAATAGCCTATGTATATATGTACAACATTTATAGGTTTTGCATTTCATTTTTTTAACTGCAATTTTATCAGACAAATTACTCCAAATATTATATATATATAAAGATTTACCGTATAAAAGATAAGAAAGTAAAATGGGGGACGGCAGGTTTGGAGTGGATGGAGGTAACCATTCAAAGAGCTGCTGAGCCTGCTGGCTTCCTGCAGGTTTTCTTTGGTGACGGCCGTGAGGTTTCGAGGTGTAGTACTGCAGTGGTGGTCATTGGCCCGCAAAATGGAGGATAAGCTGGGTGGGCCAGGGTTGCTAGGTCCTGCAAACAACTGTCCAAAACCCGCCTAATGACATAAAAATCCAGCTCAATAAATGACATAATCCAACATGGAAGAGCACATGATATTCCACGTATAAGTAACAGCAAAATATGCATATGTGTAAAGGACGTGTGAACTAAATGATCTCGCCATTACACGATTCCCCTAACACAATCTGACATTATCTTCATCATGTAGGACTAGAATATGACCGTTAGTAAAAATTTCAAATAATAAGATCAAAACAATATGGAAAAGTGAAGCTTAAAACCACCAGTAATTATTCAAATAGTAGTATTTAAAAACAGTAATATTAAAAAAAGCGTAAGAGTAATAGTGTAAAAGCAGCAGGCAACTAACTAGAAAGAAAAAGACAATTAGTCTGTCAACTGCTCTCCTTACCAGCTACCGACCATTAAAATTGTGTCTTCCCGAATGAGCAGACTCTGCCTCTCTCCCACTACCTGCTGGTCTAATGCCACCACTTAATTGTGACTAATTAGTCTCGTTAGGAACCTAACGAGGTCCCACCCGTTACACACATTTAACACTGAACAGCGGGGGTTGGTCCCTCTTTGTGTTTCTAGCACAGCAGTAGGGACAATAGGGTGCTGTTGATGCAAAATACTCAAAGGCAGCCCCAAAAGCCATAATGCACAAGGAAATAATTCAAAAATAGCCTGGCAACAATGGGGTGGGCGGTTGATGCCATTAACTGTAGGTGGCCGGCTACATGCATGGCGTGCTTCATTACGATAAGGTCCAGGAATGACGTGCTACCACAAAAAAAGATGTTAGGCTGTAGTCAGGCCTGTAATAAAAGTCACGGTGTCTGCTCTTTGGAGAGACTGGTTCAGTCCACAAGTTGGTGCGGCAAGAACAAGCTTTGAAGTGGGCTTGTGGGGAAGTCTGTTCCGACTTGCTGAGTAGAGAGACTGTTATTCCTGTTTTATCTAGGATGAGGTCAGTGTGCACTCTGAAGCCATTTAGAGTCCTTTAAGTACATTTCTGTATTCGGTACATTTTAAAGCTCTTTCTACAAAAGAACCTCAGTACCAATAATATTATCCATTACAAATCACAGGTTAGTTATATTTTTTAAAATGTATAAAATATGTTTCTTTTTAGAACACAATTTCATGTGGCAAATTAATATATACCATGATCGTGAAGAAAGATATAACTGGATTGAAAAATACAGAACTTAACCTTTAAGTGGTTGGATCATTTTTGTTTTTTATATTTTTATCTGTGTGTAGAGAATTAATGTTTGTGGAATTGATCAAAATCCCAGGATGAGATCCAGAGAAGACCAGGTTTCTGCTTCAACAGGTAATCAACTTAAACTGAAATCTTCAGTCATCTTCAGAGTTAAACGTTTCCAAGAGGGCACAAACTGTTTTTTTTCTGCTTTGTATTCAAACCATAAGAAATAACATTAAACCTTCAAATCTGAATAAAAGACAAACCATCTCTCTCAGAAAAACAAAACTATCAAATACGATTAAGACATATAATTAGCTTTAGCAGCCAATGTTTGGAAGTTACATTTTAAAGAAAGAGGAAGCAGAGAAACAATGCAGTAAATCCCCAAAGTAAAGACCTGCCATTCTGTTGTGTGAATCCATGTTTAATGGGTACCACTGCATGTCAGCTCTCCACACAGGCTATTCAGTCAAAGATACTGGTGTTATTAGCCCAAAGTACAATATGCTGACTAGTGGCTGGCAGGCAGGCAGCTTGCAGTGAAAGTGAAGCATAACATGACGTAATGGTATCCATGAACAGATGCTATAAATATCAAATGTGTTTAGATACCTTCTTTTGTCCATCCATCTTGTTAAAGGTACGCAGATCTCTTTAATTGTAAGAGATGTTCATTGTAAAATTTAATGTAGCAGATCAGGCAGCGAGCAGGCTGTGCGGCTCTATATTTCTGAGAGCATTTATTTTTGTTTCTATTCCTTTATCTTTTTTCCCCAGTGATTGTAATTTGAGTGCCCCAATGTCCTGCTGCAGCTGGCTCAGTGTTGAAGAGAACAGACCCTCTGTGTTTGTTGGTGTCTTTGCCACCATTGTTTATATGACATCATGTACAGTGAACATCAGAAACCTACACGCCTTCACTGAAATGTCAGCTTTTGTTGATGAAAAGGCAGAAATCCAGACAAGTCACGTCAGACATCTGATTTCACTTCAAGAAGATCTAATAACCAACGCTGTTTAGGTGAGAAACAAAGTAACATTGTTAGGAAAAAATATTTAAAAACTTCCCTTGCCTTGGCTTTTAAAGTGTGTACGACAAATTTAATATAATATATATCTCTCTATTATAAAAAAAAATCTTGGGATGAAATAAGACTTTTTTTCCTGCGACAAGACATGATCTTTTGAAGAGAGAGAGAGACACTTTCACGTCCTGTCACATCATACTTATAGCCTTTGGAAGCAAGTCCCGTAGGACGGTTACTTTTGCAAGTCACGCCCTACTTACAACCATTTTCAAACAGGATCACGGTCATCTAACCTCTCAGTTGTTGGAATGCTTTTGGCAGACACACTTCCTGTGCTTTGAGCTCTTAAAAATTGCATATATTCTAGATGAGACAAACGACAAAGACAAAGCGAAGAAGAAAGAGCAGCGCATTGAAAAGAGACCCAAAAGCGTTGAAGAGAAAAGAATGCAAAAAAGAACAAAAATAATCTATGTGCAAATTCTGAAAATAAGTAATAATCAGCCCATCCCACGAGACTAGACTTTGTGCCAAGAAATGTAACCACGCCTGGGGCCGGAAAAAGACAAAGTAGAACGTCGTAAAGAATTCAAAAACCTTGGCACGATACACATAGAGATAATGGAAGTAGGAAAATTCAAAAGTCTAAAAAAAAATGAGTGTAAAGCGCATTAGCACAAACAAACAGAAAATATTACTCGGTGAAATAGCAGAACAGCAAAAAGAGGTCGAATAGTGTTTGAGGATGTCTGGGGGAGAAAAGAGACAAGGCAGTGAGACAAAAGGACAGCTGATGTACAGGCTTTTAAACATTTGAAGCGCTGCACGAGATGCAGATCACACGACACAGCGGCAGCAGCAAGTCAGCAGCTGATCGAGCAAAGAGGAGGTAAAATAACCGATTTGTTTCCCATTCTTTCACCGTTTAAGAGGGGTTTCAGAGGAGCGACAGCATCTCCTTAGGGTTTGTTTAGCCCCCTCTTCACAACGTAAGCTATACAGACGTGAAGTGGCTGGCGCGTAGCATAGGCCAGGGGGGTTGGCGAGCAAAGCGAGCAGGGGGTGAAGCCCCTAGTAATATAATAAAATTATAATAGTGGCTGTTTTTGATTGTTCAAATTTAACCTTTGACATTCCAAATTACATACAAAAGTAATGCATCCTTATCTGAAAATGAGTGATTCTAATGAGTGTTCCTGTGGGATCTTGCTGAAACTTTCTAAGTAATTTCATAAGCCACAGGTCACAATGTGGTAGCAGAAGAATAACAAGGCCCTAAAATGGATGCCTGTCATGGATTTTTCTCTACCTGAAGCAACAACACAAACTTTGAAAAACCAGAGACACCTTTCCTTTCGGGGAACTTTGATCTGCTTGTTTCTGTTTCATCTCTGTTTTGCATGTGGTGTTTACATTAGGCTGGCATCACACTTGCTCTGTATTCATTGTAACTGTGGCTGGGAGCTCATTGGTGGTCTGCTCTTGCACACACACACACATGCCCACCCCTATGACTTAGGACACAATTTAAATGGGTTGATTGTGTCTCAACACAGAATGGTACAGCTGAGTAGCGGAGGAGGTCACACTACATGACTGGCCGTCACAGCCACACACTGTAATTGTCCATGGCTCACTAAGATTACGTAAATGTGGGGTAAGATTGAAAACCATTTGAAAACCCGTACAGCGAGATGCTGGCCTCTGCTGCAGAATCTGCAGATTTAATGACCGCACTCCTGTTTAGTTATTTTCTGTGTGTAGGACAAGCCGCGTGTTTCAAATAAGAGTGCTGATTTTGTTTTTTTGTCTTACCATTTTGCATTCTTAACAGTTACGAGTCTGTCAAATGTTGATTGGTTATAACTTAGAACATTTACTTTGAATATTACTATGGCTGTAAAACGTAATCTCTGGATTGTCTCGACTAGCTGACATCTTGTTATCCTGCTCGCCATGTGTAAAGGGGATTAACATTTGAGATTTTTCAGTTTATTAAGTAAGACTCGTAATCTCTCTATTATATAAAAAAATTCTGGGACGAGACAAGACTTTCTCTGAGAAACACTTTCACATCCCGCGAGACGAGACTTTGTGCCAAGACATTTAACCATGCTTGGGGCTGGAAATAAAAGACAAAGAGTAGATGACAAAGTAGAATGTCGTAAAGAATTCAAAAACATTGGTGCGATACACATGCAGAACGGGTTAGAGATAATGAAAGTACTAAAATTTGAAAGTCTTAAAAAAATTATAGTAAAGATTGCATTAGCACAAACAAACAGAAATTATTACTTGGTGAAATAACAGAACAGCGAAAAGAGATTGACTATATTGTTCAGATTTAAACTTTAAGTCGGAGACTTGTAGATCGTCTAATTCATGTTGCCATCAGGGAAAAGTAGTGTTCCTTCCCAATGAACAGGCATATCCACGACAATTAAAAGATTGGTTGTTTGGTGAAAGTGAAATCCACATACGTGAGCGGCAGAGATGTGAAGTGGCAGGTGCGTAACGCAGGCCGGAGGGGTTGGTGAGCGAAGCGAGCAGGGGGGGAAGCCCACTAGTACTTAGTATTAATAATAATAATACAAATTTAGATTAAGATGTAGCTTTTAAGTGAATAAACTGAGTGATCAACACAATAGCTACTGTATACTATAAATAATTACTTTTAATTGTGTGCATTTAACCAGACGTTTACCAACAAGTTTTAGCAAAAAAAGCGAATATAGAGACATAACAATTAGTTGAAAGGCAAGATGTCAGGAAATGTGACAGCCGGGCAGACGGAAGTAGCTGAATGAAAACAAGTATTTGAAGGGTTAAGAAGAGAAATACATTTTGGAAGGCATTGTGGCCTACGTTTGAGACCACTAAAGAAAAGGAGTGCATTAGATCTGCTTTGCTTTTGAACCATCACTTAAACAAATTGATGGGGATAAACTGTCCACCTTAATAAAAGGATAAGTGTCTGTTAGTCTGTCTTTGCATCCCTCTGGTTGCTATGTCTCCATTATTCAAAAAGATGGCACATTACAAACAATTTCAGTAATAAAATGCATTGCCTTAATCATTTCAATACACAAACATGAATACTGCTTTTACAAATCCCATTCCAGATGGCATATAACAGAGACCTATGCATTACATGGTGCACCACAAACGTTAACACTGAGGTCTACATTGATTATTTAGGTTTCATCTCATTTTGGACGGGGAGCAGAGCTGGTAGCCTATATTATAACAGAGCACAGAATTCTGGGATATGCAAATGGTGTAAGAAGGACTTGCAAGTATAAAGCAAATGTTAGGAAAAGTGTTGTTATCTCTATGTTTAAGTTCAGATAAACTAACCAGTGTGTAGATGTCTGTAAGAAGATTTGAAATTGGACTTTTTTGTTTAACTAGTATCTCATAATTAGCTTAAAAGAACTTCATATTGACAGGTAGCAAAGGCAAAAAGTAAATGATCAGTTGTCCAGTTTTGACTGATATAATTTATGAAAAGTAGCCATCAAGCCATGGTATAAAAAGCGGCATACAGTCCTCGACAGAGGCAGACACAACAGCTTTTGAGTGAGGCAAACATACGGCAGATGAAATGGAGGGAAGACACCACAGCGTCGATATGAAAGAGATTGAAGCTGCACTGAACTAAGTTGCTACAAAAGTTCAGAGCCACGATAACAAGGCAGACGAAGGCTGTACCATGAAGGTGACAGACACTTTTAAAGAATGCTCTAGCTGAATTAAGGGGAATGGACTCTTTAAGTTACTCGGAGAGCTCTCTCCTGGTTATACTGGAGCTGAGCTCAATTACACAGTCACTGATTTGAATCATTCAGTTTGCTTGTTTTCTTCTGCTTTTGACCACTAGCATGTAACGCCTGGTTTCTCTGCAAATAAACATAAGTAATGATCAAATTAACGTTTAAATATTTCCTCACTGACCCTTGCCTAGTTTATTGATATCATCTGCCCCGGTGTGCTCATTTGAGTGATTCGTTACTGGCAGGAGCACAGCTCTTGGTCTTTGCTAAGATACTGTGGTCTGAAGTGAAGCCCTTTCAGGTGCAGTGACTCAGGAAGTCCTGACAGGTGTGCGGCCTGACAGCACAGCAACTTTAGACCATTGCTAGGGTTTAAAAATTGAGCCATATTGTTTGATTTGTGCAGTGCTGTCAAAGGTAAGGATCTAGGAAGTCAAAGCAGGAGTGCAGCTCTTGAAGCAGATTTGGTCTGGATTTGCAGTCCCTTGGCCACCATTGTGTTTCAAACATGAGTGAATGTCACACATTGTAGATATATACTGCAGGGTATTCATGTAAATCAAGGCTAATAATTTAGGCTTTTCAGTATTAACTAGTCCACCAATATAAAAAGTATCTTAGAGGTTAAAGTGTCATTCATGAACACTCCTACATGACAAAACACCATATTAGCACAATTAATGCAAGCACTTTGTTATTCACCTGCCAGCCTGTTTGTTATTTCCATGTTCATCACTAGGATGTGAAGTAAATATGTCACCCTCAGGAAATTACAAATATTAGGTCACCTCTTCAAAACCGATGACCGGCCGCCACTACAAAGACTACTAAGAGGCGCCAGGAGTGTATGGCAGCACCAGGGCACTCCCTGCATGTTACAGCTGTCTCTAATATTTTCCACAGTCATTGCTAGGGTAGGTTGGCAAGATAGAAGTCATGTCTTCAAAAAGAATGTTCAAACACCTACTGTATAACATTCACATCAGAAAAATGTAATCTCCCAAAAACACTGTAGCAAAATGGACTGATGAGTCAAAGTTAGAAGTTCCTGGCCTTAACTTTAAATGATCTTTTTTTCAGGCTAGAGGGTGGCACATCATGCTGTGGGGCTGCTTATTTTTCAGGAGAAACCAAAAATAACTCCAAAGATCAAGACATTTTGTCACAAAGCTGTCATTCATCTTTCAGCACAACAACCTTCTGAAGTACACAACCAAGGAATGTCTTGAAACAAAGAAGATAAATCACCTGGAATGGCCCAGTCAAAGCTCAGACTTCATCTTTTTAAATAATTGGTGGACTTCCACTTTATTTATTTATTTATTTATTTATTTATTTGATTTTATTAAAATCACATAACATTCCATATAAATAAATCAAGTTTTACAAAAATAGGTTCAAACCAAATCAACCTCCACCCCTGAGAAAGAGAGTAAAACTTTAAGCTAGTAAAAATAAGTGAATAGATAAATTAATAAATGAATAAAGATAAGTGAAGTAAAAGATGGGAGAGAACCTGCTTTCTCAATTTAAATGCTTATTCTAAGATGTTATTGATTAGATCCTGCCAGTTTTTGAAAAAGATTTGTACAGATCCTCTAAGTGTGAATTTGATTTTTTCCAGTTTCAAATCGTATATAACAGTGAAAGGCAACCTTTTTTGAGTTGCGGCGCACTAAGTCCAAAAATTTTCTTTTGCAGCGCACCTGAGGGAGTGCCCATAAATAAAGTCGTGACGACACAATCTATGGACAATCGCCAATAAAAACAGTTAATTTTACAAGTTTGAAAGACATTTTATTAATAAAGGAATCAAAGGATAAATCTTAAATTTAATCATTGTGAACGTTGAGATTGTTTTTCAGCACATATGAGATTGATGCGAGGATCAATTTTCGAAAGACAGACGCGCATTTACTTGTCGATCATTTGAAGTCTCTCGCGTTTCTTAGACTTCATTTCCGTAAGTGTGCCGTTATCTGTTTTTCCAATATAAAATATATATTTTTAAACATTATCTTTTTAATCAACCAAAAGTTCAAAAACACTAGCAATTTTGAATATTTTACAAAAGTTTTCGCGGTGCACCTAGAAAATTCCACGGTGGCGCACCGGTTGCCCGACAATGGTATATAACATCAGTTATCCACTGACTTAGAATAGGAGAGTTAGGATTCTTCCAGTTGAGCAAGATATGTCTTATCTTGGACTTCCACTTTAACCTTGTATACATGTCGATTCTTTCGTTATTCTAAATACCGCTTCATTAATAGGGGTGTCGTATGGGTTTTCCCATTGATCTTATCACCACTTCATAAAAGGGCTGTTTGGGTTTTCTCACTAGTGTGTTCTCACTATTTAAGGGGCTGTTTATTACTCATTTACTTCATTTTAACCTTATTGATTACCTTGATGGTTCCTCTTAAGAGGAGGTAACCCTCACATGCTCAAGTTTTAAGCTGCGTTTAACTAACCATTTATTTGCCTTTAGTCCTTTTCCTTATGCTTTTAATAATCCATTGACACAACTTTATTTAAGTATTAGGCTCACCCGCCTTTTAAGGCGACCGACTTTTAAGTTGACCACTTCTTAAGGCAAATCAATATGTAGATCAATTTGATATTTTATACTGTACAAACTCATTAATTTGGTTATATTGCATTTGAGCGGTATTACTTTAATACTCGTAGTTTCTGTTATTTTTGTGATGAAATTTAAACTTTTTTTCTATATTGAGGTCGCCCTTTTGAATCCCCCTGATATTTACTACGGGGTGAGGCATTTCTAGTCCATCAACATTAATTATTTTCAGAGACATAATTTTGTCTATTTTTCCAGCGCATCGCGCACAAAAGCAAGGGAACGATGGGAGCGCCAGAACTCTGCTCACATCATGTCGCTTCGTACCTCAAGCTGCAAGTAGTAAGTCTGTGATAAGCGGAATACCGCTACGCTTTCCACTCACGGGACGGAAGGACATTTTATATGGTAAGAAAGAAGAAGAAGATATCGCATAGTCCGGAGTAGAAAATCATCTTTACCTGGAAAAACGAAACTACAAATCCCATCGTGCATTGCAAAATGGACGGGGCGTGTGTGAAATTCCGTTCCTGCGTAGCACTCACGGGGCGGAAGGATACCCGACCGCTTTTATATAGAAGGATACTGTATACTTTTATTAAATTGTAAAAATGATCATGAATTAATTAACAATATTTGATTCAAATTCTATAATGCTTGTATGTTTGTTAGTGCTATCGACAGCGACTTCCTACGTGGAGTACTAAGAGGGGCAGGCATTTGGCGTCACTCTTACCGGAGGTGGGTCCTATGCAGAATGTTGCTGGGTGACTGGGAATTGCCACCACCTGAGACTTTGTCTGGATAGGGTCTCTATGTGCACAGTATGTGTGTGTGTGTGTGTGTGTTAATCCTAAGCAGTGAGAGCAGGCGAACCTCATAAACACACAAGTTTCACAAATTCTACATAAAACAGAGCTGGTATGGCTGCAGAACATGGCTCTATAAAATAATACAAAGCTACTAGAGAATACGTTTGTAAACATGGCAACATCATTTCTTCTAAAGATATTTTTCTAACATCAAACAATGTCACATTTAAAAACAAAAGAGCTTCAGCAATTTGAAATACATTTTAAACATATCACAAAGAACACAATTTCAGTATTTGAGTTGTTATTCAGTAAAATTAAAGACTTAGTCAAGAGACTGACTACTTCTGCAAGGCACTATATATACAGTATATATATTTATAAGGCACAATATACAGTACATATATGCGTTTGTAAGCACTTACATTTGGCAAAGGGGGCTCCACCTCTGGTACTGGGGGCTGCAGTGACTAAGTTTTTGTTCCTGCCACATTCTCCATTAGTGACTAGTTAATGCTGATAATTGAACACACTGCTTTTGGGTTCATTTTAATTGAATCGCTTGTTAAGACTTACTTGGACCGCTTAATTGTTTCTTTTGTTTCTTTTTTTAATTGACTAACAACTAAACCGAAATGAGATGCAAAGCCAGCCAACATATGACCACTTCAGACGAGGACCTCAAAATCCAACCAGTTTCATAATCAGTAGACCATTTCTTGTAGTCAGTGAAACCTGCTTCTCAATTCCATGGCTTGTTGGTTGCTCTTATTTTGCCACACCAGACATTTTCAAAAGGGTTGATTTTCTCTTTTCTGAGGGCACCATAAAATTGATTTGTGGACCAAACCAGATGGATGTTTCTCTAACTGTCTCCTGAGTGGTGCAGATCAGGTCAGGGTAGCTTTGGCTTGTCAGCTCGCTTTTACATTTCATTATTGTTTGGTTGCCGACTAAGTTTAAAAAAAATGAACTTAAAAAAGTGTGACTATATCTATATATAGTTTATCAATAGTAATTGACAAGTAATGAACAAAGAGGCAAGTGAGAAAACTGGCAGCCAGTGCGGACCTCCAGGATTGGAGTTTGACTCCCCATTTAAGTATTTGTCATCACCAACATGCTGACTGCACAACCTTTGGAGTTTCTCATAGACTTGGCTTTAACGTATTCACAGTATTGTTAGAGAGAGAACGCCGATTCTTTTAGCATGCGAATGATGACATTTTTGTGTTATGTTACTGCTGACTTAGTCGCTTTTCATATTGGGTTTGGATAGTTACTTTTTAAGTTTAATTCCAATCGCTGATGCTAATACAGACTTTTTTGTCACTTCGGCTAGCTTACAGTTATTTGTTTCAGTGAGGGAATAACACTTGTTTCCTGAATCTTCCTGTTAGATGTCCACCACGTACAAGTAGTAAGGCAATAATAACAACAAGGAAGTAGTAGTAACTCCATGGGTTAAAAGTTTGTCTGGACTTTCTCCTTTTATTTTGCCTATAGGAGAGCATGAGATTGAAGTCAATGGACACTGTGTCACTTACTCTTAAGAATTCCTTTTCTTCTTCCTAACAAGTGATTTCATAATGTTGTGGTTTCCATGAAGAAATCAACTTCCACTGTCTCTGTAGACTGATCCTACTGTTCCACCAGCCATGCTTATTTCAGTTTTAATTTTGTGTAATTTTTGTGTAACTTCCGGAAAAGAGTAATTTAGAGGTAATATAATGACGATGTTGTGATCTTCGCGGAGTCAATGGAGGCTCTGATCAGGGCACTCGAGGGACTGAGCGAGTATCCTTGATAAAAACCAAGATCCAGGCCTTTAATGACCTCTTGGGCGCAGCCATCAGCATGGTGTCTGTTTGCGTAGAGTTTTGACCTTGTTGAGAGGTTTACTTACTTTGGCAGTGACATTCATGTCTCTGGTGACTCTTCCTATGACGTCAGTAGATGGATTGGGAGAGCATGAGGGGGTCATGAGGTCGCTGGAAAGGGATGTGTGGCGCTCCCGATATCTCTGCAAAAGGACGAAGGCCCAAGTCTTTAGAGTCCTGGTGCTTCATGTCTTGCTATATGGCTGCGAGACATGGATGCTATCCAGTAACCTGAGATGAAGACTGGACTCCTTTGGTACTGGGTCTCTTTGGAGAATCCTTGGGTACCGCTGGTTTGACTTTATGTCGAATGAGCGGTCTCTCATGAAGTCCCGAATGAGGCACATTACCTGCATTGTGAGGGAGCGGCCATGTGGTGTGTTTCCCCGAGGGTGATCCGGCTCATAAGATCCTCATTGTTGGGAAACTGAGTGGCTGGATCAGGCCAAGGGGTCGCCCACGTAACACCTGGCTTAGATAGAGATAGAGGGTCATTTCCAGAGGGTGGGACTGGACTGGTCTGCCTGCGGGGTAGGGGGATCCCAAGCTGTTTTGTCATGTGGTGGGTGCAGCAATGCACTGTACCAGTGCATGCTCCCCAACTTGACTTGACTTGATAATTTAAATGTAACAAAAAGTATTTTGGTTTGCAGTGTGTACACTGAAATATATAACAATTGGTTTTGGAAAATAGTCAAGTAAATAGAAGAAAGGTTGATGTAATACATAAAATGTACTGAACAGATGACTAAGAAGTCAGCAGAGGTCCTGTAAACAACTAAAATGGACATTTGTTACATACACAAAAATTTCAAGGATGGTGGCTCAACCCAAAGGTATAAGAAGAACCAAAATATAATAAAATGGACGTTTATTTCATGCAAGTCATTTGGGTATAAGCTGGTGAGCCATCTAGAGTAAGGTAAGCTTCGATTGACACTGTTATGTAAATTGATTTGCTTATAAAAGAGATCTGCACCCTTAATACTGGGAATGCTCCGTCTTCATTCAGTC
The DNA here is from genome assembly GCF_016835505.1 of Polypterus senegalus. Lineage (NCBI taxonomy): Eukaryota > Metazoa > Chordata > Cladistia > Polypteriformes > Polypteridae > Polypterus > Polypterus senegalus. The sequence goes on from NC_053154.1 coordinate 101,862,996, forward strand.
GTACTAAAGACATTTTCTACTCCTGCCTGGTTTCTAATAGTAAAATGTTCTAATTAGATTTCTTCTCTTAATATATCTCCAAATTTAATTTCATCCACGCATCCCCGTTATTGTTTGGAACCTAAGGAACTTTACAGTTAGAGCCGCAGAGACCAGTTGATTTTATTTATTTAATTATTTTCTCCAGATGGAGCACAGGCAGGTTTAGCGACAAGCTCAGCGTCACACACTACTTTGGAGACGTGGACTGAACCAGCAACTCTGTGAATTACAATTCAGATTTACATCTGTAATAAGTGTATAAATTTAATATGTCACTGTGCTCTGTGACAATATATTTCATAAATCTGACTTTTTCTACTCACATGCACAGTTGACACAGAGCCAGATTTAGCACAGGGGTTCACCATATAGAACTACTAGGCCACAACTACTGAGGACCATTGTATACTATTTCTGTGTATCAAACTCAGCATGAAATTGTATCCTCTTTTTGCCTTTGAATGGCCTCATTTACCTAAGTGGGAGTCTACACGTGAAAAAAAGTATAAAGCCTTGGAACATTGCCTGACACACCTTTGAAGCCGACAGATGGCTGGGAGATAACGTCATCCGATCCGGAAAATCCTTCCACTACACGGCGAAAATGTCAAACTCTACACATTGGGCCCCCACTCCTGAACGGGGTTCTTCCCATTGGCTTCCTTCATCTGTTATGCCGCGTAAACCGTCATTAAAGAAAGCTAAGTTATTTCTCCTACGTGATTTCTTAACGCCGTATCACTAAGAGAGGGGTATCGCCTTTTTATATCATATCTATATAGATTGGGGTTATGTAACACGCCACAATCACATAATAGCTCATTCCCAGGGAGCTAGCACCCCCTGTTGGATACAGCATCTGCTACACCATGGGTGTCGAACTCTGGTCCTAGAGTGCCGCAGTGGCTGCAGGATTTCATTCTAACCATCTTCTTCATTAGCGAACAGTTTTTGCTGCTAATTAACTTCTTTTGCCTTAATTTTAATTAACTTGACTCCTCTGTTGTTTCTTTTTTCCTTTATTAGCAGCCAAATAATAATAAGAAACAAAACAAGCCACCACATGACCAGCTCACCCGTGCCCATCACAGAATATCTGAAAATAAAGAAAGGTGAAGGTCTCAGTAAGGCTAATCTCTCAGGTCACCAAAACATTTTGATGGTGCTATGGCAGAATGAGAGCAGCAGCAAGCCATGGAATTAAATAATGAGTGTAATTAACAGCAAGAATGGGCTTCTCATTAAGAAAGTGATTGGAGTGAAATTGGTTGGAGTTTGCAGCCCCCATTTAGCTGGTCATCTGTTGGCTTGTTTCATGTCTCATGTCTGTTTGGCTGTCATTTAATGAAGAAAAGAATCAATTGAGAGAACTGAATCCTTAAAAACACATCTATTAAAATAAAAAGGGTTAGAATGAAAACCTGCAGCCACTGCGGCCCGGAGTTCGACATCCCTGTGCTACACCACACTGCCTGCTGCACATTAGACCAGATAAGATAAGATCAGTAGGAAGCCAAGGCTGACCTTTCACACTAATGTTGGCTAAAATACTGGAAGTCTGAGTTTTTGTTTCCATATAAATTCTTTATTGGGTTTTAAAAAAGCATAGCATTACAATAAATACTTTAATGTCAATTAAACAATGTGATCTTTATTTTTTATCCTTCATGATATTCACTTCCATTTTACTCTTGATTGCATAAGAAAGGTAGCTGCTGCAACATTTAAGAAGAAAGGCTGCAGTGACTTAAGCCAATAAAATAAATAAATAAATATCTTCACATAGATGGTGCCAAGCCTTTTGTGACAATATTTACATGACATGTCATCTCGCAAGAAAACTTCCAGCAGGAATCTTCAATTTTCTGCACAAATTTTCTGCACAAATAGCACAGGGCAGTGCATCTTGCCTCTGTGCCGGTGGAACATTTAACAATTGGGTATCATCTGATTAGCAACTGGCGTGGCATTCGTCCCTTGTGACAAATAACCACAAATGACAGTCGCGGCCAGTGCCGATTAGTGACTAAATGGGACGCCTACATTTTCCCGGAGATGACAGCAAAGGCTGGCACCCCGAACCACTTCAATGGCTCCTTGACTCATAAACAAGTCTTCCGCACAGTCTGCTTGTGTTTAAGAGTCCATGTCCAGGGCTAGGTTGTCATACTGATGTTGCGATTCAGCCACGTGTCTTTTAGGCCCATGCATGCGGTTCAAATCCACAAGGGTATTGAGTGGTAGACCCACTTCCTCCTGGCTTCTAGGTGGAATACTGAAAAAGTGAGTGTGGTAGTCGAGCATAGACGGCTTTATGATTGGTGACTGTAGCGGCCTGTGGTAGATAACCTCCTCTTGGGGTCTATAAGCACCCGTATTCCAGTTAGGGAGGTACATTCCTGGGACGGAAGCAAAGCCTTCATTCCTTTGCAGGGTTGAGTCTTTTGCTAGAGTCTTGTGATTCTGGCAGCAAATGCACTGATTCCTGGAAAAAGCAAAGAGAAGTATGGAAATTAGATCCATCTTGCTAATGGACACCAGAAGCAGGAGTACTTCTGCTGCTTTCATGGTGCGTTTTTCTCACCCTTTCATGAAGATGGCTGTCAGTATCAGAGTAAGGAAGATAGTGGTGAGAATGCAACCCATTGTGATCTTGAGCCACACTGAAATAAGAGATAAAAAATCAAATCAGCCGAGGCAGACGAGCTGGAAATCCATTCACTGGGCAACAACTTATTCAGTGAACACAAACATGCCACTAAGGTATTTAAACAAATACTTACACTTGTTGTCAGGCACTTGGGTGAAATCAGGCACTGAAATGCAAAGAGGGGAGCACACATTAGTGATGTTCACTCCAATGAGTGCCTTACTTAGCTCCCTGGGTCTGTCACATCCCACACCTACTATACACCTGGCTAAATAACACTGCGTCGGTGGCCATACCATGATGTTGTTGCACATTTTGCCCCTCTGAATCACACTACATATTTCAACACAGCAGTAAGTGTCCCATTAAACAATTTCCACAGCGTAAAGTTCTTTAACACGTAAACTTTCCTCCTCCCACAGAGTGTGACACTAAAGACTCCGCCTTGCGGCACTGTTCACATCTTTACTTCTCTGCCCAGTCTGAGTCACACTCTCACCTTCACACCTCTAAACGTCACATTCAACACCTTCACATCCCAGCCCTTCCATTTCTCCACCAACCACACGTCACACTAACAACCTACAATACGGGTCTCTCTGCATTCCTCTGTGCCACACACGTCACACCCCACTTCACTGTTGAATGTTCACTTCGGTGTACCTGTTTGGTTGTAGCAGTACGCCTCAGCAGTGTCACTGCTCTCCCGAATGCACGGGGCCAGTCTCAAGCTTCCGCCAGAAAATGACACAACAGTCTGGTTTTTGGTCCAGCCCGGGCTGTGAGAAGGAAGATGTTAGAAGTTATTCAAAAAATGGTTGGCTGCAGTCTCTGGGAGAGTGTGCTGCTTTTGAGTTTGGGCAGGCAACTCTGGTGAGCCTCATAATTTATCTGATGTCCCATTGGACTGATAAACTGTACTTGGTTTTTTTGTGGTCTGGAAGGGCCTGGAACCACCATTAAGGCAAATTAGGTATTCACATAGGGCACCGATCATAAGGGGTGGGGGGACCCAGCTGCATGGGCTTGGCCACGGGCACAAAATCACCTAGCACTGGCACTGAGGGTTAAGGGAATGGGGTTTGCAAGACGTTTCAGAATACATCTCAGGGGCTGCGAAGAGTAGAACTGCATTATTCACCTGATAACTGAGACGTTGAAGATTTGGACCTGCTCTTCTGTTGCTAGTTGATATCCATTTGAAGAACAAAGGAGCTGGGCATCAGTGTAGTTCAAGCTCTGATTGCTGGGAAACAACTGAAAGTTTGGACGAATCACTAAGTGGGTTTAAAAGAAATGAAACAATCATTAAAGTGCTGGCATGGAACTGACAAATGCAGCAATGAAACCATCAACACTGAGAAGTCAAGCAAAATGACTCCTTTTATTGGCTAACTGAAGAGATTACAATATGCAAGCTTTCGAGACAACTCGGGCCCCTTTCTCAGGTAGGTTGTAATCTGTTCAGTTAGCCCATAAAAGGTGTCATTCTGCTTGACTTCTTATTGCATCCATAATGGCTAACATGGCACAACACCCTGCTACTGCTGTGGACACTGAAATGTTACTGAATTGCAGATTGGTGCAGCCTGTTGGGATATCACTCAGAGTGCACGACTATCAATGCATTGGAACAGAAGAAAGGTTTAAAGAGAACAGGCCCTTAAAATACTTCTCCAAACTCCATTCGCTTTACATTCTGCAAAATACTGCGTGGACTCAGATTGTTTTGATCAACTGTACACAATACTACACTACATCATGGTCCTCTGCATAAAGAAATAATTTCCTCAGTTTGGTGTGAAGTTTACCTTTAACCAGCTACCATCTGTGCCTCTGGTGTTCTTGTCAAACAAATTATTTTAGAGTAACAGCAGGTATCCACCCTGCTAAATCCCTTCATACATTTCAGTTGTGTCACTTCTCAATCTCCTGAAAAGATCCAACTCCTTCAATTTCTCCTCTTAAGTCATTCCCAGCAGTTCTATAACAAGACTATCCATCCATCCATTCATTATCCAACCCGCTATATCCTAACTACAGGGTCACGGGGGTCTGCTGGAGCCAATCTCAGCCAACACAGGGCTAAAGGCAGGAAACAAACCCTGGGCAAGGCGCCAGCCCACCGCAGATAATAAGACTAGTCACCCCTCAGTGGATTTTTCCCCATTTATTACCGAGACCAAAATCCATGCACAATACTCCAGAAGAAGCCTTATGAATATGTTGCAAAGCTGAAGGATAACTTCATATGATTTTTACTCAGAACAGCAAGCCTTTGTTCTCATCATCACTTTGAGACACTCTTTTACATTAATTTGCATTTACATTTATTTTAATCTAAAGCAACTTACAAAAGAATCATTTAGTTATCTAGTTAATCAGTGGAAACCACAGCGCACTTCACGGGAAGGACAGTCCTGTTCAGAGGTGCCACTTACATCCTTTTTGAAAGCAGAATACAGATGAGGTGGTATTGGATGCAGGGAGTACTAGAAGTCCTATATTTCCTTTTGCACAGCTGAGTACACTTTGTATCCGGGGCATCATTATGTTGCTTTCATTTACCCATCCAGCTCTGAAAAACAGACGTAAGCTAGGATAAAGCGGTGCTGCTTAGCAGTAGATGGCAGTAAGTTGGCACGGCTGCAGCTCCAGGATACTTACCTACATGTCTCGTACCCATTGTGTAAGGCCGTCATCAGCTGCTCCTTAGTTGCCATGGTTGTTCCCTGAAACTCACAGATGGACTTGGCATCTTTAAATGTGAAACCTGTATTCACCTCAGGAGATAGAATCTGATACACCTCATGTAAAGCTGTGGGGAAAGCAGAGCACATTGACTGTCTGTCGACAGCTTGCGTCCTAAATGAAGTTAAACACCTAATATGAGCAAAAGGACAGATTAAACCATCGATTCCTCACTTACAGTGCTGGGACCTTCAGAGCTAACCTGTGATCGCTCGGCACTCTTCAGTTAATAACTGTTAGCCAAACTCACCGACAGGTCTGTAGCAATAGGCACCCATTGCGCTGGTGTAGTTGCAGGGTCGCTTGATGATGATACCAGTGTTATTTGCACATTTATCTGACAAACTTGTACGAGACATAACAACTTGCTGGTCATCCAGCCATCCCCATCTGTGGAAGAGAGCACAGAGCTGAACCGTTTTGACAAAACGATGTTGGACAACCTAAAATCAAAGGCAGGCAGGTTCTTTGCGCTGCCCTTTAAGAGCATTAAAGAAGAAATAAACAAATAGTTAACAGGACAGCCAGGTGGTCTGCTAGGAGCAGGTTAACCACTTCACACAGCACTACTTGTACTTCTTCGTCAAGCAGAAAGGTTTTAGAAATATACAACTTAAGGGACTTTGAATTTCCAGAGCTATTTTTAATGATATTCGAATAAAACTGTGATCTTGCAGCTCTCAATTCTCTTGCATATGCCTTCTGATGTTCTCTGTAAAATTATGAACAGTGAGTCCTGAGGCCTGTAGACGTCGCTCAAGAACACGCCAAGTTGTCTTCATCTTCCGCAGCTCACATGTATACCAGGGGGCTGAACGTGAGAAGCAGACAGTTCTATATCTGACAGGGGCATGGAAGTCAAGTAGACTACTGAGGGATTGGTTGTAGAAGTCAACTGACTCAGTGACTGAGGAACATTCAACAGAGGAGAGATTCTGAAGATCTTTGCTCATAGTATCTGGGTTGATCTTTTTCAAGTTTCTGTAACATATTTGTCACTTTGCTTTTGTGGGGGAACAAGGGAGTGACAGCTCCATCGAAATGACCTTGTGGTCAGACACCCCCAGATCATACACAAAAAGGTTGCTAATAGGTACAGAGTTTGTAATAACCAGATCCAAGATATGCCCTCTGGAATGTGTGGGAACATCAACATGCTGTTGAAGATTAAGGCAGTCCAGTAGTTGTAAAAACTCAACTGCCAAATGGCAGGAGGGAGTGTCTACATGAACATTAAAGTCACCGAGTATAATAATGTCGGCAGAAGTGGTACAGATGGATGTAAGAAAATCATGCTACTCAGAGATAAACATTGAATTTGGTTTATGGGGTCGATAAATAAGCAACATCGTCATGTGGAAAGGGACTTTACACTTAAATGCAAGGCATTCAAATGAAGACAGTGTAGGCACAGTGAGGGGAGACAGATCCCGTTGCTGTCGAAATAATACAGCTAAGCCACCACCACGTCCAGTACTGTGGGCTTTCTCCGGGTAGCTATAACCAGAGGGACAAGCTTCATTTAGTGCTAAAAAAAACCTCTGGCTGATGCCATGTTTCCGTTATGCACATAAATTCCAAGCCTTTGTCCATAATATGATCTTGTATAAGGACTGATTTATTTGTGAGAGATTGTGAATTAAAAAGTTCTATTTTGAGCATTTTTGGTGTAGTAAATTTCTGTAATGGCCGTAACACAGTGAGATCCACTCCGCGTTTTCTGTCCTGCTTGATGGATTCCGTCCTCGGAAAATTTCCGAAGCTGACCGACAGAAATCTCGTGGTGTTTCTCATGCTACAAACACCTGGAGTAACATCGCTCTGATGACGTGTTTGATGAGCGACAGCGGTCCATACAAAGGAATTGATGAAGCAGAACAGCTAGGTTGATGGTAAACAAACTTTCGCCGAGAACTTCTGTGGATATAGCGCGGTCGACGCAGAAGTCCGAATTCTTTTAAGGCTGCAATGCACGTTGGAATGGAATAATTGTTATGACTTAACTGCGGGATGGTGTATTTTAGCTTCATGCCGGTCGCCGGAAAACTAGCAAAAACAAGCTAGCCACGCACCAAACGCCGAGATACAAAAAATAACTGCAGAGGCCGCGAAACCAGGCTCAAAAACTCCAATGTATCGAGACCACAGAGCAGACGTCCAAGAAAGCACTCAACGTCTTAGCAGCGCTGAAAAAACGCCAAAAAAAAAACCAAACAAAAGGTAAAAAACTAAACTAAAGTTTAAAAAACAGCGTTACTAAAACAGTCCGTATAAAAATAAAAACAGCAGCAGCAGCAGGAGAAGCGGCGAACAGCAAGCGCCAGCGTCCTCTCCCTCCCTTAGATTTTCAAAATCTCAAATGATACCCAGGAATGGCTACAAAAAACACAAAATCAACATACTGAAATTTCTTTGGATCGGTTAGCTTTCCCAATCACTTTAGGACACTCTGTGGCTTACAGATAATTTAGTCGTTTGTTGCAAACCGGGAAGTGTGACAGTGGTGAGGTCTGCGGTAGGAGCGACGGATGCATTCAGCGTGGAGGTGGGATTACATCAGGGATCAGCTCTGAGCTCTTTCTTATTTGCAATAGTAATGGACAGGTTGACAGACGAGATTAGACAGGAGTCCCCGTGGACTATGACGTTTGCTGATGACATTGTGATCTGTAGCGATAGTAGGGAGTAGGTTGAGGAGAGGTGGAGATATGCTCTAGAGAGGAGAGGAGTGAAGGTCAGTAGGAACAAGACAGAGTACATGTGTGTAAATGAGAGGGAGGTCAGTGGAATGGTGAGGATGCAGGGAGTAAAGGTGGATGAGTTTAAATACTTATCAACAGTACAGAGTAATGAGGATTGTGGAAGAGAGGTGAAAAAGAGAGTGCAGGCAGGGTGGAATGGGTGGAGAAGAGTGTCAGGAGTAATTTGTGACAGACGGGTATCAGCAAGAGTAAAAGGGAAGATCTACAGGACAGTAGTGAGACCAGCTATGTTATATGGGTTGGAGACGGTGGCACTGACCAGAAAGCAGGAGACAGAGGTGGAGGTGGCAGAGTTAAAGATGCTGAGATTTGCACTGGGTGTGACGAGGATGGACAAGATTAGAAATTAGTACATTAGAGGGTCAGCTCAAGTTGGATGGTTGGGAGACAAAGTCAGAGAGGCGAGATTGCGTTGGTTTGGACATGTGCAGAGGAGAGATGCTGAGTATATTGGGAGAAGGATGGTAAGGATAGAGCTGCCAGGGAAGAGGAAAAGAGGAAGGCCTAAGAGGAGGTTTATGGATGTGGTGAGAGAGGACATGCAGGTGATGGGTGTAACAGAACAAGATGCAGAGGACAGAAAGATATGGAAGAAGATGATCTGCTGTGGCGACCCATAACGGGAGCAGCCAAAAGAAGAAGAAATAGTTGCAAACCGGGAGTGTGGCTCTGGTTAATCAGTGGAAGCTACCGTGTACTCCTAGGGAAGGACAGTCCTGTTTGGAGGTGCCACTTACATCCTTGGGTCTGTGGCCACTCCTGTTGTTCTAACTCTACTCATTTATTTAAACCATTTGTAGTAAAAAGTACATCAATAAAACAATTTTAATAGTAAATAGCACTTTGACTAGAACTGGGGTTCTAACTTGTGTCAAATGCTGCCAGCCCATCTGTAATCATACAATGGATTAAGTGAGTTACTGTATGTTACGTTAACATTAAACCTTAAGTGACACATCATCCAGTTTTGGCTGCCAGAATGTGGCCCGACTCCCACCGATGTGGAACTGGATAAGTGGGTTACAAAATGGATAGATGAATGGGTAGATATATATTGATTGATATTTGTTTATTCATTAAATAATCTCGCTGTTATAAAAAAAAAATCTTGCAACAAAACATGATCTTTGGAAGAGAGACAAAGAGACACTTTCATGTCACAAGTCACGTCATACTTATAACCTTTGGAAGCAAGTCCCGCGATAGACATGCAGAGCAGGTTAGAGATAATGGAAATAGGAAAATTTAAAAGTCTCAAAAAAATGACAGAAATATTAGCACAAAAAAACTGAACATATTACTTGGTGAAATAATGGAACAGCGAAAAGAGATTGCATAGTGTTTGAGGATGTCTGGGGGTGAAACAGGTTTTTAAACGATTGCAGCGCCGCACGACATTCAGATCATATGGCACAGCAGGAGCAGCAGCAAGACAGCAGCTGATCGAGAAAAGAGGAGGTAAAATTAAACACCTGTTGCTTGGCTTGTTTCCCATTGTATTACCGTTTAAGAGGGGTTTCGGAGGAGCGGCCACGTCTCCTTGGGGTGCGTTCAGCCCCCCTCTTCACAATGGGGTGTAGCCCTCTAGTATTAGTAATAATTGTTATTAATTGGTATTAATTATTACCTAATAGACAGCACAGTGGCGCAGTGAGTAGCGCTACTGCCTCGCAGTTAGGAGACCCGGGTTCGCTTCCCGGGTCCTCCCTGCATGGAGTTTGCATTTTCTCCCCGTGTCTGCATGGGTTTCCACCGGGTGCTCCGGTTTCCTCCCACAGTCCAAAGACATGCAGGTTAGGTGGACTGGCGATTCAAAATTGTCCCTAGTGTGTGCTTGCTGTGTGTGTGTGTCCGTGTGCCCTGTGGTGGGCTGGCACCCTGCCTGGGGTTTGTTTCCTCCCTTGCGCCCTGTGTTGGCTAGGATTGGCTTCAACAGACCCCCGTGACACTGTTGTTAGGATATAGCGGCTTGTAAAATGGATGGATGGATATTACTTAATAACTATCAGTTAAGTGCTGAAAAAATAATTCTAACAAGAATAATGAAAATGAACAATAGTATTTTCATAATAATTCTACCATAACATACTGTCTGCTACACGATGTACTAATAATACTAATGGCATACATCCATTCATCGTCTAAACACACTTAGAAAATTGAGACAGAGCCCATCCTTGCCCAATGTCGGACCCCACCCTGGATGCCGTGGCAGAGCGCTCTCACTTCTGTATATCTTTAGGATCGGTTTGAAGAGAACGTGCCAACTCCACAGAGGAGTGACCAGGCCGGGGTTCAAACCCAAGTCCCCAGGCATAAGCAGAGCTGACCAATTCCCAACACTGCCGCCCACATTAAGTACATGTATAAGAGAAGTGATGTCTTTGTTATGTCATAGCAACATCATTTAACTTTTAAATATAAATGTGACCCACTTCAAAAATATCTGCTAAACCTTTCTTTTGCTCATTTGATTCCCCCTTTGAACGACTTTGTCATGAAGAAAAAGAAGATACCATCACATGAAAATTAATTCACATAAAAAGAGTCTTAGTTAGCTTTTCCCATTTTTTAGTAAGTAGACCAGTTTTTACAAAGGCAGACACAGCACCACCTTATTGTCACCCTTTTTCTTCATTTAATAGTCACCGTTATGTTCGTCAGATTTTTTATCACAAAATCCATAAATAAGTGACCCCCACCGTGATCTTTTAGCATCACCAGGTACATCATTTCAGAGTCATGATGTTCTCAGCAAAGTACATAAGCTGTCCTTAACCATTCAGAAAGTGGCATTGTGCCCAGTGGTGCTCTTACCTGCAAGTCTGAAAGCCGCCTTTATAGGCAGTGGTTACGTTTTCCAGCGTTGCCATTTCTGCATTCTGGGAATGGCAGTATTCTTTTGCTTGAGTGTAGTTCAGCTTTAAGCCACTGGACTGAAAGACTCCTGACACAACTACAACAGAAGGATGAGGCAGTGAGCAGCAAGACACCTCAATCAATGGGACCAACAGCAGCTAATTTAACAGCGAGCTGCACACACACATACAGTAGAAAACAGACAGGCAGCCTGGTAGTGACAAACAATGAAGTACATGTTTATAGTGCAAAATAATACACTCGACCACAAAGAAGCCTCACCTAAGTCATAAGCTGTCACTGCGCTGACCATTAGGGCCACACACACCAGTGCTGTGATCACAGGACTCATGGCTCTGCAATGTTGTCCCACTTGCTTGTTCTTCAACTGCTCTGCAGCTTTGCAGGCTTGAAGATTTTATATGGTTGCATTAATTGGCCTGAGGGCGCCAGGAGGTTCCCTTACGTCAAAAGGCGTCACTTTTGTCCTGCGCCCTGCATACCTGAACAGCAGTGACAGTAGTAATGAAACATTAATCACAACCAGTTAGTGAAGGTAAAGAAGCAAAAAAATAAATAAATAAACAAAACCAGGAGAACACACTTTAGTTTCTATAGATGACAGTGTATTTTTCTGAGTTTCACTATGCTAATCTGAACCCTGCTTTCCCATCTCGTATTTCTTCTGATTATCCAAACCTCCTGAGCGCTCTTGCCTGGGACAGGAATGTGGACACTTGCACAACGTGCTCCTTCCACTCCCTCAGCTCCGGTATGACAGGCGTGTGGTGACACAGTGCTCTTTCCAGCCCTACAAATGACACACTGAATTGTTCCATACGTAGTGCAGCTGATACAAGAGGTGTATCTTAGGAGAAGATAAACAGCAAAAACAGTCTGTACCAAAATATCAAACAGAAAGGGAATACATGGAAACAGCTTTACCCTCCAGCTATCAACTCCCTCACCCCACTGATAGTAACACTTATGGCGGAGTCTAATCCACAAGGGGGATACATACATACATACACACACACACACACACGCACGCACACACACATATATATATATACACACACGTGGACAAAATTGTTGGTACCCTTCAGTCAATGAAAGAAAAACTCAAAATGGTCACAGAAATAACTTTAATCTGACAAAAGTAATAACAAATAAAAATTCTATTAAATTTAACCAATGAAAGTCAGACATTGATTTTCAACCATGCTTCAACAGAATTATTTAAAAAAATAAACTCATGAAACAGGCCTGGACAAAAATGATGGTACCCCTAACTTAATATTTTGTTGCACAACCTTTTGAGGCAATCACTGCAATCAAACGATTCCTGTAACTGTCAATGAGACTTCTGCACTTCTCAGCAGGTATTTTGGCCCACTCCTCATGAGCAAACTGCTCCAGTTGTCTCAGGTTTGAAGGGTGCCTTTTCCAGATGGCATGTTTCAGCTCTTTCCAAAGATGCTCAATAGGATTGAGGTCAGGGCTCATAGAAGGCCACTTTAGAATAGTCCAATGTTTTCCTCTTAGCCATTCTTGGGTGTTTTTAGCTGTGTGTTTTGGGTCATTGTCCTGTTGCAAGACCCATGACCTGCGACTGAGACCAAGCTTTCTGACACTGACCAGCACATTTCTCTCTAGAATCCCTTGATAGTCTTGAGATTTCATTGTACCCTGCACAGATTCAAGACACCCTGTGCCAGATGCAGCAAAGCAGCCCCAGAACATAACAGAGCCTCCTCCATGTTTCACAGAAGGGACAGTGTTCTTTTCTTGATATGCTTCATTTTTCCATCTGTGAACATAGAGCTGATGTGCCTTGGCAAAAAGTTCAATTTTTGTCTCATCTGTCCATAGGACATTCTCCCAGAATCTTTGTGGCTTGTCCACATGTAGTTTGGCAAATTCCAGTCTGGCTTTTTTATGATTTGTTTTCAACAATGGTGTCCTCCTTGGTCGTCTCCCATGAAGTCCACATTGGCTCAAACAACGACGGATGGTGCGATCTGACACTGATGTTCCTTGAGCTTGAAGTTCACCTTGGATCTCTTTAGAAGTTTTTCTGGGCTCTTTTGTTACCATTCGTATTATCCGTCTCTTTGATTTGTCATCAATTTTCCTCCTGCGCCACGTCCAGGAGGTTGGCTACAGTCCCATGGATCTTAAATTTCTGAATAATATGTGCAACTGTAGTCACAGGAACATCAAGCTGCTTCGAGATGGTCTTATAGCCTTTACCTTTGACATGCTTGTCTATAATTTTCTTTCTAATCTCCTGAGACAACTCTTTCCTTCGCTTCCTCTGGTCCATGTTGAGTGTGGTACACACCATGTCACCAAACAACACAGTGACTACCTGGAGCCCTATATATAGGTCCACTGACTGATTACAAGATTGTAGACATCTGTGATGCTAATTAGTGGACACACCTTGGATTAACATGTCCCTTTGGTCACATTATTTTCAGTCTTTTCTAGGGGTACCATCATTTTTGTCCAGGCCTGTTTCATGAGTTTATTTTTTTAAATAATTCTGTTGAAGCATGGTTGAAAATCAATGTCTGACTTTCATTGGTTAAATTTCATAGAATTTTTATTTATTATTACTTTTGTCAGATTAAAGTTATTTCTGTGACCATTTTGAGTTTTTCTTTCATTGACTGAAGGGTACCAACAATTTTGTCCACGTGTGTATATATATATATATATATATATATATATATATATACACACAGGTGCCAGTCATAACATTAGAATATGACAAAGTTGATTTATTTCAGTAATTCCATTCAAAAAGTGAAACTTGTATATTAGATTTGTTACACACAGACTGATATATTTCAAATGTTTATTTCTTTTAATTTTGATGATTATAACTGTGTATATATATATCTATATACATACATCTATCGTCCTAAGTACAGGGTCACGGGGGTCTGCTGGAGCCAATCCCAGCCAACACAGGGTGGAAGGCAGGACGCCAGCCCACCACAGGTCACACACCCACGCACTAGGGACAATCACCAATGCACCTAACCTGCAAGTCTTTGGACCGTGGGAGGAAACCGGAGTACCCAGAGGAAACCCATGCAGACACGGGGAGAACATGCAAACTCCATGCAGGGAGGACCCGGGAAGAAAACCCAGGTCCCCTAATTGTGAGGCACTATACTAACCCTATACTACCACTATACCCTATTCTTGCCTATGTTTCCTTGCATTAAGCTATTATAGGATAACTGCCCTAATGCTGGCCCACTCACACTTTCCCACCTGTTCCTAGTTCCTCAGCCCTCTCATCTAACATTCCACAACTAGGTAGAGTGGATACCACAAGCTATTTCACCTAATTAAGCAGCACCCTGTCTTTAATTCAAGGCGGTATCTGTAGGACTTGACCTCCCCACCTCTGACTATTTGGGACACAGTAAATAGGCCATTGTTTGACTCTGGCACTACTTCTATGGATTTATTACCACAGACTTTTTGGGATGCAGCTGGTATAGAAAAGCATATTCTTAAAGTTGATGATTTGCATTTATTCAAATAGAATCATGAGTATATATGAAAATAAGCATTATATCCTGGTGCACATTAGTTTAGTAAGGGTTACAGGTGGTCTTAGACAAGGGATGGTGAACTCCAGGCCTCTAGTGCCGCAGTGGCTGCAGGTTTTCATTCTTACCTTCTTCTTAATTAGTGACTAGTTTTTGTTGCGGATTACTTCTTTTAATTAACTTGACTTAGACCCCATAGTTGTTTCTTTTTCTTTAATTAGCAGCCAAACAATAATGAGACACAAAACACGCCACCACATAACCAGCTCCCCTGTGCCCATTACACAATTTCTGAAATTAAAGAGAGGTGATGGTCTTGGTAAGGTTGATCTCTCAGGTCACCAAAACATTTTGACAGTGCTCTTAGAAAGAACAGAAAAACAATAGGTTTTCAAAATGTGTGCTGTGGCAGAATGACAGCCGCAACAAGCCATGGAATTAACAGCAAAAAATGGCTTGTGATTGGGATGGAATAGGTTGGAGTTTGAAGCCCCAGTTTAGCTGGTCATCTGTTAGCTAATTTCACATCTCATTTCTGCTTTGCTGTCATTTAATGAAGAAAGGAATCAATTCAGAGGGCTGAACTCTTATAAACAGGGCTATTAAAGTGATGGGGAAAAAGTTAATTAGCAGTGAAAACTGGTCACTGATTAGGAAAATGGTTAGAATGAAAACCTGTAGCCACTGCAGCCCTCCAGGCCTGGAGTTCGACACCCCTGTCTTAGACCAAGAATGAGTTGATTACGATCGGCCACAACTGATTTTAGCATAAAAGACCAGCTTGCCTGCCCTTTTACTTGCATTGTTTTGAATTTCAGTGAATTACGGACATGGTGCTCTTTCAAGTAGGTGAGCTAACAAGCAGCTAGATTTTGTTCCAGGAACACAGGTGCTGGCTCTTCTGCCTGACAGAGATCAAACAAGTTTCTGTAAGCATTCAAGGCTTAATTATGGGAACACTATAGGCAAGCGTTCATATTAGTGCATATACATACAGGTTAAGTTTATATGTCTGTGCCTCTTTATGAATAATACTACTAATAAAGTTACAGAAGGGTATATTAAACCAGCTTTAAACTGTGTAAGAATTCATTGTTATGGGCCTGTACATTTATTTCAAGTAGTGAAGAGGCACCATGCCAAGTGGTCTGCAGCTTAGCCCTTATCAGTGAAGCTGCATGCTGCCACCTAACTGGTACGCCTGCCTATTATGTCAGCTCTGAGAGATGCTAGTGCAACAAGTAAACATTAAATTATTAATTAAGCAGTCCAGTTTTTAACAGGTTGGTTCTACCAAGTCCAAAGTAGTGGTGAGAACTAATTAAGCAAAGGCCCTCAATCTTCAACAGCTCAGGATTAGGAAGGAGTGATAAGGTGATGCTCAAATACGTCCTTTGAGCCAAAGGGATTTTAATGAAGAAACAAATAATGACGGGTAAATTGTTATGAAAAAGTTTATGATGACAGGATATAGATTTCGAAAAAGTCTGCAACACCTTTTGATTGTTCAGAGAAAAGGTGCTGAGCGAGGTCATAATTATTAGAAACCCTGTAAAGCATATGATGGGAAATCGTGAGAAGTACTGTAATAAATCTGAAGGTCATGGAATGCCCAGGGCTCAGATCATCTGAACTGGGACCGTGTGTGCATCACGTAATAAAGCTTGATTCTGCTGCCTGTCCTGAGACTCCAAGTGCCTTCTTTGGGGCTGAGGGTGCCAATGCCTGCCTGCCTGCTTCAACACTAGAAGAACACCTCTTCTACTGACTCATTCTCCTCATACAACTCCTTGCAGCCTCCTGCACGACTGTCCTCTAAGCCTTGAGCAGAACAATGACCCTAAATTCAGTGAGAGCGATACACAGGATTTCTGGCCTCACCTGATGCAACCTTTCACCGTTGTCACGGCTGGGCGATATCTTAAGACTTTCAGGTTCTCTCAGCCCACTGTCTAACTACCCAAAGCGTGATCCATCCAGAGCAGACAAGCCGAGTTTCCAATTTTGCACACCTCACCATTTGTGTCTGTCTCCCGGAGCTCCGTCCTAGCCTCTGGATCAGCTTCAGCCTTCTTCTAATCACTTTAGAGTCAACAGTTTTGTTGTGGAGAAAACCTTTTTCAGAAAAAACGCACACAGAGCCTCTGGATGCCCAATCCGAATAAGTTTTTATTGCCAAATGCACAAAGCTGACTCAGTTCACTCAGTCACAACCTAATGTCCATCATCTGAACGAAACTTGCCCAGCGACTGAAACTTGCTTATCGACCATTTCCCATCATTAAACTGGAATAGGGAGGATCCACACATTGATACTTCTACAGATTTATTTAGGCAGCTGAAACTCTTGAGACAATAGCACTAAGTTTTCTTATAGTTCACACTATCCATGGCTTGTCATCACCGAGCAGACACAGGCCTGTACCAAGCTGCAAGTGGCCTTGAGATGATAAGCACAGACAGCTTTCCAGCTGTTTTAGGGAAGAAATAAAATGCAGACACAAGCTTTTAACTTTATTAAACTCTTATTATTAGTAAACTCTAGGTTATATAGCACATTTTATGTTAACTTAGCCCCCCTCTTCACAATGGGGTGTAGCCCTCTAGTATTAGTAATAATTGTTATTAATTGGTATTAATTATTACCTAATAGACAGCACGGTGGCACAGTGGTAGCGCTGCTGCCTCGCAGTAAGGAGACCTTGGATTCACTTCCCAGGTCCTCCCTGCATGGAGTTTGCATGTTCTCCCCATGTCTGCATGGGTTTCCTCCCACAGTTCAAAGACATGCAGGTTAGGTGCATTGGCGATCCTAAATTGTCTTTAGTGTGTGTCCTGCGGTGGGCTGGCGCCCTGCCCAGGGTTTGTTCCTGTCTTGCATCCTGTGCTGGCTGGGATTGGCTCCAGTGGACCCTGTGTTAGGATGTAGTGGGTTGGAAAATGACTGACTGATTGACTAATCAAACATTTTAACACAGAACACAATTAATTTGTATATTCAGATTTTCCATATATATATTTTCTAAACTAATGGTCTATTTAGCACTCTCTCTCTCTCTAGGTTAAAATCTCAACAGCTGCATTTCTTAGAACAATGGCCTGTTTTTCTCCCTCAAAAAGTATACACAGTGTCCTTGACTGATGTTTTAAACTGAGCAGCAGGAAAAAAAGGCAGGCCTGTCTGCAAACAAAAAGCCAGCAACTTTTAAGCTATTTAAACATAAAAATGAGCATATGTTTTAAATAATTCTAAGACTAAATGATTGGGAGCACATTAACCCCTAAATATATATCTTCTATACCATCAGCTCCTTTGGAAACATGAAACATTTCTCAGGTTCATGTCGAAGCCTCAGTTCCTGTGGAAACAGAAAACACTTCCTATTTACATCTTGAGTTCCCAGACAAATGAGAAACTTGAAACACTCCTAATTACATCAAAGGCCAGTAGGAAGTCACATTTCTGCACTTAAGTCCTGGATAAAAGAACTCCTCTTCTGTGCTCTCTGGAAACAGAAAATGCTTCCATGATGCCTCCTGGGTGGTGGTAGTGACCACTTCCCAATTCACACCACAGACACCCAGTTAACCGAGGAAACTGGAAAAAAACATTCAATTACACTTCAAAATCTGTGAGAGGGGAAACAGCAGATAGATAGGGTATATTTCAAGATTATATTCTAGTTGCATGGTAAACAGACCCAATCAAGCATCAAATCACTTTGGGTGCTTATTTCTGTTATATAACACCCTAGAGGATAAGTCTATATTTGGAATACAGTCAAGCTTTCTCAATTAACATCCAGGTTTTTTTTTCTAAAATAAGACAAATAAGCTTTTCTACCGATATTTTAAATCTTGTAATGACGGAGTTTTCAATGGAGGTGTAGCTAAAAAACCAGAATACTGTTTGTCTGAACACAATCACTAGATGGCAAATAATGTCCTGCATTTAACATATCTGTAAGAGAGAATGAAGACGAATTCTGCAAGTTGTCCTTAAAGCAGATTAAACTAAGGGTGTAAAAACCACAGCTAGTAGCAAACTAGTCGGCGGCATTCCATACAGTTCAGTCTCTAGCCTCTACTCAATTAAAGGGTTTAACAATCCACTAGTCCATGTGGCATTAAACAGCCCCTCTCAGAGCAGCACAATTTTGATCATACATGTCTCAGGATGACCATTCTTCAGATCCATGTTTTAAGAAGTTGTGGAGCAATGAAGAGTCAAACAAAAAGAGAGTCAAAGGTGGAAGATTTATTCAGGCTCCCAAAACACAAAGCATTCAGAGAAGAAAATGTCTTTAAATCATACAAGGTAAGTAAATCCTTACAGGTCACCGCCCTGTTTCTAAACCCAGTGCCTGCTTTCTGCTTTCCTGGCATGTGGGAGTCAGTGGCAGCACACTGGCCACCATCCAGAAATAAGAGCTTCACCCAGCAAAGTCTTCTGCGATTGCTGCTCCTTGCAGCCAACTACTGACTCATTTAAGCAAGTGCTCTCCAGTGGAAGAACAACACGATAGTCTTTACAAATGTACAAAGTGGGAAGATAATGAGTTCGAATTTCAATTATTGTCCGGTATGAGGAGAAGCATGCCAAGTGGTATGCCTGCTGCTGGACACAGCTTTACAGTCCTCTCTATGTCAGCAAGCAACTGAAAATCACAGCACAGTTCATTTACACACTCACACGCAGCCGCACACGCGCACGCACACACGCACACACACACACAGAGTGGACAATGGTTACTCATAAGTGACAGAATGAGTATTTCCTCCATCTCAGACAGAAGTGGTCCAATGGTAATTAAGAGTGGACATCATGGAAAACTCTTTAGATTCACAAGGAAACTGTCATAAAAGAGATTTGGACTGCAACAGCTCAAATCCGTTCAACACAGCTGGCGCAGCACCCATGCCCATCTGGAAGGGCTACACAGCACAATATGCCCACAACAGAAAATGATTTGGGAAGCAAAAAAACGAAAGAAAGTGGGCAAAAAGTGGGATGGGTACACAGCTGGGGTACCAGGGCACTCACTGCTATACAGAGAATTATCAAGTATGGCGTGGGCAGCGACCACTGGGTGGAGGGATCTCCAGGCCTCCCCTATCTGTGTCTTCATATTCATCTGTGTCTGTAGAATTGTCCTCATCATTCCAGGGCACAGAGACATCACCTGTAGAGCCCTGACAAAATGAAAATAATAGTAGAGGTTTGTTTTCTTTTTTCAGATTTATATGCTCACCAGATTGCAGTGAGAATCCTATAGTTGAAAGGCATGTTTGGGTGTGCCTGGAAATGCACCACTTGACTCAAATGACTCAAAAGAAACAAGACAAAAAAAATATCTAGAATTGTCTGCTCATGCCCAACTGGACACTTGTCCAAAAGAACAACTCACCGTTCGCACCACTGACTTGCGAAAAGGAGGGCAGACCATGTGGAAGCGGGGAATAGTCACATTGAAGACTTCTCTGTTTTTGAGTCGGTGGAAGGTGTAATGACCCTCCATATACCCGGAAGTGGTTGAAAATGTGGTGCAGCTTGCATACTCATGGACTTTCCCAGGTCTTAACTCTGGAAATTCTCCTATAACAGCAGAGCAGAAATAAGTTTCCTCAGATTCAATATTGAAGGGGGGAAAAATAATCAAGTGTTGACACAGGATAACAACAACAAAGAACATAAAGTAACAAAAAACATAGTACAGTAGAACAAGGCAATGCACTCTTGTGAGGATATGCTATATACATAATTTATCTACCCACATTTTTCATTTAATATCAAAATTATCTGATGTACTCAAAAACAAAAACCGATGTAAAAGTGAACATGAAATTCTCAGACCTTGTAGGTTAATTTTCATTGTAGCCACTACACCACACTGCCTTCCTAATTTACCATCAGCAAAAAATCATTTCATTTTACACAGATGCAGTTAACCAAAGATGCGAGAGCCTAATGCAACTCTTCACTCTATCTACATGCTGTAAAGCAAACATGAGGCATACTTACATTTTGTTATTTTTATTCTTTTATTTAACTAGAGGTAAACAGTAAATATCAAAATCGGTTTACTCAAGAAAAACCCCTTATTAATGGAAAGGGTGCAAAAACGATAAGGCATGCCAGGAGTCTGAATTACAAATGAATCTAAACAAAACAAAATTCATGGTAACCCTGAATATTCCAATCAATAAAAGCAGTTCGAAAGTGAATCATATGGAGGTCACTAGAGTAACAAATCAAAGCACAGTGATCAAAAAGAAATCTGTCAGCATTGAAATGATAAGAATTTATTTTTCTAAAATAAACTGCTCAAAAAAATTAAAGGAACACTTTGAAAACACATCAGATCTCAATTGGAAAAAAATCCTGCTGGATATCTATACTTATATGGACTAGGTAATGTGTTAGGAACGAAAGGATGATGCATTGTTTGATGGAAATGAAAATTATCAACCTACAGAGGGCGGAATTCAAAGACACCCTGGAAATCAAAGTGAAAAAATGATGCTGCAGGCTAGTCCATTTTGCCGAAATATCATTGCAGTATCTCAAAATCGTATTCGGTAGTTTGTTTGTACCCCACATGCTTGTATGCATGCCTGACAACATCTGGGCATGCTCCTAATGAGATGAAGGATGGTGTCCTGGAGGATCTCCTCCCAGATCTGGA
Organism: Polypterus senegalus; assembly: GCF_016835505.1. Classification (NCBI taxonomy): domain Eukaryota; kingdom Metazoa; phylum Chordata; class Cladistia; order Polypteriformes; family Polypteridae; genus Polypterus; species Polypterus senegalus. Next base: position 101,884,318 of record NC_053154.1, read on the forward strand.
CCAGGGCATCACTGAGCTCCTGGACAGTCTGAGGTGCAACCTGGCGCTGTCGGATGTCCCAGAGGTGTTCTATTGGATTGAGGTCAGCTGAGTGTGAGGGCCATTCAATGGTATCAACTCCTTCATCCTCCAAGAACTGCCTGCATATTCTCGCCACGTGAGGCCGGGCATTGTCATGCACCAGGAGGAACCCAGGACCCACTGCACCAGCATAGGGTCTGACATTGCATCCAAGGATTTCATACCAATACCTAATGGCAGTCAATGTGTCGTTGTCTAGCCTGTAGAGGTCTGTGCGTCCCTCCATGAATATGCCTCCTCAGACCATCACTAACCCACAAACAAACCGGTCATGCTGAACGATGTTACAGGCAGCATAACGCTCTCCACGGCTTCTCCAGACCCTTTCACGTCTGTCACATGTGTTCAGGGTGAACCTGCTCTCATCTGTGAAAAGCACAGGGCACCAGTGGTGGACCTGCCAATTCTAGTATTCTATGGCAAATACCAGTTGAGCACTACGGTGCCGGGCAGTGAGCATAAGGCCCACTAGAGGACATTGGACCCTCAGGCCACCCTTATGAAGCCTGTTTCTGATTGTTTGGTCAGAAGCATTCACACCAGTGGCCTGCTGGAGGTCATTTTGTAGGGCTCTGGCAATGCTCATCCTGTTCCTCCTTGCCCAAAGGAGCAGATACCGGTCCTGCTGATGTGTTAAGGACCCTCTACAGCCCTGTCCAGCTCTCCTAGAGTAACTGCTTGTCTCTTAGAATCTCCTCCATGCCCTTGAGACTGTGCTGGGGGACACAGCAGACCTTCTGGCAATGGCACGTATTGATGTGCCATCCTGGAGAAGTTTGACTACCTGTGCAACCTCTGTGGGGTCCAGGTATCGCCTCATGCTACCAGTAGTGACACTGACTGTAGACAAATGCAAAACAAGTGAAAAAACAGTCAGAAAAGATGAGGAGGGAAAAATGTCAGTGGCCTCCACCTGTTAAACCATTCCTGTTTTGGGGGTCATCTCATTGTTGCCCCTCTAGTGCATCTGTTGTTAATTTCATTAACACCACAGCAGCTGAAACTGATTAACAACCCCCTCTGCTACTTAACTGACCAGATCAATATCCCAGAGGTTTCACTGACTTGATGCTATGCTCTGATTAAAAAGTGGTCCTTTAATCTTTGAGCAGTGTATGAAGACCTTTATGCAGCCCATTGATTCATTTCCAAATGAGACTGAAGATGCTAAGATTTTACATACAGTATTCTCATTATTTACATATGGAATAGAACTGTGGACCTGAAATAAAAACATATTAAAGAAGCTGAACCTCTTTGGATGCGAGTCGGCAAATAAAGAATACAGATATTTTGAATGCATAAAGCCATAAATATAACAGTTCTACATTAATGGAAGAAGGAAAGAGAGGTATCTTTTACCTTTCAGAGCAAGGAGCTGAAATATTTCTGTCATTAAAAGGAGTGAGAGATACTGTACACTCCAAACGATAAAGCAGGAAAGGATTCAGGGAGAACAAAACAGAGAAAGACAGAGAATATGTTGGCCATGCAATTTACAGAAATCATATAGATGTCATTTCCAGGCGGTGGTCAAAATGACAAAAATTGAAGACAGCAAAGACCAACATGGGATGACACTAGAAACAGTAAATGAACACTCTACTTTTTCTTGTTGCAATATCTGTTTTGTTTTAAACTGTAACATAGTAAGATGTGCAAAAGTTGAGACAACACATACCAACAACTCCTGGCCCTTGAACCTCTTCTACATTTCCATTTCCATTGGTTATCTTCCAGTATCTGCTCTCTAGTTTGCAGGCATTTTCTGGCAATGCATCTTTAGACATCTCAATTCTAGGAAGAGAGAAGTGATTTTACATGTCAAATCAATGAAAGACACATGTCAGTATGCCTTCCAGTACACACATGGGCCTGCCAGTGACCCAGATTTAATGGGGAAAATAAACTATCAGAGAGACACAGAGTACTCACAAAAAGCTATAGTGTGGGTAGGTGTCATTCAAGAAATATTCCAAGAGATGACACAAGAACTTCATTAAATATTAGCTGCTGACAAAAAAAAAAAAAAAAAAAAACGCAACTATAGGCAGTGATCTTACCTGATCCTGTAGGTGAAGAAAAAGTGAGGTGGATGCACAGAGCTGAGCTCTGGCAGGAAAGCGGTTGACACAGACACAGAAATATCTCCGGTCTTTGCCACACATGACTTATCATGAACATACCTACAAAGAAATCAACACCAATTCAAATCCTAAACTGTAATTCAACAATTCTAGTGTTCCACAAGTGTCTCTTATGAAGAATATTAGGCAGAATAAGTAAGATTCACTGCTTATTTAGCTACGGCTAAGTGCGAGACCAAGATAATAATGGTGTAAGAAATACTTTTTAGAGTCCAAAGAGAATTCACACAAATAATTCTAAGTCTCCCTCATTAGAAGCTACTCAGCATGGAGACAGCATGAAAGGAAAGAAGCAGAGCACTCACCTAAATATCTGGTCCCGGATGATGGGATACCCGCCATTTATAACATTTTCGACATAGGTGGTGAACCATTCTGTGAAGCTGGAGCCTGGAAAGACATTTTAGACAACATGTATCTGTCAGGCCACACTAACAAGGAATAGGCTCTACAATGTTCAGGAACACTTGTGTTTGGCTGCCATGAATCAAATAAATACAGAGGAATAAAGACAAATGCTATTAGCTAGAAATATTTTTCAGATTACAGACTACTTCTTCGCCGCACGGCTGAAACATATTACACTTCTTCGCTATGACAGTACGTGATCCATGGAGAATGTGGGGTTATCAAATACTAGTGATTAGCATATACTGATTCTCACACAAGAAACTGTGATATTTTAAAATATAACACAAATGAGTCTTATTATTGCAACACAGCTAACATAATGCATATATGTAATAGAGCATATGCCTTAATCATTGCAAATTGTGACAATAACTACAATAAAAATTCCTCTTCAGTTCTATTCAATTAGCTAGTACATCCCATATCAAGCAAATAGCTGCTTGGTCACTAAGACAGAGTTGCCAAACTTTATTGTACGTCCACTGCACCAAGTATCATGGCCAGTCTGTATTAAAGTTTTAAGCCAGTGCAAGAAGTGATACATATTTTAGCTATACTCATATAACCATTATGTTATGGAGTGTGATTAATTTAGAGTTTCAGATTCACTTCCTATCCATTTTAAATCAGTAGAAGAAGAAATCTGCAAATTTTAGATTAATAGTGTGCAGGTTTATACTTAACTCTTGATTTTTTTTCTAGACAATTTTTTCTTTAAAAAATTAAAACAAATAATATATTGTAGATTCCTTAAGATTTTTAACACCTAAACATCTTTAATAACTATGACATAATTTATGAATTTATTTCTGCAGGTAACTTTTTTATGAGAGGGTCATGCTTTATTAAGTATCAAGTAATGTCCTGTTTTCTATTAGTTTTTGTCTAGCCTCAAGTAATTCTATCTTACTTTTTATTTATTTCCTTTTTATCATCATGTTGGTGATGTCATGTAAAATGAGTGTTTGTTTTTCCAGATAGATATCAGTAAGGTTGACTGGCTCCTTTTCTTTTTGACTATGTCTCTTAAAAGTTTATGGTTTCTTCTTTTCAGTGAAGCGGACTCTGCCTGTCTGTTTTGATCTCCTTGAAGAATAAATGAGACAACAGGACATTCTTTTGTCCTATCTCCCTCAGTCTTTTCCTCAAATGCTCTTATTATGCGCCACAATCATAAATAGAAACTGATAAAGCCACCCTGTCTTATGCACCTCTTTCAACAAAATCTACACTTACAGACATACAGATAAATAACAGAGAGCAGTCTTGTATGACCTACCGGTGATGAACATATCAATAGCTGACGGATCGCGGGCCATCTGGTCCTGCAGAAAGATGAAAGATGATTGTCAGAGAAATAAAACACAATTTTTGGTAGCATCATCAACAACAAGACTTCGGAGTTCAGTGGAACATAAAGTGTCATGAAATGGCACGAGTCTCAATATTTTAAAAAAAAAGATTTGCTTCCAGTAAAGCTCACCAACTCAAGAATATTAGAAACTGTAATTTGTCTGTTTTATACCAAAAAAAGAGAAGAAAATTAACAAATAAAAATAAAAAGGTGTGATTATATTGCATAAGTGATGTAATATATCACTGTGTTAGTTTGCCTGAACTAATCCAATAATAATCTCATAAAGGAAGGGTTGACGCTGATTCAGCATCATTTGAAAAGTGGATATTATGGAACAATGTTTTGGAAATTCATTTTTCATATTCAAACTAGTCGTTTACATAGGAATAACCTGTATGTAACTTTCTTTTACTCGATCAATTCCAACGTTCAAAGTGCAAGATTTTAAAGCTTTAGTGCAACTCTTACTGGGCAGTGGTAGAAAATCTCATACTGATGACGTCCTTCAACACTCTCCAGGGCCATGTATTGGCTGAGGCCAGTGTGAAAGCAAAACGTTAGTGGTAAACACTGCTGGAGTCCTTTCCTCTGCTGGAATCCGCCTGCCGCTGTCTCGATATCCAGCAGATCCTCTGAGCGGTAGTGGTTGGACAAGGCCATGCTTCCCATTAGACTGTAGCAATTACAAAGTCATTCATTACTGATCAGTAATAATTCATAATGGTCAAACGACTACACTTCTTACTAATATTCAACAATGGGGCTGCCCAAAGTTCTCTTGAGCACTGCAGTCTACTGATCTTACCCTGGTACTACCAGCTTCTGCCCGTTGTGAATTCGAAATGAACAGCGATAATCATTTGGGAGTTTGCAGCCAATCTGAGTTTCAACTGCATCCAGATCATCATCCTTCACACCTTCTACAAGAGGGGCACAAAAAGGAGGAATTGGCTGGGTAAGATGGCTTATGTCAATATTAAAAGTGACAATCCTTCCCATACAGTAATACAAATGATCATACAAAATTGCATTTGGGGCTCTTTTTATCATGATAACTTGACCAGCCATTTAAAACTCTTCATTTATTTTTTGGCAGATGCCTTTACCCAAGGTCACTTACAGTATTTGAGAGATAAAATTGGTTATACAGTATTTCTTTTGTTTTTTTTTTCCAAATAGCACACAGCCGGGTGAAGTGATTTGCTCATGATTACACAGTGTCAGTAGTGGGATTTGAACCCACAACTTCAGGGTCTGAAGTCCAAAGATCTAACTGTTATTCCACACCCTTTGCCTAAATTAAAGGAAACAGCAAGCCTGTTCTTCACTCCAGAGCACAAGACATGAAGCACAAGGCACAACCAAGGGAACAAATTTGTGTCTATTGTACAATTTAAGTTGTCCACTACTTATTGGCTTTCTTAGTAAATACAATGTAATTGTTAGTGTCTGTATTCAGATTCATTCAGTTTAATGATTAACTGAGGCACCAGTTCAAAAGGGATAGCTGCATTAGACAAAATAGGTCAAAAGGCCCGTTTAGGGAACATAAACAGCAATGGCCTATTCTACCTTTCAAGGAGATAATCATGCGTGGGCACTTCTGGTTGAGGTATTCCTTGAGGTCATCCCAGGCTTTCTTTAGGGTTGCATAGTGGTCGATATAGCGTCCCAGATCAACATAATTGTTGAGGAATAAATGCTTCCAGCTCCTCTTGTGTGTCGCCTTATCAGTTCTAAAAGACAGCACTGATCAGAATTCAATGTATTTCATGCCTGACAATGTACATACCTTTCATGGCAGCCCAGTCTAAACCACAAGTGAAAAAATCCCCACCTCATCAGTTTCTTTTACTAGTCCTACAGCACTACTATGATTACAAATAAATATCTGATGTGAGTACAAACTACCTTACCAATGCTGTTTAGCTTTAACAGGGGTGCCCTAATGCCAAGCTGGTAAACATCTCTCCTTGACAAACCACTAATTCTGAAAGATTACCCCAAAAACACATCAATAAACACACTATCGGATACCAAATCAGCTAATTAAAAATGCTATTCAAGATGTGAATGAGTTTTCAAAAGAAAATTAAAATGTACAATCGCAGTCAAGTGGTAGAATGATTAAAATGCAACAATTTTTTGCATTTTGATCATTTCACATGCAGTTTTTTTAAAACAGTTAACAATGGCTCTTGTTTACTATAAAAGAAATTAAGAAACATACCTCTCTTTATATTATGCATAAGCAGCATGAAGCTTTTATTTTTTATTACTGCATACATTTTATTGCTTCAGGCTGGACATTATTAATTGCTGTGTGGACTGTGAGTTGTAATCAAACAGAAATATACATAAGGTTGTATAATGTTACACTAAATGATCTGCGGGAAACAATATGAAAATAAACTGATACAACTGTGCAAGTATTTGGGTAAGTGACATCTACTCCACAAATATTTCAATGACAGAGAGATGCAGTATGTACTTTTTCTTTACTACTTATTTTCCACTCAGGAAAACGCATACTTTTCCTGCTATGTTTTTCAGACATTTATTTTGCATTTCAGAAAATACAGTATGTGTTTAATTCAGTGTTTCCAAGAACAGATGAATTTATCAAATTTAATTTTAACGACACAGCAGTTGTGGTTCTTTAGACATTTTAGTTCCACTGTATCACTCTAAAACACTTTAACAATAGCAGGCACACATAAACTAAGCTATTTATCAGTAAGCTACTTGTTAATCAGATGGGACTTTTTCAGCTTAGCTGAGAATGTGCGGTGGGAGCCAGGATCACTACCACTATAAACTGGGAAGAATGGCAAAGAAAAGAGGAATGGCAAAGGAACATACAAGTTTGCATGAAGGTGATTTTATATATACAAAAAACACAATTCACATTTAAGGTTTTAAATCAAATAAAGTTAAAAAAACAGATAAAGTGCTGGTACTTTGCTGAACCACTTAATTCAAAATAATCAAAATTCTAAAAAATAATTTCCATTTGAAATACTTCTAATACATAATGTTGTTGTTCTGTTTTTAATAATGATAAACACTGTCAAAGTTTCTGCACATTTACCTCATTATTTTAAAAAACTGACAATACTAACCTATACCGTTTAATAATAATATGATTTTGCTTGCCATAAACAAATGTGTCTAAATCTAGGACATAAAGTACAAAGTTTCATACTTCTGAACACAGGTGCTAATAGATATACAATATTAAAAAGTTAATTTACATCAATCTGTGTGTGTGTGCGCATCTGTGTGTTCACCCTGAGATGGACTAGTGTCCTGTCTAGGCTTTGTTCCTGCCTTAAGCTTGATGCTTGCTGGGATAGGCTCCAGCTCCTCCATGACCCTGTTCAGAGTAATGCAGTTTTAGAGGATGGATGGATGGAGGGATGGATGAAAATGTGACCACTTTAAATTTCATTTATAACATTAAAGAACTCAGACACTATATTAGTCAAAGTTAGCGGCATAAAAAAAAAATTATTAAAATAATTTTTATTTGAGGTCTGTTAAGTGTAAAGTTATAGTATGTACTTATAATGGCATCATAAATAATCCATACTGTATTTATATTGAGAAATGTTAATATATGTCAAAAGAAATAACAATTACCAAACCAGTGCAATGGTCATCTTATTTTCCAAATTAAATCAGCTTTACAATAAACCATGGGGGTGTATGGAGGCGGTGGCCTCGCAGTAAGGAGACCAAGGTTTGCATCCTGGGTCCACCCTGTGTGGAGTTTGCATGTTCTCCCCGTGTCTGAGTGGGTTTCCTTCTAGTGCTCTGGTTTCCTCCCACAGTCCAAAGACACTAAATAGATACTAAATTGGCCCTAGGATGTGGTGTGTGTGTTGGACCTGTAATGAACTGGTGTCCTGTCCAGGGGGTGTCCCTGCCTTGAGCTCTATGCCAGCTGGAATAGGTCCCCCATGACAATGTTCAGGTCTAAGCGGGTTAGAATATGACTGACTGACAATAAACCACTATCAGAATGCAGCCAACCTGGAAGTGCAGGAATTGGGGATTAACTACCCTATCTAGAACATTTCCCCTAATGTGTTCAAATTATGTTTTGGGTTGATATTGTTTTAAACTTGGTTCTGAATAATAATGTTGGCCACTGATATATTAGGACGTTATTTGGCCTGTACATATGCATCGGTATCAGTTCAACCCCCAATGATAATGTTGAAACTCTTCAAAGCAAACCATGTTTATTAGGTTATCTTTCTAGATTAAACAGCCTCAGCTTGAAATGCCAGTGCCCTTGGTTGATACATTAGAGTCGATTAGGACAAGTTGACAAGAACAAACTGTTCACGTGATCCGAAAGAAGGTCCCTATTGCCCCTGCACTCCAACACTACTTGGTTTGTATGGCATGTTAATGAGTGAAGAACAACTTACCCAGATTCCAACTGTGTTACTGTTTTCTTGTTGAACATGCTTAATTCCGGACATCATAGGCTTGAAATAAAGCTTGTTAACTCAGCGTCAACATACATACAGCCAAAAGCCCAACCACTTGTAGAAGATGCATGAGAATGTAAACAATAATAGCAAGAGTTTTGTGTTCCGCCTAGCGACACACACACAAACTAATTTACACGCTACCGCAGAATTTGTATTTATGCTGCAACTTTTCATTTTTCACTTATTTAAATATTTTTTTATTTATTGGACATGCACGTTCACATCTTTGGAAAGATCGTAACTTGAAGGTTGGTATGTAGGGGACTTACTGCATTGTCTTAGGATTGACAATAAGGCAAGATCTTTGCAGAGGATACATAAAGTTATTGGCTTACTTACTGTTATAATTGAAGTTCACAAATTTCCTGGTAAAATTTGTGTTTTTCTTTTATTCTCCATTGTCTTCAACACCTCCCAAAATGGCTGCTGCAAAGCCTACTCCAACTGTACACAAGGTTTTCATACAGTAACGAAGATTGTATAGTTAACTACATGTTTTCAAATGAAACTGGCAGTTATTTCTCTGGTAAGGTAACTGAAATCCTCTGCTCTTGAAATATCTTTCACATATCACTATGGAGTAAATTGAACACTTTTCATTTAAATAGGCTTTCCTACTGGGTGTTTTTTCATGTGCACTAAGTCTTGATATGTTACACATTTTTAACAAGCAAAGATACTTTAATTTTACACAAATTAAAAAAAGCCATTTTTTTATTTTTATGTTTTTTTGTTTTTATTTTATAAATCACACCTTTTGTGTACTGCGTGTTCCTAACTGGCTCTGTGTAAGCTGTGAGAAAAACTGTTAAACCAGTTATGCAAGTTATCTGATATAGTTCAGAAAGTTTATGTAGAAACTTTGGAAGGAAAAAGAACATTTAGGCTGTCAGTTCAGATTCTTTACAGTGAAACAAGACTGCTTGACTCAGCTCATAGGCAAAAGCCGAATCTAGGCTTGGAAACAGCTTTTTATTTAGGACTTGCATCATGATTAAATTTCAATTAAATTCTAAAATATTTTCATCAATGAGGTGCCCTATGTTGTTAATGTTACTAAAATGCATTCAAATGCTGCTTGTTTTTAAGTCTACTGTCTTAGCTTATTCTCATCCCTACTCTTTTTTGTTTGTCTTTAGAAGCCCCAGAGCAGCGGTATGTCCCTAATGCGAGAGGTGGCAGATATGCAAATGTAACATTCCGGTAAGCTACAAAGTCTAATAAACACACTCTTTTCCATCCATCCATTACCCAACCCGCTATATCCTAACTACAGGGTCACGGGGGTCTGCTGGAGCCAATCCCAGCCAACACAGGGCGCAAGGCAGGAAACAAACCCCAGGCAGGGCGACAGCCCACCGCAGAATCACACTCTTTTTAGTAACTGTAATATGTGCTAAAGTAATAAACCTTTTAAAGAAAAAAATAAATGCATAAAACTGTATGACCCTATGGCAAGCACATTACTTACTGTATAACAATATTCATTAAATAATACAAAATACACACAGATAGTTAATGCATGCACACTTTATTAATCCCAGAGGGGAAATAGTCTTTTCAAGTGACCTTTGGAGGTCAGAGCACAGAGTCAGCCATTGCACAGCACCCCTGGAGGAATTTTATGGTTAAGGGCCCAACGGAGTAGGATCCCTTCTGGCAGTAACAGCAATCGGCAACCTTCCAGATATCACAGCAGATCCTGAGCTTGAGAGCCACCCCTCTGCCTTAATCCTTTGGAAAAAAAAATTCTTGCATCATACAATTTTCAGATGCCACATAATGTGGCAAGTTTTCTGTCAGTGGAGTTTATCCTTTAGATTTAAGTCAACAGAGGCCATATTACTATCATGATGGGTCTCAATTTAAAAATGAGTGCACCTTCAGCGTCTCCAAAGCAAAAAGTTGATTACATACGAAAAAAATGGGTCACAACACCCAAGAATTTAAGAAACACTGCATTAAAACATGTGCATGATAAAACATCATATGCTTAATCTTTTCATTTAATTTTTTTTTTTTGAAATCCAAAAACTTAAACATACCAGCAATATTGGCAAAATACATTCTGATAATTGGCTATCTTTGTTGCCATGTATCAATATTGTTACAGGTCTAAAAAAGTCCACATAATTTGGGCACTGCTTTAAACCATAATATTTAGAAATTGATTACTCCAGAGTGCAATGTGCCGAGGTGAAGGATATAAAATCTAATCTAGACTAAGAAAACTACTGGAACTGACAGACCCAAAAGAATTATAATGTAAATATCATACTGTGTGTTCTGGATTAGGTAGAACAGATTTGGATCAGTCTCCTATGGTAAATTCAGCTATCCAGAGACAGCAAAGTAAATGCTCTCTACATCCACATAGCAGTGGCATATTTCTAAACTTGCTAGAGAATAAACACAGGCTAATGACTTAACAAAAAGACAGGATTTATTTTAAAGTCGACATTTCTTATAAAAACTAATTCTCTTTCATATGAACTTTGCAGAATGCTTGGTTTGTTTTCAGCTCACAGTGCTTTCAACCTCATACGCACAAGGAGTCAAAAAACTGAAAAGATGCTAAAGAATCAGAAAAATAAAAGTTCCCTTAGCTTTGTTACATAATAGCTTGCTGTTTGCTTACTGAGAAGTTGGCAGAGCCTCGTTCAGGTAAAAGAAACAGCATGATGAAGTGCATTGAATATGCAAAATACAAATTACATGTACATACAGTATGGGTACACTAGCATCATTTTCTTTAAGCTTTAGACTTCTGCATTAAGTTTGCATATTGGGTCTAGTTTAGGTTTGATAACATTATTCGTAGATCAAGATGTATCATCATTATGCTTTTGAACCCATTTAGTGTTTTCTTTATTTCTCCTGAAATACTGAAGCAAATATTTATTTAGTGCACATGCAAACATCTCAGGCCTGCTCCTGGGCCATGAAGTTCAGGTTGTAGTGAAAACCCAACTTTTCTGTTTCTGTAGCGTTTAATTCAGATCCAACATTATACAAATGTACCTAATTTTTAGGTTCACTGTTGTATAGTGCAAGAAGCACCTACACTAGTTGGCATGTCCATCTGTCAAATTTATGAAGCTGTCTATCTTAAAACAGAAACACATTCTGTGTGACTTCGATTATGGATTAATATCCATCCATCCATCCATTTTCTAACCCGCTGAATCCGAATACAGGTTCACGGGGGTCTGCTGGAGCCAATCCCAGCCAACACAGGGCACAAGGCAGGAACCAATCCTGGGCAGGGTGCCAACCCAGCGCAGGACACACACAAACACACCCACACACTAGGGCCAATTTAGAATCGCCAATCCACCTAACCTGCATGTCTTTGGACTGTGGGAGGAAACTGGAGCGCCCAGAGGAAACCCACGCAGACACGGGGAGAACATGCAAACTCCACGCAGGGAGGACCCGGGAAGCGAACCCGGGTCTCCTAACTGCGAGGCAGCAGCGCTACCACTGCGCCACCGTGCCGCCCCATGGATTAATATGCTGTTTCAAATTCACCTTGAGGAGGTCACTTCATCTTGTATATTATGTATACAGTATTTTCTTTTTTACTCATCCAATAGCCACTCCTAACAGCAAAACAATTCCCAATTCAAGTTAGCCAAAACGCCAGGGGAAGCAAACATGTGCATGCTGCCAGTACTAAGAATAAAGGAATTATGTAAGCGTTGCTCTGACAGCATAGAGTGAACAAACATATGCTCAGTATTTACGTTTGCATACTCAGTATTTTCGTTATACTAAAAAACAAAGAGCCAGCTACAAAATACAGTACTACATCACATTTCACTGTGGCAGTCTTCTGTAGACAGAACAGATTAGGACAGGACAGGATAGATACTTTATTAATCCCAAGGGGAAATTCACAAATTCACATTGTACTACATTAGGGAAGCTGATTTGTTTTTTAATGGTATTTTAAGAGATTCCTTATCATAGGACCAGAAAGTAGTGATGTGCTACATGTTAGTTTTAGATATCAGTAAAAGTTTGGCTGGTCTCTTTAAACTTGACAATACTACTGCTACATTACAGAATACTTTCCCTGAAATGGTACTCCACATGCTACACCCCATTATAATATGTTAAATCTCGGCACAATACATTCCACCCCAGCTTAACCTGCCCTGATAAAACTGGTACTAATACAGTCCCACCCAGCAATTGGAAAAATCCACAAGACTTTTACTTACTCTGTCAGCAGCCAATACTTCTGACACTGGCGTTTCCACAATGGGTCATGGGTTGAGACCTCTCGAAATCGACGATTGACCATGCAGCAACTACATTTAGCAGGAAACACAGAGCATAAAAAGGAAGTCAATGAGATCCATACAACTATGGAGACAGCCTAAACTGTTAAGAACATACAGTAAACTTTCCTCTGGCACATTAGCATAAAAAAATTGAAGTATCAGAAATGATAGTAAATCCAAAAAAAATCAGTCATCTACAAGAGGGGGAAAAATAAAATTTTAGAGACTAATAGATCTTCTGCATTTGGCACTAAAATGTGAAAGTATGCAATACCAAATACATAAAACAGCCTACGCAAACATTTTGAAACTCACTTAATCGAACTCAAGGTCATATGGGCCTATTCCAGCATTACCGTGAAGAAGTCAAAAACACGAAGCCAGTAGAACACACTGCAGATGGAACCTGCACACACTAACATCAGGCCATTTCACAGGCACCTGCCTCTGGCATAATAAGTAGGAAACCAGAGTTACAGAAGGAAAACTCATGCAGATACCAGAAATCAAGATCGTTCCATTTTGATAGAATTATGGTTCCAAGATGACGGATGAATAACAAAACTAACATTTATCCAAATTCTTTACTATATTTATTCTCAAAGTTCATAGAGTGGGCATAAAGTAGTGCTGTTAAGTGGAGCCATCAATTTATTAAATAATAAATGATTATACATAATCAGTGACACATTGCGTATACTTAAAACCAAGACTACATAGAGGTCCTAGTTAAAAGTCGAAAACAATGGCATGTTCTGCAAATAAAAAACTAAGTAGTAAAACAATATTTATTTGCAGGCTGCATTCGTATTAGAGAATAACTAAAAGCTGGTTTCAGCATTGAAACTCTTGACATTGACACTTATGTCTTAAGTCTAGTAAAAACAGACGCATGGCCATGCATAGCAGATTTCATCTGTGATTCTTCAGTTTTCTGGTGGATGATATAACTCCCATCTATCCATTTTCACACTACTTAACCTAGTTTAAATGAAACATGTGAAGTATTATTACAGGAATAAGCAGAAAACTATTTTGTCATCACTATCCTAAGTTCTAACATGAGTGGAAATTAGAGTGAGAGTGTGTATGTCAGGCAAAGACACCTGGTTAGGAATGATACTGTCCGGGTGCTTCTGATATTCCGGTTTGTAAAAATCTGCAGGATGCCATTTCATGTTACAGTAGTGCTTGTTACTGAGTGCTACTAAATATACATTACAATGAAGGCCACCTATTCCCAATTTTTTTTTTGTTTTTAACTTAAGACAAAATTATTTCCATTGCATTAAAACAGGGCTGTATCAATTTATAAAGTACAGACAAATATAGTGGTTAAACAAACATACAAAAAAAAAATACCAGTGCACAGTTCATTAGTTGTTGTGTTTAACTTTCTTTTAATTAAAATGGAATTTCACCCAGTTTTGAATTTTGTTTATATTCTCTATTGTGATGCTCTTAACTTGCAATTAAGCAAGGATATGTCTGAATTATCAATAAACCTGCTTCACATTCAAAAAGCTAAATTACAGAGTCAGTCTCAGGCGTGATCTCTTGAAACACATTGCCTTTGCATTCATTGTAATCCAGTTCCTTACCTTTATAAGGGGCCTGTCCATGGAGAACTTCAAACACAAATTTTTTAATTCTAAATTCTAAACCAAAGGTTTGTGATCTATAAATCTTTCCACACAAATCTTCACTTATGACATTACTGATGCCGATGCAAAATTGAATTCAAAGTAAAAATTACAATAAGAAGCGGTAATAACTGAACGGCTTATGAACGTGTTTTTAATTAATTACAAATATCCTTGTTTTAATATCACTTACAGTTGCGTTTTTCAAACCAATGCAAATAATTTCCAAGTTATTTTTTCCTAAAATAATTGCTTTTTCCTTACTTTAAGAATTATATGTTTGCTATCTTTTCACGTATGATATGTGATCATGCTGAAAGGTGAGATGACCTATTAAGAGACCAGCAAAACCAAACAAGTTTCATTTTTCACCATAATTCCTGGTATTAGCATGCACTAATACCATTTGTGAGGAGGGGCAGCACAGTGGCACAGTGGTAGCGCTGCTGCCTCGGTGTAAGGAGACCTGGGTTTGCTTCCCGTGTCCTCCCTGCGTGGAGTTTGCATGTTCTCCCCGTGTCTGCATGGGCTTCCTCCGGGTGTTCTGGTGTGTTTGTGTGTGCTCTGCAGTGGGTTGGCACCCTGCCCGGGATTTGTTCCTGCCTTGCGCCGTGTTGGCTGGGATTGGCTCCAGCAGACCCCCATATCCTGTGTTAGGATATAGTGGGTTGGATAATGAATGACTGACTGACTGACTGACCATTTTTGAGGCTTTCCTATACCACATTAACTAAAACATTAAGTCTTACTTTCCAACTGTTCATCTGTAGCAACTTCTTCATTGGCTTTGTGCATCCCACAGTGGTAGCTCTACAGTCTGAGGAAGAGATGGCAGTTAAAGAAGACCAGGATTGGAGGACAATGCTGCTCTGCCATTTCTGGGAATCCAGTTTCAGCAGCCCTTGCAACCCTTGCAGTGTGAGCTGGGCACTGCCATAATGCAGAAGGGAGATACTCAGCAGTTCTTCCCACTGCTTTCCTAATTATTGCCAAAGAAAATCAGTACAATATTGACCAATTATTTGGGCTGTTGACACAGGTGATCAATATGAAATACCCCTCTCAGCATTGTAAAAAATGGTGCATATGATCTTGCCAATAGTACCTTCCATAATAAAATTCAATGGTGATAAAATTCCTGGTAATGAAATGATTGATACATTTCTTGCTTCCCTAAAGGACTGGCTTGAGATGCCCTGTGGGACACAATGGATGGAGTGATGCTTAATTTAAGAAGTCAGAACGCTGGGCACTCAACATACACAGAACTTACTCGTGTTAAATTGTTCACAAAAAATGAATTCAACTGACCCATAACTAATTCCTAAAGAGTATCTTCTATCTCATGCGTCCATTACAATTCGCTTCACAGTTGCAAATTTATCTTCTGTTTTAGATGTTGATGTCCTACCCATCTCTTGACAGTACCACATGAAGGAGATTGGTCCTGGTATGAACTGACCATGCTAGTATAAATCTGAAAAGCTGAATTTTTCTCTGGCATTAAAAACTTAATGACAGCACAATGTTTGATTTTGCAGTTTTTTGCATCTGTGTTCATCCATCCATCCATTTTCCAACCCGTTGAATCCGAACACATGGTCATGTGGGTCTGCTGGAGCCAATCCCAGCCAACACAGGGCACAAGGCAGGAACCAATCCCGGGCAGGACGCCAACCCACCGCAGGACACCCACACACCAAGCAAACATTAGGGACAATTTAGAATCACCAATCCACCTAACCTGCATATCTTTGGAAGGTGGGAGGAAACCGGAGTACCCGAAGGAAACCCACACAGACACGGGGAGAACATGCAAACTCCATGCAGGGAGGACCCGGGAAGCAAATATCTGTGTTTATACAACCCTAAAACAATAAGCCACAAATGTTATAAACTTGAAGTGTACACTTTTCTTGTACAGGAGAGCTAATTCCTAACCACTTAAAAATTCAGCACCTTACAAAACCCCTTGTTGGCTCGGAATTAAAATGTTTTGATCACCTCTCATTCTATTCAGAAATTATTTTTCAATTCCTTCAAATGTATTAAAAACTCTTAGTTTTTAAATGACATTTTCTTATTGAAAGCTTTGATAGACACAAAAAAATAGGTGGGAAAGATGGAGTACTTAAATCTATTTACTCCCATTTCAAAATGCACACAGGAAGTAATAAAACAAAAAAAAACCCTTGTTGATCTTCTTTTTACTAAAATTGAAAAATAAATTCAGCTCTTGCACCAAAACACACTCGAGGCTTTCTTCCTACTAAGTTACTACTTCCCACCACACTGCAAAAAATGCAATGATCTGCCTTTGGGGGTTGTAAATGAAGTCTCAGTTTTAACTATGGCTTTAATTTCAGTTGACTATAATGGGAAATGTTTTGGCTGCCGTTCAGATTCTGACAACAACGAAAAGTCAACATTCAGTTGGTCACCCATATAAAAGCTCAATGTAATGTTTGTTCATAAAAGAAAAGGCAAGTATGTGTTAACTAGCTAAAAATGCAGGCATGCTTTTGTTTTGTTCCACGAATATTGTAGGGTCTGCATAATCAGGGATGCCAGTATGACAAAAATGAACCTTCATTTAACACTTTGTTTGCATTTCTGTTGCAATTTGAAAATTTTAACAAATACTAGCAATGTAGCCACATTGACATTAATAAATAAAACAAAATACTTTTTGATTCCAAATTAACAGAAAAAAATATTTCTGACAAAGCAGTGGGGAAATGTGACTGTCTACAAATGGGCAAAAGACCACTTCTGTGATAAACACCATTTTTTTTTTCATTAGTGTAATGTTATAGCTGGACTCCATCCATCCATCCATTTTCTAACCCGCTGAATCCGAATACAGGGTCACGGGGGTCTGCTGGAGCCAATCCCAGCCAACACAGGGCACAAGGCAGGAACCAATCCTGGGCAGGGTGCCATCCCACCACAGGACACACACAAACACACCAAGCCAAAAACATGTCTCACTCACTCCGTCTTGCAGCAATCATGACTGGGCGCCTATTAAGGTCTCAGTGTAACGCCATCTCCTCTCTCAACACACACACGCAAAATTACTTTGACAACCTCACTATCTTTAGCTGCACATTGTGCGTCTTTTCCAGCTATTTGCAGTCGTAGCCTCCATTTATATAATTGTTCCAGTTCTAGACAGTCAGTGGTGTGCTCCCCTGAAGGCCATTCACATAATGCGAAATTCCTAGCCTGTGCCTTGCTCTGATAAATATCAGATGGATTTTATTTTGTCTTTAGTAGTGGGAGTGGGCTGTGTGCGTGCATGAGAGCTGGCAACCGTCATCTGGATGTACAATGCATTGAATGGAGTAACGAGGAATAACGAACAAGCTTGTTTTGAACTGTACATACAGAAGAGAGGCTCATCTTTCTGATGCCTTGTGTTTTATGCATTAAAAAAGAATGGAGAAAAAAAATGGGTAAAACTGTGGCTGAACTCATTGTGCCTGTTAATCCACCATACAACGTTGGCTCCACCAGGCAGCACACTATTATTGGCTGTCACAAAAAGGGTCAAGCATGACCGTGCTGGAAGGTAGGCATTCAGTTGATAAATGTGACATGGGCATTGATTTTTCAGTCACATAAACTGATAGGGTCTGGTGACAACATCAAAGACTGTGGTTGGCCTCTCTTCTGTGTGTGTGATTCAAAATGGGCATGAGCATGTATTAGTTCTCAGCTCTCATGCAAAACACACTCCACCCCTATGACTAAAGGCAAGAGCAAACCTGTTTGATTTTACCAGAGTGAACTGATGGCTAGTTGGATTGAGTAACATTACGCTACTGGAAGCACATTGCCAACTGTATCTGATTCACCAAGACTGTGTAAACAAAGGCTATGACTGAAAAATTGGTGGAAAAGTTGTGTTATGTGGCAAGAACTTTAGTGACACTGGCTCTCCAGGTTGCTTTTTTCTTCTAACTTATTTTTACAGGTGCCTTACATCTATTCACTTAAGTTAAAGCTAAACAGCTCTTTGATTATTGTTGCATCAATTAAAGGTCAAACATTTGAACACATTGGATTTTTTCATATTTAACATGTAATTTCTCCTTCAAACTCAGTGTTGCGTTTTCAAAGTCAAGAAAGACAGATAACAATACAATTCATGTTAATGACGCCAACTCAAAATTTTTAGTAAATCATGGTAGAAAAAAAAATTACGGTTATGCTGTATATAACAAAATGTAAAGAAATAGACTAATTATTTTCTTTTACAATTTTACCCATTTACTGTTTAGTATCACGCTAGCAAAGTGCCACGAATGCCGTTCATCACTGGGCACTGCCATGCACAGATTCACGCTCACTCATTCTGGGCCAGTCTCCAGCTGCCAGGTACTGTACATCATATACCGGGTTATAACAAAAAAGTGCACTAGATGGTCACTCACATTCTTTTACCAAATCCCTACTCTGCTGTAACAGTCACACGTTCTCTTTGAACTTTGCCTCCTACCCCCTTGTCTTTGTATAACCGTATCTATCTCTGTGATCAGCTTCTCTTTTTTTTGGTCATTTGTATTACAGCATACCTACTGTTCTGGCACTCGGGTATTTTGCAGTGTATATCCCAGACACGTGAAAATAAGTTTCTCTCTTTGGTCTTTCGGATTATTACACAACCGGCTCTTGACTGTTCGCTAATCGGCCGTTTTCTCAACCTGTATCCGTTTACATGATCGTACAGCTAAATCTCCTTGTGCTCACCCCCACCCTACTCTAAGTCGGTCCTATTTTTGCTTATTTCCCATCTCCACTAATGCTTTGATCTGTTTCCTCAGTCATTAAATTGTAAAAATTTGTCGCTTCATTTCGTCAAGCAAGTGTTCTACTAAGATTCTTTTCAGTAAACTACGAGTTTCCATTCCTTCACTGTTGCAGCTCCCAAGCTTATACTTCGAGCCTACCCGGAGAGCAACTACTCGAGCTGCGCCCTACACATCGCAGCAATATTTAAAAAAAGTTGATCTGAGACACTATCGTTGCAGCTGTATGTTTTCCCATTCTCACCTGAATAAATCTTTGTAATCTAGAAACGAGAAGATGAGCAGCAGCGGATCTGAAGGCAACATCTCCAGGTTTAGTTCAGTGGAAGCCGCCATCTTTGACGGTAGCGTATGATACCACGCCCCGTGTGACGTCACCGACGAGCGCACGCTGCTTTGTTATCAAATACAGCACACGTGAGGGACACGTCATGGAGAGGATCAGAAGTCTGACAGAACCGATAAGGAGGGGAGGTTTCACTTCGAATAGGAGAGAAAAAGCCCGATAACGTTTGCTGTTTTTGAAATTTACTCTAAGTTTTTCGTAATAGTTCTACTCCTAAGAATGGCTTATGAACGCTTTAAAATAACTTCGGCTTTATTGTTCGATGCCTCCTGACGTACGGATAAGAGAAAACCCCCACACATGATATACCGTTCGATTGGTCTTGATACCTATTATGCAAGACGTCAAGTTTTTCAGGGTTCACCCTATTTTTGGCCTTCTAAAGCCGAAATCCCCTCATTTTTAGCGACATTTCTACACCATATTTTGTGCAGGGAAATACAACTTTACAATAAAGAGTAAAACAATAGATATAGTCCACAGAAAATGATCGGCAGTTCTGCATGTCACTTTTACCGACCCCAGGGGTTCATCCTCTAATGGAATACAAGGCGGGGGTCAAAGTTTTTCCTGTTTACAAAACTTCAAAAAATGAGGATTGGTAATATGACCATTTTGGGTGTCCTTTTATGATATTTCGAGGTTGTACATCATGAATTTGATCGTATTTTTGCTATTTAATTCTTTATCGGTGATCCCAACCCTTTAAGAGACACGCCCAAAAGGTTAAAAATGACAAATTTCAAACATTAGCGTGCGGAGTATCGTTTTAGACTATTTCAAGGTCAGTGATTACGAATAAGATGGTCTTTTTGATCCTTTACTCTATGAATCTGTATCAGAGGGTGAAAATAAAAATGTTTCTATTATAATCGAGAATTTTAGATTTTAAACATTTAAATTGAAGCACACATTTTAATATTTCATACGTCTGACCCAGATATTTTTGTCTATGATGTACACTAATTCTATTCGTAATTGCATCTCTTATGAACTCCATGAATTAGGGCGGTTTACGCTATGACCTGTTTGGGCGTAAACTGGAACAAAAAGCTCCCAGCTGTACGTCAGCTCGTTGAATCACACCGAGCTGTAAGGCAGGGCGCTTCCCTCTGCAAGTGCGCCTTGCAGTACGAGCCGAGGTTGAAGTTGGCTTCTGTTGGGTAAGGAGCTGCGAATAAGTAGACAACTTTGGCCTCTCCTCGTGGTGAAGCTTCACCAAAGGTGAAGTGAGAGCTTCAGGTTCGGCATTAGTTTGACGGTTCTACTTCAGGCTCTCTAATTGAAACAAACCGTGAATATAATATTGAAAACGTGAATTTATCCAACGTAGTGATGTTTCCCTAAATAATTCCTATTTTTATAAATGAGAATTAGCATTCAATACGCAATAAAATAAGGGAGATCAGTTTAAATTATAAATATAATCGATATTAAACTATAACATGTAAGTTGTGATTTTTTTATAGCCTTTGTACTTTGTGAATCTAGCTGATATATATATATATATATATATAAATATAAATAATTTGGGAATAAATTACATATACAAATGGAAAGCCTAAAGTAAGGGTGATCAAGGTTCTAACAGATAACAGATCTTATTTAATATCATGACCTGTTAGTGTTTTTACTCTACAATGTCAGGTCATTCTTAAAAAGGAGATTTTTTTTCCTTTCTAATGGTGTTGTCCAAATGATCTGAAGCCTTAAACAGACAAGTCATTTTCAGTTCTTCATTTCTCTTCAGTTCCTTTCCAAGTACTTTATTAAACCAAATAGTGCATGACGAACACACACAGGTGTAAAAGGAGACACGCTAGATGGAAAAGTGTTGGTTTCTTTGTCATTTGCATCTTATTGCTTATAAGGAGCAATTAAAACAGTGAATGCTGCTCTTTAGCACTACAATAAGCAATTAAGGGTTCAAAATCTTAGCAAGATAACTAAAATGAAGCAGAGGAATGTCACTTAAGCAATAAGGGCTTCATCAGCAATTAATGACTTCTCATGAAGCAACTGGGTTGGAACAAAAACTTGCTGTCACTGCGGTCCTCCAGGACAAATGTTGCTCATTCCCGATTTAAAGGGCCTGAGTCTTAAATAGTAAATCAATTAAATTAAGTTAATTAGCAGCAAAAATTGTTCACTAATTAAGAAAATGGTTAGAATGAAAACCTGTAGCCACTGTAGCAGTCCAGGGTCGGAGTTGGGCCCAGGTCTAAGGAATCAAAACTAAAATGGAAAGCAATCAAAGAATAAATTTAAGGTAAATGCCAAACCAAATGATGGTGATTGACTTTAGTCGCACCAAAGAGTCTCAGTGTCCACTCATTATTCAAGGAGTGAATGGATGTAGAGGTGGTCCACTCCTACAAATACTTATGGATCCACATCAATGCCAGGTTGAAATGGTCTCATGAAACTGAGGAACTGTATAAGAAAGGGCAGAGTAGACTCTTGTTTCTTAGAAGACTTTGTTAATTTAACATAAGTGACTTTCTTCACATCTTCTACAACTCTGTGTGATGGCCAGTGTGATTTTCTACACTGTAGTTTGCTGGGCCAGTAACATCACTTCAAAAAAGGCCCACCTAATCAACAAGCTAATTAAAAGGGGCAGGTTCAGTTATGGGATGCACTCTGGACCCCCTGAAAGCCATAGCAAAAGAGAGAATTCAAACAAAACTGAGTGTCATTATAAACAATGCTGCACATCCTCTCCCTGACACACTAAGTCTGAGGATTTATTCAGACAAAATGTGTCAAGAAAAGCTACTGGGGCTCCTTTATATCAAAAGCAATATGTCTGCATAATGCCTCACTGGGACTGGGACTGGGACTGCCAAGTTAGAAGATTCCTTTGTTTTTAGTTATTCTGGTATGTGTTCAGACTGTATTAAGTGTGTATGTGCATGTATAATCTATTTATGTATTTACTTAAAGAGATTCTGTAAAAAGCCAAAATAAAGGTCTATCTATCTATCTATCTATCTATCTATCTATCTATCTATCTATCTATCTATCTATCTATCTCTTTATTTATTTATTCATACAATTTATTTTACCATACACTCATTCTGAGTCACATTATAGTATGTGTTAAACCAACTCGATTTCTACATATTGCAACTTCAGCCTCCTCACATTAGTATTTTTCAGTTTTTTTATGAGTTTACCTTTATCATGACTAGCAACAGGCCTAAAGTTGCAATTAGCACACCTTCAAGGATTTGGAATTGTCAGGTACATCTCAATTAAGTAGCAGATGATAAAAGGAACAAGGAAGAACAGATTATGGTAGACATGGGCTGCCTAAGTTTACAGTTTTGAAACTGCTCTCTATTTTGCTCAAAGGTAAGTAGTTATAGGTGGGGATGTTCTGTCAAACTGTCAATCAAAATGATTAATGACATTTAAGCCCCGCCCCCTATGACGTCATACCGGAAGTCCCGCCCCGACGCAAGACCGGAAGTCCCGCCCCGTCGCCTCCTGATGACGTCACTCTGGAAATACCCCGGCCCTCACGTGACCTCTCTCCTCCCCCTGTGGCACCGCCCCCTGGCGGCGGTTGGGTGAAGGGCCCCCAGTCCCCACCCCGACTTCGCCTTGAACCCTCCCCCGGCCCCTGATTGGTTCAGGAAACTGTCAAGGGGGCTTTGATGGATGTCTACCCCCTCCTTGAACCCACCCCACACCCACCTGCCGGCCCAGGAAACTGTCAAGGGCAGTTTGATGGATGTCTGCCCCCTGTTTGAACCCGCTCCCACCCCACACCCACCTGCCGGCCCAGGAAACTGTCAAGGGCAGTTTGATGGATGTCTACCCCCTCCTTGAACTCCCCACCGGCCCCCACCCACCTGTCTGCCCAGGAAACTGTCAAGGGCAGTTTGATGGATGTCTACCCCCTCCTTGAACTCTCCACCGGCCCCCCTCTCCCGAAAGACAAGCCCGGGCAAGTGACAGCCTTTACCTCGACAAGCTCAGACATGCCCGGGGCCTGTCCTGACCAGCTCAGACATGCCCGGGGGCTGCCTCGGCCCCGCCCTTCCTCTGGCACAAGCCCAGACAGGCCCGGGGCCTGTCCTGACCGGCTCAGACATGCCCCAAGTCACCCTGCACCAGTCCCAGCACGTTCACAAAATTAAAATCTCTATCTCATCTTGGCCTCTCTAAGTCAAGCTGCTTTTTTTTGTCCCTCACACAGACAACAAACTGTCAGCTGGAAGACACGGTCTGAGCCAGCCAGCGCGATCGCACCCTGTTTCGGACCTTCCCACACTTCCCAGCCGCTTCTGAAAGGGCGGAATAAAACAGCCAAGCATTTTGTAAGCATAATGCCATAAAGCATTTTGTAAAGACTCTGACCGGGAAAATGGAATCCAGGCCCTAGATTCCAGCGTTGCCTCTCCTGCTTTGGGTAAGAACCCCTGTATCTATTATTTAAAATATCTATCTCATCTTTGGTTCATCTAAGTCAAGATGCCTTTTCCATCTCACAGAAAATCCTAGAGAGAATCCCAGAGAGAATGACCAAATGTCAGCATTTCTCAATCAGCTTTTAACAGACCCCCTGCGAACAGGCCCGGCTCTCTCTAAAAATACAAAAAGGAAAGCCTGCGCGCGTGCCGGCTCCTGAAGCTTTCAGAACCCCCAAGCCAGACGCTTTCTTTCTGGCCGTTTCGAGCACCCATCCACCTTGAGACCAAAAAAACTTCTCTTTTTTCAAGTGAAGTTTAGGTTCCGGCAGGGATGATTGCATCCTTGAGCTGTGCAACTCATAGGATGACTCCCACGCCGCTGAGGAATTCTTTTGAGGTCCTTCGGGGAGTACTTTGAAGTTGCTTATGTCATTTTTTCATCTCTTTTAAGGGAGTGTAGGATCATCCCTTATCTGGGCAACTCAAGGTCTGGCTGCAAAAATATTCGGATCTAAATAGAGAAAAGGACGCAGACCGGTGTGCTCTGTCTCTCTCTCTCTCAGAGCGCAGACACAGGTTGAGACAGCCCCTGCTGCAGCGTGGAGCGCGATCGCCTTAGCAAAAATGTTCACCTATATACAGAGCTTAACCTTAGGGTTTATTTTTCCGGGGTCTGTCTAAAATCAGACAAAAGACACTTACTAAAAAAGAGCAAAACCCTAATTTCCTTAATTACATTGTCCTCCTGGCTGAGTAATGAACCATGTCCTGTACTTTCGAGAGGCCGGCCCATGCCTGTCATCCCTTACACTATATAGCATGTTTGGTTACTCTTTTTGTAAGTATAATATAATGAAGTATCACTACACTGGTCAAGAGAGACGGATTCCACTTTTGTTTTTGCTTAGCTCATTTCTATCACCTAGGAGCCTTTTGACAAAAGAAACCTCTCTAAATACACTTGTGCATTTCAACGGATATTTATAAGAAAGCAGGTTTTCTACCTTATCCCAGTTTTGTACATGCATGTAAAAGCACAGAATTTTGATATTTTCTGTCTACTCAAAAAACTGAAAATATTTCTATTAACACAAATGATAATTAGAAATCATATTACTATTTTTAATTAAAAGTTAAAAACAGAAAAGCCCAATTATGATTTTTGTTTTGTCATGGGAGGGCCCTAGGGTGACACTTTCCCCTTTATACTCTTACTTATGTAGACCTTAAAACATATTCTTACCAAAATAGTTCATCACTTCCCAATTCCTGTAACTTCAGGTAATTAGACAGAGCTCCATAACAGGCAAGAGATGATTATAGGTCAAATACACAGGGTCATAAAATAAAATAAAGTGTGAACACCGCGCAGACCTCTGCCCATGACGGATGGATCTTTTAAAGTTAAAGGATTTTTAAAGATTAGCTTGTAAAGTTTGAGATAACTGCTAGTTCAGCCCTTTAAAAATCACACCTAGTTAAATAATAGGCAGTAGTTCCCTTTTAAATCACGTTTGAGACGTCTAACAAATCTAGCCTGGGCTGTATAATTTGTAATTATATTACTTAATATAATTTGTATAAAAATCGATCTAAAACAAGCCCTTTTTCTCTTCAAACTCACCCCACATTTTAAATACAGGCATCTTCAGCTGACCCTAAGGAAACATCTTGTGGAAGCAAGCGGCCCGCATGGCTCAGGGAGGGGCTGATGGTTCCAGCAGGGGCCGATTTCACACTTCAGCTAAATCAGGTTTCTCAGTGACAGACTCTGCAGTAAAAAACAGTTTTAGCAATGAAGCTGATTTCCCAGAGAGAAAGACCAAGCGGCAGACCCTGTCAGCTTTTAGCCGACCCCCCTGCGAGCAGCCCCCTGCGCTCTCTCTCTACACACAGAAACTAAAGTCAGGCTCTGCAAGCACCTCAATCGGAGGAAGGACTCTGTGAGTTCGCTTGCAAACAACTGAGCTCGCCCGTTTCGAGCACCCACCCCCCACTGGGTGACCCTCAGAGAGCTCACCGGCTGCTAGTCTCAGGAATTTGTTAGGATTATGTCATGTACAAACCTTAACTTTTGATTTATCACCTTTAAAGACATGGAGCAGTCTCGTGCTACAAACGCCTTGTGTCTCTTTTTAACACTTCTGCCTGTAAAAGCTCTCTATTCCTTCTGTGGCCTCGGGTTTAATAGGGGCTTGCACCCAGGCTAATGAACAAGGTCCTGTACATGTCGAGATGCCGGCCCATACCTGCCATCCCTTACACTATATAACATGTTTGGTTATTCATTTTGTATGTATAATATAATGAAGTTATTTTTAAAAGTAACCCCACACCGCACAAGAGAGACAGATTCCACGTGTGTTTTAGGATTTGCTGCGATCAGTGATTTTAGTGTTTTGCTGAGCTTGTTTCTATCACCTAGGAGCCTTTGGACAAAGGAAGACTCTGTAAATACACTTGTGAGTTTAAACGGAGATTTAGAAGAATGCACAGGAGGCCGTAGTGAGGTGTGCTGGTTTAACTAGAGGCAGGGGATGTAAGTAGCCCTTTTTGTCCCTCCGAAGTTCATCGAACTAAAATCATGTTTTTAAAATCATCAGCTTTAGCTCATGCTAGTGACCTCGTAAATGGGAGCCAACCGCTCAGCACGCTTGTATAGCTCACAAAATAGCAGAGCTAATTACTCTTTCTTCTTAAACTAATGATCAGATATTCGGGTGATTCTTAATGAAACACTAAAGCATTAGTGAACAAAATACATGTTCAGTAGCCAAGTAAAACGACCGGTTGCTTTAACATGAAAATAAAGCATCTTTAGAAAATAAAGGTCGCATTGTAAAGCGTTATAAGAAAAAGCCTTGTTTCCCAAAGAGTTCTTTGGAACCATCAGTGCCTTTCTCATCACATCCACCCCAAACATAGCATAGAACTTAATTTCTGTACTCCTTTTAAATGAGAATAGCCAGTATAAAGTCCCTAAAGGAACCGGAGACATCTGATATCTTTTACCCTATATGTTTTCTTGCCGGCCCGAGTCATTCAGATTCTGCTTACAACACAAATGTACGATTATTTTTCTCAAATGGCCAGTTCTTTGGCCTGCTAATCATGAAAAAATCATATTTTATTCTCCTGACACTTTATTTGCATATTTTATTATACCTACTTGTATCGACATTTATCTATCTCTATATTTATTTTTCTGTATCAGAAGGTAGTTTAAGTCAATTTGTTTTGGGTTCAATAGATGTATTTTTCATATTTTCGATTCTTGTTTTCTTTTTTCACATCTTGAGTCCCCTTTTGTTACTTGCCCTAGCGTGGTCAGCCCAGAGTTTGAGAGCCACTGTTGTAGGGTTTTATTGGTAAAACACTCTGCGGCATTTCAAGCTAAGTTAGATTCCCTTGTTTATTCAGCCGTCCATCGGTGTTCCATTTTGTTATAAATTGTATTTAGTCTCTCTTTATTTACTAAGCATTTTATATGATGATTAGAAAACAGTTATCTTGTTCAGGCTTTACTTTAAATCAGCATTTTCATCAACAGGTTATAAACACTTTGGTACTCAGGGGTCTTTGTATAATACAAAGTTTTAGAAATTCTGTGAAGGCTTGGTAATAGCCTTCCATTTTACAGCAGTTATGAGACCCTGAAAATAAGAACGGTTATAGGAGGTTATAGGAACCTGTACACTACAGGGCTGATGAGGATTAGGCTTTGGACACGTTAGGACAATCAGGATGGAAAATGTTTTTAGTGAATAGTTACATCATATCTATTATAGGCGTTAGCACAAGGATTAAAATTTTACTAAAACTATGAGGATTTATTCTTTCTTTTAGGTAGTCCAGGTGACATAGGACGGCTGTTATGGAAAACTGCTTTTCCCCTCTGTTTGTGAAAAAGCATCCTTGGTTTTAGTAGCATTCAGGGTCAAGGGACGTAAGTTTGAACTGTGATTCCAAGAGTCAACAAGTGTCTGCAATCTTCTTGAATACGAGTCACAGGACCTGGGTTTGCAGGGATCATAGTCACGGGCAGAGTTACGCTAGACATTATTATTCCAAAATGAAACATTGACTCGCCCCTATCACAAAGATAAGACAGTACAAACTAAAATGTACAAATACTAAGTGACAGAGGAGATTAAAAAACATCTTAAGACCGGATCACCCCAAGCTCACCGCACACTACAACAGAACCTACGTGTTCTGCGGTATATTATCAGCTAAATGGTCATCTATGTAGGCAGTTCCACGGGATGGCAAAGAGTTGGGGAAAACATTATTTAACATTGGCTAGTATGAGGCTGATTAACATGAGCCAGTTATTGTTAGAATCTTACCTGGCACTAAAAGTCAGGCTTGTGTTCCTCCTGATTCAGGAAGAACATTAAATATTGGAGTTTAGAATATGAACTAGACTGATAAGGACATGTGTGCCAAAATTAATAAATAAAGTAAATAACCACATGAAAAAGTGGAGTGATTACAATTTGAAAAACTGCCGTGATGTATCAAAACATTTGAAATAAATAATAAGCTTTTTGACATGCAGTCGGAATAGTCTGAATGTGTCTTAAAGAGTTCATTTTTAAATAAAACTTAAAAGGCAAATTAAAAATATTAAATCTGAATAAAACACAGAAGTATCATTTAATGATATCAATTAGGGTTAAGTATTATCGAGCACCGGGATCTATTTATCAGGTTTATTTAATTTAGTTATAAACAAAATGATTGTTGGCATTTTGCTTTGAAATGAACAATAGTCTGATAGAGCTTTAAGAATTAGAATGTAAGACAAACCTCTACACTCTATAACAAAATGTTGCTGTTCCAATAGGAATATCTCGGATGTCTGTTTTATTTTAACCTTTTGACAAGAAACCCCTGGTCAGGGAAATATACCGCCTATGTTGAAAATGAACAGCGCCGACATGCTAACTAAATAGATATAATCTAAGATATTTTAGAATATGGCCCTGGGCGCTAACCCCATGATTCTGACCAACTAAAGGGTCTGCACTCCATTGTCCAACTTCCTGCGGGTGCTATGGATCTTGGAATGGAGACTGCAAAAGATTCTCTAATCTTTACTCTGTAATGGTCCATATGACGGAGATCTAGCGCCTGGGTCCGCAGGGTTAACGGTCATAGGACATGATGTTCAAAATTCAACTCGGGTTTTCAAATGAGAGAGACGAGTGCGTGTGTTCTGTATTCTCTTTACTGTATTCACTATTCACAACGACCATAACCCGAGACCTTAGGTTTTTATACCGAAGTACCTTTCACTGACCCGAATAAGAGACATCCATCAAAAGACTCGACAGTTTCCTGAACCAATCAGACCGGTGGGGCGGGAGTCGCTTTTCAAAGAGTATAAAAAACGTTTTCAACGACCCACTGTCCTCGACGATGAAAGAAATTAGGGTTTAAAAATCAACTGGTCCTTTATTGGTCATTTTCAAAAACAATCTAAAAATTCACAGAGGTTTTACCAACCACTTCAAAACATTACAACTAAACAGCGTGATTAAAAGCTGACAAAAAACATGTGATCTCACCGAAACATTCAGTTTAGACACTTCATCTGACTTTCCAGTTCGTACACCCCTAAGGTCCATCAAACCTATCAGGTCCAGAAAATGGCATTTAGAGAAAGCCTCGGCAATTTCACGTATTTTTGAATAATAGTTGACGTCCGTGTGATAAAAGGCTTATACAATCGACTCCTGAATAGAATGTTCATTTTTCTGGTCAACAGCATTTTGTAAAAAGCTGGTGAAATGGCAGAAAGATGTGGAAACTGCCCAGAGTCTTGATGACCGGACTCCTGAGCCACGGTTTGTGGAAAACAGATAGTCGCTGTTGCTGCTGAGCCGAGCAGTCTCAAACAGACCCGTAGGCTGTGTCTGGCAGGGTCGGTCTGTACAACATCCCTGCCGGTACTTTTTAGGTTCCGCCATTCAACTCTTGCCCAGCTTCAGAGCCTTTCGAAATGTTTCACCCAGGGTCCTTCAGTTTGTTCAAGGGCCATGCCCGCATAATCCCATCCTTGGGTGATAGGTTCCAAACGGCCGGAGCCTCTGCCGGGTCGTCCACGGACATGATGTTCAAAATTCAACTCGGGTTTTTCAAATGAGAGAGGACGAGTGCGGCGTGTGTTCTGTATTCTCTTTACTGTATTCACTATTCACAACGACCATAACCCCGAGACCTTAGGTTTTTTATACCGAAGTACCTTTCACTGACCCGAATAAGAGACATCCATCAAAAGACTCTTGACAGTTTCCTGAACCAATCAGACCGGTGGGGCGGGAGTCGCTTTTCAAAGAGTATAAAAAACGTTTTCAACGACGTGTATTGAACGGTTAACAATCAGCCTCTCTCCGGCTATGTTCCTGATCAGCCACGACGGTCTACGGACCAGACGGCCTCCTACAACGGCCTGTTTTGACCTGAGGCTATCGTGCCCGACTCCGAGTACTCTGCGCCTAACAGCTAGCCTGCAGACCAGCCTTCGGCCGGACCATCTTATGCCTTCAACTGCCCAGATCTAGGGGCCTGAGCCTCAGGTATCTGCCTCTGGTGATCTATATTGGTCGGATAGTTTCCTGGAGAACCGCGAAGTACCTGACATTTTTGTACCTGCTCATGATGTTCCGGGGTTCCTAGCAGGGTCTGAGGAGATAGCCATTCAGGCCCTGCAACAAGAAGAGGTCGTGGACGACCCGGCAGAGGCTCCGGCCGTTTGGAACCTATCACCCAAGGATGGGATTATGCGGGCATGGCCCTTGAACAAACTGAAGGACCCTGGGTGAAACATTTCGAAAGGCTCTGAAGCTGGGCAAGAGTTGAATGGCGGAACCTAAAAAGTACCGGCAGGGATGTTGTACAGACCGACCCTGCCAGACACAGCCTACGGGTCTGTTTGAGACTGCTCGGCTCAGCAGCAACAGCGACTATCTGTTTTCCACAAACCGTGGCTCAGGAGTCCGGTCATCAAGACTCTGGGCAGTTTCCACATCTTTCTGCCATTTCACCAGCTTTTTACAAAATGCTGTTGACCAGAAAAATGAACATTCTATTCAGGAGTCGATTGTATAAGCCTTTTATCACACGGACGTCGACTCTTATTCAAAAATACGTGAAATTGCCGAGGCTTTCTCTAAATGCCATTTTCTGGACCTGATAGGTTTGATGGACCTTAGGGGTATACGAACTGGAAAGTCAGATGAAGTGTCTGAACTGAATGTTTCGGTGAGATCACATGTTTTTTGTCAGCTTTTAATCACGCTGTTTAGTTGTAATGTTTTGAAGTGGTTGGTAAAACCTCTGTGAATTTTTAGATTGTTTTTGAAAATGACCAATAAAGGACCAGTTGATTTTTAAACCCTAATTTCTTTCATCGCGAGGATAGTGGGTCGTTGAAAACGTTTTTATACTCTTTGAAAAGCGACTCCCCCACCGGTCTGATTGGTTCAGGAAACTGTCAAGAGTCTTTTGATGGATGTCTCTTATTCGGGTCAGTGAAAGGTACTTCGGTATAAAAAACCTAAGGTCTCGAGGATAGTGGGTCGTTGTGAATAGTGAATACAGTAAAGAGAATACAGAACACACGCCGCACTCGTTCTCTCTCATTTGAAAACCCGAGTTGAATTTTGAACATCATGTCCTATGACCGGTTAACCCTGCGGACCCAGGCGCTAGATCTCCGTCATGTGGACCATTACAGAGTAAAGATTAGAGAATCTTTTGCAGTCTCCAGTCCAAGATCCATAGCACCCGCAGGAAGTTGGACAATGAAGTGCAGACCCTTTAGTTGGTCAGAATCATGGGGTTAGCGCCCAGGGCCATATTCTAAAATATCTTAGATTATATCTATTTAGTTAGCATGTCGGCGCTGTTCATTTTCAACATAGGCGGTATATTTCCCTGACCAGGGGTTTCTTGTCAAAAGGTTAAAATAAAACAGACATCCGAGATATTCCTATTGGAACAGCAACATTTTGTTATAGAGTGTAGAGGTTTGTCTTACATTCTAATTCTTAAAGCTCTATCAGACTATTGTTCATTTCAAAGCAAAATGCCAACAATCATTTTGTTTATAACTAAATTAAATAAACCTGATAAATAGATCCCGTGCTTGATAATACTTAACCCTAATTGATATCATTAAATGATACTTCTGTGTTTTATTCAGATTTAATATTTTTAATTTGCCTTTTTAAGTTTTATTTAAAAATGAACTCTTTAAGACACATTCAGACTATTCCGACTGCGCATGTCAAAAAAGCTTATTATTTATTTCAAATGTTTTGATACATCACGGCAGTTTTTCAAATTGTAATCACTCCACTTTTTCATGTGGTTATTTACTTTATTTATTAATTTTGGCACACATGTCCTTATCAGTCTAGTTCATATTCTAAACTCCAATATTTAATGTTCTTCCTGAATCAGGAGGAACACAAGCCTGACTTTTAGTGCCAGGTAAGATTCTAACAATAACTGGCTCATGTTAATCAGCCTCATACTAGCCATGTTCAATAATGTTTTCCCAACTCTTTGCCATCCCGTGGAACTGCCTACATAGATGACCATTTAGCTGATAATATACCGCAGAACACGTAGGTTCTGTTGTAGTGTGGTGAGCTTGGGGTGATCCGGTCTTAAGATGTTTTTTAATCTCCTCTGTCACTTAGTATTTGTACATTTTAGTTTGTACTGTCTTATCTTTGTGATAGGGGCAGTCAATGTTTCATTTTGGAATAATAATGTCTAGCGTAACTCTGCCCTGACTATGATCCCTGCAAAACCCAGGTCCTGTGACTCGTATTCAAGAAGATTGCAGACACTTGTTGACTCTTGGAATCACAGTTCAAACTTACGCCCCTTGACCCTGAATGCTAGTAAAACCAAGGATGCTTTTTCACAAACAGAGGGAAAAGCAGTTTTCCATAACAGCCGTCCTATGTCACCTGGACTACCTAAAAGAAAGAATAAATCCTCATAGTTTTAGTAAAATTTTAATCCTTGTGCTAACGCCTATAATAGATATGATGTAACTATTCACTAAAAACATTTTCCATCCTGATTGGCCTAACGTGTCCAAAGCCTAATCCTCATCAGCCCTGTAGTGTACAGGTTCCTATAACCTCCTATAACCGTTCTTATTTTCAGGGTCTCATAACTGCTGTAAAATGGAAGGCTATTACCAAGCCTTCACAGAATTTCTAAAACTTTGTATTATACAAAGACCCCTGAGTACCAAAGTGTTTATAACCTGTTGATGAAAATGCTGATTTAAAGTAAAGCCTGAACAAGATAACTGTTTTCTAATCATCATATAAAATGCTTAGTAAATAAAGAGAGACTAAATACAATTTATAACAAAAATGGAACACCGATGGACGGCTGAATAAACAAGGGAATCTAACTTAGCTTGAAATGCCGAGAGTGTTTTACCAATAAAACCCTACAACAGTGGCTCTCAAACTCTGGGCTGACCACGCTAGGGCTAAGTAACAAAAGGGGACTCAAGATGTGAAAAAAGAAAACAAGAATCGAAAATATGAAAAATACATCTATTGAACCCAAAACAAATTGACTTAAACTACCTTCTGATACAGAAAAATAAATATAGAGATAGATAAATGTCGATACAAGTAGGTATAATAAAATATGCAAATAAAGTGTCAGGAGAATAAAATATGATTTTTTTCATGATTAGCAGGCCAAAGAACTGGCCATTTGAGAAAAAATAATCGTACATTTGTGTTGTAAGCAGAATCTGAATGACTTGGGCGGCAAGAAAACATATAGGGTAAAAGATATCAGATGTCTCCGGTTCCTTTAGGGACTTTATACTGGCTATTCTCATTTAAAAGGAGTACAGAAATTAAGTTCTATGCTATGTTTGGGGTGGATGTGATCAGAAAGGCACTGATGGTTCCAAAGAACTCTTTGGGAAACAAGGCTTTTTCTTATAACGTTTTACAATCGACCTTTATTTTCTAAAGATGCTTAATTTTCATGTTAAAGCAACCGGTCGTTTTACTTGGCTACTGAACATGTATTTTTGTTCACTAATGCTTTAGTGTTTCATTAAGAATTACCCGAATATCTGATCATTAGTTTAAGAAGAAAGAGTAATTAGCTCTGCTATTTTGTGAGCTATACAAGCGTGCTGAGCGGTTGGCTCCCATTTACGAGGTCACTAGCATGAGCTAAAGCTGATGATTTTAAAAACATGATTTTAGTTCGATGAACTTCGAGGGCAAAAAGGGCTACTTACATCCCCTGCCTCTAGTTAAACCAGCACACCTCACTACGGCCTCCTGTGCATTCTTATAAATCTCCGTTTAAACTCACAAGTGTATTTACAGAGTCTTCCTTTGTCCAAAGGCTCCTAGGTGATAGAAACGAGCTCAGCAAAACACTAAAAATCACTGATCGCAGCAAATCCTAAAACACACGTGGAATCTGTCTCTCTTGTGCGGTGTGGGGTTACTTTTAAAAATAACTTCATTATATTATACATACAAAATGAATAACCAAACATGTTATATAGTGTAAGGGACGGCAGGTATGGGCCGGCATCTCGACATGTACAGGACCTTGTTCATTAGCCTGGGTGCAAGCCCCTATTAAACCTGAGGCCACAGAAGGAATAGAGAGCTTTACAGGCAGAAGTGTTAAAAAGAGACACAAGGCGTTTGTAGCACGAGACTGCTCCATGTCTTTAAAGGTGATAAATCAAAGTTTAGGTTTGTACATGACATAATCCTAACAAATTCCTGAGACTAGCAGCCGGTGAGCTCTCTGAGGGTCACCCAGTGGGGGGTGGGTGCTCGAAACGGGCGGGCTCAGTTGTTTGCAAGCGAACTCACAGAGTCCTTCCTCCGATTGAGGTGCTTGCAGAGCCTGACTTTAGTTTCTGTGTGTAGAGAGAGAGCGGGGGCTGCTGCAGGGGTCGGCTAAAAGCTGACAGGGTCTGCCGCTTGGTCTTTCTCTCTGGGAAATCAGCTTCATTGCTAAAACTGTTTTTTACTGCAGAGTCTGTCACTGAGAAACCTGATTTAGCTGAAGTGTGAAATCGGCCCCTGCTGGAACCATCAGCCCCTCCCTGAGCCATGCGGGCCGCTTGCTTCCACAAGATGTTTCCTTAGGGTCAGCTGAAGATACCTGTATTTAAAATGTGGGGTGAGTTTGAAGAGAAAAGGGCTTGTTTTAGATCGATTTTATACAAATTATATTAAGTAATATAATTACAAATTATACAGCCCAGGCTAGATTTGTTAGACGTCTCAAACGTGATTTAAAAGGGAACTACTGCCTATTATTTAACTAGGTGTGATTTTTAAAGGGCTGAACTAGCAGTTATCTCAAACTTTACAAGCTAATCTTTAAAATCCTTTAACTTTAAAAGATCCATCCGTCATGGGCAGAGGTCTGCGCGGTGTTCACACTTTATTTTATTTTATGACCCTGTGTATTTGACCTATAATCATCTCTTGCCTGTTATGGAGCTCTGTCTAATTACCTGAAGTTACAGGAATTGGGAAGTGATGAACTATTTTGGTAAGAATATGTTTTAAGGTCTACATAAGTAAGAGTATAAAGGTGAAAAGTGTCACCCTAGGGCCCTCCCATGACAAAACAAAAATCATAATTGGGCTTTTCTGTTTTAACTTTTAATTAAAAATAGTAATATGATTTCTAATTATCATTTGTGTTAATAGAAATATTTTCAGTTTTTTGAGTAGACAGAAAATATCAAAATTCTGTGCTTTTACATGCATGTACAAAACTGGGATAAGGTAGAAAACCTGCTTTCTTATAAATATCCGTTGAAATGCACAAGTGTATTTAGAGAGGTTTCTTTTGTCAAAAGGCTCCTAGGTGATAGAAATGAGCTAAGCAAAAACAAAAGTGGAATCCGTCTCTCTTGACCAGTGTAGTGATACTTCATTATATTATACTTACAAAAGAGTAACCAAACATGCTATATAGTGTAAGGGATGACAGGCATGGGCCGGCCTCTCGAAAGTACAGGACATGGTTCATTACTCAGCCAGGAGGACAATGTAATTAAGGAAATTAGGGTTTTGCTCTTTTTTAGTAAGTGTCTTTTGTCTGATTTTAGACAGACCCCGGAAAAATAAACCCTAAGGTTAAGCTCTGTATATAGGTGAACATTTTTGCTAAGGCGATCGCGCTCCACGCTGCAGCAGGGGCTGTCTCAACCTGTGTCTGCGCTCTGAGAGAGAGAGACGAGAGCACACCGGTCTGCGTCCTTTTCTCTATTTAGATCCGAATATTTTTGCAGCCAGACCTTGAGTTGCCCAGATAAGGGATGATCCTAAACTCCCTTAAAAGAGATGAAAAAATGACATAAGCAGCTTTCAAAGGGCCTTTCTTTAGTCCCCGAGAAGGACCTCAAAAGAATTCCTCAGCGGCGTGGGAGTCATCCTATGAGTTGCACAGCTCAAGGATGCAAGCATCCCTGCCGGAACCTAAACTTCACTTGAAAAAAGAGAAGTTTTTTGGTCTCAAGGGGGATGGGTGCTCGAAGCGGGCGGGCTCAGTTGTTTGCCAGCGAACTCACAGAGTCCTCCCATACCTGACTTTACTTTGTGTGTGTGTGTGTAGAGAGAGAGACAGAGCACACAGGCCTGCTTGCAAGGGGGTCGGCTAAAAGCTGGGCTGCTTGATTTCTTTCTGAGAAAACCTGCTTCATTGCTAAGAATCTTTTTACTGCAGAGTCTGTCACTGGGAACCTGATTCAATGTTGGTTGAGGAATTTCTGTGAGATGGAAAAGGATGGACCTGTAAGTGATAAAACAAAGATGAGATAGATATTTTAATGGCGTGTTCATATTAAAATCATAGATAGAACCGAGAACAAAATGCTTAGCTTTTTAGGCTTTCGGCAGGAAAGTGTGGGGGACTGGGAGGTGTGGGGGACCGGGAAGTGTGGGGTGCCTATGGTTAAATGCGGACTGACTCAGACCGTGTCTTCCAGCTGACAGTTTGTTGTCTGTGTGAGGGACAAAAAAAGCAGCTTGACTTAGAGAGGCCAAGATGAGATAGAGATTTTAATTTCGTGAACGTGCTGGGACTGGTGCAGGGTGACTTGGGGCATGTCTGAGCCGGTCAGGACAGGCCCCGGGCCTGTCTGGGCTTGTGCCAGAGGAAGGGCGGGGCCGAGGCAGCCCCCGGGCATGTCTGAGCTAGTCAAAAGGCCTTAAAGGTCATTAATCATTTTGATTGACAGTTTGACAGAACATCCCCACCTATAACTACTAAGGTGGCTCAATGGTTGCTCTCTGCTCTTCTAGAAGCTTTATGTGATTGTTCCTAGTGTAAGAACTTTTAGTTTTTACCTCCTTAGTGCAGTTTCCAAAGGAAAATAGTGGACCACAGTCCCGGATCCAGACCAAAATTGTAAGGGGCAAACTGAAACAGATTTGGATATTGGGGGGTGATAATCACCGATAATACAACAGGTCAGGTCAGGTCAGGTTGAGGAGCATGCACTGGTACAGCATGTTGCCGCACCCACCACACAACAACACAGCAACCCACCAGGCAGACATGCAGTCCAGTCCCACTCTCTGGAAATGACCCTCTGTCTGCCGCAGCCAGGTGTTACATGGGCGACCCCTTGGCCTGGCCCAGCCACTTGGGTCCTCAACGATGAGGATCTTATGAGCCAGATCACCCTCTGGGAAATGCGCCACATGGCCGTAGTGCCGTAACTGATGCTCCCTCACAATGCAGGTAATGTACCTCATTCAGGACTCTGTGAGAAACCTCTCATTCGACACAAAGTCACACAACGGTACCCAAGGATTCTCCGGAGAGACACAGTACTGAAGGAGTCCAGTCTTCGTCTCAGGTCACTGGATAGTGTCCATGTCTCGCAAACCATATAGTAAGACAGGAAGCACCAGAACTCTAAAGACTTGGATCTTTGTCCTTTTGCATAGATATCGGGAGCACCACACACCCCTTTCCAGCGACCTATTGACCCCAATGCTCTCCCATCTACTTATAATACAACAATGTTTATTTATATAGCACATCTTATACATACAATATACCTTAACACTTTCAGAGCTGATGTCAACTTTTGTCAAAATTCAGGAGTAGAGGACAGTAATCGACTGTAAACTGCAACTCGCAAACTCGCTCTTACAATTTAGTTCGACTCTCTTTGCTAGAAGGAAAGTTACATAGCTTTATTGATTTAGCCTCGATTCCCTACGTGTGTATGAGTAGCAAAGAGCAAAAAACCTCTAAACTGGCATCGACATCTGGCGAGAGACCAAAGCGAATGTGCAAAGCAAAATATCCCGTGGACGTTTTACGTAATTTTGTTGAATAGGACTCTGACTTGTCAGACTCCGAGTTTGATGCAAGTTATCTGGAGATGGAGATCAAAAACAAAAATAAGGTACCAGCATCATCTGATCAGTCCCCAGGTGATCGTGGTGCTGAACACTTTATTGTAGCTGATGTGCCTACAGGAGTTTTCGCCTGTGAGGACCACCACTTATGATGGCAAGAGATATAAACCAGAGTGCATCAGACTGTGGCCGCCACCATCACCCACCTGCCGTGTGAAAACAGACAGGCAGCTGCCCACCAGGCATTCCTGCTGACCATCGAGGTGCCCCCAATGAAGCCACTACCGCCAGAGGAGCCCAACAGCAGCCACAGGACATAGCAACTGACAATTTATGTTGACTTATGTGTGAAACCATTGCTTTGTGTGCTTTTCAGAAAACTGAGTTCTTTGGAAAAAATATTCAGCCCTCAAAGAG
Organism: Polypterus senegalus; assembly: GCF_016835505.1. Taxonomy (NCBI): domain Eukaryota; kingdom Metazoa; phylum Chordata; class Cladistia; order Polypteriformes; family Polypteridae; genus Polypterus; species Polypterus senegalus. The sequence continues at coordinate 101,923,172 of NC_053154.1, forward strand.
TTAAAGTGCTTTACAAGATGACAAAAAGAAAGTTATATGAAACAAAAAAAGATTAGGCAATAATATTAAAAAATAAGTAACAAAAGAAAAAGGTAAGGTCAGATGACCAGGAAAAAAAAAATCTTCATGGGTTCCAAGGCCAAAAGGGCCACCCAGCCCCCAATGGGCAGCCCATCTAACATAAATGGTCGTAAATCAGTCCTCTTGGTTTTCAGGATTCACATGATAATATTTGATGATGTTGGCCTAGTGGACAGCTGGTACCCCCAACTTCAATCCATCAACACAGGGGGCTGCATGGTGCCTTGATCAGGTAGAGGTGGCGCAGATCGCCACCTGAGCAAATATACTGTAGTTTATGAGCATAACTTTATATACAGTTCCAGTATTTTAGTCTCCCACACTCTCTCTATTGATCACACACACACATAGGAACAGGGAAAGAGAGAATATGTATTTGTTTCAACAGCTTTCTCATGAATCTACAGTGCTGTCTATCCTTCAGCTCTCAAACCTGACCATGCATCTTGTGGGAAGACCTAGATTTTCCATGTGAAGCATGCACCTTCTGTGCATTCAGACTCATAATGTCCCCCATATAGCACACAGAGAGAAGGAGAATGTTACAGACACTTTTTCTTATGGCGTATCAAATTACAAATATTTTTCACAAAAGAGCACTGCTTTTTGCATGGAATGGGTTATGGGTAATGGAGTTCATAATGCTGTAAAAGCTGCTGCACATACCTATACCCCACTTTGCTATAAGCATGAGTGCCAGCACAATATTCTTGACCTGCTTTCTTCAGAAAATGTACAGGATGAACAAGGGGAAAATCTGAATCTCTGAAGAAGAGAATGATGAAGAATAAAACTCAGATAATAAGTTCTACTTAAAATAAGGAACTGTGAAGACCTTCTAGCTGAAGAGAGACATTTTTTATATAAAAACAAAGCAGAATGGTCCTCATTACCCTCTTGACAATCAGGGCAGGATGGCAGCACACAGTGTGATGAAGGTGACCCCAGGGCTGACTAGACTGTCCATTTCCAATGCCAAGTACATTGCCTCAATCTTCTACCTTTTCATTACACCATCCATTGAAAAACTCATCCTGGAAATGATAAACTTGAAGGATCTCCTTTCAATAAACATCAGTGTGATGTTCATAATCGTCAATGTTCTGCATAAGGGATCAAATTATATTTTTACTCCTGTGGTTTCTTTAGAAATCTCAGTAATAATAAGAAAAATCACAAAACCAAAACTTCAGCAAAAAATACATTTCTGTGTTCTGTAGTACCAATGAGCAATGTACACTGTAATAGGACAGTTACCCTGTACTTAGGAACAAAAATCCTATCAGCATTGTCTTAATGCATGGCTGATCTTATTTTTCATATGAAATTGATTTAAACATTAAAATTAAATTAGTGGGCTTTTCTAAAAGGTATGTTATGAAGATGGGTCATTTTTGACCTTAAGGACAAGTGGTATATGCAGATTAATAGGAAATCACAAGGGGGAAAAAAGCATTTCTCCAATGGAGAATGAAATAAAATTCCTCTAGAGCAATGTGAAAAATTGAATCATAGGGGGCATCTGTTTGCCGTCATTGCAGCTAAAGGTGGTCCAACCAGTTGTTAAGTGTAAGGGGGTCATTACGTTTTACACAGTACCAGTTGAACAACTTTGTTCATTACAAACATTAAGGAGGTTTTAAAAATGTGTTATTTGTTCACTTTATTTGATACTATATTTTGGTTGCAGACCTGAAAATGTTCAGTGTCAAAGATCAATAATAATAGAGGAAATTGGGAACAGGAAAAATTTCCATTTTCATGGCAGTGCATGTGAGACATATGGTCCTTTTCAGGAGCGCCTCCAACAGCAAGCATGGCTCATTTCTGTGGTCAATGTCCAAGGCTGTACGGGTAAAAATTCAATTCTTCTTATAGCTTCTCTTAGGCTTTAAGCTCACAGATCCAGTGTTATCACTTTTGTAAGACATATGGGAGTCATGCTGTCCACACCGCGTATTCAGAGAGTAAGTCCATTCCTGAATCATTTCAACTACTCGTGTATTGCTCTCCAGAATGTCCTTGCTGTAAAAGAAATGTGCGTTCCCTCCTTTGAATACTCTGAAGATCCTGGCCTGCTGGTTTAGAACTGGTCTAGAGAGAGAGAGGCATTACTCTACATTGTTCATAAAGTGCAATCTTTGGTTTTTAATTAAAGTTTTATTTCAGATACTTCACTCGCCTGCTTATTATTAGTGATCATCATTTTTAGAAGGGAAAACTCTGATCCTCAGGTTTAGTAAATCATTTGACTGCTACATCACAGAATGTCTGAGGGGAGAGAGAGCACTGCATCCCGGTTCCTTTTTTATTCATTTCCGAATAGCAGGTCTCTCTCTCTCTAGTTCATATCCTTTTCATTCACTTCATCCCTAGTTGCCTAGCAATTACAATTAGTGCTCCCACCTGACATTCGTTTCTGGCATTTTCCTTGAGCACTGCAAATGAAAGGGCAATGAAATCTTTGTTGTGGCAAGACATGTGTCCTGATCTATTCAGGCAAAATAAAATGAGACTAAAATGCTATTGTTTCATTTCTAATTTATGCCTTCTGGATTGTTGAGATGTAAGCTCTACACAGAACAATTTTGTCAAACAAAATACCAATCTGTGTCCTCTGCATGGCTTTGATCCAAGATAAAGCTTGTAACTTCAAATGCCAATGCATGTGTCAAACCCACAATCTACACTATATTTGGACAGGCATATTTATATACATTTGAAGCTTTATAAGACAGAATGATAAGGTGCTTGTTTTGGAAGCAAGTGCAGCAAAGACTAGTATTAGCAAGTCATAATATGGCAATGAAACAATCTGTTGAGGTTACTTTCAAGTGAGATCAGCTGCTGCATGTACCGCAAATCACAAATCCATTATACCTAACAGTGGTAACGTAATGTTCTATCTAAAGTCTTGGCAACATCGCTCTTATTGCTGTAATCTGGACTACTTAAATGGCTTCGTCTGACTGTCTATTTGAAATCGGCTGTGTGAGGATGATAATGATGAACTATCCAGTTATTATCTCTCATGGAAATGACGGCACAATTAGATTGTCTTGTTTCTGAGAAAGAAAAATTCAGGTGCATAAATTTCAGGTAGCCTCTTTGTTTTGAGATTCTGGATAATATTTCCTTACTTCTGTGTATAAGCAAATGTACGGCGATTAAATCTGCTACCCCTGAACTATCAAATATAGTGGAGCATTGTGACACAAAGAGTACTCTCAGTCTCATGTACTGTATATACTCACACACGATCAGAGTAAGCTTCAGACTACCCTGCATGTCTTTGGATTGTAAAGATAATCAAAGAACAAAGAGAAAATCCAAATAGTTGGAATCTAGACAAAAAAGCAATTATGGAAATAAATCTACAGGAATATTTACTGGATATTTTTATATACAATCACACACTGAATAATTAGAATATAGTATGCACACAAATTAGAATGTATAATATGAATTAATACTTATTTCAATTAATGAATTATTTTACTATTTAATTCTGCACCCTGTAAGACATCATTACATTTAAAGTATATTGTAATCTCTTGACCAATATGTTTTAAGCACTGTTAAGGACAACATTGCACTGAGCGTTAGATAGTTAAAACGCTGGAATACACTGATAGGAATGAGTCTTACATGTAACTACACCACTAATATAAAATGAAGCCCTGAAAGCCGATGCCAAAGACTGGGTGGAGGATTATTATTAGGGGGCATGGCTGAAAAGGACAGGAGACAAAGATGGCAAAATGCCAAAAGGGGCTGGCTATTAGCATAATGAATATTAGACTTGGATGGGTGTAACCCAATGGAAGGTGGGCTTGACTGAAGGGGGTCGGACAAAGTGGGCAAAATGACATTAGGTGTTGTCCTTTACCAGAAACAGGAGTGTCAAAGATCTTATCTTGTTAAGCTATGTATAAAAATGTATCCAAGCCCAGGAACAGCGGCTCGCTCTGCAGACCAAGCATGGCAGTTATTATAACAAAGGTCTACACAGGAACAAGAAGGTTTTTCAACTCTGCGTGATTTCTTGGCTTTGGATATTATTGGTTTGGGATTTTAGTCTGTGACATTATAACGGGATGTGAGGTAGTGCACTTTACAAAGAAGAATGTCAGCTTCAATAAGCACTAGTTTATCCTGACCTTTTATTCTACCATTTACAACTGACCATATTGAATATTTAAAAAAAAAAAACATGTATTCCAAGTAGGATGTATGCATGTTTGTGATATAGAAACGTGTCTTAACAATAAAGAATTCTCAGTATGACCAATAGGGAGCACTCATGAGTCAAGCCTGAACTCAAACAACTACCAACGAGGTCAAATGTTAAAACAGCAAGGAGGGTTTTTATTATAAGGTAAGGTGAACACAACAGGGATAATGTGAAGGATAACAAAAGACCTAATGGCCACAGGGCCTATCTGTAAATGCACCTGACTCTCACTACCATGGAGACTGGCTGGTTCTTGCTCAATTTCCTTCAAATAACTACTCAGATATTCTCCATACCCTTTAAGCTATGGTCACTTAGTAGTTCTCTATTGGAATAACATCCAGAATCCCAGATGCTACAGTATTCACAAGCCCTGGGCTGTATTCATGGAGCTCCTGCCTGCAACCCCTGGCCCTGCTTCACTACTTCTCCTAGACTAACATAGATATGGCTGGGTGAAGCCTATACAGGCTCTTTTTCCCAGTGAATGACAGGAGCCTATATGCACTGCACTTGTATTATGCACTGCTCCATAGCAGTTTATGTAAACATGGAAATATATAAATGGACATTCACCAATGCCCTTTTTTAATATTATTTCAGTACCTTATAAGATCTTGAGTTTTACTGCTAGTGCCCCTTGTAGGTTCTTACTTGGGTTGCTACCTACCAGTCCTTCTACACCAGTATACATTTCTCAGAGGAATGTAAATTTTACTTGAATTTTGCACTGTTCAGTAGCTCACAATCCTGATAAGCATAAAGATGTGAGTGATTAAAACATATATATACGTTGTCACGGGCGGCTGGGGGTGGAGCCCAGCCGGGACGCCTGAGGGGACCGGAGGAAGGCTGGTGCCTCCTCCCGACCACGAGGGGGCAACCGCCTTGGTTTTGTTGGTGGCCTTAGGTAAGGGGCTTGGAAGCCCAACCCTGTAGAGGCCCGTGGCCACCGCCAGGCGGTGCCCTGGTGCCTGAAGAAACCTGGAGCCAAGCACTTCCTGGAAGAGGAACAGGAACACCCGGAGGACTTCCGGTTACACAGTTGGTGCTTCCGCCACACAGGGGTGTGTCGGCGGAAGCTCCTCAGGAAGCACCTGGAGCCCATCCGGGCGTACATAAAAGGGGCAGCCTCCCTCCAGTTGGGTGGAAGTGGACGGAGCTCGGAGGAGAGGAGTGGAGGCGGTCTGAGGACTGAGCAAGGTATTGTCGTGCGGCCAGGACTTGAAGGGGTGATTGGTGCTGCGGCACTGGGTTTGTGCACTTTATTTGTAAATTAGGATTGTAAAAAAACACGTGTGTGGAGAAAGAACATGTCTACCTGTCTGTGTCCGGGCTGTACCCCACAACGTATATCTGTATATATCTTGATATATATATATATATATATATATATATATATATATATATATATATATATATATATAATATATATATCTGTCTATCTATATATATATCTATCCATATTTATATATATAGAACTATTTAACAGATTTAGATAAAATCCAATGTCTAACAGATTTAGGTTTTTCTATAATTTGCTTTTGTGATTTTGTGACTTCTCTCATTATGCTATGTATCATATTTTTCTTGCGGTACCGATTTATTTGCGCCAATCCGAGAGACACACAGTGGACTGAGGGGAGGGGAGCAGGGCACTCATCACTCACATGCCAGTCATGGGGCGTTCCTTACCTCCGCTTAGCTAGCGAATAAAAAAAACTACTTAACGGATTTAGATCAGGGTTTTTTCTCTAATTTGCTTGAACATTTTGGCTGATTTTGCAACTTCTCTCTTCATGCTAAGTATTATAGTCCGCTTGCAGGACCGATATATTCGCAGTAATCTGAGACAGAGTCTGTGGGCCGAAGGGATGGGAAGCGTGGTGTCAGGAGTAGGGAGCTCGGCAGGACCCTCCTCACTCTCCTGTTTCACTACTACGCGGGCAGAGCTAGTATGTACATGTATATATTAAAATAAAGTGGACCTGAATGATATAGGGCTAAATTAATGTGCACTAAACAGCCAGTTTCTTTTTTATATATTTATCTATATCTATGCTAATAAAAGGCAAAGCCCTTACTGACCCACTCACTCACTGACTCACTCACTCACTCACTCACTGACTCATCACTAATTCTCCAACTTCCCGTGTAGGTAGAAGTCTGAAATTTGGCAGGCTCATTCCTTACAGCTTACTTACAAAAGTTAATCAGGTTTCATTTTGAAATTCTACGCGTAACGGTCATAACGGTCAACGACGTCCGCCATGTTGAACTTTCTTATTCATGGCCCCATCTTCACGAAATTTGGTAGGCGGCTTCCCTGCGTTAACCGAAACCAATGTACGTACTTATTTCGGTGGTATGACGCCACTGTCAGCCGCCATATTGAACTTTCCAACGTCACTAATTCTCCAACTTCCCATGTAGGTAGAAGGCTGAAATTTGGTACTTATTTCGGTGGTATGATGCCACCATATTGAACTTTTCAACGGTCTTTGTTACTTATGGGGCCATCTTCAAGAAATTTGGTACGCGGGTTCCCAACGCTAACTGAATCCTACTAACATACATATATATGTCCATAGCCTGCAGCTTGGTCACCCTGTGTGGCGGGGTTGGGTCCTCCATCCCAGCGCCTCCCACGTTGTTGGCTGCATGCCTATATAAGGCCGTCTGTCGCTCCAGTCTCTACATTCCCTTCCTTGCTTCGCCACGGGATTCACGTCTCCCTGCTGATAACTACAGCCTTTTTATTTAATCCAAGGCTTCTCCGCTGTTTTATTGTTCATTTATTACGATTATAGTTATTGTGTAGGTATTTTAGACTTACTTTACATTGTTCAGGTACCCATTTCCTTTATCATTCCAACCGTACCCCCATTAACATGTCTATCGAGGTGATCACTATCGATCAAAGAACTGTCACATACCGAGTGGTTTCCATGCCCGGAGATGGCACCTACCTTTTCCATTCTCTTTGTTACATATTGCACGGCCATATCAGGCTCACTCTTGATATCTGGAGGAATATTGTGTCTTATGTATTGAATGACTGGGACAGGTTCAAGGTGTGGACTGATGACGGTACAGGAGATAATTATTCTACACAGGAGCACTAGAAGAGTGAAATGCTTAAGCCCTTCACCTATGGATCTGCATGTGAGTTAATGGCTGCCGTTGAATTGTTCGGTTGTCGCTTTCAAGTGTACCGAAATGGCCAAATATTTTACACCTTTCGACAACCGCCAATGCCTCTGAAACATCTTAGATTGACAGTTGACGATTTCAGTAGTGGACACTTTGATGTTTATGAATGTTTAAACTCTCAAAAGCTGGATGTGAAGTTATCGATGAAACCGGTTGTATACTTACAACGCTTGACAGATGCCGAATGTCTCTTCAACACAAGTCCTACAAATACTGTCATAATTGAAACAAACCATGAAACTCAAACCAATTATGACAGCAGCAATCCAAGCTGTAAGATTTGAAACAAGATTACTGTTCACATGGCCAACTGTACGTTGCATACTCAAGAGTAAGCTCAGCACACAGCTTGGTCATATTACAACCGGAGGGCCGAACTCACAATGTGGTATACAAAGAGATCCTTAACAAATAATTATTTGTATATTTTCCCTCAGTTTAAAAAGGTTTAATTTTCTTCTTAATAAAAATTTTAAGGCAGTACTTCGCTGCTGCGAAGCGCGGGTATTTTGCTAGTAGGATAATAAATATAACCCAGCCACAGGGGATGCACAAACCAGTGTGTTTCTTCATGCCGGTCCCAAGCTAGATAAATGGGGAGGGTTACATCAGGAAGGGCACCCGGTGTAAAATTTTGCCAAATCAATATGCAGACAAGCTGATTCGCTGTGGCAGCTCCTAATGGGAGCAGCCGAAAGAAGAAGAAGAAGATAGGATAATAAATATAAAGTTTTTCTTGTCACTACTCAAACACCCAATGGTTGACTCCTTTTCCACTGAGAGCAGCCAAACCGGGAAATGAATGGAAGAAGAATACAGTACTGTATGTACAGTACTCTCTGGTGTCTGGTTTTCATCTGCATATCATTCATTATACCTTTTTTGTACTGAAATTTAAATGTATAATATGTATATATTTAGCTGGAGAACTGTTGGTTAAACTTATGTTATAAACAAATCTGTGACCACAGTGTAGTTCATTAAATTGGACCCTGGGCATCGTGGCTCCCAACTGTCCTAAAGTAACCTTTTTGTTGGACACTAGTGTGGACATTGAAGTCAGAAACAATGGAAGACACACACCAATTTAAAGTAAAAAGCAATTTCTTTATTCTTGGTGAGCTGAGAGACTGCCGCACCCCTAGCTCAGTGCCACTGACTGGTCAGATCAGACAGCCTGTCCAAAGAAGGGAGTTTGCTCAGTTTTATACCAGTTTGTTTACTAAACAAAAAGAGGCAGTTCAATTTGAGAGTCACACAGAGTTTGCAAGTAGCTTAAGATGACACAGTAAATCATTACGTGCAGATGTACACGGTAGTCTTTATGGCTAGTTTTGCAAGACAGTTACAGAGACAGCACTTTGCAAAACATGTACTTCCCTATTCTTCTGCAAAATCAAGGTTACAACACTTCAACGGCTATGTGGCAGTTACAATTTAAGAATCTTATCTCAGCTGATAAAAGGATTAATGTTATACTGTTGGTTAATGCACAGCACATTCTTATTATAGCTTACATTTCGCACATAATGATCATCACACATAATAATTGGTTATACAATATCAAAGCTACCTTAAAAGTTAGTTTAGTACATTTGTCTTGCAAGAATACACTCTTACAGCTTAGTGTCTGTATTAGGTTACATTTGTTCAATTGGCTTAATTCAAATTATTCTTTCTCACCAGCTTATGATACTTTGAGAGCCAGTCAAGCATAAGCAAGAGCAGAACAATGCCTCAACTGTAAAAAAAAAAAAAAACAAGCAGAGAGGAGAGAGGCAACAACAAATTTAGGCAGAAAAATCATAAAATGTGGAACAAACCAGAAGTTTTCAAAATACAAAGGCCAGAGCAGAAACCAAAAGTCAGACAGAAAGCACAGGTCTGATAAAAGATAAAGAACACAAAAACACAAATTTCTATATTTTTGAGGCGAAACAAGGACAAAGACTTCCATATAGTCAAGACCAGCCAAAGGGCCGTAAATGGCAGCCCATCTTCCCTTTTCGTTCCTGTTGATGCTCCCATTATGGAGTTGCAGATTGGTAAGTGTTGCTAGGCTACAGATTGTGACGGGTGGCAGCATGTAAAAGGAGGGGCTGGCGCACTATCCAGGTCTCACCCAGTTAATTATAAATCTGATACATTTTAAAGAAAAAATTGTAAATTATTTACAAGTTAGGCAGATCTGTCCTTTGGTTGTGCAGAGCAGCTCTAACATGGGATTTAGACTGAGAATCCAGTTTTCACTTTGAAGATTTAGTTGCAATGTTTAATTTTTAATTGTTTAATTCACTCATGTTTCAGTTGGAGTGCAAGATGAAAACTTTGCAAAGACGTTTTTTAAAAGAATGATCATTTCAATCAACATATATTGTTATAAATGCAGAATAAACCCCACAAGATTATAGAACTGGCCTTAATAACAGTAATTATGGTAATTATTATTCTAGCCTGAATAAACTGTTGTTTCTGTGAATGATGTCTTCACTACTGCTCTTAATCCTTTCAAAGCTTTTTAAAATTACAATAAGGATGACAAGCAAATATACTGGTGAAGTTAAAAAATATCTAATTTTCCACTGAAACATATTAAAAAGATAAACAGGTTGTTTTACATTTATTGCTGGAATTAAGGAGTGTTCTCTTTTTTCGATCAGATGAATCAGACCAGAAGAAGATTAAATTTGGTTGGAATTTAAATACAGCAGTTTGTCAGTCACTCATTTTCTAACCCGCTTACTCCTGAGCAGGGTAATGGTGGGTGCTGGAGCTAGCACAGGGCATAATGCAGGAAAAATTCCCTAGACTGGACGCCAGTCTATCGCAGGGCAAACACAAACAACAACCCTCAGCCACGCTATTTACCAATTTAGTGTCACCAGTCCACCTAACCTGTATGTCTTTGGACTGTGGGAGGAAACTGGAGCTCCCGGAGGAAACCCACGCAGACACGGGGAGAACAAGCAAACTGCACGCAGGAAGGACCCAGAGCATGAACCCTGTGATGCCTTACATCAGTTTGTGTTTGACAAAAAGAATAAAAAGACACTGTGATCTCTTTGTGGTATGCAGATAAATGCAGAATATACATGCAGAATGTATATTCTGCATGTATGCATTAAATGCTGTGCGCACAATAAGAGTCTGTTTCATTTTTATAGTTCAGTGAATACACTCTTAGGAAGGTGACTATGATGACAAGATAGCTGCCATGTGATTATTATGAACATATGCAAAATGCACAATATTCTCTGGGTTGTCTGGTATTAATGAAGATAAAAATGATAGATTAACGAGTAGTATAAAGAGATTTGTTTAAGTGTCAGCCACTTTCAGCCTTTCAAGAAGGAGAAAATCTGTTTCATCTGTGTGATGGCATGTTAGAAAAATGTTCAGGTCTGACAAAGCTTTTCAAAAAAGTAAACTTCAGGCTAGGAAACTTAGTAGACATTAGTAAGTGGCATCATTCTTTAGTCTATATTAAAAACTAGGGGGCTGCCCCCTGCTCGCTGTGCTCGGCAATCCCGTGCAGGCCTTACGTGCTACTCATTTCCTGGATCTGCCACTTGCGACGAATCGTGCTGTGCTTTTGAATAAACATGAATATCAACTCTGTCTTTGATATCGAAACTATTATCGCTGACAATTCTTCACATGTTGGTTAATTATACAGTATATGCGAGTGTGATCTTTCAGATTCATATAGAAATCCAAGGAAACTTCTTTGTCCATGTTTTTCAGATAAATTTTGTGTAAAGTGCTTTTGGATGTATGGATTTTTATCCATTATTGTATGTCCGATCGTTTAACTCATTTTGATTCTATGTTGCATTGTTTCTCTGTGATCATAAATATAAACCTGACCATTTTGTGATTTCTTTGACATTAAGCTTGTAGTAGCTTTAATTGTTGCGGGTTCGACAGATTCTCATAGCGTATGGTCCTGAATCGTGTAAATCTACATTTTGAGCATTGTATGATGCGAACGCAAACAGATTATTGTAGATGCAGATATTTTGCCTGTAGTGTTTGTGGATTTCACTTTCACCAAATCTTTTAATTCTCACAGAAACGCCTCTTCATTGAGAAGTAGCAGTAGTTGTCCCTGATGGCAACATGAATTCACCAATCTACAACTCTCCAACTTAAACTTTAAAGCCAAACAATATCTACATACTTCTGTCATATCACCTATGTCCATATATTTGATCTGTTTTTGCCGTTCCGTTATTTCACTGAGTAATAATTTCCATTTGTCAGCGTTAATGCGATCTTTACTATCAGTTTTTTGAGACTTTTGAATTGTAGTACTTTCCTCAACTGACAACAGCAGTTGGTAGCATGTGGTGTAAGTAGTGGAGTAAGTAGAAGGGGTATACATTTAACATGTGTATAAATGAGAGGGAGGTCAGTGGAATGGTGAGGATGCAGGGAGTAGAGTTAGCAAAGGTGGATGCGTTTAAATATTTGGGATCAACAGTACAGAGTAACGGGGATTACGGAAGGGAGGTTAACAAGAGAGTGCAGGCAGGGTGGAATGAGTGGAGGAGAGTGTCAGGAGTGATTTATGATAGACAGTTATCAGCAAGAGTGAAAGGGAAGGTCAACAGGACGGTAGTGAGACCAGCTGTGGCTGTGTATGTGACAACAATCTGCTGATTTCTTAATCCTACCAGAACATCCTGTGTATGACATCAACCTTCTCCTGTTTTTGTGTTGTTCACTTGATCTTTGTCTGGTTTCCTGATATTCTTGGACAGGTTTCTGACATTTTTATACTACTACAAAGATACAGTAGATGATATATTTTAGTGTTGAAAGCATATAAAACACTTCAAACACAATAACTATATTAATCCCAATGACTAAGTGACTCCTAAGTCTAATTTTTCTTCCACAACTCTTATGTAACAAGGCCTTAGAAAAAACTTCATTTGGTGCTGATGACACTTACAAAGCATCTGCAAAGTGGTTATTAATCTGTGCAATATGGACTAGTAAAAAAACTTCATTTAGAATAGTCAGAAGCGGCTTAACTGAGACATATTTCTCTTGATAATGCATATTTAAGAATGAGATTTGTGATTCCTTCATATTTTTAAGTCATTTTTCCTGTCTCTCAAAGGTTCTTAATATGCTACAATGCACAAAGATGAATAACCTATTTACTTATTCTTTATAAGTATAAACAAGTCCAAAAGAAGCCTTTGTTAAGGTCTTATATTACATTATGAGTAATAGATCCATTTTTGTGGAACCTTAACTAAAGGTGTTGCCAAAAGTTTACAATGATACATCTTAGTTCAAAAGTTCAACTAAGCTACAGTCCTCAAAAAAGGAACTTATTACCATGGTTTAACAGATTAGTTAGAAAAAGTCTTTCATAATTTTGTCAATTGTCTAAAGTTTAAATGTTATTGTGAGGTAAGGTGGCTTATGTTCTTAACAGTCTTCCATCCTAGGCCAAGGCAGAGCAAAGAATTCAATATTTCTATTCTATAATAGCTTAGCGAAAAAATAATAAATAATAATAATAAATAATCAGCAGACACAACAGTATTATGTTATAGGTAGGTACGTTGACATCAAGTTCAAGATTATTGTCACATGTGCAAATTCTTACTTCCATGTCTGACCAACATGTGACACATTGTCACTGTATGGTGTCATTATCAGATACTGTAAATAGTCAGGCATGGACCTTACCTTCAAATCTGGGGGTTCTTCCTTCTCCAAAAGTGATTTGCTGAAAAGGTAGTCTGAAAATCAGTCAGGAATATCCTGTTCTGCGAATGACTCTCAATAATTGTGCATTTCGCAGCACATGAATTTTACTGTTCATAAAAGACCAAGCATTCAAACATATTTGTAAACTTTCATTAACAGCTGTCCCCATGTCTGACCCCACTTGCATAAGGCTGTGAATAATTTGCTACTCTCTGGTCCATAATTAAGCAGTGTGGTTCATCAAATGGACATTAGACAGATGTAGTGCGCAGGTTATGATGGCAGTTTGGTTCAACCATAGCAGACATTCAGGGGTATAACTATCATGTGTGAAGGGTGTGACATCACTTGGGCCCTAGTGTTTGGTGGGGCCCAGCATCACATGGAAATTTAAAAAAAAATCTTCAAATAAATCAATATTATATACAAAGGAAAAAAAGAAGGCCAAATATTACTCAAGTAACCCAGAATTGATCTGGACTCGTTTTGCGTGCTTTAAAATAAAACATAATTAGTCTTAAACCAAACGTAGTCAGCGTGAATATGGTTCCGAATGCATCCTTACGTGGTTTCATAATCAGTTATTTCAGTCAACAATTGCGTGTGACGGTAGTGACATTTTAAAACTAAAGTGGTCAGGTAACCTGTGATAGTCTGTTACAATGTGAGGTTGATTTGAATTAATTACTCTTCTAGTCGAAAGTAGTAAGTATAACTTTTATAACATGTTTGAAATCATAGATACAAATATGCATGTAAGTTATGTTATGAGTATGGCATTTTGCATATGTATAAATATAGGTAACTGAAAAGTAAGGGCAGATTCATAATAAATACATCAAGCATGGCCATAAAAAATCTTGCTTGTTTATTTCATCTGTTTATGAATCAGCAGACTTCATCACAATAAAAACTCATATGATTGCAGCTACTGTATTATGCAAGACATCTGTACTGCATGTGTTTTGCTGTTAACTATGCCAATGACAGTTTTTAAAGGCTGAGCGGTCATTCAGCAAGCTGAAACTTATTAAAAATCTGCTAGGTCCCAGACTAAACTCATAAGCTTAGCTCTTTTATCAATAGAGTCAAGAAGAACTAAGCAACTAAATGTTAAGAAAATAATACACAAATTTGCCAAATTAAAATCCAGAAAGAGGAATATATATTAAAATTACTTGTTTTTCTTATTTTTTTCTATAGTGAAATCCACCTTTAGTATGCAGTACAGTTCCTTTTGGATCATTTCACTTTTTTGTATCATATACAAATGACATAATTATAACGATACTTCTTTCTAAAGTTACATCATTGCCAGTGCTACAGCAGTATTGTGTATTTTTGATCAATGTCACTTCATTTGAAAACATTAAATATTTGACCACAGTGATTCCCTTAACGTACACATACTGATACTGCATACTAAAAGTGGGTTTCCTATAACTTCAACATGCAATAAAAATAATTATTTTTGTGATGATTACTATCAGTATTGGCAATATATAATTTTACAATAAATGTTAAAAAGCATTGTACTACTCGTATACAGTATATATAAACAATTACGTGGACCATTTCATAAATGATGCACACATTGGTAGCAATGTGAAGTGGGCAAGGCAATCCCAGTGCAAATTTCTAGTTAAAGACTTCAGAAATCAAATTGTGTGTTAGTTACATTATATAGTTATATTTTTCCTGTTTGAATAAAAGCCATGCAAAATGTTTGATATGCATATATGTATATTGATGTACCTAATCCTAGGGGCCCCATTAAAAACTTTCACACAGGCCCCATTCTGTCTAGTTACGCCCCTGGAGACATTCTCCTAAAAATATTAACAAATAGCATATGGCACAGGTTCAATGGAAAGGTTCAGTACCAAAGCTCAAAGGGCCTGGTGTACTTCATGTGGATAAACAGCAGAAGAATATGTAAAAAAAAAAAAGAAAAGATAAAAAAAGTGTGACCCTGCTACATAATAAAAAAATGTACATATTTTTTGTTTGATGTCTCCCACTTCTTTTTTACTTGAAGATTTAAGCAGAATGTAATCAGTACATCTGAGGACACCTAAAGACAGTTTTCAGATTTGTTAATTACTGCTGTGCAGTTTTTAATTTATTGATTTCAACTTATCACACATGTGTGTCTGTGGATCACTCTCCTGGCTCATCTGAGAAATGTACTACCACCCTGGGGTTGAGAGGGGGTGATGGCACTGAACTTTTCCTCTTTCATGCCCCCCGCTGTACTGAGAAGACGCCCAGTGAGGTCAACTGACTCCGCCCTTTTCAGTCTGCAAACCTAAAAATCACAAAGCCATGGGAAGGAGGTGTTCCATTTTGGATAGAACGTAGCACAGGACAGAGCTCCAACTTGCTGACCTAAAACAGCAGAACTGCCAAGTCTCTTTGTGTTTTGATCTTTTCTGTAGCATTTGCACTCATAGCAGACATTTTTGTTTATTTTGATCCACTTGGATTAAATGGGGATACCCGGGTTAGAGCACCAATCTTTCTTTGTGGATCATGCAGTCCTTTACTCAACCACAAGGTCAGTTCTCTGTTTGTTATGGCAGAAATATTTACCAGACAGAACATAGGTGTTTTGCTAACAAAATGTTACAAAAACCCTATGGATTTTATTGAAAATATTTGGAGATATTTGGAAGTAAATATATAGTGCATAGAGAGCGATTTTAGACACATACCAATAAATATGTGAGTTTTATTGAATTACGTACAGAAAAAGAACCTCATCTCATCTTCTTAACTGCTTTCCTGGTGAGGGCCTTGGCTAGAAAACCAATCACCAGTGAAAATGAGTCGAGAGTGATGTTCTTATTTCTCTTGTGAATTTTTCACAAATTGACCTATGACTGTACAGGCTGCATCTTATTGACTAGACGAGTGAGGTGAGTAAGACAAAGAGAAACATCGCTAACAATAGACATATGATAGGTCCATTATGTGGAAATTATTTACTGGAAGCTTCCAGTCCTGAAGTTGTATTGCAAAATAATATTATTCCATTATAATTCCGTTCTGCTTCGCAGAATAGTTGTTTGATGTTCAAAGGAATATTAATATAACCTTATGAATATTCATATACATAGTTGTAAGGAAGCGGAAATAGAATTACAGGAAGCCAATAGTTAGACAGCATGTTTCACGATTAGTCAGTGTTAGTCCCATCGAAGCAAAGCCTGCAAGTATTATTTTAAGTTAATTTGATAAATATAGAGCAAAGTTATATTGTTTATTTAAATCAGTAATTATTTGTATTTTATTTCTTTTCAGTTTCACTCTAACTTCATTAAATCGAATTAAAATTGGAGCAAGGCACTATCTCCTGAAGGATGAGAACAGTATAAATTCAATTGCTTTTATCTGGTCCTGTTTAGGAAATGAGTTGAGATGTTGGCAATGAAGTTTTGTTTTTGGTCCTGTTGCCATGTCATGTTTTCTGTGACGAAAGAAGTATTGAAACTAGAGACTAGATCTACACTTCAGTTGACAAGAACGTCAAGAAATGCATCTTCCGTTTTTTGTCTTTTATTTCAGTTGTTGTTCAAGCAGAGTCAATTCGGGATGCTAAAGGTTTATGCATCATGTCCAAATTTACGCATCTGTGTTGGTTAAGCAGGTTGCGGTGGACTTTGTGCTTCCTTATCAATCATTAGGAGTGAAAGCTGAGTTCAGCCATTCCCCTATCCATGAAAAGCTCTACATTGGACTGTTATGAGTTGGTGTGCCCTGTGCTGCACTGCCATTGCTTTTCACCGTCTGCTGTCATTAAGTTGTCACTTGTCTACCAAAAGAATGTAGTGCACCTTCACTCTTAGCGTTCTTCTGCTTTGATTTTTTGGATGAGCCGGTCCCACAACCTCATTGTAAACATCAGTTCACATCTGTGTTCTATTCTTGGGCCTCTTCACCATACACCTTTTACCTCTATACATCACTTAAAGACACATTTGGAAGATTAAGCACATTCTCCTTTGTATACAACATCATGGTTCACAAGGTGTCATCTCAAGGATACGTGTTATTTTACACATAAATGTCACAGATGTGCTCTAAATAAAAGAGTGGGCCAGCGCATCCCTATTCAGCTGAGTGCTCCCGCGTTCTTATTGTTGGTTTCCTTAGAAGGCTGTTTTTGTTTTTTTTTTCTTTTATTCAGTACAGTAACATGTGCTATTCAACCAAATCAATATGTTACCACTTACTAATCTTTCTTCAGTGGCCAGCTCTGTGAAGGGGCTTCTTAAATGTGTGAAAATCCAGTCACTTAAATGTGCTGTACCATCATAATGGGATTTATCAGATATAATCCTCGGAAAGAAATCTCTGGGCTCAGGCTGTATGGCCAGTTCATTAATTGTGTACAATCCGGTGGAGGGGATTAAGACGCATTTGCTGCCTCTGTCAGTTGATGGGATCAGTGAGTGAGCCATTAATGTACAAAGCGGCAGGACAGCACACTGCTGGGTTGGAAATCATCCCACCATTATTTCAGAATATGGACTTAAAAACAATTTTTATGGACTGATTTTTCCAATTCTATTTTAAACACAGTGGGGAGAATTTTATTTGACTATCCTTAGTGCTGAATGGAGCAGCATTTACAATGTTGAGTAAAAATCCTGCTTGTCCTCCCACACGTAACCAATGTCATTTCATGATATGAAGCGTGTTTTTTTACTAGCATAATAATAATTAGTTATGTGACCTCCAGGGGCTGTAACAGCACCCCAAACCCTCGACACAACTAACAAAACAACCTTTCAACGCTCTTCCAGAATAATCCCACACAGCACACTACAACAATAAGAATAAAAGTCTTCCTCTTTTTCTGTCCTATTCCTCTTCTTCCAAGTAAATGTTGTCCTGTGCCTCCCGACTCTGACTTACTAAGGTGAAGCAGATCTGTTCCTTTTATGTAGGACTTGTCCTGACACCAGAAGTGCTCGCATGGTCCGCTGGAACCACTTTCTGGTCATGTGGAAGTTCCACAAAGTAAGCTTCACAGATTCCTGCAGCACCCCTGGTGGCACCTATTGAACCCAACGGGGCCCTCATGCCTGACTACCCTTCCTAGCATGCCCTGCAGGAGTCCGTATGGGTGCCATAGAGCTGCTATCTCATGTCTCAGGGGAGCAAATTGTTCATATATTTTATCTCCCTCTGTTCTACCAGCATAATTTCCTCCAGGCTGGGCAAGGGTCCTCAATTGGACCCTTCTAGGATATCAGCATCTTTACTACATCATTGGTACATTCTGTCCATTTCATGGTTGGGGAAGGGAACATCCTGCCTTCGTCCCTGTCCCAGTATTGGCTTGGTTTCCCAGCCAGGTAAGGAACCTTAAACAATCCTGGCCTGGTCTTCAGCCCATCCTTGCCATCCTTTTCAGTTATTAATATTTACATTTTTATAATCAAAAATGAGAAATGTTTCAATGTGTACAGTTTTGTAAGCAAAATGTGCAATTTTGCACTACGCACAAGCCACTTTGCATCTCTGCCAATCACGTTGTGTAGAGGGGGGGCTGAACGCACCCCAAAGTGACGCGGTCGCTCATTTGAAACCCCCTCTTAAACAGTGATACAATGGGAAACAAATAATACCGTTTTTTTTTACCTCCTCTTTGCTCAATCAGCTGCTGGCTTGCTGCTGCTAATGTGCCAAGTGATCTGCATTTTGTGCGGCGCTACGAACATTTAAAAGCCTGTACAGCAGCTGTCCTACTCTTTGTCTTTTATTTCCGGCCCCGGGCATGGTTAAATGTCTTGGCACAAAGTCTCGTCTCGCGGGACATGAGTTCTTGATATTTTTTAGTTTATTATTTAAAGACGGAATTAGAATCTGAAAACCTAACGACATCACATTAACTCTTTGAGGGTTGAATATTTTTTCCGAAAAACATAGTTTCTGAAAAGCAATGATTTCACACAGAAATCAACATATAACATCTGTTGCTGCATGCTGCGGGTGCCAGTTTGCCAAGAATGTGTGGCAGACTTGCTGCCAGGCTGTCTTCGCATGGCTGGGGGTGGCAGCGGTCACGGTCGCACTGCATTGCAATATGGCTTCTACCTCTTACCATTGTTAAGTGGCAGTCCTCCTGGCAAACATTGTCAGTACAACAATTAGCTGGGGACCAGTCCGCTCAAGCTGGAACCTCACATTCGTTTTTCGATCACTTGTATCAAAATCGGAGTCCTGCAAGTCATAGTCCAGTTCAGAGATAATAGGCAAGACGTCGTCCACAGAGTATTTTGCTTTAAGCATTTGCTTTGATCTCTCACTATTATGTCAGTGCCATTTTTGCTCTTGTTTGCACCTTACTACTCACACGAGCGCAGAAAATCTCAGTCAAACCAATGAAGCTAACTTTCCTTCTTAAAACGAGAGTCCAACTAAAACATAACGGTTTGTTTTGGCACGGTTTACAGTTGATTACCCTCGTCAACTCCTCCTTTTGACAAAAGTCGACATCAGCCCTGAAAGAGTTAAAGTTCGATAAATTCTGAAAAGAATGATACCAAACATATATACAGTATGTAGGTTTTAAAATAAGCCTGATTTAAAGTGTGACAAAAAACGGTACATAAAAATGTCACATAAAATTGTTGCACCAAATGGTTGCACTTTTAGGCTTAGGATTTTATATATATAGAGTAGATATAGTATAAACTGAACTGGTTGATTGACTGTGCCAGGGATGTAAGTGGTGAGTCCAGGCCCAGCACCAACTATATTACTGCTTGCAGGGCTGCCATACTAAATTTGATCAGATTTTCTTGTATGTGCAGAGTTAGATGGTATTGGATGCTAAGCAGTTAAGTTGCTGCTGATCTGTGTGAACATTTTTAGTGAAGTACTTAATATTGTCAAAATGTCAGGACCACCAGCTCAGAGAAAATAATATGCCAATGATATATTACAGGCAAACTATATTTATTATTTCTCTTAACACATTTTATTATTAGTAGGCTATCAGGCCTATGGAAACCAAGTTTATTGTCAAACATGCTATAATGTTATCTTTCTCTAACATTTTATTTTAGACATTTAGACAAGATTTCTAAGCCACATGTATTTTATATAATATAAAAAGGATGAATGGAAGAGAGAAGGATTTACCCAAAAAGATTTCAGCCTCTTTTCATCGTTCAAAATCATGATTCATATGTGCGCACTGTTCCCATGTTGTGAGTTCTTAAGCGTTGCATTCACATTTCTTTCCACAGGGTGGCAGGGATGTGCACCTGTTTGACAGCCTCTAGGTTTACTGACCAATTATAATAACATACCGCTCTGAACTTGCTTAATCCAGTTCACGGCTCTGTACCAAAATTAGTAATGCCGTGTTATTTAGAATGCTTTGTGAAATATGGGCTCGTGAATATGATGGGATCATTGTATCAACTTAATACGCATGTCTGCCTATTACATTTTCTATAACATTAACACCCAATATTTTTAGCAATCTGGAATAACTGCAGAAAATGAACCAAAAAACAAAATTATGAAATACAGTCTCATTGCCATTTTTCCTTTGCAGATTTAAATACTGGCTATTGCAATTTAGGGGTGACCCTCAAGAGTAATATTGTCCATAATGTATTTATCTGCACTGCTAATTTAAAAAATAAAAAGCATGATATCTTATATATTTTGGATCACATACGTTGCATACTATTTTGTCTTATTGTATATAAGTGAGTAAATGAACATAGACATAGAGAGGTTAGGAGCTCATTGCCGCACCCACCACATGACAAGACAGCTCACGATCCCAGATTAGGACCTGAGTGCAGCCATGCAATGAGTGACTCCTCAGCACCACACTAGTTCAGATGGAACTGAACCAGTGTGTTTTTTTATGGTGGCTGGGGTGCCAATTCTGCCACCAACCCCCAGGATTTTCCCTACCGGTTGGAGGGCCTACATGTAGGGCTAGATGCAGATTAACGTCATATCCAGGACATTGTTCACATATAAACAAATCTGAAGAATATTAAATGATGCCTTTAGAGAAAAGCAGTGTTGGATGAGTAAACTGTAAGAGAAAAAAGTAAAGGAAAGGAAAAGTTAGTTAGTTAAAGGGAAAATATAAGGATAGGAAATTTGTGAAGGAAAACAGTTAAACTAGGAGAATTGATGAATATTTACTTGTCATTATTGTCTAATACGTATTAAAGGGGAAGCTCACACACATACTGAAAACTCCCAATACAATTATTATATACAATACTTATACAAAAAGAAAAAAGCAGCAACCCTCACAACATTTACCATATGCACCCATTCGATATGAAAGCCGCTCTTATTGAAACACGTCTGCAATATTCTCTTTACATGAAGATTGTGTATCATTTTTCATTGTAATTATCTGGTTACTTGAAAATAAAGTCACATTTTCAGTCTGTTGGGGCGCATTCTGGCAATCTAAATTCTTGTCTAAAAAACAAATGCTGTATATCTGTTCTCTTGTAAGTCGGAAAGAAGACTTAAAAATTAGACTCTCCAGAGTCATCCTGTACAGCAAAGTTTTGCTGCCTACACAGTACAGTAATTGACGCTTAGATATCAGTATCTGGTGGGCAGTACAGGCAGGTGTTTAAAGTTGGTAAAGGAATTTAGACCACTGACGTTAATATAGCAGTAGTTTCTGTTGTAGCATTTTCTCTAAGCCTAGCAGGCTGAACCTCATCACACAATACTCATCAGTGAGTTAGTATAGCAAACTCTTCTATGTTAGCAAGAAAACATTAAAGAGAAGCATGGGAGGACTAGCTCTGCTCTTCCCCAAAAGTCACAGAAAGATGTAAAAGTATTAAAAGTAATGAATTACATCCAACATCATTAGAGTGAGGAGGAAGCCCCAGCCTCAGCCCTGGCCCAGCCAAAATAATCTTCAGAATTCATTGAAAATCTTCCAGTTAAAGGTCAATGTAGAGAGGTAAGTCAAAGTGTTATGCCATACAGCACAGATACAGAGTTGTCCTCAGTTTTTGTTTTTCTCCACAAGGTTTAAGGAACTGGAAGCATCATTGAACAAGTATAGTTATATGGAAACAGAGGTAAGGAGTACATCAGGTAAACTCATTTTTGGAATTCTTATTCATCATGCCGTCTGAGAGTAGCAACATTTTACCTGTTGGTTGGGTAATGCAAGAAAGAGTTTCGCTGTACTCTTTACCCATGAACATATTACTACCACTGTTAGATACCATTACAGTGTGCACTCTCAGACCATACATTCCTTGGTGTCTAAGTTAAAACAGCAGATGTGAACTGATGACTGCTATGAAAAACTCCAACAAGAAAAAATATGAGCACCTTATTAGATGAGTTTTACTGGAAAAGATTACATTAGTGCCTATTAGAATGGTCAATCTTTATAAATTCTGGGTTCCCTGCTGTCACAGAATCATACAAGAGGACGGCCATCAGATCAGACACTGATGTAGAAGTGAAGGTCTCAAGATGGCTGTGAATGAATAGCAGGAAACCTTAATCAAGTTAGGAATGTCCTAGTGTTGGGTCATTTGAGACATGGTGTCTGATGATGAAAGAAAATGTTATATCACTGATAATGTGTCTAAGTACATCCAAAGATGAATGTTTTCATGTATTTAAATTTGGCTGAAAATAAGTAGAAAGAACATATTTTAAAAATTAAATCTCACAAACATTTAGGGGCCTTATACATAATAGCCTATATTTATCAAAAATACTGGGAGATTCTAATGGGCTGGGTCCCAAGTTATGATGTGTTACTCACGTAATAATGAAGCAAAATAAATACAGTGCATACCTTGATAGATGTGTAAATGATCCAATCACATTCAATGTTGGAAATGGTCGCCTTCTTCTTGCAAACACAGATCGACACGGCACTCCATATTGGCAAAGGTATCCTCAAGCATTGTAGGGTTGATAGCAGCAGTTTCCTGTTCAATGTTTCAAGGTAATTGTTCCAGTGTGCGAGGCTTGTTCTTGTACACTTTTCCTTTAAATGCTCCCCAAAGGAAGAAATCAATTCAATTTGTTCCATCTTCCAAGCTGGCGTGTGACAGGTTGCCCCATCTTGCTGGAAATAACCTACACCTACACCGATCTCACTGTCATCCAGTTCAGTCACAAATAAGTTTGTACATTTAACGAGGAATTCTGTGATCTTTATTTTTTTTTTAGGTTGCTTCATTATTAAGACAATAATACATTAGAACTCGGAGCCTTGCCCATTAGAATCACCCAGTATAATATAAAGCCAACCAACATGCAACATGTTGTCTCTTTCCAGCACTATGATTAACTAGATTGTAATAAAAATGCATAACTTTATTTCAGTTTAACTATTATTTACTTCATTTAAGCAATATTCCCCACTTCCCTTGACAAGAAACATGCAACAAGCTCCAAAAATTGAAACCTTAGTGACACGTAGTCTCTTAAACCTTCACAAACCTTAGAACAAAGAGGCTCTGCATGAATGAGCTTTGTCATGTCACAGCCACACCAAGAAGGCCTACCACTCAGAATTTGAAACACTGATACACTGATGTAACTTATGAAATATTTAAGATTTTTTTAAAATTTATTCTTGGACTCTTTCTTTATTTAATTTAATAAAACAAATTAAACTAACTCAGTGTTGCTTATTTTTGGTCTTGGTGTTATGCTTCATTCTGGGTTCTCACCCTGGCTGGGCTTCAGGTTTTTCATTTATGTTTGTTTTGTCCCTTTTTATGTTAATATTGTTGATTATTTAGTTTCATAATGTCTATGTATCTTTTTCCATGTGCCATATGTTCTGTGGGTGGTCCCCCAAGAGGTGGGGACATTTGTCTATCACTTTTAAAGGACTGCCCTTGGCCCTGTAAAGGCTGAGGAAAACCCACAGTCCCTTGTGGTTCATTGACTGTGCTACCATTGGTGAGTTTTCTGGAGTTTATTGCTCCTTTTTTGATCATTGTTTTTCTGGATTTTTGATCTCTGTGTTCTGCCTTTTGACCATTCTTTGTATTCTGTATTGGGACTTTGTTTGCTGCAGGATTGCCATTTTAGACAACTCCTTTTGCCTTTTTTGCATAATAAATATTTATAAAGATTCTCATATTACTGGCCAGGTTTTGATAGTTTTACTCCCTCTAGTAGGCCTTTGTGAGTGATTTCTGGGATTTATTGTGTTTAGGAAACGGAAGTCCAGGACACTGGGGTTTTGGTGGTTCCCCACTCCTGTTTTGTGATTTGTGTAGGCCTCAAGCCTTTTGAGAGTTTAAGTCTTTTTTTTCTCTGAGGCCTAAAATCATAACAGTCTTAAATGTAGTCCATTAGATAATGTTATTTTTATGATTTATTATTTTATTATTATTTAAATGTGTTTTAATTGTGAGTAATATTATAATTAATGTTGCAAATTTGTTTTTTGTTTTTCTAAGGAGCAACACCATTTTGTAGCTTTGTATGAATGTGGCTATCAGAAACCAAGGAAATGGTTATTGACCTTCTACAGCTCTGTTGAGCTGGTAACTTCACTTCAAAAGAGGCCTATCAATGTAACAAGCTTATTAAAAATACAGGATCAGTTATGGGATGCAGTCAGGACCCCATGGAGGTAGTAGCAAAGAAGAGCATTTAGACAAAACTGAGTGCCATTATGAACAATGCTGCACATCCTCTCTCTGACACAGCAACACTGAGTACTTTCAGCAAAAGGGAAAAAATCAGTTAAGAAACGTTACTGGGGTTCCTGTGTACTATCAGCAATATGTCTGCATAATGCCTCACTCTGACTATGACTGCCATGTCAGTAGGTTTCTTTCTTTTTATTTTTTCGTCCATTTTAGTCATTCTGGTGTGTGATCAGACCATAATGTGTATGAGTATATTTATGTATCTACCTATTTATTTGTTTATTTAGAGAGCTTCTGTAAAATGCCAAATTTGCCGTGGGGACAAATAAAGTTCTGTCTATGCTGTGTGTGGCAATGATGCCCTTTACCTGTAATGTGGATCTGGCATATGACATCATCATACTGCTGCTATTTAAGATGGAGGCATGTTCCATCCATGGGAAGAATTCTGTACTTGGACAACCTTGACATTTTCATTTAGAAATGTTGATGCTGAATTTTTTTGTAGTTTCTTTGTGTTTTGACGAATGTCTGATTAAAGACTTTACTTTTCATTTTGGCCTAACAGAAAGTCTTCTTTTCCTGATCAATTTTTCTATTACTTTTAGCCTTTTTAAATTGACAAGTTCATCCTGGCAGATCACTCACAGTGGTAACTGTGCCAAGTGTTTCCTGTGGTCCCTCACAGAATATTGGGCCGCTCTGTCTTGCAAAACAGCTTCAGATGAGTGAGGATTTGAAGTGTGAACTGCTCATTTCAGATCCCACCATTACATCTCCGTGGGGTTTAGGTCTGGGATATTTAAAATATCTTTTCCTTTACCTAGGCTAATATTTGTGGGTTTCATATCATGTTCCTGCTGCCTGATCCAGCTCAGTCTTGACTCATAGACAGATGGCTTTACATTAGTCAGGAGAATCTACTGACACACAGCGGAATTCATATTTCCTTTAATGATACCAAGTCACAGAGTTTATACAGCAAAGCATCCTCCCCAGACCATGACAATTAGTTTGAGGTGCTTACCATGAAATGTAGGAGTTAGATAGGACGAAGTACATCTTGGCCAAAACATTCTACTTTGAAAATCTAGCAGATACATATCATGCCTTTTTGGCAATCTGAGATGAGTAGTTAGGGTCTTATTAGCAAACTCTGGTTTAACAGAGCAAAACACAGCATATCATAACAAGTGAGAAATCTCTCAGGGCCCCAGTCCTCTCTCTTTAGCATCTTCCTATGGAGAGGCTGCTTGCTAACTCATTACCTTGGACTTTTCTTATAACTCAATGGAGTAAAATTCTGTGCTTTGACTGTAGGACCCCCCGTTTGCAGCCAGTATGTTCATGTGAGAATGAAAAATAGAGAAGAATGGCGCCCTGGGTGGCATGGGTGGCGCCCAGTGACAATAACATAACCTGCTTCATTCAATTCAGGGCTGAAATACATCAACTTTCTCTTTTCTGGAGATTTTCAGTAAATTCATTTGATTACAACATGGTGATTCAGGTCCTGCCATCTGTGTGATGACAACCAAAATACTCAGACATTTGAACTTAATTTTCCTTAAAATTCAATGGTGTTTGTGATGGGGCAATAGCCTATACATATTGTGGGACCTCAGCTTTGATTAACTTCGATCAATTCATCTCTGTCTCCAATTTTTTTTAATCTTGTATCTCCATTTGAGGTTGCTTGGAGCTGGTGCCTACTGTTAGGTAGGAACTAACACAGGGTGAGAACTGCAGTCCATCTTAGGGCACGCTCACATATATAGTCACACTCATTCATGCTAGAGCAATTTACAATTGCCAACTAACCCAACATACCTGCATGACTTTTTAACCCATGTAGATATGGAAAGAATGTGCAAACGTTATACAGGCAAATTCACACACTGGAATGTCTGTCTCTCTGTTCCTCAGTATCTCAGGCCGAGTATTTTCATTCCCAGTAGTGAGCCTTCACCCCAATTCACCTTCAAAATACGGAATGTTCTTTTATTATTTGATTTGTACTCTTGTTTGCTTTGTAAAATAGCCTTGTGACAGTGTGTTCCTTGTAGGGAGCTCCCTTCCTAGAGAATATCATCACTAAGCAGTTAACAATTTCATTATTATGATCATGTTTGAAAAAAATGGATCTTGGACATGTGAAGGACTCAGTTTTGACCAGGAAATGAAAGTCTTTCAAATAGGGACAAACAAAGCACAAGTCACAAAGCAAGTAAGAGTATAAAAAGATTACCAAGCCATCAAAACCAAAACAAAATCCAAAAAACATAAATGCTCGGTTCTAGCCTCACCTACACTAGGTCTTCCCCTCAGTTCTTTAAAGCTAATCCATATTTAATTATGGCTTAATGATGATGTCATGAATCATAGCCATGTGATGTCACGTATCATGTCCATATAATTGGACATTGTGGCGGACGGTCGGCAGCTTATCATGGCCGGGACACCCCTGCAATGGAAGGATGGGGAAAGGCAGCTTTTTCAGGACACTGCCTCCCCCAAAATGCTAGATGGCAGCTTCCCTGGGATCTGCCAGTGCCCCGGATTCCCGCGGGACATCCTGGAACTTGGAGTTCTGTTGTGTAGTCCCGTTGGGTGCCATGGGTGCCGTCAAGGGGAGCTGTAAAGAAGCAGAAGGACTCATGTCGTATTTGTGGCCCGGAAGTACTCCCAGGTCATGAGAACGGGAATCCCGAAGTACTTCTGCGCTGAAGAAAATCCAATTCTATGTTGTGACCAAGAAGTGCTAGCAAGTCACCTGAGTGCAATGAGAAGCACGTCCGGGTCAAGGACTATATAAGGGACTGTTGGAGACCCAGTAAGCGAGCCGGAGTTGGGAGGTAGTCGGAGAGAGCTTGCTGGGAGGAGTGGAGGAGAGATTTGTGTGGATTGGTGGTATTGTTATTATTGCTTTGCCTGTGTATGGTGGCGGAGGTGCTGTTGGGCATTATTATAATAAGAAAAGGCATTAAACAACTTCTTGGTGATTTTACCCTGCGTTCAGTGTGTCTGTCTGTCGGGTTGAAAGAGGCAACAGTGACCTCTAGTATCCTACAACATGAACAGAATAGCCAGCAACAATGTGGTGATGAAAACAACACACTAAATGATTCTGCAAATATTTCACAAAAAATAATCAATAAAAGGTAAGTAACAAGAATGGTAACATATCCAACAATAAAATGAACTGAATGTGAAAGATCCTAGATGTGATCTTAACACAGATATAAAGATTGATTAACTAATTTACTGTTACTATAATTAAAAAGAACAATGGATTTAAAAAAATATAATGACGCTAAATATTAGTTTTCTGACTATTTTGGATGGATTGCCCACAAACATGTTTAAAATCAGCAATGGAGTAACACATATCCACATCGAACACAGTTAATGGGATTGTGTGCGAGTGAGTGTCGGAATGCCTGTCTCTTTGCTATTACCTATAATGTATATGCTATGCATTTATGACAAATATGTTCTGAAATCTTTGAGATAAGTGCTGCTCCTCGTACCAGCATCTATTAAGTTCAAATCCTTGAGTCAGGGGGTCAGTACCCATATACATGCAGTCACCATTGAGGTCCTGTGCTCCTTCTCACCCACTCAGGTGAGCTGATGAGCAGCGTCTAGTGATGGCATCCAATTTCAATTGGGACTCTTTTCATGTGTAGCTCCTAGCTGGTGGAACAAGCTGCCAACCTCCATTCAAACTTCTGACTTCCTCAATGTGCTTAAAAAGTGTTTGATGATTCTCTTGTTTGCTGAATTGCTGTTTAATTGATACTAACTGTCAGGTTTTGTATCCTAGTGATTGTAAGTAGTATCACACGTGCGATTGGGAGACAACGTCAATGCTCAACTAAATGTAATTACACTTCAAACCAGGGGTTGGTGCCATCATTTAATACCTCTTCTCTTCCTCCGTTTGCAGAAAGGATGATTGGCGAACCAAGCACCAATGACGTCACTTATGGTTTTTGGCCTCCTGAATCCAACCCTCTGCCATCTTGAAGCAGTCTATTATCAACTCCCTTTAGAGAAGACTTAACCAGGTTTATTTTGTTTAACTGAAATATTTTTTAATTACACAGGGATCACTTTGGTGCCCCAAATCTTTATGGACTTTTTGGTCTTGTTCTGAGCTCCTCACTTGTGGTGGTCAGTTTTGTAACCTGCCTCGTAACCCTTATTCCCAAACAGTCCCCCAGACTGATGTCTATTCTTTAGTAAGTCACTTTGGATAAAAGTGTCTGTTAAGCAAATAAACTTAAATGCAAGGAAGACAGAAGTTTTGAAGTAAGACAGTTGCGCTCTCTAGTCATGGTTCCAGAGAGTGGTGATGTGTTGTATGTTCATTAATGTAAGAATTTCAATGAACTCTTTACATGTGACAATACTAACCATGTAATATTGGTGTAAAGTTCAGTGTCAAGGAAGTGACAAGTAGCTGATATTTTATTTCGTATTATAGTTACTGCAGCAAAGCTCTGCTTCAGGCAGTCAGGTTTTATCTTTCACAGACTTTAATTGGCAAGAATTGATCCCTGGCTCACTTCTGTCAATCAGTTGATCAATCCATCAACGTCTATTAGTGCAAAACCTTTCTCTGGAAGCACAATCGATAAAAAATTACTGTAGAAAAGGTGAAGAACTGAATTACAAAAGAAGGAAATTAAACATGACATCAATACAAAGGGTAGAGTTAAAATAATCAATTAAAAATTAAATTGTGAATAGGTTAGGTTGACAAAAAAATTGAATCAACGGGCTGTGAATGATAGTGCAGCTCTTTGGTCTGGATTAAAAAACTGAGACTGAGTGGGAGTCACAGAGCTAAATGTGGTGTGCAGTAAACCTGAACAACACAGCAAACCCAAATCTCAGCTGCTCTTAGACACCTAGTTCTATTTTGGCATTTTGCAGGTAAATGGCAGAATCTTAAATGTAATTCTTAAATGGACAAAGAAATCAGTCAAGGTGAAGTCCATCATCAAGTTCATCATGGCATATGAATGCTGGATGGTGAAGCACAGAACTCTGGGGTACATCACACTTCTTTTTTAAACCTTTTTGGAAAATCTCATGGGATTCAAATGGAGAGCAGGTTGAGGATATGAAGTTTATTTGCAGATCTGAATATTTCATATCTTATCTAATAATCAATAAAAGATCTGAAGAGACACTCATTTGGTGCCATCTTTAAGAGGTGAGGAAGAGCAATCTCAGCATTAACTTTAAAAGCACTGAGATGTTTCTGATCCAAATTGGTGGTTACTCTTGGGGAACTGAGCCCAGGTAACACTGTAATGTGTGGCGTAGTGGTTAAGGCTTTGGACTTCAGACCCTGAGGCTGAGGGTTCAATTCCTGCTACTTATGCTGTGTAAGTCACTTGACCTGCGTGTGCTCCAATTGGAAAAAATAAAGAAATATAACCAATTGTATCATAAGTGTTGTAAGTTGTCTATATTGACTGTCTGTTTCTACTTTAAACTCCCTCCGTACTACTGCTTTGCTAGGACATAATGGCTCAATAAAGTCTTCTGTAAAAGTGCACAACATTAATACTTTAATAACCAGTCTTAATGCACGTAAAACGTCTAGGCAGTGCGGCATAAACACCAATAATTTAGTTGCAATTACTACTTTAGATCAACAATGCATTAAAACTATAAAAACAGATTGTAGATTACATAAAAAACACACTCAGAGCAGCGCTAGCAAAAATAATTTAGTTTCTGTTCCAATAACTAATAACACGCATAGAATTCAGCTCTGCCCCTCTGAAACATTAAATATGGCGCTATTAAATGTTAGAGCTTTAACTAACAAGACGTTTTTTATCAATGATCTTATTAGTGATAGAAACATTGATTTTATTGCACTAAATGAAACATGGCTCAGTTCAGACGGCGCAGCTGTTTTAATCGAATCTGCGCCTCCGGATTACAGTTTTACTCGTGCAGACCGCCAGGGAAAAAGGGGGGCGGATTGGCAAACATTTACTCGAGCCGGTTAAAATGTAAAGATGTTAGTTTTGGTAAATTTAAGTCCTTTGAGTATCTCGCCGTTGTTATTCATGGAGATTCTCACGTTCTCGTTTTATCCGTGTATAGACCTCCTAAATTTAACGCGTCTTTCTTGAGGAATTCTCTGACTTAATGTCAATTTTAATTACAATTATGACACACTCTTAATTGTGGCGACTTTAACTTTCATATCGATAATCAGTGTGACCTAAAAGTAAAGGAATTTATGAACCTCCTGGACTCTTTTGATTTGAGACAGCTCGTTAATCAGCCTACACATAAAGCAGGTCATATGTTAGACTTAATTTTAACCAAAGGACTAAAGTTGATATAAAGCAGATCATTGATATTGGTCTATCAGACCATTTCTTCTACTATTTAATATAGAAATAATGATAGAAAACATTCATGAGAAGCATATTGTTAAAAAACGCTTCTTTGACTCATCAGCAGCTTTAAAACTTACAAACATTCTAAGCAATCAGTCCGTTTATAGTGCCAACTATAATAGCGAGGATAATGTAAATAGTAAAGTGGAAAACTTTAATTCTAAAGTAAGAGCTGCTGTTGACATAGTTGCACCTGAAAAGACAGTTAAAAAATCTTCTAGCATTGTTATACCATGGAAGACCCAAAGAGTGTCTGATTTAAAAAGAACATGTCGTAGAGCTGAGCGTAAATGGAGGAAAACTAAACTAACTATCCATTATGAGATATTGAAGGTTAAAATAACAGAATACAATAACACAGTCCGTCTTGAGAGGCGCTGCTATTTCTCTAAGATTATAAATAACAATGCTAGTAATCCCAGAGTCTTATTTTCTACAATTGATCGTCTGTTAAACCCAGGTAACACAAAGGAATGCCCCATAATACTTCCAGTGAAACCTGTGAGAACATTGCTGTATTTTTAATCAAAAATTAATGATATTAGAAATAACATAGTATATCTCCCCAACACTGGAACCTCCTAAGCCCCAGTACTCCGTTATAAACAAATTAAATTCTTTCACCAGGATAGATTTACCTGATTTACATAGAATAATCTCTCAATTGAAACCCTGCGCCTGCGTCCTTGACCCAATACCAACAAGGTTTTTCAAAGAAGTATCAGGCATGCTAATCGATAGTATTCTTGGCATAGTGAATTCGTCATTAAATATGGGGGTTTCCCAGACTGTCTTAAGACTGCTGTAGTTAAACCCCTACTCAAGAAAAATAATCTTGACCCCTCTGCTTTGAAAATTTTAGACCCATCTCTAACCTGCCCTTCTTAAGTAAAATTCTAGAGAAGGCAGTCATTATGCAGTTAAATGACCACCTAATAAACATGCTATTCTTGATAAATTTCAGTCAGGTTTTAGAACAAATCACAGCACAGAAACTGCACTCGTTAAAGTAGTAAATGACTTGCGTAAATGCAGACAGAGGCCATTTATCTGTTCTCATCCTCTTAGATCTGAGTGCCGCATTTGACACCATTGATCACAATATTCTTAGAAATCGCCTTAGTCAATGGGTGGGCCTCTCTGGCAGTGTCTTAAATTGGTTTGAATCCTACCTGGCAGGGAGAAAATTCTTTGTTAGTTGTGGTAATCACAACTCAAAGACACATGATATCTATATGGTGTTCCACAAGGCTCTATCCTGGGTCCGCTGCTCTTCTCAATCTACATGCTTCCGTTAGGTCAGATTATCTCAGGTTACAACGTGAGCTACCACAGCTATGCTGATGACACACAGCTGTACTTATCAATAGCACCTGATGACACCGACTCTCTCGATTCACTAACACAATGTCTTACTGGTATTTCTGAATGGATGAATAGTAATTTTCTCAAGTAAATAAAGAGAAAACTGAAATTTATTGATTGGCAATAATGGATTCAATGAGGTTATCAGAAATAAACTTGACATTAGGATTAGAAGTTAAGACGGAAGTAAAAACTTAGGGGTAACCGTTGACTGTAATCTGAATTTTAAATCACATATTCATCAGACCACTAGGACAGCATTTTTCACTTAAGAAACATAGCAAAAGTTAGACCTCTTATATCATTGAAAGATGCTGAGAAATTAATTCACGCTTTTGTTTTCAGTCGACTAGATTACTGTAACGCACTCCTCTCAGGACTACCCAAAAAAGACATAAATCATTTGCAACGGTGCAGAATGCAGCTGCTAGAATCCTAACTAGGAAAAGAAAATCCAAGCACATTTCTCCAGTTTTGATGTCACTACACTGGTTACCTGTGTCATTCAGAATTGACTTTAAAATTCTGCTTATGGTTTATAAAGCTTTAAATAATCTTCTCCATCTTATATATCGGAATGTCTGACACCTTATATTCCAAATCGTAACCTTAGATCTCAAATGAGTGTCTCCTTAGAATTCCAAAAGCTAAACTTAAAAGAAGTGGTGAGGCGGCCTTCTGCTGCTATGCACCTAAAATCTGGAATAGCCTGCCAATAGGAATTGCCAGGCTATATACAGTAGAGCACTTTAAAACACTGCTGAAAACACATTACTTTAACATGGCCTTTTATAACTTCACTTTAACTTAATCCTGATACTCTGTATGTTCAATTCATCATAATAACTATTCATGGTGGCTCTAAAATCCGTACTGACCCCTACTCTCTCTTCTGTTTTTTTTTCCGGTTTCTCTGTGGTGGCGGCCTGCGCCACCACCACCTACTCAAAGCATCATGATGCTCCAACATTGATGGACTAAAAGCCAGAAGTCCATGTGATCATCATCATCAAGTCCTTCCGTGAGAACCCTAAATACAAAGAGGACTGTTTCATTTATGTTAGGTAGATTGCCCAGAGGGGACTGGGCGGTCTCATGGTCTGGAATCCCTACAGATTTTATTTTTTTCTTCGCCGCCTGGAGTTTTTTTTTTTTCTGTCCCCTGGCCATTGGACCTTACTCTTATTCTATGTTAATTAATGTTGACTTATTTTATTTTCTTACTGTGTCTCTTATTTTTCTATTCTTCATTATGTAAAGCACTTTGAGCTACATTTTTTTGTATGAAAATGTGCTATATAAATAAATGTTGTTGTTGTTGTTGTTGTTGTTGGATAAAGATGTCAGCCAAATAAGTAAATGTAAATGGCCTAGTGGCTGAGGTGTTGGACTGGTGACCACAGACTCACTAACTGATTCTTAACCTGCCCGTGAAATAATGAAGAATGAAATAAACAACTATATCTATATATATAAAATCCTAAGCCTAAACATGCAATGATTTTATATGACATTTTTATGTCATGTTTTTTGTCACGCTTTAAATCAGGCTTATTTTAAAACCTACATATATATGTTTGGTATCATTCTTTTCAGAATTTATTGAACTTTAATGTGATGTTGTAAGATGTTCAGATACTTATTCCATTTTTAAATTATAAACTAAAAAATATCAAGAATTCACTTCCTGGAAATAAAAGACAAAGAGTAGGACAGCTGCTGTACAGGCTTTAAATTGTTCGAAGCGCCGTGCGACATGCAGATCACACGGCACAGAAGCTGCATTAAGCCAGCAGCTGATCGAGCAAAAAGGAAGGTAAAAAAAATTTATTTGTTTCCCATTTTATCACCGTTTAAGAGGGGGTTTTGGAGGAGCAACCGCATCTCCTTGGGGTGCGTTCAGCCCCCCTCTTCACAACGGGAGTGGCAGAGACACGAAGTGGCTGGCACGTAGCACAGGTCGGGGGGGTTGGGCAGGGGGTGAGCCCCCTAGTTTTATATATAAGTTGATAAATATTTTGTATGTCTTTATTTGTAAATCAGACAATGCAAATAAATGTAATATTAGTATTTCAGGATGTCATTTATGAAAACAGCAACACTTTCATGTCTAACTAACCAATCCTCCTGAGTCTTTAGGACTGACTCACGATGTGGATTTTATGTCAGGGTTGCGGGGATGGGGGGTGCCTCAAACAGGTTTGGTTACCATAGCTGGCAAGCTTCAGCACAAGAAATGGTCTTGGAAGCAGGTGTAAAAAGGCACTGTGGGTAATGGAGCATCAGATCAGCTTAGAAAGAGTGACTGTGTTTGGACTGAGAGACTAAAAGCCATCCACAAAGCCATAAACAAAGACACTGGGGGGATGAGCTGTACTGAAATTCTATTAGGATTGGTGTTGAATCAGAGGCCATTCTGTACCACGACACCCTATTGGTGTAAGGATTGGGAAGGAATCTATAAATGTGATCACTTTGCCCCCTCCCTCCCTCTCACACACACCATGGCCATGGAGAGAAGGACATAAATAGAAAGCACAGCTCAGCAGCCATATTGAGCCAGGCATGTGGCCTGTCCTGAAGAAAGTTGACCAGAAATGATGACTTAACTAGAGACATTTAAGTAACGACAAGTCTGTGTGCTATCTGAGAGTACACATCTAGCATTTATCACACTTGTATGGTTTCAAGTTTTCCCAAGTAGTTTGCTTATTATTATTATTATTTTATGAATATTATCAATAATACATTATTTAAAGTTGTAACTTGACTCCTGCTTGTCTTTTACTCCATGTAATTGCCTGGGGTTATAGAAGGGAAGGTGGGGAGAAGTTATAATGTAAGTCTGTGGGATTTGAGGCATTCTGATAAAGTCTACACAATTATGAATACAAAAGGGGAAGTAGAGTAATATATAACTCTATCATGACAAAACAACTAGCAAGTTAATTTGGATAAAAACACTGCCTAAATAATATGACACCTTTTACAAAGTAGATTCAAAATGGAATTGAGATGAAATTATGAAGAACCCTATATAGCTGAGTTCTGAGCTTCATGAGATAAGTTGTGTCACATTGATACAACTAAATTAAAGTGGAAGGTTAGAAATCGAGAGAGCACAGCTAATGGTCCTAGAATGTAAGCAGGCTAATAACACTGACACAGCAAAGTTAGAGAAGAGACTGATGGGAAGTTGCCACTGACTTTAAATCGTCATCTACACAGAAAATATGAAGCATAGTGTTAACTACACCTTCTGGAACAATTTCTCTTGCACCTTTGGCTCTTCTATGCAAAGAATAAGAAGCACAACTGGATGAAGAAGTAGCACCAAAAAATGTACTGCCATTTTAAATTCTTCCAAGTCCTTATTTAGGATACCTTCTGGCTACCATAAAAAGTGAAGATGATCAGTGTCTTTATCTGGAACTTACTTGGTAGAACATTGATTTAATGTCTGCCATTAATGCCACGTACTGTTCCCTAAACCTTGTAACGACACCAATGAGCGTGTTTGTTCAGTAATTGGTCATTAAGAGAAGTCCCTTGGTAGGTGGCTATACTGTACAATCAGAACCACTCAAAATTATATTTTTGCTCAGATGACACACACCATGATGAGGAATGTACTAAACATTATCATCACTGTGGTTTGGGCTTTCTTTGGGTACTTTGACAGCATAACCCTTCTCTCTTATGTCTCT
Source organism: Polypterus senegalus (assembly GCF_016835505.1). NCBI lineage: Eukaryota > Metazoa > Chordata > Cladistia > Polypteriformes > Polypteridae > Polypterus > Polypterus senegalus. The sequence goes on from NC_053154.1 coordinate 101,959,593, forward strand.
CAGTATAGTTTTATAGTCTTCATGGAAATCTGAGACCAATAGCATGAAGGTCTGCAATACAGCAATTGTCTGGCATTTTAGTGTCTCATCTTTTAAAAGTAAATTTATGTAATAATGGCAACCTATCTTTCTTGCAGATTCTGAGACCATGTGCATGAACCTGAGGTCTTCCAACAACATGCCTGCCAGACACCTGAGGAATGTACTGAATTCCTTTGTTACTGGAAGAGAAGGCGTGACTGTTCAGGGAGGACAATATGTCTTGTGTTCTGGTCGGGGGATTTTATCACGTCATTGGATAGTCAATAGCCTTGCACCAGTGTCAAACAGACCCTGCCACCATAAGGACAGTGAAAACATAATCTGCCAGGACTCTGGGCAGTCCACTTTTACACTGTGTAACAGTATTCCTGTCCTCGGAGAAGGTCATACTTCTGATTGAACTGTAGTGGTCTGAAGCTGACATGAGTGGGAAAAAATACATCTGTGTTTGAATATATTGGCAGCACGATGACACAGTAGTTAGCACTGCTCCATCACACCTCAAATCCTGGCCTGTTTAGATCAATGACTTGGCGGAGTTTGCACATTTCTTATGGCTTTGTGGATTTCCTATGATCCTTTTATTTTCCTCTCCACTTAAATAGCAACTGCAAATTGGGCAGATGGACTGCTGCCCCTCATTCCTGCAGATTGTCCTGCACACAGACATTTCTGGCATTATTTAATACGCTGGTGCCATCTTTTTGAATTACTGGCGCTGGGAAAATAGGAATGAGAGACATATAAAAAGGTTAATGGGTCTGTAGCTGAGTTCCATTTAACGCCAATGAAAAAAAAAATCAAGCTGGGCGAAATATAACAAAAGGAATAAGACACGCAGGTCTTGGTACAGGCATACTGAGTCTGGAGAAAACATTTTGTAAGGGCTCCAAAAGGACACATTTGGATGATGGATTGTAAAAGAACGCCAACCCCTGACCTCCATTGGGTTTAAGTGGCAATCAGGAGGGGAAAGAGCAGGACTGTCGGCTTTGGGGCAGAAACAGTGTCATGGTTCCTTGCAAGTCTCTTCCTCCATTCTAAGGGCAGGTGGCTCTTATGCCACTATTCTCTTTCCCCTCATTGTCTACTGCTGTAGATCTTATAAGGTGCTCACATCCCTGACATTATGTAAACTTTTATTTAAAAAAATTACTATTGCAGCATAGTCATTAGCACCAAGGCCTCACGGCACCACAGTCCTGACCTCGTCTCTGAGTGTATGGGGTTTGTATGCTCTTCCTTGCCAATGTTGGATTTTCTCCTGGTACTCTTGTTTTCCTGCCATGTTCCAAAGATATGTTGCTACCTCTGAACTGACCTGGTATAGAGTTAATGTGTGTTGTGAAGAACCGGCATCCCATCCAGGGTTTGTTCAAGCCTACAAAGGCTCCTGTGAACCAGTAAAGGAAAAGGTGTGTCATAAAAAAGAGACTGGATGAGTTTCACAGGAAAGGTGGACAAAGTGTTGATTTCTCTTTGACACTGTAAATCACGGGTGGGCAGATTCAGTCCTGAAGGACCGCAGTGCTGCTGGTTTTTGTTCCAACCCAATGGCCTAATTACTTACTTAGACTTAGTTCCTCCCACGCCGGGTGGCGCATTGGGTGCCAAGAGATCGCCAACGAATTCGGTCAGCAGCAGTGGCTTTGTCCCGTGATAGGTCTATAGCACATAGGTCTTCGTTGAAAGAACGTCGCCATGTTTGTTTTGGGTGGCCACGCTTTCGTGTACCACGGGCGGGCGTCCAACTCATAGCGATCTTTGGAAGGCGATGTATCAGTTGCCGGAGGATGTGGCCAGCAAATCAAAAGCGGCGCTCCGCTACAGCGCTCGCTAGAGGTTGGGTAGCTGTTCGTTGACGGATTTCGTCATTACTGACGTGGTCCTGGTAGGGGACCTTCAGTATTCGCCGTAGGCAGCGTTGCTGAAAGACGTTCAGGCATCTCGTAATCGGATTAGATGACTTCCAAGTTTTGCTCGCATATATCACCGTAGGGATGACGATCATATTTAGCAGTCGTATCTTCATTGGCAGTGTAATGGCGTTGGATCGCCATATTGGTCCCAGTTGTTGCATTACTGATGACGCTTTCCCAATACGGCAGGCTACGTTGATGTCTGTCCCCCTGTTAGGCACCATGGTGCTGCCGTGGTAGGTGAAGCAGTCGACTTCCTCAAGCTGTCGTTGGCCGATGGAGACCAGAATGTTTGCACGGGCATAGCCGATGCACATGACCTTGCTCTTGGCCTTACTAATTCGGAGCCCAATTTTTGCTCCCTCACGTTGTAGTAGTTCAGTGAGATCACGGAGGGATTGTTGGTTGGGGCCAAGTAGAGCGATATCGTCCGCAAAGTCCAGATCTGCTATTTGTCTCCCATCGCGGCCCTGAAGGCCATGGTCATCATGTCCAAGGGTGTGGTGCATGACGAAGTCAAGTGCCAGCAGAAATAGAAATGGCGAAATGATACAGCCTTGGTGCACGCCCGTTTTGATCCGGAAGGCCTCGGAGATGCCGTAGTCCGTGCGTACATAGCAGCTTGACTCGTGGTATATATCTCGTAAGATGTTAACGAACTTCACTGGGATGCCATAGGCTCCGGCAATTTTCCATAGTGTCTCTTGGTGAATACTGTCGAATGCCTTAGTAAAGTCAATAAAGTTTATAGACAGTTTTTGCTGCAATTCGGTTCTTTGTTCGATGATTGTTCGTAAGACAAAGATTTGTTTGTAACAGGATCTCCCGTTGCAGAACCCTGCTTGTTCCTTGCGGAGTAGATGGTCAACAGCTTGGCGTAGGGCAAGCAGGACAGAGCACAGCACTTTGCCTGGGACGGAGAGGAGGGTAATTCCGTGCCAGTTGTTGCAGTCAGCAAGATTCCCTTTCTTTAGAATTTTTATGATGACCCCTTTTCTCCAGTCTTATGGGATGGTTGCTGTTTCCCAGCACCTGTTAAGGAGAGATGTAAAATGGTCTATAAGTGGTTGTCCTGCGTGTTTTAACATTTCAGGAGCGATTTCGTCCATGCCAGGTATGCAACCAGTCTTAAGGGCTGCAATCGCCGGCTTGGTTTCGGCTGGCGTGATCGGTCCAACTTCAACTGGAAGGTCGTTTGCCAGTGTTAAGAGATCGTCCGTGAATGTTGATGTGGGTTCTGTTGGTTCAGGAGCTCAGCAAAGTGCTCGACCCATTGTTTTTCTTGTGCTTCGGTGGTTAGCAACAGGTGAACATCCTTAACTTTGATTGGTACACCTCTCCCGCTGGGCGCGCCACTCAGCTCTCAGACGATCCTGTATAGTGTTTTAGTGTCGTTCCTGTCCATGGCTTCTTGCACCTCATGTCCTTTCTTTTCGATCCAATCGCGCTTATCTTGGCAGCAGCTTCGTTTGACCATTCAATCAGCAGCTCGGTAGCGCTCCTCTGCCGCGGTGAGACCAGGTCCTGGGAGCTCCCGATCGCAATCTTGTGTCAAGCGGCGCCGTGCATCGATTAGGTCCCAGGTGTTATCTTTTATCCAGCGTTCTCGGTATGTGCCTCGTCTTCGACTGATTGTAGTTTTGGCACTTTCGATGACAGTCTGTTGGAGTCTTGTCCAGTCATCCTCAATCGATTCTTCGCCGTCTGTTTCTGCGGGTATTTCAAAGCAATTTTGGAGCTTGAGTTGGAACTGTTGGGCTACGGGCATCTCTTTGAGCATTGTAACATTGAATGGCCTAATAAGAAGCATTTATTGCTCAAGTATCACTTCATTTTAGTTATCTCACTCGTTAACATTTTGAACCCTTAGTGCTTATTTTAGTCTTAAACAAAGGCATTCTTGGTTTTTAATTGTCTGATTGCAATTGCTGTCCTTATTAGCAATAAGATGCAAGTGACTAAAGAAAGCAGCAGTTCTCCATTTAGCTTGTTACCATGTACACCTGTGTGCATTTATAATGAACTATTGGGTTTAATTAAATACTTGGAAGAAAAGTGAGGAGAAAAAAGTGAAGGACTGAGAATTACTCTGCCGTTTTATACTTCAGATCATTTGGGTGATATCCTTAGAAAGAATAAAAAAATCTAGGATATGAGAACGACCTGACATGGCAGAGTTAAAACACTAACAAGCCATAAAATTAACTAAGATCTTTTATTAGCAAGGATTGTTTTCTAATTAAGCAACTGGGTTGGATCAAAAACCTGCAGCCACTGCAGCCCTCCAGGACTGACTTTGCCCACCCCTGCTGCAAATGACATAAAGTCAGATAATCACATACAAATTCCATATTATAGCATAATAAACGGGAAGCAATCTAAGAGGAGTGAGGTGAACCCCTTTTTTATAGCCCAGGTATTCAGAAACACCAACTGTCCATCCACAGATTGTTTCTGCACAGGTCTAAAACTAAAAAGCTGTAATTATAATTGCTCTTAGAAAGGTGAGGAGGATGAGAATGGAAGGTCCTCACCTGACTCACACGTGTGGACACGCCTGGCTTCATACCGCACACACACTATTTAAAGAAATGATCCCAACATAGGAAGGTGCCAGTTGAAGCCAGATTCTTTTTTGATCTCGCTTACCTAAGACTGCGACATTGCTGTTTGTTGTTAATTGTTATCTTTGCTATTCACAGTTCCTCGCCTCATGCATGTTTACAGGATTTGCTGCTGTGCAGTCATGATGACTGAGCACCATCATTCCGAAGGGTGGTTTTGTATTTGTATTGCGGCTTCATGGTATGTGCAGAGTGAGGCGGAATGTTTTTTGATAATTCTGGGGAGATGGTGAAGAGGACATTGTGAGATAAATGTTGGACTAAACACATACAGCATAGGGATCATCCCTAAATAATGACTTCAGTCTATTTAAAAGGCATGCTTCATATTCAGCCGTCTAATTTAATATGCTGAACTCTTCAGGGTGTGGTCAGAGAGGTTCAGGTTTAACCCCCTTACCCCACTGAAAAGCACAATCACACATCAGAAGAAGAAAATATGAAGTGTCCAGCATATAACTTCCACTTCACAAAGGTATGATTTTGGCAGTTAAACAGGCTAATGTCAGCAAAAAATGCCAAGCCATGACTTCAGGCGAGAAAAAAATACTTGAAAATGATTGGACTTCTAGCATTACATTATACCAATAACTACTTTATATCACATTTTATCTGTATTGAGTAGCTCATTTTTGTGCTTTTGTGTTCACAGACTCACATCCTGACACAGACAAAGACCACTTCAAAAGTAATCTAATCACATTAAAGTAGGACTAAAATTCACCATTGGTACATGGGTATGTCTATCTATCTATCTATGAAACAATCAAAGTGAAAATTGTGCCCTACACTATATGCAGTTGTCTCTATAGATTAAAATCTGCTTGACAAGTTTTTCTGACCAAATAATCGTCTAATAATTTATTACAAATTTTCACTTAGAATCTATTTTTGCTTTGGAGTTATTATGTCCACACACTCAAATCCTAACACACAGGCACACATTAAACTGTTCACATGACCATCACCATCAAGTTCTTCTATGTGAACCCTGAATACAATGAGGACTGACTGACGTCATTTATGTTAGGTAGAATGCCATAGAGGGGGCTGGGTGGTCTTGTGGTCTTGAACCCCTGCAGATTTTATTTTTTTCTCCAGTGGTCTGGAGTTTTTTTTTATTGTTGTTTTTTCTGTCCTCCCTGGCCATCGGACCTTACTTTTATTCTATGTTAATTAGTGTTCCCTAATTTTAATTATTTATTCTGTCTTTTTTCTCTTTCTTCATCATGTAAAAGCACTTTGAGCTGCATTGTTTGTATGAAAATGTGCTATAGAAATAAAAGTAGGTGTTGCTGTTGGAATGTCTGAAGCTGAAATTTTGATTCCATCAGAATACATTTCCTATATATTTCTATTGGTGATGTGCAGAAAGTAAAAAAAAACTGAGGCCTTATTTGGTGGGCAGCACAAATGGAAGGTTGAGGAGTGACAAATATTGTATGATGGCAGTATATATCAAGAACTGAGTATTCAGATGCATGAAAGACAAATTCAATTTAACACAACTTAGCTGCCTAACATGAATGAGTCACACCTTAGTAAGGGTTTTGGGTTTATAATCAGAGAAATGACTGATTATAAAATTATTCTAGTGTATTTTGACATCAACTTCTAGGGTAACAGAAGATGTAATTTAAATGAAATCAGGCCTGAGGTGTCAAAGGACTAGAGAATGCCCAGATTATAGTATGTGGTGTCTTTTTTAAGACATTGGTGGAGCTAGTCAGCTTTGGCTAGACATTATTACACCCCTTGTCCCTAGAGTTAAACGAGTTTCTTAATTTATACAGTCACAGGGTGTATTAGACCCCCATATCCTGCCTTCTGCTTCAGCTTACCATGAACAGTGACTTAACACCCATATTCTTTATCATGAAGACATTCATTCATCTATTTTCCAACCCGCTATATCCTAAAATAGGGTCACAGGGATCTGCTGGAGCCAATCCCAGCCAACACAGGGCGCAAGGCAGGAACAAATCCCGGGCAGGGCGCCAGCCCACCGCAGGGCACACACACACACACCAGGGACAATTTAGGATTGCCAGTGCACCTAACCTGCATGTCTTTGGACTGTGGGAGGAAACCCACACAGACACAAAGAGAATATGCATACTCCACACAGGGAGGACCCGGGATGCAAACTGAGGTCTCCTAGCTGGAAGGCAGCAGTGCTACGACTGCGCCACCATACTGCCCATCTTTAAAACATTTATCTAAAAATATGCTTGATAAAAACCACATACCTGAAGGGTTTTAGAGGATGAGCTATGGTCAAAAACTATTTTTTATCTAGGACAATGAGTGTCACATTAAAATTGTGTCCTAAAGGTACAGAAAACAAAACTCTTGTTGTTAGAAAGCCAGTACTAATGAGATGGCCATTCATCACTTGGGGTTGGAGACGATAATTAGGGTTTTATCGTTCTTCAAACCTTTTGACCAATTTTCTATAACAGTTTCTGGCTGACATGATTAATAGAAACTCGTCTGCACTGTTTTTGGTTGCAGTTTAAGAAGAGCCCTAGTCTTGTGAGGGGTCTCTCTAAGGGCCTTGTCACATTACATGAGTTTTCCAGCGATTTTCAGTCCAAGACGTCATTTGCATAATCTTAGCAAGTTGGAGGCGGTTTGGGCACATGCCCATGAAGTCTGACATACCAGCTATTCCATAGCTCACCCCGACAACATCTTTAGTGGTAGGGTTAGGCTCTGTGTGCATGAGAGTGGACAAACAAAGAATGCTCATTCACAAGTACAGTGAATATAATAGAGTGATGAGGAATAAGGAACATGGGTGTTTTGGACCACAGAAACATGAGAGACTGATCTGTCTGATGGCTTGTGTTTTACATATCACAAAAGAATGTAAAAAAGAAAAAAAGGGGGCCTAGATGGCCAAACTTTCCGTATCTGTAAATCCGTTGTAAGTGAACCTATTGGCTGTCAGAAAAAGGGAAGAGAGCGTGATCCTTTGGAAATATGTGCTGCTAAGTCTAAGGAGTCTGTAATGTAACATACAGTGCATCTGGAAAGTATTCACAAAAAAATTGAGAAAGCACATGTACATAAGTATTCACAGCCTTTGCCATTAAGCTCAAAATTGAGCTCAGGTGCATCCTGTTTCACCTGATGATCCTTGAGATGTTTCTGCAGCCTAATTGGAGTCCACCTGTGGTAAATTCAGTTGATTAGACATGATTTGGAAAGGCACACACCTGTCTATATAAGGTCCCAAAGTTGACAGTTCATGTCAGAGCACAAACCAAGCATGAAGTCAAAGGAATTGTCTGTAGACCTCCGAGACAGGATTGTCTCGAGGCACAAATCTGGGGAAGGTTACAGAAAAATTTCCCAATGAGCACAGTGGCCTCCATCATCCATAAGTGGAAGAAGTTTGAAACCACCAGGACTCTTCCTAGAGCTGGCTGGCCATCTAAGCTGAGCGATCGGGGGAGAAGGGCCTTAGTCAGGGAGGTGACCAAGTACCCGATGGTCACTCTGTCAGAGCTCCAGAGGTCCTCTGTGGAGAGAGGAGAACCTTCTAGAAGGACAACCATCTCTGCAGCAATCCACCAATCAGGCCTGTTTGGTAGAGCGGCCAGACGGAAGCCACTCCTTAGTAAAAGGCACATGGCAGCCCGCCTGGAGTTTGCCAAAAGGCAGCTGAAGGACTCTCAGACCACGAGAAACAAAATTCTCTGGTCTGATGAGACAAAGATTGAACTCTTTGGTGTGAATGCCAGGCGTCACGTTTGGAGGAAACCAGGAACCACTCATCACCAGGCCAATACCATCCCTACAGTGAAGCATGGTGGTGGCAGCATCATGCTGTGGGGATGTTTTTCAGCGGCAGGAACTGGGAGACTAGTCAGGATAAAGGGAAAGACGACTGCAGCAATGTACAGAGACATCCTGGATGAAAACCTGCCCCAGAGCGCTCTTGACCTCAGACTGGGGCGATGGTTTATCTTTCAGCAGGACAACGACCCTAAGCACACAGCCAAGATATGAAAGAAGTGGCTTCAGGACAACTCTGTGAATGTCCTTGAGTGGCCCAGCCAGAGCCCAGACTTGAATCCGATTGAACATCTCTGGAGATCTTAAAATGGCTGTGCACTGATGCTTCCCATCCAATCTGATGGAGCTTGAGAGGTGCTGCAAAGAGGAATGGGCAAAACTGGCCAAGGATAGGTGTGCCAAGCTTGTGACATCATACTCAAAAAGACTTGAGGCTGTAATTGCTGCCAAAGGTGCATCGACAAAGTATTGAGCAAAGGCTGTGAATACTTACGTACATGTGATTTCTCAGTTATTTTATTTTTAATAAATTTGCAAGAACCTCAAGTAAACTTTTTTCACGTTGTCATTATGGGGTGTTGTGTGTAGAATTCTGAGGAAAAAAATAAATTTAATCCATTTTGGAATAAGGCTGTAACATAACAAAATGTGGAAAAAGTGATGCGCTGTGAATACTTTCCGGATGCACTGTATGTGTCCAGCGATTTCTAGTTATGTAATTTGACATGGAAAATCAACAACATTCTAATACGGTATTAAAATGGGACTCAATTAAAGCACAAAGCAGGAGAAAATCTAATACAAGGAGATGATTTGGCACTGTTTATTCCACCTCATTGTCATGTGTGACATAGGAATACAGTAAATGCCATAGGATCAAGTTGAGGCTCTCCACATACCTTAAGGCCAGGAAGGTCAAGACCAAAGAAGCAACCATAACTGGATCCAACCATGATGTCTCTGAAAGGAACAGACAGGACTGCTCCTTCTGGTGACATGATCCAGGCTGCATAGTAGGATACATCAAAACAGGGCTATTATTTTCTAGTCTGTCATGCAAACATTCAGGAACTCCACACTTTAATGAATTCAAGACTAGTCTCATTTGGGACCAGATCCATAAAAATAAAATATAATTTTGTCTTGCACAAGGGATGAATTTAGTCAAAAAAAAAGAATAAAAAGTCAAAGTTGCTTCCTTTGTCTCTGTCTGGTCTGGTAGATGATGGAATTCCCACTAGATCACCATTGAAATGTAAAGGTGGTATAGCCTGTATAGCACTCAGTCTCCTAGGCATGACATACTCTTGGGTTTCTTACACCATATCACTGAATCAAAAAATGTGCTTTTTTAAAGCTTCTCCAACAAGCAGTGCTGGGACTGAGAGTCCTGTAATCTGATGCATGCATTATACATCTCAAAATAAAAAAAAAATCTCCACATCTGAAAGAGATTCCTTTAGCGAAACAGTTCCATTATACTTATACTATGGACAATTTACAGTTACAGTACTAGGGCAACATGAGGGTATTATGGACATTGTAATGCATCTCTTTTGTTAACTGACCTTTTCCAGTTACATTTGTATGAAAACACATCTACCTTAACAATGAGTTTACAGTAAGCTAGTAGATAGACCAAGGATAAATTAACCCATAAACTGAAAATAAGGAAAATATACTGTACCAGGTAATATTACACAAGTTGGCACAAAACTTATTTGGGTAATTTCTGCCAAAGAACTGTCATAGATATTGGAAAGAGTAATGCTGAGCAGAACCAATTCATTACACTCCAATGCTGCCTTCACATCATATCTTCTTGAGCACAGTCATATTATCAGTTAATCCATCTTTAGATTAAGTTGCTAGATTTATTTTAATTGAGGGTTTAAGGAAGGGTCGGCATCAAACGTAATGAATGCTACTGACCTGAATGGATTGGCCAGTATCTAATACACAGGAAGAAAGCTGCAGAACCAATAGAAACAATCACGTAGCTCCATGGAGAAGGTGCACAGAGCACACAGGCTAGGAACTGAGCGGTAGCAGCGTTAACCACAGCCTCACCGATCATTGCAGATCATAAAAAAGTCTCCTAAAAATAATAATTGCATTCAATGCTCAATAGGATTCAAAAATGCTCAGAATACATTAAAATAATATTTGTTATATTATTAAAGCCACGCCTTTCCTTTGATTGTTGGCCATTAACGTTAATTAAAACCTAAATACCGCCGCCGCTTTTCGCCGATTGTAATGAACAGCGCCTTGGGCTTACTGAAGGAGGAGGCTTGATTCTGAGTCTAACGTGTGTTGTGTCGCCTTTTGCACCCCCCTCCTCTTTCTTGTGTGTATTGTGCCTATAATTCAAGAGGATCTGTATCTTTCCAGGTGCAGTGTAGCCATGATTATGGCTTCAAGGTATCAAACCAGAGTGCTGTCTTGATGAACTATCGTCACTCGACACAAGTGTGAATGACAGTGCGTATGTGTGTGTGAGAGAGAAGCAGACACACAAAGAGCCGGTTAATTAGAGGTGAGAGATGAAGAGAGAAAGAAGGAAAGAAAGAAAGAGAGCCCTGGCCATTCAATGACAGTGGGCAGCCGCTGCGGAGGAGGTGTGGCGTGAGGGGGCCGGTCGAAGGGCGTGGTCTTGAATACGGCTACCCAATGAAGTGCGCGCCTCCTGCAGCTCGCAGTTCCACTTGGCTGGGTTAGTCCGATCCCGCAGGTGTGCATGAGGATCCGACGGTCTTTGCTCGCGCTATGATCGCCTCTGCCCCTCTGCTCGTCCTCGGGGCAACCCTTGGCACTGCCTCGGGCATCCTCGCCTTGTGCGGACTCTCTCTGCTCTGCAAGTCTTTCCGAAAAACGGAGGCTGTGGAAGGGAGCACCGGTGTGTTTCAGCCGAGCCAGCAGGTAACGTCGACGGTGGGCAAAGGGCTTGTTGTTCGCGTTGGGGAGAGAGGCTGGGGGTTATGTTGTCAGGTTAAAGTGGGCCTACCTAGGGTTTTGTGTTCAACACGAGCGACAAAATGTGGACGATTACCCCAGGGGTATTCTTAAGACAACGGTTAGGGTGGCTTGAACAGTGAAATCACAGAATGGCCAAACACCTGTCATTCATTTTTTAAGTGCTGCAGTTCATCCCTGCTATTTTGATGCCAGTAAACTTCTTTATCTTCCTGTGGGATGCTGATTGCTGACAGGCAAACTAGTTTGTCTTCTTGGATGTTCAAAATTGTCAGTTATCTCATTCCCTATCCTGTAATCCTTTGTGCCTGTTTGGGTAAGTGCAACCTGGAAACTTTGATTTTCTTATCTGGTGTCATCACACCTTGCTGTAAGTCTGAGATATGAAGGAATGTGTACCCTCGTCTTTTCACTTTTCCAACATCTTGAAGCCTCTCGGCATCCACTTTATTTCCTCGTATACCTTTTGCTTCTTTTTGTTACTTTGGGTCACTGATATGTGTTAGCATGATCTTTTCTTTTTTTGAGATCTGCAAACCTGCCAGTATTCTTTCCACTCCCTAACAAGTTCTCAGATCGTAGGTCCTGTATGCATATTTGTCTCCACACTTGGAATCATTACATCATGTCTGTTAAACATTGCCATCTTTTTCATCACAGTTCCAGGCACGACTTTGTGTATTGCTTATGAGATATTGTCTCTTTCTGATTCTACTGCCCCTCCTGTAGTCCTTAACCAGTACCAGACTGCTATATCTTGACAGCTGTCAGCACTATCTCCCATTATTGGAGCCTCTGCATTCATTAGCAGGTCTTCTGGGAGGTTGGCATCTTTTTTTTCTGGTTGTAGATAAGTAAAATTTAGTTGCTTTCTGTTCTTGCCTTCGGGGTCACTCAAAGGTCATCGTGGATGACCAGTATGCCATTCAATTCGGCATCAGCTGCCGTCACAGTTCCAGCAGGCAGCCACTCGTTTAGCTCAGTAGACGTCTATAAATATCTTTGTGAGGGAGGGAGAGAAAGTAATGTAGAGAGCGATTATTACATAAATGTAGATGCTCTGGATTTTGACAAAAGATGTGCTTCAGACAAACGGCACTCCATATCACATCAGATACTGGATTAAAGTAACCATATACAATCTGCATCTGTAGCTTAGGAGTTCATTAGTAATAATTATCATTACTAGGTGAACCTGTACAAACAGCCATTCATTACCAATTCAACCGTCAAGTAAGCCAAATGTCTGGGATGCCAAGGCCATCTTTTGCACACCCCTGAGTAGATGCTATCAAATGCAGAATGGTGGGTGGACCTTCAGCTTCCCAAACTGCACCAAATCACCCTCGCCCCTTTATATGTGCTGTGAATCGTTTGAGTCCTCCCCTTTGACCCTTCAGAATGAATTTCTATACTCCTAATTTCCAAGAGGGTTGCTCACATGCTGACACCAGATTTATGTGGAAACGTTTGAAGAACATGGATCACATTGCAGAAGGAATGAATGTTTAGAAAGGCTGAAATGAGGGTAAAATCAGATGGATAAGGAGAGAAGGGAACGTTTTCAAAAAGAAGAAAAAAGGGAAGGTGGGGGGATGAGTTAAAAGCAGGTGATTAATGTGAAAGTAATTTAAGAGGAGGATATTTTTATCTCTTTAAGCCTGAAACCTGCAGAAACATAAAAAGAAGGTGGAACAAGAGCTCAGACTGAGCCTGTAGAGCTTGTTCTAGTTAAAACCTGCTAAATAAACTGAAAATGAGGCTGACGTTTATGTGATTTCTATGTTCTAATTTTATCTTTGTGGGATTCAGTTTGCATTTCTGTATAGTGTGTTTTACACATTTGCCCACTGTAGAATGTGAAAGAGAAGCTTCACCACAGCCCATGAGCATCACATCTGCAGAGAGCTGTGTAGTGTGTCTGAACTAGCAGAGATTTAGACTTTGTCACCTTTCATCATCAAGTTTTGTTTTTTTTTTCTTTTCAGTTCAGCATCCAAAAATCCACAGAGCCTGTCCAGCCTAGATCTCTCTTGATCTTCCCTCGATTGTATCGAGCCAAAGCTGTTGGGATATGTCCTGAGATGGTTAATTATACACAGCAGGATGAAAGCCCATCAGCTGAGGGACCCGAGGATGCTCTGACAACCCCTACCTCACCCACCCAAGGTAAGCAAGGAAATGTTTGTGTCCCTGCTAGTAACTGCACTGGTAACTGCCACATGACTCTCATATGCTAGCTTGCAGCTTCTTTTTTTCTGTGTGTGTGCACACTCCCTCAGAGTGATCACTCTCCAGTTACACCTACGTCCATACAGCAAGGCCTTAACACACATTTAGGGTCTTCAAACTGTCTTAGACAGATAAGCATGCACAGATCATACTTGTCAACCTCATCATACATCACAGCTTCCCATGAAATAGTCACCGACCTCTTCTTTCCACACAGATGGCTCATCTTCTTCAGCCAGTACCTGCTCTCGAGCTTCAGGTATCAGCCACTCTGACATACAGTATCAATATTCCCCTTCATTCTCAGTTTCTTAGTCCAATGAGTCCTGCAGCCGGTCTAGCTGAAGGAAAAGACAAAATAGCACATTAGTGAGCATGTGTGTATCTGCTTATTCTGTAGGCCTGCCAGGGATGGATCAGCCAGATTGCATGTCCCCCAGTGACTCACCTGAGACTCCTAAACTGCACTTCAGCCTGCAGTACAATACACAGAGCCGGGAGCTTCAAGTCACCATCATCGAGGGTGAGTGAATATGAGCCCAGTATTGCGGGAGGCTGCCAGGCATTACAATACTGCACTGTGCTTGTCCCATAAGCCTCGGCTTCCTTTGCAATGCAGCATGCACTGGTGTGAAGGTGACATTTTAATAAGAAGTCAAACACCCAAGCTGCAAATTTTAACAATGGAGCAACTATGGTGGGTTGTAAGTAACTCCCAGAGCGCTTGCGTCATTTACGTTTTTTTCTTTTTACAGCGGAGAAAGTGAGCACAGCACAAGGAAGTGACTGCTATGTAATCGGCAATTTGACTACCCTGTCCACCAGGAAGGAGGCTAAAACGACAGTGAAGCGTGCTCTCCCCCAGGTGGTGTGGCAAGAAACTTTGGCGTTTCCTCTACCGGAGGGCTGCGAGATAGAAGGCGAGATGGCACTGTCACTCTACAGTTGTGACACATTCTCACAGCATGCCCACATGGGTGTCGTCAGGTTCAAGCTGGCTGATGTGCCAATGCTGTCAAATGCAGACTGCTGGGTGGATCTTCAGCTTCCCAAACTGGTAAAGTAATTAATTCCAATCCAGTCAAAGGGCTAATGGTGGACAGGGCAGAGGTTGCCGCTCGGGCTGGAGCAGCTCACAAATCTCAGTTTCGGAGCCAAGAGATTTTCTCTGATATTGTGGGAGACAGTGTTGTGGTGTGATGTTGACACATTCTACACTCCCCTACCCCCCCTCCCCCCTACTCCCCACCGGACCCGCTTAGTCTCATCTACTTCACCAGGGTTGTGTCTAGCTGGGCTTCTGCTCCAAGGCATACTAACACAGTTCGCTTCTCGCCTTGTGGAAAACAATAAGATGTGGAAACGTGCGTCACGACAAAGCCCAGGAGAAGGTGGGGGAGGTGCCGGATGAAAGAAGGATGAGCTGCGGGGGAGGACGAGGAGGATGAGATGCTCCGGTCTGATGCATGCTGATGCAGATCATACTGCAGTACTGACTGATGGGAAGGGGGGGTTGTGAAGAATAAATAATTTATTTCAGCTCCTAGAAAATCATAATCCCTCTTCATAGCTTAATGCAGAAAGTGCCATAGTAGGAGGTTGTGTATGATTGAGTGGGAGCTGTAAAGTGGTGAATAAGATATAATTAGGGCCACCTCTTCCCACGAAGTATACAGGCAGCATCATTCTAGCAGTACCTCTTCCATATGTGACGTAGGCAAAGTCAGACCCCCACCAGTTGGCAGTGAATTGAAATATGCTAAGCCAACTAATCTGAGAGGAGGCCATCGATTGAGGGCCATAAAATGAAATTATGAGGATGTTTAGTGTCCATTAGAGTCTGATTTGTGTCTCCGGAAGTGAGTACAAAGTCCTCCAGGCTGGAAAGGGAGGAAGGTTTATTTACGTTATAAGGATCTGTGCTCGAATAATGTGAACAGTGGAGCAGGTGGCTCTTGTTCTGCTGAAAATGAAATAACTGTTTGGGAGGGGTAAGGATGCAGCTGCGGAGTATTGTACATGCATCCTGCTTCTGACTTTGGTGCTTTTAATATAAGGGAGTAGTGCTGCTGTATTTTGTTTTCAGAAGGGGGTACTGAAGAGCTTATGTTCACCCTGCAATCCATACTATCTGTAGGTATTTGCTAAAATATATCTTCCACTTTTTGCAGGATCGGAGCATCTCTGCCGGTGAAATCCTGCTTTCAATAAGCTACTTACCTGCTGCTAACCGACTAGGAGTGGTTGTCATGAAGGCCCGTGGCCTCCAGTCGGATAGAATGAAGGATATCATAGGTGAGTTCTCATGCTTCAGGAAGTGTCCATTAGACATGCACTGATCTGTTTTGCACTCTAGAAACAAAATGTTGAGTTGTACTTTGGTTACAAACTTGTTATACATTAGGCACTTTCTCTCTATTATATAAAAAAATCTCAGGAGGAGACAAGACTTTTTCAGAGAGACGAGACGAGGCATTTTCAGAGAGATACTTTCACGTCCCACAAGACGAGACTTTGTGCCAAGAGGTGAATTGAAAACCTAACAGGTCCAAGTGAGGGTGGAAATAAAATATAAACAGTAGAAGAAGAAAAGACAAAGAGTAGAAGACAAAGTAGAACAACGTAAGGAGGTTCAAAAACGGTGCGATGCACATGCAGAGCAGGTTAGAGATTATGAAAGTACAAAAATTCAAAAGTCTCAAAAAACTGATATTAAAGATCGCTTTAGCGCTAACAAATGGAAATTATTACTCGGTGAAATAACAGCGAAAAGAGATTGAATATATGGACATAGGTGATATGACAGGGCTACTACAAGTTTAATTTCAAAGAAACCACAGTTCGGTCAGGTTTGTATTTATGATCATGGAGAAGCGATGTGACATAGAATCGAGTTAAATGATCGGACGTATTACAAATTCTACAGCCAATTATGAATACAAATTCATACATCCAAAAGTATCGCCCTTTACACAAAATTTATATGAAAAAGACGAACAAAGAAGTTTTCTTGGATTTCTATATGAATCCAAAATATACGCTTGCATATATAATAAACCAACATGTGACGAATTGTCAGCAATAATAGTTTCGAAAGACGGAGATATCAAAGACAGAGTTGATATTCGTGTCCATGCAAAAGCACAGCATGATTTGGTGCAAGCGGCAGATCCAGGAAATGAGTAGCGCATAGGGCCGGCATGGGGGTTAGCAAGCAAAGCGAGCAGGGGGCAGAGCCCCCTAGTTATTACAGTAAAACCTGGACAAAGGGATTCCATTTGAGTGTAATCTGAATTTGCCACATACTGTTTGAGAGGTTTGTTTGCTCCCTTATCTGTGTTGTTGATGCACTTTACAATTGCAAATGATTAGTTGCTATCAATATATATTTTGAGACATAAGCTGCAGCATTTATTCAGTATTGGGATGTAGGATACAGTGGCCTACCGCCAAAGCACTGAGCAAAGACAAAAACAAACCCTGGATGGGGCACCAGTCCATTACAAGGTACACACTTAGTCATGCCAGTCAATCTACACTACACATAATTTGGGATGTAGCAGGAAAATGGAGGACCTGAAGAAAATATGGCGCATGGGAATGAGTGCATGCTTCACAAAAACAGAGAAAGACGAGACTGCAACTTGACTCCAAAGTTATTGCAGCCTCCGTGGCTGTTATTCACTCTCTGTCGCCTTTAGACATTGCAGAAATCAAGATTCGAGTATAAAGAGTAGAACAGTTCCCCATTGTGCTCAGGTGGCAAGCCACATGTGCATGTAGATGAAAGACTAATGAGAGAAAAGAATTGGTCCTCCCTGTAAATTTATACTATTGCAAAATGTATCTGATCAATATCAAGACAAACAAAAATCCTGTTGTTTAGTTCTCACATTGATGGAGACTTTAGAGTTAGCAAATAATATCTGAACCTGTTTCTTGAAGTGGATCAACATCTTTAAAGTTGAGCAGCATGAGTACACATAGGGAAAGCTGTTTTAACATTTAACATCTTATGCTAATTCCTATTTTATTTATGCCAGTTTATGTTGTTGAGATCTACAGTTGCATTATGACTAGTCAATATTCTAATTAGAGGTATCACTAATTATATTTATCTTGGTGACAATGGAAGACTTCTTTTGTTGACTTTCAGTTGGAGATAGCAGTGTTTAAATTAAAGAAATCAAAAGCTGAATTAAACATGGAAATTACTAGTCAAAATGTAACTAGGGTTCTCTCTAAATGAAAGTCCCACAAACGTGAATGGAAAAAGTTTGTCTATATCCCCAAGTCAAAATGGAATTACATTTATCTCTATTCAAATAGTCATAATATAACTGTAGATATATACAATAGGAATTGGCCATACAAGACAAAACAGTTAAGTTTCACAGCTGCCAAATGAATCTACAGAAACTGAAACAGAGAGGTGCTGCCATTGCAGTTTAATTAAATGACAGGAACCAATAAAAAATGTAAAAACTAATGCAATTAGTTTGAAAAATCAACATGCATCAAGCAGTAATTTTAAACATTCCGTAGATGCTTGTTGCCTAATTACTTTAAACTTACTTGCCATGATATGATTTGAAGATGAAAAGTCAACTTTAAAGAAATGTAAAATTAGATTGCAGTGTCTGTGCCAAAGCACAGGCTTATTTAAAGACAAAGCTGTATGGACGCTTTGCTAAAATGGATGCTTTCATAGAAGAGAAATACAATTAAGGGCTTACAAGAAAAAGAAAAGAGCTTGGCTCACCTGCACGAGGAAAAATCAAGTCTTGGCTTCTGTCCTGCATGCTTGTATTATTGTACATTTATCCCTCATACTTTTTATTTTAACACCTATCCAACTGATTTACCCCTCTAAGAAGAATTCCATAAAGCATAGGTATAGATGTATTTGCAAAACTTTGTAAGTTGTTACATTGAAAAAATGTAGTAGCTTATTAAGCTATTAATGCTATCAAAAATACTAGTCTTGAACAAGCAGACTGCCACCAATTTCTTACCCTGTGAGGTCTCCATATTCTATTGAGAGCACTAAAATGAAGGTCAAATTTTTGCACGTTCCCCCATGTTAGACTCCTTCCCAGGTTTTTTTTACTTGCCAGTCTGTCAACACGTCTGATAGACTGTGTGTTTACTAACCTTTCCATTGAATCGATTCCTTCAGTTTGTCAATCTACTGTATTTTCACTAACTCTGTGTATTCTGATAAGACGCATGACAAAATCATTAAAGGAGTGCTCCATCCAAAAATGATCATCTGTTAGTTATCCTGTGTTGTTTGTCACATGGCTGAGGAAAACGTTCATGTTTTTGTGAAGAATGGAGATAGCAAAATTACAGATATAATGGGCTTCAATGGCATCAAACATCATACAATACCAAAATGAAAAAAATCTCAATTTACTCGTATTGCAAAATCCACTTGCATCTCCAGTCTCCAAGAAAAAAATGAGATAAAAAGTTTTGCTAAGCCATTGTTACAAAATGTGAGGCAAGTATAATAACAAATTATTTTTAGTAAAGTATTCCTTCAAGTGAAGTTTTGTGGCAAGTGAAATGTCTGCCTAACAACACAACGTAGTTTGTCTTTAAATGAGTGTAACTTAAAGAGGAGTTTCTCTGCAGCTGCTGATGATGATGTCTTTTATTGGCAGACCTTTCTGTGAAACTGGCATTGAAACACCAGAACACCAAGCTCAAGAAGAAGCAGACCCGCAGGGTCAAGCACAAAATAAACCCAGTCTGGAATGAGATGATGATGTTTGAAGTTCCTCATGAGCTCTTGTCTCAGTCAAGTCTGGAACTTGAAGTTCTAAACCAGAATCAGGGTAGTGAAGCCCTCTCCTTGGGACAGTGCTCCCTGGGCTTACAATCCGTGGGAAGTGGACTCCAGCACTGGCAGCAGATGCTGAGTAATCCCCGAAGACAGATTGCCATGTGGCACCCTCTGTATGCATGAAGCTCACTGAAAGAAGCAGTCAGGCACCCTCCTGTAGCTTCCTTTTCAATCTGGAACCCCACAACACTGAGCAGAACTGCCCAGGAAACCAAAAGAAATTCACCAAGAAAGACTCACAATCTTCCGTACCATCTCATTGATCCAGATGCTCAGAAATGCACCATATTTTTTGAGCAGACGTTTCTTAAACAATGTATGTGGAAATTTGGTGGCATGTAGAGGTGGACCAATGGAAAAGCATAATTTATGGACACCGGGAACCTCCTGTGAAATGACAGCAAGCTGAACAGACAGAGGAAGGAGAACGGTGGCGAGAAATGTGTCATCATAAGTTCACCATTTCACGGGTAAAGATCTGTGCCTCAAAACAGAGAATGTGGCATCACATTTGCTGCAGGGGAAAGCTTTGCCTTTTGGGAAGAAATGTTACAGGCTTGCTTTTTTTCTACAGATGGACAAGGACCTGGATTACCTCATCTGGGATACAAAATGGAGAGATTGTATATATTTTAGTACAGCTTCTGGTGTTGACAGTTGGTAGGTCATCACTGCTAATGGCCAGTAACAAACATTACAGTACAGTGTTTGCAAAGTGCAGTCTTGAAAGACCCAGACTATCAGTACCCATTTTCTCTGTGATAAGGTGAAAGGCCTTAGTAGGCCACTCCAGCTAAACATTTAGTGTAGTAATTCTTCCTGTACATTAGAAAAATGCATCTCTTTTGGCAGCCATCAGTATTCTTTTTTGCTTTATTTTGAGGACCACCCCCCACCATGGACTGGAGTTCCATCTGTACCACAAACACGATGATCCTTTTACACATTTTATTTGCCAAGTTCTGTAGTTCCTGCCAAGTTGGCAGCTTTCCCAACAAAAACTCAGAGGGTGGAGACTCTAGTGATTTTTTTTTCACAGGCTGGCAACATACAGGGAGTAGGAAGATGGAAGAGAGCTGAGAATCCCACCCAGACATGCTGTTAAGAATTTTGTAACATCAACAGGGGGTCAGATTGTACAGTCACGTTTCAAAAGTCTTTGATGCCATCCACTAAATGCAGTAATTTATTGAACCAACATACATTACCGACAAACCTGCCCTTTTCCCAATGGATGTATGTCTGTGCAAAGTCCCAGAGTGCCATGCTTGGAGAGCAGGAGTCCTTTAGACACCACAATGTCAAAATCTATCATCGTGTTCCTGCAGCTCCCAATATCTTGTTGCCTCACAATGATTTCTTCCTATTGACTCGGTGTCACATCTCCTAATTATGTGTTCCTTGAAGTGCAATAAATTTGTCTCTAAGTCTGGTCTTTCAATTTGCTCTCATTAATAATTATGATAAGTATGGAGTCTTAGGTTGTTAATTCTTTGCATCCTGCTTTGTTTCCCTCTAAGACTGTAACCTCTCAGAACAATGAAGCAATAAAGCCTGTGTCCAATTCAGCTACAGTTCTACATCCTGCAAGTCTAATTCTGTCACATTTAAGTGCCCTATGATGTTATAACCCACCAATGGACTTGATAATATTGGATATAGGGTCCTGTGCCGGCATCTCTTTGAAGTCTACCTCTGTCAGATCTTACTGGTATGTAGTATACCTAGTCTACACTTATCAGAAATTAGGATTAGGATTGTCACACTTTACCTCCAAATTAGAAACCTTTGTCCAGTGGTCATATTGTTTCACTTATCAATGCTCGGCACTATTACAGTTTCGCAGTCTAAGCCCATCAGACTTTAGGATAGTGTAGTGTACTACACTCCCTTGCAAAAAGTGAGATGCTTTTAAATTTGCAAAAAAAAATCTTTAGTGTTGTCCAGTAGCTTTTGTAGTCTCATTCTCCCCTAATAAACTGAGGCTGTTAGATGCCAGCAGTGTTATCTCATTGAAGTTCTACCCGTTACCTGCATTCTTCCTGTAGCTTTAGCTCCTTACAGACTAACCCTGTAAAATCTTTGTATAATGTAATGTACAAATCCCCAGTTTAGGCAGCAGTAGCATCTGCTTGCATGATCATAACATTACCTCACCGGAAGAATTTGAAATGATCATAGGGTCCTGCAGTACTACCTGATGTCCTTTCCTATCACATCAATTGAGTTAATTTTTGAATAGCATTCATTGTACTCATGTACAGGTTCAGCATGCATGTAAAAGTCCATAACTACAGTACAATGTGTTAACAGCAAATTAATAAACCACACATCAGTTACACACATGAATTCACAAGTTATGTTAAACACATAGATAAACAGAACAGCTTCAAAGTAATCAATAGACACCAAGTAGCTGGCTTATTACCTCCTCAAAGTCTTCCTTTGTAGAATTTTAATATTATGCAGTGTCTGTCCCTCAATTGCACATCTGAGGCTGTCTCATTTTGGCCTTCTGCAGTATTTCCTCGTTGGCATCTGAAACTTCTTGGGCATTACCTTTAATCATGTATTAATTACCTGCAGTTTTAGCCTGGTAGAAATGGTTCTTTAGCTGTCCATTCTTTTATGTCACAGAATACACAGCTAATGCAAAAAAGATCAACTAATGTACCTCTGCTTTTCTGATAGACTCACAAGCATAAAAAACAGCCTCTTGACAAAAGAATGGTAAAAACACCTTTTTATTTCGGTTGTGGAACTTCGTATTTGATATAATAAACAATGTGTACATGTCTTATACATATTCATATAAATCCCAATATATGTCTGTAGGTCTCCAGTGTTAAATGTTGCTACCAACACCTCCGGTACTGACGTGGCCTGTCCTGTCATTACTCCTACCTGACATCCTCCATGAAAGCAGAAGCCATAGAGAGTTCTGAGTGTTGACACTAACTTCTTCAGAACTGTTTGGCCAGCTGTCAGTCAGAAGACATGTCTCTAGGTTTGCATGCTTTTTTTTAAGTGCTAATTTCTCACAATTGCTTTCTACTCACAACCATTTAGCAGCACTGCTCAAACCATCAGGATCTGATATAAAGAGCAGAGTTCTGCAGCTCAATCCTAGAAGGGCTGTACATTTGCATTGTAACAAATTTCTTAATCAGAGGATTATTTCAGTCTCTCGTCTAATCTGATTCACTGGTTCACTTATTATGTACTTGGTGATGAATCAAAATCACCCTACAGTTTTTTGTTTTACTTTGAATTTAAGAAATGTCACAATAATGAAGAGCTTTACGTCACACAAGTGTATTTCAACTCTTTGGTGTTACTGTTAAAAGTTATCATTTTGTGTAAAAAGATTTTGAAAAGGTTATTCATATACAGGTGTGAGCAATAAGTGCCCATTCTTTGTTCATTGCAAAATGGCTGCTGTATGAAAGGGCATTTGAAATTAAGAAACTGGTTTGAGAATGAATGGATCACTTTAGAACCCCAGTCCTGAATTAGAAACCCATAGAAGAACCTGCTGTCCTGCAAATCTAATTTTCATTACTAGGCTGACAAACAAATGGGAGGTTTTACCCTTAGAGAAATAAGGCTTCTGTGACGTCTCGTGAACTGTTTTATAACACAGCACTAAATGACTCTCATTCACACTACCAAGCAGACCGTCACACCGACCTGGAGATTTACAAATGACACCGGCTTTTATGGAACAGAGAATGATCTCCACTGCTTTAAAAAGGATAAAAATGCAATATTATAGGAAAATGTACTAATGTGAATGAATGCTGCATTTATGGCAGCTAAAGCAGAAACAAAAATTATCAGTCAACACACTGATGGCCAAAAAGCAATGCCTCCGAGCTCTTAAAATGAGTTTATTTGACCAAGTGTACACTTTTGCAATCAAGTGGATGGGTTTGGCTAGTGCTAGTGATTACTAGTACTGATCCTTGAAGGACCCTGATTGTCTTATTGATGCTTTGTGCATTTTAGATGTGCAAAAAAAGACCCCTTTTTCTAGATATCAGTTATCCAATAGAGAAGCCTACAGTCTCTTTTAGCAGCATACTGGGTTGACTGCTGTGAAAATTCATTTGTGCATTCATTATTGAACATGCATAATCTAATTTAGCATTTCTGAACTGGCAGAACCAAGTGGGAGGAAGGTGCCAACTCTGGACAGGGGCGTGGGATTTGTAACAAGGCCATTGCAGGGCACAGTCATCCACAAATACCTATACTCCCTCATATGGGGCATGTTGAAAGTAACCTATTAACTTAACATGCATTTCTTTGGGGATGTAGCTTAAAAAAATGGAATTACTAGGAGAGAAACAGAAAATGACATTGGGTGGAACATCTGTGAAAAGAGCAGGTACCAGAATGTCCATTAACCCCATTTACACAAAATTGTATATTCAGGTTTGGTGGTTGCTGTGACATGAAAGGGGATTCTGCAGAGGCAGCACTGAGGATAACACAGGGATTTATGTCATCAAGGAAAGTAAAGACAAAGCAGACCTGTCAAAAATGCAAAACACTACTAAAAATGCCACAGGATAACATGCAAGAAGGGGTCCTGTTCAACCCTGATGCTTGTTTTGCATTCACACCAATGTCTTAATTAGTTGGTATCTTTTGTTTTTAGTTAAAATACTTGTGCCACTGAGTCCTGTTTCAGAAATAAAAGCCAGCCCCCTCTGAGTAGTAGCAGCGTGGTGGTCTGGTAGAAAACCATATACTGGCTATTCAAGGTAGATGTGCCTCCTTGTATTAGACAATGCCAAGTTAATGTCAGCAGGAAGGCCCCTGGAGAAATGGAATCCTGGCTAGTTTGTTTAAAAGTTAGCAGCTCAGAGGAAAGTATGGATGTGCATTTTTTTAATATGTTAGCTCAAGATCTGGTTTGTGGTATGTTCAAATGTCAGCAGAAGGCACAATCCTCCACCACTTAAAATGGGTTCTGTAAGACTTTAAGCCGGGAAGTGACCCCATGGTACAGTTTGCTAGGAGCCTGGGTTTCAAGGGTAAAAAACAACAGCTTTCTAAAAGTTCCAAGACAGTATTGACAATATTAAGACACTCTGAAAAAGAAAATGTAGTGACAGTTTTGAGAGAGTCGGAGGTGAGCAGGCCAGCTGCTCCTTCCAAACACTAACTAGGTATTTCAGTGCATGCTTAGACTGCCCTATACATGATAAAAATACACACTGCATAATTAAACTGGTTTAACTGTTGAAACTAACAACTATGCAAAACTGTTAGTGGTGCATAGTAGAATATCCCTCCTGAATATAAGTTATTTGTTTATTCATTTTCTATATGTAGTTCATTTATGAAGCTTTAGGAATGAAGGTTTCAATAAGGTTCAGCAATCCTGAACTAGATGTGTGGGTTAAAAAGTAAATGGATGGAAGTTTATTGTACTGCTAAGGTGACCCACTACGGTATTTTCCATATTTTCAGTTAAGAGTGAGGATAAAGAACATTTATTTCATAAAGTGTGACAGGCATTTTACAAGAACAGAGATATTTTACAATTGGTTACACAGCTATTACTATATATTTGGATGACACCTTTACCCAAGACAACTTACTGGGCCAGAAAACATTGCAACTCTCTACAGATATTTTTACAGTTGAAGCACAGGCATGCTAAGTGACTTGTTTAGTTTCACACAAGTTGACTGTGGTCGGGAATTAAAAAGCATCCTTGGGGTTTTAAGGGCCACTGCTTTAGGCACTACACCAAAATGCCTATATATGATGGAACCTCATCCAGGTTTGGCTCCTGCCTTACACTCAATGCTGGTGGAATAAGCTCCAGTACACCATGTTCCTTAATTTGGATTAAGAAAGTTCAGGAAATGGATGAATGGAAATCTAGAGGTAAAGACACCATCTCATTATCATACAAGATCTGCTAAAGTCACTAAAATAAATCAAGACATATTCAAGAAATTAATATAATTAATGTAAAGTATGCCAAGATTCCTTTTTTCTTTCCATATAAATAACTATTCCATCTACTGTATATTTATAAATGTTAAGTAGAAGCTTGTTGAAAAGATATACTGTAGAACTAAAATAGTCCCTCATTCTACTTGCCTGGTCAAGACACAATAACTGTTAAAGCAACTAAAAAACACTTTTAAGAGTTACATGAACATAATATTTTCAATGCCCTTGATTCAATTCCAGGCCATAGGGGGCCATGGTCTATCTTGACAGAACAGCTCTGAACATGATGCTAGTCTTTCACTGAGCCCTCTCATACACACACTCGCTTATACTAGGCCAATCTGAGATCGCCAGCTAACCTAACATGAACACTTTTGTTTGAGACAGGAGGAAAACCATATTACCTGGAGGAAATCACCACACACACAAAGATAATATACAAACTCCACACAGACAAAGAGTTTGTCTATTATTGTCTGGAGGGGGAAATCACAGCCAAGATGCAGCAGAATGTGAAGCGACAGAGCAAATCACTGTACCACCCAATCACTCAAGAGTTTGTTGGGATAAATCCTTGAGCCATGTGCTAACACCTGATGGGAATAAATGGTAGGGTGTGCCAGAACTAATAAGATTACAAATTCCAGTACATCTGAAGTTTATATAATCTGTTTTCTTGAAGGTACCTACATGTACTTTACCTCATTCTACTAGGCTTTTGTGTTCTTTTTGGGGGGACTAAGCTGTTTTGTTAACAAAGGCTTTTGTGTGGTTTGTAACTTTATTAATCTGTGTATTTTCATTGGCCAAGGATACTAATGCTTCATCATTTTACTTAAAATATCCAGTCTGGTGTTTAGCAGGGAGCTTTCAAAGGGAAGGATGACTCCACAAAGATATACGTGTTCACTACTGCAATACGCATATGTTTTAGACTTTTCAAGTTACAAATATTAAGAATCAGAGAAAGAAGTAATACCCAAAACAGTATTTTAAAGTGATAAAGTATTGATGAAAATAACCAGTGTATCAATATCCATGTTTTACAATTTTTTGCTTTGGGAAATATACACTGCGTAGTATTTTTAAACAAGGAACTGAAAACTAGAATACCCAGTCGAATCAAGAGCTTGCTGAATTAACCTTTGATGAAAAGAAAAACAAAATGTCTTGAACAAAAATCTGGAGGCACATGGGTCTCTCAGTGCCAGATTTGGGAATTTTTGGTCAGTACAATATATATTATTTAATTATCTAGCAAAGTGGTGTCTTTATGACAAAAACAGCCTTGACATCCCTTTCTGAGCCCACAAATATATCAATCCATCCATTTTCTAGCCTGCTTATCCATTTCACGGTTGCAGGGTGTAATTACCTATTCCTGCAGCATTGGACACAAGGCAGAAACCAACCATAGAAGGGGTGCCTAATGCAGTGGCGTAGCATGGGTTTTAGCCGCCCGGGGCAGAGGAAAATTTCGCCGCCCCCTTATTTAGGTATTTAAATTTAAAAGACTAAAATATACAGTAATTCTTTGCCGCCCCCTAAAAGTGCCGCCCGGGGCGGACCGCCCCTGCCGCCCACTATGCTACGCCACTGGCCTAATGAAATACACTGGTTGAGAAAACAGTTATAGAAAGTTATACTGCTAATCCAGTCCTGCCTATGACGACTTTAATAAATCCATTCACCCATTTTCTTAGCTCTTTTAATCCAGTACAGAATAATGGTGCCTGTGCCTGCTACATAAGCATGCGGCACAATGTAGGAAAATAACCCTTTGCAGTATACCAGTCCTTTATAGGTCTCTACCACTTCCTTCTATTAAACTGTATTCTATGAATAAAAGCTTCTATAAGATATATTATTATGACTTTTCTAGTGACATGAAGGTGTAGGAAAGCAAGTAAGATATAGTGTTGTAGATATGACTGGCCTGTAATTCTAATGTTATTTATAAAAGCAATATCATTTAAACACCCAATAAAAAGGGCAAAGGAAAATCAACATTTTTGAACATATAGTCTTAAAATGAAGGGGTGACTCCATAAATATTAGAGTAGTATAGCAAATCTAAAAAAAGGTATCAATCCATCCATTTACATATCCATTTAAGTAGCTAATCTAATAAAAGGTATCCATCCATCCATCCATTTACATATCCATTTACCCAATTCAGGGTTGCAGGTAGTGAGGTACAGTACTAACCCAGCAGCATAGGGCTCAAGGTGGGAACCAGTCCTGGACATGGTGCAATGAAATGTAATGAAACAGATAGCTTTCTGTAACTGGCTGGAACCTATGCTATGAGATGTCTGAGAATAAGCAGTTTGGACAACAAAGTGTTAAAGTTATATTGAGTACATTGGCTGAGTTATTACTGTACTATTAAAACTAGAGCACCTGCTGAACTTGGCAAAGTTGGGCTTACACAGGGTGGCGTAGGGAAACGGGATATTTTGGAACTAGGTTGTTGGCGACCCTGCAATGTCAGCAGTTGTTTGGAACCAATGCAACCTTGTTTAGTTATAATGGAGCAATGGAGTGGTGTGCAACGAGCGTTCATTGTGAAAGCTTTTATAAGAATGGTGATAGTGTGACTGCTGAGCAAAGGGAATTTTAGCATCATTATCAGTTAGGATGTCATGATTGTGTCCCATCTGCTCATGCAATTACAAAATGAATGTGTAATTTCAGCTATTCACCGATTGTTTGGAAGGTGCATCATTTCACGCAATAGTGACATTCCATGGCCTCCAAGATCCCAAGACCTCACTGTTTGTGATTTTTTTCTCTGGGGACATCTTAAAAGCCAAGTGTACCGCACACATCTTGCAACCATTGCTGAAATAAAAAGTAGGATTGAAGAGGAAATCGCTGGCATTCCTCTTAAAATGTTACGTCAAGCAATGCAGAATTTCCACAAGAGGCTGTCAGAGTGTGCACAGAGAAATGGACAACACCTTCATAATGTTGTCTTCGAAACACAAAATGAATATTGATTATTGCCATCATTAATTGCATATCCTGTACAATACATTTCATCATTAAATATATTTTGTAATGCGTTTATTTATGCATTGAATGTCAATTGAAAATTTCCCGTTTTCCTGCGCCACCCTGTATGTCCCCCCTTAACACTGCCTGCAATATTAGATATCCCACTGCTGATAGAACAGTATGCGCCTCTCCACTTCAGAAGCCTCAGTTGGTAACATTATTGTGAACAAAAGCCTGACAGCAGTGCATTGAGCCTTTGCCTTTCTGTTCTTTTCTCCTATGGATGACCAGCGTCATGAACTTTTGTCTAGTGCACAAAGGCTTAGTTTGAGAAACATTGTTTCTGGAAACAACATAGCTGGAGAACAACAAAAACAGCTATTAATTAGTGCAAAATATCACATAAAATATAAATTACATTTGTGCAAAATTTAAAACTGATGTTTAGCCTGCTTACAGGTTCTCTGATAACATGTGGGTCAAAACGTCAACAGCATTTTTGAAAAAAAAAAACAAAAGAAGAGGAACGCAGCAAATGGTGAGAAAAGTGCACCACTTGTGCAGGCTACAGCACGTGGCAGTTTCATCTGAAAAACGTAATTAAAAAGTCAGACATAATCGCACAGATGTTGTCATTTATCGTAACCTTGCCCAACATAAGTATAGAATACAAAAAGAGAAGAAGTCACTATAATGGCCTACATTGATAGCAGCACCAAGAAAACCAAGAAATGAAGGCTTGGGCATGAGTACTCTCAGTATCATAGAACATATGGAGCTATGGTGATAAAATCTTATAGTTCAGCTTGACAGGCAGAGTGGCAGACCAACAACGAATGCAGCATGCCAAGCTCTCACACTTAAAGAAGGGATGCAGATGCGTGTATCAAACAGGTATACCATAGACTTCTGTTTTGCAGGGTATAACTTCCACGGAATAAAAAAATGACTTTGTATAGCTGTTTAATCATGTTAAGATGCCACATGCTACCTATTTTTGGTACTGTAGCCATTGCACACAAACTAAAGGACTCAATACAAAATGCAGGGGAGAAGCTGAAAGCGTGCAGGTAGAAGGCCACAATTATTCCAGATGGCCAAAATCAGATCTGACATCAGGAAAAGGGAAACAATACCTGCTTCAATAGGTGAAAAGAGCATAAAGGTGGCCCTGAGTCAACAAGGGATATGTTTTTATGTATTACTCCTCTTACAAGTAGGGAAAGGGGGGTTTCCAGAAACCACTGGGCCACTTCAGTCACTTTACTTTGCACACTATTCTTTGACACAGTCTAGAACAATAGGATAGCCACAGCATACTGGTTTGCTGAAAGACAGTTTGACATATTTGAGAGTTTATCATTTCTGGTACCGGAGGTAACTAAAACCTCATGACAATTCAAACTCACATCACCTGTGAAGCCTGTTGACCAGGGAAGTGGGACATGCAGCATTTTATGTCATGTCCAGACAGCTGGAGATTCCTGAGGGGATGGAAGGCATCCCCCGTCTGAGTATTAAGTAAGTGCTTGATTGGATTACAGGATACTACAAGATCCTTGTATGTCTGAATTAAACTATATCATCAGTATTATGATGTCCTGTTAGATTTGTCAGCATTGTCACACTAAATGTCAGGATAAAATTCAGCACTGAGGTCTACCCCATGCACTGCTTGCTTCGAGTCACCTGAAGACATTCTACTTAGCAGTTCCGAAGACAAAGAGTAACTGGTCCCAGACTTCTCCTCAAACCAGCTGTCCAGTGGCCTTTTCCCATCAAAGTTTGCAATTGGAGGACCATTGACAGAAAGCATAAGCAGGTCATTCATTTGTTCCAGGGTGAGTCGAGATCGGTGGTTCCGTCGGATTTTCTGCAAAGCCAGGCGGCCTTTATCGCAGCATGCTGTAGAGGTGGGGAGAACTTTAATAATCTGTGCCATTCTGTTGAGCAGGGGAAAGCGCTGCTTATATTTACAGACATGACCAATCACCTCTTTGAAGCCAGTCATGCTATAGTAGTCTGATTTCAGATCCCTCCATTCCACTACTAAGCTTCCCCTAGCATCTTTTCCGTCTCGGGTCATCTCCCGTGACACACAAGGGAGAGTTTCCAAATGCTCAAAGATGAGCTGGATGTCTTCCTCACCATAGCCCACCAGAGCTTCAGCACTGCGTGGCCACATTCCAAGATCCAACACTTGACAAGCTTTCACAACCAAACGACTTTGTGAGTCAAATCGCTGAAGCAGGATTACTTGAGTCTTCTGGCAGATCTTTTCTCTAATAGACTGAAATTTTGCTTCAGCCACTCTGAGGTTTTTCAGCTCAATTCCATTGAAGCTCTCCCTGAAGTTTTCTTCAAACTCTTGTAGATATTCACCAGGGGAGTCTGCCAGTCTTCCAATTTCATGGACAGCCTCTTCAATTTTTGTATCCACTTGAGAAACTAACAGGTACTCCCCTTGGAAGATAAAAGCCAAGCGGGAGAGCACTGCAATAATGTCAAGGAGAAAGTAGATAAGCTTCACAGACTGGTAGTCCAGGAGAAACTGCAGCAAAGTAAGTGCAATAGCTGCTGCATCTCCTCTCTGTGTCTGACCACTGACTTCTTTAAGGTGAGATACCACCTCTAAATAATCCTTAATTAAAGCATTCAAGACGTTTGGTTCTCCAATTATCCATCTGACTGCTCGGATGTCACCTAAAAACTCAGTTTCCTCACAAAGGGTGGGGGCAGCCACCCTCAGCTCTGCTAGCATCCTAGGGGAGTAGCGGTAAAAGCTGAGTAGTTGTTTCAAGTTGTTCTCTAGCTCCTCCAAGCAAGGGAGCTCTTTTCCACTTATGGCATCCAGAACTTCTAAATGAGGCCGATGAACCATGACAGGTAGACACAGAATCCAGGGCAAGGTCTTCCTGACAGCAACATATAGATTAGCCCTTACCCCAGCAGAGATGGAGGAACCATCAAAGCCCAAGCCCACAACCAGTTCATTCTGCAGTCTCATACCAAGAATGCTAAAAGCCCTATCAACTGCATGAATGTATCCATCAGCATTTGTAGAGTTCAGTTCCTGAAGAGACAAAAACTCAGTAGCTGGAGGTCCATCAGTGGTGGTATACTGTACATACACAGCCACAGTGTCTGAAAGAAGCTCTTCAGTTTGTCCGTCCATGATCACACTGAGGAAAGGAGACTGCTTGATCCTCTCAGTGAGGTCTTCTTTAAGAGCTCTTGCAATGTGATGGATTAGTATCTGACAGTCTCCCTCGTTCATATACTGGTCCACCACTTTGAGCTCACACTTCTTTAGAAGCTCAGCAAGAGAGCGGAAGTCTGAAAATGGCCTCCCTTCCAAGGCAAGGTGATAGGCTGTGTTAAAAAGCAATGCCATGTTCCGGCACATCTCTTCAGTCTTCTCTGGGTGCATACGAAGTTTGTACAGCTGCAGACATTTTTTGTGGAGGTTGCTCTGACTGTGCAGCTTGATAGTGTGAATTTTAAATTGCTTCGATCCAATGATAAAAGCAGAAGTCCTGGAGGACTGAACAGTGTACTGACGGCAGACATGGCACCACATCTCATTGAGAGTTGGAGAGTAGCGGAGGAACCAGAACTTCTTCAGCCATTCTTGTTTAAATCGTCGGATTCTTCTCCCTGGACCACTGGATGTCTTAGTGGCTTCATCTGCCATAACCATCAGGTCTGTTGCAATTGACTCATCAGCAGAGTCAACATCCTGATCATCTTCATCCAGGATGCCTGGCACTGGAGTCACTGCTTCTGAAGCTGAAAAATAAGGAGAGATGCTTTGAGTTATATGGAGAAATAGATACCAAGCCAGCCTACCAGAAATACAGTCATATGAAAAAGTTTGGAAACCCCTCTCAATTCTTTGGATTTGTTTATCATTGGCTGAGCTTTCAAAGTAGTAACTTCCTTTTAATATATAACATTCCTTATGGAAACAGTAGTATTTCAGCAGTGGCATTAAGATTATTGGATTAACAGAAAATATGCAATATGCATCATAACACAATTAGGCAGGTGCATAACTTTGGGCACCCCAATACTAAATACTTAGTTGAGCCTCCTTTTGCAAATATAACAGCCTCTAGACACCTCCCTATAGCCTTTGATGAGTGTCTGGATGGAGGTATTTTTGACCATTCTTCCATACAAAATCTCTCCAGTTCAGTTAAATTTGATGTCTGCCGAGCATGAACAGCCTGCTTCAAATCATCCCATAGTATTTCGATGATATTCAAGTCAGGGAGCTGTGAAGGCCATTCCGGAACATTGTACTTCTCCCTTTGCATGAATGCCTTTGTAGATTTTGAACTGTGTTTTGAGTCATTGTCTTGTTGGAATATCCAACCCCTGCATAACTTCAACTTTGTGACTGATGCTTGAACATTATCGTGAAGAATTTGTTGATGTTGGGTTGAATTCACCCGACCCTCGACTTTAACAAGGGCCCCAGTCCCTGAACTAGCCACACAGCCCCACAGCATGATGGAACCTCCACCAAATTTGACAGTAGGTAGCAAGTGTTTTTCTTGGAATGCAGTGTTCTTCTTCCGCCATGCAAAACGCTTGTTGTTATGACCAAATAACTATATGTTTGTCTCATCAGTCCAAAGCACTTTGTTCCAAAATGAATCTGAGCATTTGTATACAAAAAACGACTCTGTTTGTAGCGTGAGTGCAGAAAGGGGTTCTTTCTCATCACCCTGCCATACAAGATGTTCTTTGTGCAAATTGCACTGAATTGTAGAACGATGTACAGATACACCATCTATAGCAAGATGTTCTTGCAGGTCTTTGGAGGTGATCTGTGAGTTGTCTGTAACCATTCTCACAATCCTGCGCATATGCCACTCCTGTATTTTTCTTGGCCTGCAAGACCTGCTGGGTTTAACAGCAACGGTGCCTGTGGCCTTCCATTTCCTGATTACAATCCTTACAGTTGAAACTGACAGTTTAAACCTCTGAGATAGCATTTTGTTGCCTTCCCCTAAACCATGATACTAAATAATCTTTGTTTTCAGATATTTTTAGAGTTGCTTTGAGGATCCCATGCTGTCACTCTTCAGAGGAAAGTCAAAGGGAAGCACAACTTGCAATTGACCACCTTAAATACCTTTTCTCATGATTGGACACACCTGCCTATGAGGTTCAAGGCTTAACGAGCTAATCCAACAAATTTGGTGTTGCAAGTAATCAGAATTGAGCAGTTACATGCATTCAAATCAGCAAAATTACAAGGGGACCCAAATTTCTGCACAGCCAGTTTTTCACATTTAATTTAATTTCATACAACTAAATACTGCTTCACTAAAAATCTAGTTCGGAAAACACCCCAGTACTCAGATGTTCCTAGGAAATGAAAGACATACAGCTGTTATCTTTTTTGTTGAAAGTAAATTATTATGCAGGCTGAGAGAGGTTCCCAAACTTTTTCATATGACTGTAAATATACATTCTAATAACAGTGACATACAGTCTTCAAAGACCCTTATCTTTTCAAGCATTGGCAGTATTAAAGTGAATTTGATCTAAGCAACACCATATTCAGAAGACATGCAAATTCTTTGCTCCACAACTGGAGTATCCTGAAACTAAGAAAGGTTCATCTTTCAGTGAACAAAGAAAGCTACACTCAGTGCACCTTGTATCATCTATAGACCTTAACATGATGGAGGACAAGTAATATGCAGCAACAAAAAAGCTTCTATTTTTTGGTCCTGTATCCCAATGCATTTTAAGGCAATTCATACTTTATTCAGGTCATGAATTTCCTTTTTGACAGAGCTGTCAAAAGGGGGAGGATTTACAGACATAGTTGGTTTTTCAGGATGGGTTTTAGAATGATATTTTGTATAATTATCATAGGCTACTAAATATATCTTAATATGTAGCATAACATAACCTTATATTCTCAAACCTGTTTAACCCAATTCATGGATGTGGATAGCCAAGAAGGAAGGTTACAAGCCAGGACATGCTCCTGGAAAGAGAGCCAGTTAATCACATGGCCCACTAAAACGCCTAAACCAGACTCACACTACAGCAGATTTTGAGTAGACCATTAATCTAACTGGCATGTCTTTGAAGACGTGTGTGGAAAACTGAAGTACTCGGAGGAAAAGGTACGCAGACAAGAGGAGAGCCTGCAAACTCCACACAGACAATGGACCAGAAACAGGACTCAAACTGAGGACACTGGATCTATGAGGTGGCAGTGCGACCCACAGTGCATATATTAAATATATATCCTGACATCTTCATTACAGTAAGTGAAAAATAAATAATGCTTAATAAATACTACTAAATTTAAAAAGTGCCACATAAACCTGTAAACACAAAGCTTATTCAGGATACTTACATTAACTGACTTAGCCCTGTAAGTCCAACTATCAGGCTAACCATAACTGTAGACTGCACCATAGCTGAGTTTGTACTATTCATATTTTTGCTATGTGTTTTTTCAATGCTTTTATCACATATCTGTTGTAGTTCAAATACCTGCCGGAGACCCACAAATGTAAAGAATCTAATTTGTTTTTGTAGAAAGTAGACTTTTCTGAGTAGCCCCACTGATTGAATGTTTCTATGAGACTGAGCTGCTACTAGCATATTAAGTACTGTAAGTACAGTACCCTTTGTCCTGCCTATCTTTTAGTCCTATAAGTGATATCCTATCACTACTCCATTTTTTCAGGGTACACTCCTGTTTACTTATTGTCTAAATCCTTTGTCTCCTTTTGTTGCCAATGTACCTGTATTTAATTCTCACCTCTGTCAGTCAGCTGTCTAATTAGGAGTCTCATGCCCGAACAACTGCAGTTTTCATCCTGAGCTCCACCCTAGCTTTATCTAAAACTCTCCACAGCTCCACGTGTGGCTGCATGTCACCTTATCATCCAACAAAAATTTAGTTTATTTCATCAGGCACATACTAATTAACCACTGCCTTCTATGAAATTGGCCACAAATCAGAAATGGCCCATTTTGTTTCTGTTAGAAAGCACCCACATGAACTGAACTACTCAAATGCCTGGTTAATGTGGATGTTTTGAAATGCTTTCTAGTAAATATTACTTTTACATGGATATAGTATATAGAACAACCTATTCTTACACAGGTTGTACTTAGATACAGGTACATATACTTCCAATTATTTGAAGTCTACTTTTATTATTTTATTCATACTGTTTCATAAGCTAGTTATCTGTCTTGCTATCATGTATTATTTCCTTTTTCAACCTTGACTCATTAGCTTTGACAATCATAAAATGCTAAAAAAGTTAAAAAGTGTGTTACTCACAGCTGACTGACTGGTGACATCATTATTGTCTCCAACAATGCATAAATTGTATAATTTTATTTATTATCTTGCACCATAATCATACAGACTTTTGCAGCTTTTCATTTGAAAAAAACTATAACATCCCACCTCATTCAAGTAAAATATGTTAAATAAAATGTCTAATTCTGTACGACTAAATATGGATGAAATGGTACCAAAGTAAAAAAAGATGAGCACATCAAAAACTCTTTTCATTTAATCACTTGCACACAATTTCAGATGGATTTGCATGCATACTGTTATGCCTTCATGTTTGAGCATAGAGCTGGAGTTTTTACAAAAAAAAAGAACATTATCATTGTCAGGAGAGAACAAATTTCAAGGGCACACAGGAAGAAGAAGATCAGCAAACCATTAGCAGCGTACCTGTTTGCTCTCTCCACAACAAAGAACTCTTAATCTGAGAATGTAATGAAGTCTGGTGTAACCCTCAGTTAAGGTACAAAAGGTATTAAAATCAACATCATTATAATCTAACAGAATGGAAGTGGGCAATAGAGTCCTTAAAACAGAAAAAAAAGAAATGAGAGAGAAAGAGAGACAGCATCTATCTGCCTGAGGGAATGGCAGTAAGAATGCAATAATGGCACTGGACACTGTGCTGGCACTACTAACCTGTTCAATATTTTATGTAATATACTAGGGAAATCATGCTGGAGCACCTAATGCATGGAAGTTCTATGGATTACAACTTTAAAAATTAAGGTTTAAGCCATCATAAGTAAAAATGTACAACCTTAATTTAAGATTATAAAATTACAACAAAAGTTCAGAAGAAATGTCTCTATGACCAAACAGTGAACTTTGTGAGCTGGAATGTCAAAGGATCTTAATCACAAATTAAAGAGGAAGAAAGTATTATCTCACCTAACAGGTATAAACACAAAGATGGTATTTTTCCTTGAGACTCACTTGATCAGCAAGGATCAGTTTCGGCTGAAAAGAGACTGGACTGGCCAAGCACTCCACTCCAGCTATACAAATAAAACTAGAGGTGTGGGAATCTTAATTCATAGACCAATTTCATTTACAGTATCAGATGTAGTATCTGATCTTGAAGGGTGAAATGTGATGATGATGGGTAATTTATTTAATTGTAAAATGATTTTGATAAATATCTACACACCCAATGTGGATGCTAGAGAGACTTCAACCAAAATGTATTTGCATCAAATCCTAATTCGAACACTCACAAAATTATAATGGCCGGAGACTTTAATTGTGTTTTAAATCCAGACCTACACAGGTCTTCAGCTACAGGGGAAATAACATGTAATACTGCTATAAATGATCATACAGTTTTTAATTGATAACTTATCAGACCCATGAAGATTTCTAAATCCATACTTAAGCGTATATTCCATCTTCTTACCAGTAAATCATTACTAAAGAATTGATAATTTCTTTATAGATAACAATTTCTTGATCATGACCAAATCTTGCAAATACGATGCTATTGTTATCTCCGACCGTGCCCCTCTGATCATGGAGTTCATTTCATTATGCCTCACATACTCATCTCGCAGATGGCCTCTTAACCCTAGCTGACGAGAACTATACAGAATTTATATCCAAGCAAGTTGATTTTTTTTTGATACAGGAAATACTCTTGGAAACTCTGAAGGCATTTTTTAAGTGGCAGATTATCTTATATCTCTCCCACAAAAATAAATTGGAAATCAAGAAGGCCTCAGACTTAATCAGAGAAATTACCAGAAAAGATCAAGAACATGACAGGTCTCCAAATGAGGCACTTTTTAGAAAAGGACAGAACTCAACCTTTTGACAACAAAAGAAACAGAACAACTCATTTTTAAATTGCAACATCATTACTATAAAAACGGAGAGAAGGCTAATAAGTTCTTATCTTAGTTCGCAATGCAATATCAGTAATCACCAACAAAGATGGAGATAGAATAATTGGCTGTAAAAATATAATGCACACATTTAGAGACTAATATAAGTCCTTATATTCTTCTCAGTTTAAAGAATACAAGACAAAATCTAATGTGTTTTTATACATTACAGATACCACATCTAGATACTCTCAGTGCAGAGGAATTGGATAAACTTCTGACACTTATCAGAATTATTAGATACTATAAACTCACTTCAGAGATGGAAAGCACTAGGTCCCGATGGCTACCTTGCTGAATTTTATACAAAAATTTAAATCAGGTTAGTTTCCCTTTTATTAGGAACAATTTCAGAAGCCAGAGACAATAAAATTCTACCTCAAACTTTCTGCCAAGCATTACCATTTTTCCAAAGACAAATAACAATTTTTATTACAATTTGCATCATACAGACCAATCTCACTTCTGATTAATGATGTTAAAATACTCTCCAAAGTCCCAGACATTTGGCTTCCAATCTTCAATGCCTATTTAATGTAATATATTCACCTATAAAGTCTAACACTCCAGCAATCTTATTATCTTTGGATGAAGAAAAAGCATTTGATACAGTTGAAAGAGATTACATATTCACCACTTTGCATAAATTTGGGTTTGACCCTAACATATGTGCATGGATCAAACTACTGTATACCAGTAGAGAAGCTTCAGTTTGTATTAACAACATTATTTCAGACTAGACAAGGATACCTTTTGTCACCACTGCTATTTGCAATTGCCATTGAGCCATTGGCTGTTCATGTTCGAAATGCATCAGAAATAAAGAGGATTTTCAGATAAGGATTTGAAAAGAAAATATCACTGTATGCTATGGTATTGTATATATCAGACCCACAAAATTCAGTGTCTGCAGCCCTAACTGTACTACAGAATTTCAAAAGATTATCTGTGTGCTTTTCCCAGTGAATTCTCTAGAAAACAGAATTAGATTGGACACATTCCATTTTATCATTGCAGATCAGTTTAAATATCTAGGGGTAAACATCACAAGTAAATATAAAGCTCTTTTTCAACAAAATTTTGATGTTTGCATGGACAAAATTAAATAAGACGTATATAAATGGTCTACCCTCAATCTTACTTTAGCAGGGAGAATTAACACTATAAAGATGAATATCCTTCCTAGGCTTCTTTTTCTATTTCAAAACATCCCCATATACATTAACAAATATTTTTTTAAGAAATTAGATTCAATCATAACCTTGTTTATTTGGAATTCAAAATATCCATACATCCAAAGGGCAACCCTACAGCAACCTAAATCAGAAGGTGACATGGCTCTACCTAATTTTCAATTTTGTTACTGGGTGGCAAACATACAAGCTATAAAAACCTGGACACTAACACAAATAGATGAAGACACACTAGCTTGGTCTGCAATAGAAATGAAATCAGGCAGTACTTCTTTATATCCCTTGCTTTGTACACCAGTAAATACAAGGTATCGTCAATATACTAAAAACCCAATTGTCCTTCATTCACTCAGAATAGGTAACGCATGTAGGAAGTACTTCCAGTTAGAGAATATTTTATCTGTGGCATCCCTGATAACCACCTTTTTTCACCCTCTCAAACTTACACAGTTTTTAATGTTTGGAAAATGTATGGGATTAAAACATTTAGAGATTCTTATATAAATAATGTATTTGCATCCTATGAACAATTATACTCTAAATTTATTTTCCCATCAACACAATTTTTCCACAATCTCCAAATTAGAAACCTTGGTAAACAAAATCTGCCCAATTTTCCTCACCTCCCACATACTGTATTTCTATTCCAGAAGAGGTATTGATCACTCTTGAAGATTCATACAGCATTTCTATAACATAAAAAACATTTTAAAGTCCTTTCCTTTTAAATATCCCAGAGTACAGTGGGAAAAGGATCTCTTACACAACATTTCAGAAAAGGAGTGGACGTCAGCCATGCACAGAATTCACTCTAGCTCCATATGTGCAGTTATTCAACTTAAAATCTTTTATCGATCACATCAACTCGTTTAAAATTTTTCAAAATGTTTCCAGGTTAAGATTCAACCTGAAAACGCTGCAATCAAGCTCAAGCTCCACCAGGCCACATGTTTTGGGCGTATACCAAATTAACATCATTCTGAACAAAATTTTTTAAATGCCTTTCAGACAGCCTTGGTGTCACAATCTTCCCCTAATCCATAAATAGCCTTGTTTGGTGAACTCCCAGATGGACTTAAAGTGAAGAAGGACAAACAAACTGTAATTGTCTTTACTTCACTATTAGCATGTGGACTTCTCTTGCTCAAATGTAGGAATCCTAACCCACCTCTTTTAAGTCAGTGGGTAACTGATGTTACATACTATTTGAAATAAGAAAAAATCTGATTTTGTGTTAGATGATTTGTTCAAAACTTTTTAAAAACCTGGCAGGATCTAATCAGTAATATTTTAAAATAAGCACTTATGTTGTGGAGAAACACTTCCTTCTTTCTTTACTACTCTCAATTACTCTGGCTGTTGGCCTTCCTCTCTTTCTCATGGGTGGGAGTTGAATTGAATTTAGTTTTTTTTAAGTTTCAATTGAATGTATGGAATGTTACATGCTTTTAATAAATTCAATATAAGAAAATTTTTTTTAAATTAAATAAACAGTTACTGTTAATCCACTCACAGTTCAGGTTTATAAAGTTAATCTTTTTATTAATGTTAGCAGCAAAGGAAGTTGCCACAGTTCTGAACTATTGTTTTGGGATAATAATACCCTCTAAGAATTGGATCTCGTGGGATGGAATGTGAAGTGGTGTTGGAAGTACACCAGATCCCTCCAGCAGATTGCCCCAGCTGCAATCAAAGAATTAGGTTCATCTGTCAGCAGATAGCAAGTTTCAGTTCACCACCAACTAATAATATGATGTTTGATAATCATATAATAATATGATGTACAAGGGAAGAGCACAAAATGTACAGAATATGACTACTTTAATAGACCAGCCATTGACATTAACATTATGGTGCCCTGAGATGGGGAACCATGGATGAAAAAATTTAATTTCCTCATAGTGTGACTGAAATGTTTGCAAATCCCTGTAAATGAAAGTCTGCAATGTGCACTTTAATCACATATGAAGTATATGATTAGTACTACTGTCAGATATTTATATATGTAATTTCAAATATAAGACATATGTTAACGGTAGGATCCATTAACCTGAAGGGTATGAAAACAAAGATGTACTGAGAGTATGCAAGAGCTCATTGAGGTGTGATTCAGGACAGCATTAACAATTACAAACTAAACGTTATTGCATCTACTGACACATATGTGTTATATTGCAAAGGAACGTTAGATCTAGATTATGCATGTTTACACCACTGTCCTATTGGTATCAAATTCTGTTTATGTCATTTGATCTAGGTCAACATCTGGTGTGTAAATGCAACTAATGAGGAGACCTCCATACATGTCTCTCAGTGTACAAATGAAAAGACTTTCATATTTTGCTTTGAAGAGTTGTAAAAAAATCTAATCATATCTACCTAGATTTGATCAGATGTGAGTTGCTTGGTTTATTTATCAGTAATGCACACTGCTTTCATCTCTAAAGTGTTTTTGATTGATCATGTACCAAACCCATGTGAATGAGACAGATGAAGCCAGTGCAAAGTATTTTTTCCAGGATCACTAAGGTGAATTCTACAGGATTACATATCTTGCCCTTCTGGCCATCACTGGACCTACCTCGCATGTCGTCAAGCTGCGATGGCTCAGGAAGAGAGGGCAAGTTCAATGGTTCGGGCTGCTGTCCTGACCGTAGTCTATCCAGCTCAGCTTGCAGCTGTCTAATTTTCTTCTTCAGTTTAACACAATTAGGGCAAAATGATGTGGAAGGACTCTCCTCCAAAAATTCTTCACAAGATGTCCCAAGATCATCCTCCTGATTCTCTACCTTGACACAGCTCAAGTCAAGTCCAATTTCAGCCTGGATAATGTCACCTTTCACGGCAAAGCCAGATACCTTATTGGAATTTTCAGAGTTTAGGTCTGCTCTGCTTATTGCTGAACTGATACTGGGCTTATCAAAGACACTGTTAATCCTAGGAGGCACTCTGCCCCTTATCTGAGGCCTTGAGGCTTCCAAAGAGGCTTCCAAAACATCTTTGAAAATTAGGTCAATTTTCTTTTTCTTTGCCTGCTGTGTATCTCCATCTTCACTGGCCCGCTTACTGGACAGTCTTGTTGTTCTAAGGGCTGGCAAGACAGCTCCCTTGGACTCTTCCTGATGTTCAGGGAGGTCTTCTACCTTTCCAGCAATCAATCTCCCTGAAATGGAAAGGGGCAAACATTAAAATCCATGTGCTGTTGCACAAGCATTGGAATGTTGCAACATTCTCCAAATATGTGAACAGCTTCCAGGCTCAAAGGGATGAGTGACAGAACACTGCACATCCCTGAAGAAGGTGCTTCTGCAAAGTCTGTAGTTGGTGATTTCCAAAGGCTGTGCTGACATGGAAGTAATGTTATAAAGAGAAATGAATGCCAAAGTTTAGTATGATGATTCAAAGTGGACTATAAAAATAAAGACAACGAAGGATTAAAAAGCAAATAAAATACTTCCTGGATTCATGTTTAAAGCCAGTATGGGCCAGTTTTTCAGTGATGTCTAGAGTTTGAAGATCCTAGAATCTTAATTGGACACCTGCCTATAGGAGGAAAGAATGACTAAGTTTAAGTTTTCCTAATTAGATACTTCAAGGTCATTTTTACAACAACAGACCAAAGAGAAATTTTACTGAAGCAGAACGACAGGGGTCACCAGATTGCAAATTTGACCGAGTTCATACTAACGCTACATTGCTTTGGCAATATATGACTCACTGCTAATGTCTAAAAAACATCTGATCGTTTGCTGTTTAGCACTACTGGACAGATGATAACAGTGTGGAATATAGATGAGGCTTGAGAAAAGGGGAAAATAACTGAAATTTGAAACAAACAAACAAACAAACAAAAAATCTCAAAATCTGAAAAGATGAAAGTGTCTCTGGGTCTAGATTAGACTGCACTGTAGCTACAGTGTGGTTCCAAGATAATTTATGGAAAGTTACTTCATGATCAGTACAGAAAAGTTTGAAACGGTATCTTTGCTCTGCTATTCATCTCTTCTTAAATTGAAACTCAAGATTCTCCTTTTATACTACACAAAAACCTCTCTAAAAACAACTCAAAGAGATCATTTTCAGATATTTTTAGAAACACGTAGCACAGTTGTAAAGTTACGCAAGTGGCTGTGGTAGAAGCAGGTTTTAAAATACTTTAAAATGGGCTTTCACTATGCTAATCTCTTGTGGATTAGACTACATGTCACTAGCAGCTTCAGTCAGATGTCAAGTCACTTTCCTGCAGAATGAGAACTTTGGCTTGCTAATTTGTGCATTTACATTCATTGATTTTAACTGTTATTCCAAAACTCTGTGAACTTGAAGATAATATGTTCTGTTTAGACTATTTAAGAACATACTGCTCCTTTGGTACCAATTCCCTAACAAAATGCTTGTTGTTTTACATCCAGTGGAATAGTACTTTCTGTCATATAGCTTAGATTTTATACTTTACTAGCCAAATACCCGCGCTTCGCAGTGGAGAAGTAGTGTGTTAAAGAAGTTACGAAAAAGAAAAGGAAACATTTTAAAAATAACGTAACATGATTGACAATGTAATTGTTTTGTCATTGTCATGAGTGTTGCTGGCATATATATATATATATACAGACACACATTTACATACAATTATATCTATCTACATATACTGTATATATCTATCTATATATGTATATCTATATATATATATATATATATATATATATATATATATATATATATATATATATATATATATATATATCTATATATCTATACCCTTTGGGGTGTGAGCAGCTGTTGCTGGGGGTGCCAGAATCCATCGAGGAAGAAAACTTAAAAACATTATTTGTACAAAATCTTAATTTATCTATCCATTCCTAAATAATTAAATGGGCAGGCTATTTCGTATCAGTGCAATACACTGCTTGTTAAAACGGATGACTCCTAATCTTATGTGCACTTAGTGCTGCGTGGGTATTATGAACTATCGTATTTGTTCAAGTTCTATTTAAATTGTAAATATAAGTAATTTTTATTTGGTCGACAGAAATATGTTTAGTAGGAATGAAAGTTAAATATAATCATCATTGCATAAATTTTTCTTCACCATAGAAATTTAAAGA
Organism: Polypterus senegalus; assembly: GCF_016835505.1. Taxonomy (NCBI): domain Eukaryota; kingdom Metazoa; phylum Chordata; class Cladistia; order Polypteriformes; family Polypteridae; genus Polypterus; species Polypterus senegalus. The sequence goes on from NC_053154.1 coordinate 102,003,543, forward strand.
CTAAATCCAACTGCCTGATGGGCTTGCGCTAGGGTGTGTGGTTCGTTTATTTGACGGTATGTAGATCGGGGTGTGTATATAGGCCTATATTACTTTTGAGAATGCAACATATAGTTTTGTCCAGGAGGAAAGGAATGTTGCCTCAAATCAATGGCAACCTTTTGTAGGGTCTGTCCCTGAGACTTATTAATTGTCATCGCGAAGCAGAGCCTTACTGGAAATTTGAGGCATTTCAATTGAAATGGGAGATCAGGGGGTATAACAGTGATGCCAGGAATACATTCAGAGTGTGGCGCTCTGCTGTTTTTTTGTGTAGTTGCCTTCACACAGCCTCTTCGCTGCTTTATAAACGAACGCCATATAAAGCCATCACCTTGTCAATTGTGTAATGCGTTTTTTGAACAGGTATGATGCATGGAAGTGATCACTTGTACTGCGTTCAGTAAGTTCATGTGAGCTGCTCTCTTGTGTGATGTTGTGATGTCCACGGCTTAATTTAATGTTAAGTAAGACCCGGCACTTAAAAGTTTCTGGCTGCACTCCGGTTGTAATATGACGAAGCTGCGCGAGGTCACTTTTGAGAATGCAACGTATAGTTGTCCAGGAGAAAAGCAATCTTGCCTGAAATCAATGGCATCGTTTTGTAGGGTCTGTCCCTGAGACTTTTTACTTGTCATCGCGCAGAGCCTTACTGGAAATTGGAGGCATCTGAATTGAAATGGGAGATCAGAGGGTATAAAGGGGACGCGAGGAATACATTGAGTGTGGAGAAACTCTAGAGACAGCGTGTATATTAACTTGTGGGTTTTTCTGTGAGTATTGGGTGGCAGCGTGACGAAGTTGCTTCGAAAGACGGCGTTAGCCGTGGAGCTCAGCTCAGAGCGAAATGAGGTGAATGGGAGGGGAGTTGATGACGTCACTCCCCCACCCGCCTTAACTGTCAATCCCCCACAAACACAGTCTCTCGGAATTTGCATAAGCACACCCCTTCACCTGCAATTTTAACTTAGTTAAAGTGATCAAAACTCGTTTATATCCTGCGTCCTCTGATTAAACTTGTATCCCGCATTACCGTGGGCATGACAAACACCAGCGGCAGCCTGTCTATGAACTTAATTTAAACTTTAAGTTTACATCGTGCTTTGTTTCCGAAGTAGCAGCACTCATGAATATGGTTGTAAATGTCAGTCACTCGCTTCTTATTGTTTCGCTGCCTTCTCAATTATATAATGCATGTTTTCTTTAGCGCTTTTTGGAGCACTTCCTGGTTTTCTACGTACTGCGTTGATAGTCAGTTCACGTGATTACGTGGGAGGCGTGATGATGTCACACGAAACTCCGCCCCACGCCATCCAGCTCAACTCCATTACAGTAAATGGAGAAAAATAGCTTCCAGTTATGACCATAACGTGTAGAATTTCGAAATGAAACCTGCCCAACTTTTGTAAGTAAGCTGTAAGGAATGAGCCTGCCAAATTTCAGCCTTCTACCCACACGGGAACTCGGAGAATTAGTGATGAGTCAGTGAGTCAGTCAGTCAGTCAGTGAGTCAGTGAGGGCTTTGCCTTTTATTAGTATAGATTAGATTAGGTGAAAACTGTCAATCATAGTATAATGCATATCACAGTTATAAAAGGGCAAAGTTAGAATTGCCTGAAAGAGTTTACATTTTATTATCTTACTCTACCTGTTAAAAAATGATGAATCAGATTGTTTCCCAATTCACCTGCTAACTTGGGAATGAAGCTTGTTCCTTCCATACAATTCATGAGGCTCTACAGGTGCCAGTCATAAAATTAGAACATCATGACAAAGTTGATTTATTTCAGTAATTCCATTCAAAAAGTGAAACTTGTATATTAGATTCATTCATTACACACAGACTGATGTATTTCAAATGTTTATTTCTTTTAATTTTGATGATTATAACTGACAACTAATGAAAGTCCCAAATTCAGTATCTTGGAAAATTAGAATATTGTGAAAAGGTTCAATATTGAAGACACCTGGTGCCACACTCTAATCAGCTAATTAACTCAAAACACCTGCAAAAGCCTTTAAATGGTCTCTCAGTCTAGTTCTGTAGGCTACACAATCATGGGGAAGACTGCTGACTTGACAGTTGTCCAAAACACGACCATTGACACCTTGCATAAGGAGGGCAAGACCCAAAAGTTCATTGCTAAAGAGGCTGGCTGTTCACAGAGCTCTGTGTCCAAGCACGTTAATAGAGAGGCGAAGGAAGGACAAGATGTGGTAGAAAAAAGTGTACAAGTAATAGGGATAACCGCACCCTGGAGAGGATTGTGAAACAAAACCCATTCAAAACTGTGGGGGAGATTCACAAAGAGTGGACTGCAGCTGGAGTCAGTGCTTCAAGAACCACCACGCACAGACGTATGCAAGACATGGGTTTCAGCTGTCGCATTCCATGTGTCAAGCCACTCTTGAACAAGAGACAGCGTCAGAAGCGTCTCACCTGGGCTAAAGACAAAATTGCTGCTGAGTGGGCCAAAGTTATGTTCTCTGATGAAAGTAAATTTTGCATTTCCTTTGGAAATCAAGGTCCCAGAGTCTGAAGGAAGAGAGGAGAGGCACAGAATCCACGTTATTTGAGGTCCAGGGTAAAGTTTCCACAGTCAGTGATGGTTTGGGGTGCCATGTCATCTGCTGGTGTTGGTCCATTGTGTTTTCTGAGGTCCAAGGTCAATGCAGCCATCTACCAGGAAGTTTTAGAGCACTTCATGCTTCCTGCTGCTGACGAACTTTATGGAGATGCAGATTTCATTTTCCAACAGGACCTGGCACCTGCACAAAGTGCCAAAACTACCAGTACCTGGTTTAAGGACCATGGTATCCCTGTTCTTGATTGGCCAGCAAACCCGCCTGACCTTAACCCCATAGAAAATCTATGGGGTATTGTGAAGAGGAAAATACAATACGCCAGACCCAACAATTCAGAAGAGCTGAAGGCCACTATCAGAGCAACATGGGATCTCATAACACCTGAGCAGTGCCACAGACTGATCGACTCCATGCCACGCCGCACTGCTGCAGAAATCCAGGCCAAAGGAGCCCCAACTAAATATTGAGTGCTGTACGTGCTCACACTTTCATATTCATACCTTTCAGCTGGCCAACATTGCTAAAAATCCTTTTTTTGCATTGGTCTTAATTGAATTTAATACTGAATTTGGGACTTTCATTAGTTGTCAGTTATAATCATCAAAATTAAAAGAAATAAACATTTGAAATACATCAGTCTGTGTGTAATGAATGAATCTAATATACAAGTTTCACTTTTTGAATGGAATTACTGAAATAAATTAACTTTGTCATGATATTCTAATTTTATGACCGGACCCTGTACAATGATGCATTTCAAAACAAGGAGCACTGATTAAACCACCACAGAATATTACGTTCACAGACAGGTCTGAGAGTCTCAAGTCACACAACACATTATGTCTACTATTAAAGTGAAACTAATTCCTTAATTTAAAACATTTCTTTGAATAAGCCACAATAGGCTAAAATAGAAGCAATGGTCTCAGTGGAATTGCCAGTCATGAATGTTAAACTATTATGTTCAGCTGCACTAGAAAAATGGCAATCAATGCACATTCTATTCCAAGATAAATTAGCCTGTTCCTGTCCATTTAAAGTGATGCAGATATTCACCTTGAAGGTCACTGGAGTGAAGAAACACTCCTAATGCAGTCAAAATTTCAGGCAGACTGAAACATATTGGTTATGTCCTTGTTTAAACTGGAGGCACAATCCTATCATACTGGAGAAAAGATAAACCTTTCTGCACGATATGGCAACTGAAGGACTGTCCACCTGAAAGTTACTAATGCTTTCCCATTGATTCCAGCAGGATGTAACAAGCCCTGTTGATGACATACAGTATGTGCATCTTCTCTAGAGGTATAGTAGACAACAAATTGTTGTACAGATTTGTGAAGGTTTTAGTGGAAAAAACAGGGAATACATAGCTCCCATAACCATATCCATCATATAATACACAACCAAAAAAGATTAATATCTTCAAGAGCACAATCTATGATTCATCCAATCTCATATGATATCTGGCAGGCGATTCCTGTTTCACACAAATGAAGGAACCAACTACCAGACTACCCAAATGCCAGAGTAGATCGACACTAACAGACTCATAAAGGCCTTTTGTTGAAAGTTGTAATTTTGTTGCAAAATTAAAAATCAAGCAGAATGGCACTCACCTGTGGCCAGGTTACGGTCAATGCTCTCCTGAGACATACTGTGCAAACGGCTCATGTATTCCGCACTATACCACACACGTAAACGCTCTCCTGGCTGGATGTCCCGGCATGCCTGAAAGTAAATCTGTTCTCCATGCTGGAAGGCCATCAGATTCTGCTCATTCTCCTCTCGAGAGATCATAACATATCTGAAGTCAAAGTAAAAGACAATCAACTTATTCAGATACCAGAAGGAACACTGCCTCACCTGTCATGTTCATGTCTTGATAACTCAAATTGTCCATCTTACACCCTGTGTGCATAAGCCTTACTCATAAGCAAACCAGAAATTATTAGAAATAGGGGTGAAATGAATATTGTGGAAGGATACTGAGTTAGCATTAGTCTTTTAAGCATCTCTCATTTATTCCCATTGTTAGGAAGAACTAGAAAAACAGACCATCCATTAGGCTGCCTTTATCTCTGCCCCTTCTGCAGGCAAGACTATAAAAAAAGAATTGAAACCAAGTTGGCTGTCAGTTATAATCAGACATGTATAAGGGACATCAACCTGGCCATTGTCTTGTATATAAACGTCTATGAGTGGAAGTGTGTGTGTCTGTCCAGCCCAGAAGTGAGAAATCATCTGAATTTTTTTTCAGATGATTTCAATAGTTTCTAGGACCCCGGGCTTACACAGCTAGTGTTTATATAGAAAGATTTATCTTTTAGTCTGACAAATAATACATGGCGAGGCCATCTAGTGTACCAAGCTCCTTCTGTTTTCTGTTTCACAAGATGGAAAGCTTTTTCTGTGTAAAATTCATAGCTGTGCTGGAGTTTTTTGTCTTGATGTATAAGTAATTTAGTAAGTTTTAGGTTTGTAGTAATTCAAATAATGATCACTAGGCTCTAGATACCTTCTCAGTCTCTCCAAATATATGATCAGGGCAGAATAAATAATGAGGTGGAACTTACATGTATAAATGTTTCCTGCATTGCTTTGAAGAGCTATCAATGAAGCACAGAAAGATGTTGACAAAAGTACCTTAAATATTTAATGTATAAAGGTCAGTACCGGTCATGTCGTAGCTATTTCTCTCACTATTATAGTATACACTCCACTCAGCCACAACATTAAACCACCTGCCTAATATTATGTAGATCCCCTCATGCTGTCATAACAGCTCTGAGCCATCAACGCATGAACTTCACAGACTTCTGAAGGCTTCATGGGGTATCTGACACTGAGATGTTACCAGCAGATCCTCTATTTTCCTACAAGTTATTAGGTGGGAACTCCATGGATCTGACTTGTTTATCTAGCACATTCCAAAGATGTTTGATTGAATTGAGATCTTGAAATTGGAGGCTAAGTCAATACCTTGAACTCTTTGTTATTTTCCTTAAACCACTCCTGAAGATTTTTGCAGCATGGCTGGGTGGATGATTCTTTTGAAAAAGGCCAGTGCCACCAAGGAATACCATTGCAGTGAAGGGGTGTACCTGTTCTGCCACAATCTTAAGCAAGGTGGTATATGTCAAAGTAACATCCACATGAATGCCAGAACTCAATGTTTCCCAAAAGAACACTGCCCAGGGCAACATACTACCATGGCCAGTTTGCCTTCCTCCCATAGTGCAACCTGCTTCAGTCTCTTCTCCAGCTAAATGATGCACATGCATGTAAAAGAAGATGTAATTCACCATGCCAGGCCAGTACTTCCATTGCTCCATGGTCCAGTTCTGACATTCTCATACCGATTGTAGGGAGCTTTCAGCAGTGAACAGGGATCAGCATGGGCACTCTGAAGCAACACATCCCATATGCAACAAGCTGTGATGCACTGTGTGACACTTTTCTCTCATGGCCAGTATTAAGTTTTTCAGCAACTTATGCTACAGTAGCTCTTCTATTGGATTGGACCAGATGGGCTAGCCTTTGCTCTCACTGCATATCACTGAGCCTTAGGCACCCATGACCATGTCACTGGTTCACAATTAAACTGAATCAAGAGATCAATCATGCAGGGCAAACGAAAACACGTAGCTGCTTTTTTGCACCAGACCATGTCACACTTATCAGAGCAACATCATATGCCACATTGAGAAGACCTGGGTATAAATGATGGCTGGAAAGAGATTCTCTTGATGAGTGACTTTGCCAAGTACTATTTATGTAATTTCCTGCAGGTCATTGGTTTAGATTGCATATTCTGAAGAACCAAAGCTGTGGACAGAAATAAACGTTTTATAAAAAAAAACTTTGTTGTATCAGTTTAGGTAATTTTTCATAACAGCATTAGTTATGCGATATAGTAAATATTCATACGCATGTTTTTTGTGCAATATACAGAAATGTAGTGCTAGTACTGGTGCTCAGAAATTATTGTTTTTTAGAACTTGTTACTCACACAAAAAAAAATTTGCACACGCCAGGCCACTGGGTCTTGGCAATATACCAAGGCAGGTGGATGAGAGCTTGCATCACAGCTGCATCACCTTATTCTGTTGAATTGGAATAAGGCACAAGTTCCAGGAGGCTTCAAGGATGCTATCAATAACACCATCTTTAAGAAAGGTGACTGCTCTCTCTGTTGAAACTGCAGGGGAATATACCTAATTTCAATAGTTGGGACAATCTTTGAGTGAATAATCTTAAACTGTTGAGCACCAGTTGGTGAGGAATCATTCCCATAGTCACAGTACAGGTTCTGGCTGGCTTGGGACACACACAACATGATTTGTATCACCCATCAGATCCAGGGGATATCAAAACAGCACAACTAACATTTCTCTTGATCTTCTTTGACCCTAGTACAGCATTTAACAGGATTTATGGCAAGATTGTTTGGAAGAGCCTTTGCAAATCTGGTGCTTCAACAAAACTGATTGGAATTATTCAAGCATTAAACAAAGGCATGAAAGGCTAAGTCCTGTTCCAGGGAAGACTGGTCTCTACTTTTCCGGTTGGGACTGGTGTCAAACGAGTCTATGTCCTCATTCCTATTTTATTTCCTTTCTGTCTGGCAGTGGTCCATTACTGGGAGTCCAAGGAAAACATTTCTCCACTCTCCTTGTGAACTGAAATGGATGGCAGTCTTTTCAACAGTGCCCGCCTAATGGTGAAGAAAAACACTTCTGTGGGGTTAGTCACTGAAATGCAGTATGCAGATAATAATGTAGTTGTTGGCAGTGGTGTAATTTCCTCTAATAAGTGATAAAGCTAGCGACACCCCTGGTTGCTGGTCATTCGAGAGCTCGTCTTCAGCAGGCAACAAATGCCTGTGTATCAGATCTACACTATGCATGGTCTTGAAGTGAAAATGTCCAAGACAATAATCCTCTTCCAGCCTGTGCCATTTAAAGAAGCTCACGTGCATCTAATCATAATCCAGGTTACCCCCTTGGTGCAAGTCTTATACGTACCTTTCCTTTGTGGCATCCTTTCATCGGCCGATACCATTAACGAAGAGTTCACAACCCGGATATTTGCTGACCACCATGCTTTCAGGAAATGAATCGAGACTTCAGGACCCATGCATTACAGATGTGGTTTATCGTGGGGTGGTCATTACCATACTTCTTTATGCTTCTGAAACCTGGACTCCCTAAAAGCAGCACCTCAGGGTATTGAAGAAATTTCATCAGAGCAAGCTCTGCTCTACCCTTGAGATAAAGTGAGAGGATAAGGTTACTAACGGCAAGATTCTATGGTAAAAAAGCATTCCCAGTACTGAGATCACAATTGTTCAGTACCAGTTACAGAGGGTTGGCCATATTATCAGAATGTTTAATATGCAACTTCCAAAACGTTTGCTCTTCTTTGAACTGCCAGGGGGAAGTAGACCATGAGGAAGACCTATGAAAACATACAAAGAGCATCTGAAAGCAAATCTTGTTGCATGTGACATCCATCCCAGGACCTGGAATGCCTAGTCAGGGACTGGACGTACTGGAGCAGAATCTCGGAGCACAGGCAGAAATCCCTCAAGGTAAAGAGAACAGAACTTGAGGAACGGTAGAGACAAAGGAGATAAGCACATCTTGCTGGATTTGCAGATATCACAGTGGATACAGTCACAATCCAGTGCCCTAAATGCCTGAGGAAGTTTTGCTCACACCTTGGCCTTCATAATCATCTCAGATCCCATGAGAGGAGAGGACAATTACAAAAGTTTGTCAGTTTACTTCTCAAATCAAGAAAGGCCACTAATAATACTCTCACTTATGATCTTTTCATCAATAAGATGTCTTATGCAAAAATAAATGAATAAAATGATGGGCAGAGAACAGGTATAAGCAAGCATCCTTGATTCATAGACCTTCTCAGTTTCATGTGTTTTTAAATTAAAAAAAATATAAATACCATGCTGTTTTTGATGTGCTTAATCTTCTGCCACTTCTGTTTTTAATTTACTGTTTATTTTTGCTTTAAATGTACAGAATATGCAACAAAGTATTACATTTACTTCACATTCTATGGCTATCCATTAAATTGCTTTGAAAAGGGTATGGCTCTGCAACGTGTCTGTGCTCTTTAAGTCAACCCTGAAATTACATTTCTCTTGCAGAGATTATCAAAATTGCTTCAGATGACTTTGAAGCTCTTGGCTTTGCAGCTTCAAAAGTAAGTGTCTAATGTAGCCATTTTTAGCTCTTGCTTGTTTCGGGGGAATGTCCCCTTAGGTTTTCTCTTAAGCATATGCAAGCCATGCTCAGTTGGATTTAAGTCAGGTGACTACCCTTCAAGCATTTTTCATTTTTTAGCTATGGAGCACTCCTGTGTCGAATTAGCAGTATGTTTGGGAGTATTATCTTTTTGTTGGATGAAGAACTGTCCAATGAGTTTGGAGGTATTTACTTACTTCTCACTACATCCATAATTGCTAACACGGTACAACACCCTAGTACTAGAGGTATTTTCTGAAACATGAGCAGATAAGATGTTTCTATACACCTTAGAGTTCATTGTGCAACTGCTGTCTGCAGTTACATCATCAGTGAAGGTAAATGTGACAATATCTGTGGTGGCCATACATGCCCAAGCCACCACCACCATGTTTAACAGATGAGGTTTTATACTTTGTATCTTGAGAAGTTCTTTTTCGTCTTCACATTTTGCCTTTGCCATCACTGTTTACAGGTTAATCTTTGTCTAGTCTGTCCACAAGACCTGTTACCAGAATCCTACAGGCTCTTTAAGTACTTTTTCAGAAACTGAAGTCTGGGCATCCTGTATTTATGGTTAACTAGTAGTTTGCATCTTGCAGTGTGGCCTCAGTATTTCTGTTCTTGTTCATGAAGTATTCTGCAGATAGTAGTCTCTGACACATACACCTCTTCCACCTGAAGACTGTTTTGATCTGTCAGAGAGGTGTTTGGGTTTTTTTCTTTACCATAGTGAGGATATTCTGTCATCAGGAGTGGAGGTTTTCCTTGGCCTACCAGTCCCTTTGTGATTACTGAGATCATCAGTACATTCTTTTTTCTTAATGACATTACATACAGTTGGTTTAGGTAATCCTAATGTTTTACCAATGTCTCCAATGGTTTTACTTGTGTTTTTCAGCTGCAAAATGTTTTTTTTTTTACTTTCATTGACACAGTTGAACAATGGCAATTACAGACTCTCCAAAAGTACTCTGTAAGTAGAAGCAAGCCTAGGTATCGTATGGCTGCACTAATAAAGCAATGAAACAAACCTGTGTAATCAAAAAAACCTGTGACACCAACTGTTGCAAACATTATGGTGCCCTGAAATTGGGGAACCATGTAAAAAAGTCCTATAATTTCTACATGGTGTGACCATAATATATGGAAATACCCTAAATTAAACTCTGCAATGTGTACTTTAATCACGTCAGAATTGTTGGATTTGCCATTTTAAAACTCTGGAGCTGAGGGGTAAATCAGGGAAAAATGTGTCTATATATCCTACTATTTCAAAAGAACTAACAAAAGAGTTATGCAAATTAAAGAATTTTTAAATTAAGAGTGTTAATGTCAGAGGAAGCATTTTTAACATAACATTAAATTAATCAAGGTGAATTTTATATAAAAAACAGACTCAGGAAAAACACAACATTGAGGTGCATTAACATCTTGAATGAGTCTTTTTCATTTAAGCATAATGTGCAATAATTAAATGTGCCCAACAAACACACCATGTCAGCCACTGCTTCTTATTAATCTAAAAGTCCTAACTTGCTTTACACAACACAGAAAAAATACTCTGAAATTGGTGGTCTCATTCATATTATGTACATTTGTTTATTTTGGCCTATTCTGGTGCTGAGCCTAAATGCCAACAAAGAATGATGATGATCGCTGAGAAGGTGAAACTTCTGGATATGTTGAAGGAAGGGAGAACGTTCGCGGCTGTGGCTGCAGACTGGCTAAGGATCTGCAAGAGCGGTCACAGGAATGGGACGACGATATGGTTTGATCGGTCCAATTTTGCAACAAGGTCGACGACGTCATGACCGCCTACAAGCTGCTCTTCGACCGAAAAAAGAAGCAGCGGCAGCAGCTGCTGATCACAATGTTTTTGCAGCCTCTCAAAAAAGAGCCAGCTCTTACTACTACTACGGATACACCTTCGGAAACCGTGGAGGTGCCCCAGGAAATGGCACCGCCGTCTGAAGAGACGTAAAATACAGTCATCGGCTGTGCAGTAAAAGTCATAATCACCTTTATCGTCATCATTTTTACTGCACAGCATATTCATCACCATCATCACGTCATATATAGGTATGTGTACTTTGCTATACAGTAACTATAAACTTATCTACCGATTTCATATTGCTTAACAGTTGTCCCTGTTATTAATAGAGTAAAGGGTGGGTTGTAAACAGTACAGGGAGGGTTTAAAAACATCCAAATACACGTTAAATTGTTAAATAAATATGGTGTCCCTACTTCGCGGAAATTCAGTTATTGCGGCCGGCCTTGGAACCTATCTCCCGCGATAAAAGAGAGATTACTGTATTGTGTTTTGGAACATGTAATGCTTCTCTTACTCAGAACAGAGTTTTAGATCAAAAGAGTGATAGTCAGAGAAATACAGTATAACAATGGGCAGTGGGCTGTAAGTTGCCTGTCACATCATATGAGAATTACAGGACAAGGGAAAGAAGGTGATTCCTACATCTTAAATTTTATTCAGAAAATCCTATAATAGTATTTTAAAACTAAATCTCTCTGCTCAACTGTTATTTTCAAATTATCTTCTTATATAATACTAGTGGACACCCGCTGTAGCATACGCCGGTGTAAGAATAGAAACGGAAAACGGTGAGAAAGGAATTCTGAAATCAAGAAGAAAGAAATACTTCTTGAAAGACATAGTTGTGAATAGGTGTTTTGCTGGAGATGACAGATAATGAGTCGAAAGTTCTAATCTCGGAAAGAACTTGAATTTCAGCTTCACCACCATAAACTGTAGATGTTGCCATGTATTGATAGTACTTGTGACTTGTGATAACTCGACTTGCGTTGGAAAGAATAACAGGAAGAATGTCTCCAAATCTGTCCCAGTGTGATGCAACGAAATCTACTGTCTTATGTCGTAGTAAGAGTGCATTGCCTTCGTCAACCGTTTGTGTCAAGAAATAACCCACTAATAGGAACAGGCAGTTGCCGGATCCCGGAATACAGATGATGTTGTACAAAAACCCGTCGACAGAGAAGATGCTGTCGTTTATTTTATAACAAAGGCTTAGGAAACAACCGTCGCAGTATAACGAAAATAGCAAGGAGCGAAACCAATAGCAAGGAGTGAAACCAATGGCAATGGTCGAGAGAGTACCTTCCTGTAGCAGGCTATGGAAAAGACAGGCGCAAACATGGCCGAAGTGAAAGGTCATGCGGTCAGGCTAGATATCGGCCGGTGACATGACACCAATGGGGTCATGAGAGAGGAGCGGGGAACGCGGTAGTCCAAAGGAGGAACAGGACTCGAGAAAAGCGGCGTGGGGGTGTATGGGAGGCCGCAGGCAGCATGGGGAAGGGTTTGGATGAGGACGAATAGGAATCGAGAAATGCCGTGTGAGCTGCGTGTAGGAGGGACCAGGTTTAAAGAGGAAGCAGGATGAACCAGAGGAGAAATAAATATATAAGAGATGGTACCGTGGCTGTCCGTTTGTCCGTACAGGATTTTAAATCACCTGTAGCTCAGAAACCGTTTGACCTATTGATGTGAAATTTGGTACATATATACTACATGACCTGTACTGTTCGCTTTCAGGGTGATGATTGACCTCCAAGGTCAAAGATCAAACCAGGAAGGTCAAGATCAAAAATCAAATAACCTGTAGCCTGAAATTTGGTACACATATATTATGTTGAAAATCTGCACAACAGCTTTATATTAAAAGCGAAGAGTTTTGTAATTATTACTTATTTTTAGTTTATTTCATTGTAGAATCAACTCTTGGCAGCAGGCAGCACGGTGGCCATGCAGCAGATGTGTACGGGCGTGGAGTATGGTCAAGTCAAGTGTACTCGCTGCACATTAACGTGAGGTATGCCATTACTGGTTTGCTAAAAAACCTGAAACATCACATTTTATATTATTTGTCTTGTCTTCTCTGTTCTTTACCTGGACTTTTCAGGATAGACAGAACTATGACAATGGGATGTGATTCTACTTTATAACTAAACTATCATATTTTCTTAAAAAAAACATGTTCCACATATTTTGCAAGAACTTAAAGACCCATGATTCTGATTCCTAAGAGGCTAATAAGGCTTAATATATACTGTGGGAGCTTTCACATAGTTTTTGAAAATTGTTCACTTTTCCAAAATGGAAGTTCATAATTAAAAGAAATCAAATTCTCATGCATTACAAGTAATAAGATGCTTCTTATCTGTTTAACACTGCCATGAATCTTCTTTAGCTCTATTTTTAATTTCTTTCATCTAATTTTCCACACAGTGATTGACATACCTCATCCAGTTAGCTTTAGTCTCATCAGTACCATTGATGGATTTATAATGGTTATGTTTATCCACAATCTGAAAAATAATCAAAAGAACCATGAAAGAAGTTGACAAGTCATATTTCAGCAGCAAGTAACACATGAGTCTGACAATTAATAAGTATTTCTTGGAATTCCTTCTTTAATGGAGCATTTACAAAATATTAAAACTAATCATATTGAGCAAAAGTCTTCAATGTCATGTTGTCTATTGGAATTAGTGGGATATATACTGTGCATACCATTCAAACCTTACAGTTAGGTACTGAAACAGGACAGACCAAAATTACAGCATGAGACAACATTGAGGTACTGAAACAGGACAGACCAAAATTACAGCATGAGACAACATTGCTATTGTGGAAAGTGTTCTTGTTGCAACAGATGGCCTGGGTAAAAGGTGGTATCAAAATGGGAAAGGACAGGGTAAGATTTCAGGAATGGGCCCAAGGAGGGAGAGGAACATTGATTGTTACAATGCTAGGATTGTTTAGGAAATTTTTCCCGCAGGAATCTAGTGGGATTGGACCCACTGAATCCTTTATTCAGGAAAGGAGTGTGGCCACAGAAAGTGGTTGTTGAGAGACAAGAATACCAGCACATTGTCATCCATTAGGACTAGTGGAACCATAATGTAATTTTATTACAGGCTGCCTGGCAGACCTGAAATTTTAAGAACTACATAGACATCAGAGTGTACTAGGGGGAGATCTAGTATGGTTTCACTGAATTAAAAGTAAAGTACACCTGGCTGCAAAAACGATTTTAGGATTTGACTAGAATTAACTTCAGTAGATGGGTGCCAGGAGGAATCACTGAATCTAGATTTAGAAGGAGAGCTATACAGAAGGCTCACTTGTGACAGGAATAAGCCATGGTTGAAAAAGCAATAGCAACAGAGATATACCGAGAGAAAAGAAGGGCTTTGTGGTATTTGAGATGTGGTTAAGTGGATGATCCACGCCACCTGAGAAACAGGGGTTCAAAACCTAGGAAGATAAGCCCAGAGTGACAGTAGGAATTTTTTTGTTGTTTTCTTATAATTTTTAATAATTTTGATTACCAAAGGTTTCCTCCCATCACTTTAATGCTATGGCCTGATCCAGTTAGAGAACTAGAGACATGCAAGTCACTTTTTTTCAATACCTAATTAAAAAGGTTACATAAATCACAAAGAAAACACTCCCAAAGCACATTATTCAGAAGAATTTTTTCTTACTCACCATCCAAGAAAAAAATCCTGTGGACTTATCTTGCGAGACAACCTCTCCCTCATATGGGCCAAACAAGACACCTTTTTTGATGACCTTGCTAATGCAGCATGTGTCAGTTTCCACTCCAGGCTCACGGATAATCTCAATTACAGAGGGTGCCGTAAGGAATGCACGATCAGGGACACCAGCTGGTACAGTAGTGTCTGGGATAAACACAGGAGGGCCATGATTTGGGCACTCCTCTACAAAATACTCCTCACATTGCTCACAGACTGCAGGCAGAAACAAAAGGTAAAGAATAAGATCATGCATTGGAGATAAAAAGTAAACCTTATAAAAAACACAAGACACAGCATATTTGTTAATAACTAAAGTCAATCTGTGTGCAGTCATGATTAAAGGCAAATCAGATGTTTGATTTCATATTTCTGTGCTTTATTTTTTTTTTGCCTAGAAAGGTTATACCATACTTTACTTAATGAGGCCGCATTTGTGGGCCTACGTTTGCAATACTTTGTTAAGTAAAGTTCTCCATGATACAAAAAAAGAAAAATTAAAGGAAAAGCTTATTCTAAGACTGATTATGGAAAAGGAAATTATTTTCACCCTAAATAACAAACACTTGGAGAAGGCGCGAGGCAGGAACAACACCAGGGTGCGGTGCCAGCTCATCGCTACCACTGTGCCACCGTGACCACACGTTTAATTATTAACAGTGTACATTATTTAAATAAAGTCAAAAATGTATCTGTATAATGTAATATACATACTTTAATTTATTTAATCTTAAAAAATGATATCAAGAATTCTAAGAAGATAGCTTTTGGAAATCTAAATCTAAATTTAAAGCCAGTCTTTATCATCTGTAAATATGCACCCTCTTCTATTGAATTGAATTCCTTTATTGTTATTGTATGGTAATGTGAGATGCATTATATGCAAATCCTCCATAAACTTATTTTCCTTTAAAATAATAATAAGAAGAACAAGATAAAAAACAATGAAAAATATACAATATGAAAGCATAAGTACAATATACATGTACATATTGTCCAGATAGTGCAAATGGTTCATTAAGTGGCATAGGCTGTGCAATATTACAACTGTAGTGAAAGTTTACAGTGAGGTAATTGTACTTATAAGTAAAAACAGTTCTACTGGAGTACTTGATGGACCGATTGAGTGTGTTAGCTCTTGGTGATGAAACTGGTTCTGAACCTTGAGGTTCCCACAGGAAAGGCTCTGAAGCGTTTGCTGAATGGGAGAAGTTCAAATATTCTGTGTACATGGCAGAGGCAGCGTATGCTATAAATATTCTCCAGGGTAGAAGCTGCATTCCGATAATCCTCTGCACTCACAACCCGCCGTAGAGCTTTCCAATCAGCTACTGTACAGCTATGATTCCACACTCAGATACAATGGGTTAAAATACTCTGAGGGGTGCAATGAGAGTAACAACGCTAAAGCAGCTATGGCATTTGGAAGAGTTTGGCCATTCTGTTGACCAATTATATTGTTACAGGTCGATTACAATCAGATGCCTTAAAATTTATAAATGATATGTGGTTAATTTCAATTTATTTGATAAAGCCGTGTCAGGGATGTGAATCTAAAAAAGAAAGGGAAACTACACAGTAATAGTAGCACTGCTTTGACGCTGTATGTCGCCAGTTTGCAAAAAGAAACAGAAAATGTGCGTACGCAAGGCAGGGAGCTGGAGTGAGAATGTGCGTGGCTTCATGACAAGTTTAGTTTTTATACATCGCAATATGAGCGTGGAAACAGGTGTACACAACATTTTTGTGCATACGCAGCATTTATACATGAGGCAATAGGACTCTCATTTATAAAACTTTGTGTGGAGTGAATGGTGAAAATATGATTATTCCAAAAAACAAAAATGTGTACGTCAAATTTATAAAACCTACTGTATTCACATTTTAACACAATTTACCTTTATAGATCACAATCATCTTGTAAATGTGCATACATGAACTCCCGTCAAACTCCACTCATGTGCCACCCCAAATCAATCATGGACTATGCTAATGAACCTCCTACATATGCAATCACAATGCAACAGACTTTCATTGACTGGTACAGCAGTGTGACGCTTCATGCTGTGTTGTACAACGGAGTGTGCCCAGAGCATGTGCAGCACTGTTGCACATCTCCTCTGTACTCTGGGGTTCTGAAAGGTTTAAGGTGCCAATGTCTGTGCAGGTACCCACTATTACTTGGCACATGTAATGAAATTGTTGCTATTACAATGAATAGTAAAGGCCATATTGAAAACAAAGATTCAGCCAGTTACCTTACCAACAAGCTACTTTGCCTTAAAATAAAAGAATCAAAGATTGGCCCAGGCCACCTAACCACGTTTGTCAGTCTCATCATGGCATCACAGATGACTTATGTATTAACGGAATGTAACTGGTATGGTTAATAAAAGCATCTCCGTTCCCATTAGGTGCCTTTATTGCAATATGAGTGCAGTAAAGCACTCCGATTACACTAGTAAAATCAGACACTGCTAAAATTTACATTTTAATGTTAGCAAAAACCTGTTATCTTTTATTTATGTACACCCAAACCAAACAAAAACTCAATGTAGTGCCTCGTCGGTCACTTAATGACTTATAGCACAGTGGGTATGATAGAGTGATGGTTGGCTGAGATATTCCTGAACTGTTGACACCAGGTAGACTATATAAACTGATGAATAGACAAAAAAGTTCTTCAGTGCAAACACACAGTATTGGACAGCTTAAAAGGGAACCTGTATATCATATTCCTCACTTTCACAGTTTAATATGTTTGTCAGATCAATGCACATTATAATTGTGGCTCAGTGATATGAGTTATTATATGCATGGGTCATCAGTTTCCTTGTTTGGTTGCATTTCCCAGTCTCTCCAAAATGAAGCATACCGATGTTGCTGTAAATGTACTGTGGCGGACAGCCAGGGTCCATGCCCAGCTGGGATGCCCCTTCGTTGTATATTCAGGGGGAACAGCCCTGGACTGTGCAATACCTCCCCCTGGATGCTAGATGGCTGCCCCCCTGGGTTGGAGCGGTGCCTCGGTTTCCCGTAGGGCCCCATGGGAATTGCAGTTGGGTACAGCCCTGTTGGGTCTCGCAGGCACCACCAGCGGGTGCTGCAGCTGGGGCTCCTGAGTCCGTATGGGCAATGTATTCGCCACACCCGGGTGGACTATAAAAGGGGTCAGCAGCCACCGCTCAATAGCCAGAGTCGAGAGGAGGAGGAAGAAGCTTGGAGGAGGAGTGGTGGTACAAAGGAGTGTGGTGTGCTTTATTTTGTGTGTTTTGGGACTGTGTTGTGCCTGTGGGACATGGGGAAGATGTGCCCCACAGGTGAAGCAAAATAAAAAGTTCCTTGTTTTTATTCGTGCCTCCGGTGTGAGTCTGTGTCTGGTCAGGCACCTATATAGTGCCTTTTTGTCCAATCTGGGATGCCAGTGTAACAAAAAGGCACTATATTGGAGAATACACTGTATGGGCTCAGGCATCCCAGCTGCAGCACCCCCTGGCGTGCAGGACCCAATAGGGCTGTACCCAACTCCAATTCCCATGGGGCCCTGCGGGAAACCGAGGCACCACTCCAACCCAGGGGGGCAGCCATCTAGTGTCCAGGGGGAGTTATTGCACATTCCAGGGCTGCTCCCCCTGAATATACAGCGAAGGGGCGTCCTGGCCAGGCATGGACTCCGGCCATCCGCCACAATACGTTAGTTCTCCAGTCATATTTTTTTGTTTTTTTTTAAAATAGCATTTGCCTAGAAAGCTGTATATTCAAGTTTTAATAAATCTGACTCCAGTAGATGATTAGAATATGAAAAAAGGAAAGCAAGAATATCAGGAGTCAAAATTAAACTAGGTGAAGAGAAATGAAAGGGCAGAACAGAGTCATAAACTAAAGTGATCAAAAATCAGGAAACCAAATCTAACACTAGGGCCTAACTCAGAAGGAAGCTATCAACCACTATTATGAACAATAGTATTTTACATCTACTGAGGGATAAATTTAAAGTATAAATGCCACTGTAATTATGTTGTGACCAGTAGCGGCGCACTGCATACACTTGACTTGAGCATTCATAGTTTTCATACTTTCTCTGTATGTTTAGCATTTGTTTTCTCAGAAGTTGATGTGCATGCTGCTTCCTGAGCAGCTCTTCTTTTCTCCACCCTAGTGGCCCGCTTTTTCTTTTCTTTTGTTGGCATCTTTTCATGTTAAAACTGCTTAAGTCAGTGTTTGTGTTGCAATTACTTAGTACGTTTTCCTTACTTTTCACTTAAGCTGGCACTTAAACCTTCAATCTGCCTCAAGAATGATTTAAGATATGAATAGGTAGGGGAAGTGATGGTGAAGATGGTAGGGATGAGAACGGAGCCTGTACACATGCGCCGCATTCTGCTTGATTCTGCAATAAAATAAAATAAAAATAAAAATAGGAATAACCTTGGAGGTCAATCATCAATGGGAGAGCGGATAGTAAACGTCATGTAGTATATGTGTACCAAATTTGAGGTCAATAGTTCAAACGGTTTGTGAGCTACAGGTGATTCAAAATCCTGGACAGACAAACGAACAGCCACAGTAGCGTATTATACATAAAGATTGCACAGTCAAGTGATCAACTCTGGGAATGTTACATAAACAATGAAAATCAAGACAACAAAAAAATATAACTTCTGGGATTCAACTTAAAATGTGAAACAGTCATCAGAATAAGATTCTATGAATAAAAAACTTAAATAACACAAAAGTATATGCCTAAACGTGAATTTATAAATCATGAAAAAGTAGTGAGAAAAGCGCTATATAATGTAAAGAATAATAATTCTTTAATAATATTTCTTTGTGAATTTTTCCTTAAATTATTAAAGCACTCTGCTGACAGTATTGACTGGCATGTGGCATCTTCAGCCTTAAGTGACGTGGCATTTGTCAACTCATCAGTTGATGCATATGCCGTGGCATGCTGTAACAAGAAAACGTCCCTGAATGTCAAAGAAGACATTAAATAGAGTAATGCTATCAACATGGAGATTAAAGAGGACAAAGTCAATAAATAAAGCTTTCAATTACGTAAAACTTGGACAAATTTCCCAGAAAGAATTGATATAAATTTAAACTGTGGAAGATCCTGACTGACAGAGGTATGCAATTAAAACCTAACATGTCATTATAAAACCCACTCAACCTAATTAAGGGTCATAGAGAGCATGGACCCATCCCTAGTAGCATTCGGTGCAAGACAATATGTCTCTCAATACTGTATAATTCAATATAAGACCTGTGAATCCTTAGCTAAATAAGACCAAATAAAGTTTTCATATTCACAAGTCATTTTACCAACAAACCATAAGCTTTTTATATACCACGCTCAAGACTCAAAGAAGCTTTTGTTAAGATCTTATCACATAATAGTATGTGACTAATAGATACCTATTTTGTTAATGATTTTTTATTCCTCCTCCGAGGCAAATGCCCTTACTATTATGCACTTAGAAACTGAAATACAGAATTAAGTCAAAACAGTTGTTACAGACACCTTCACAAGTGTAAGTAGAGTTTAATACTACACATCTCAAACAGGTCAAAAGATTATCACCAAGTTTCATAACACTCTGTGTTAAGTACTTGCAAATAGTAATGGAAAGTTTTTGTTGGGATAACAAATATACACAGAAAAGATCTTACACCAAAAGTCAACTTGTTGGTAGGTGTTCAGTGGTTTTGGTTTCACCTTCAGCTTCTTCCTAGGCTCCTCAAATTGCTGCTTCTCCTCTTGTTTGATTCTGCAGTCAAAAAATTCAACATTCAGAATTAGTCATGTCACACAACCATTTCTTTAAAAGACCCTGTTAGTTAGTATGAATTTATACACATCTTGCTAGATTATTCTTAATGTCTCTCTATTATAAAAAAAAAAAATCCTGTGGAATGAATGACTAGGAGACTATACGTGATCTTCACGTTAAGATCACGAAAGACACATAAAAGAACCGCGAGACAAAAGAGAATGGGCAAAAAAAATAATCAGTAGTGTAAAGGGAAGAAGCACACACAGATACAGGTGTCTCAGTGCATATAAAGCATATAAAGGACAATACGTTATAAATGAAACGTCGACGAATAAAAGATTGCATTAGCGCCAAAAAAAGGAAATCATCAGGACCAGGTGTAATTGAAAAAAGTAGCAGGACAAAGCGAGGTCAGAAATAAAAGGAAAAGAGCAGAAAAAGTCTTCTCGCAATTGCAACATTCAATGCACAAAACGTAGATTTACACAATAATGGAACATACGCAATAAGAATCTGTGGACCTGCAACAGTTAAAGCAATGACAAGTTTAATTTCAAAGAAAACACAATTCGGTCAGGTGTATATTTATGATCACAGAGAAGCGATCACAACGCGAGCAGCAGAGACAGAAAGTAGCAAAAAGGACAGCGTCTGTACAGGCTTTAAAAACATCGAAGGGCAGCACAACAGCAGCCCCTCCCCGACAACGCGAGCAGCGTTATACGTCCTGCAACTTCACGCGAGACCAGGCAGTGAGCCATCATTTATAACAAGTCCACAGACACCTAACCTAGCAGTTGTTGGATTGCTTGTGGCAGACAAGCATCATGTGCTCCCAACTGTTAAAACTAAGACATGCGACAAGCAGAAGAGGCAGCTCACAAGCAGCAAAAAGACAGCAAATGATCCAAAGGCATATCCTTAGCATGCGCTCAACCGCACCCTCGACGAACCCCCCCCGAACACGAGCAGCATTATACGTCTGGCAAGAAAGAGATGTAACCACGCACAGGGCCGAAAATAAAGGACAAGTATTGTTTTTACAAAAGTTTTTAAAGTAAAAGTGAAAATAATGCATATGTAACAATTCCCAAGAAAATAACAATTTCTTTAAATTGTTTATTGCCTGCCTAAGGTAAAGTCATCCCTGATGGAGGATCGCAGGAATCGTGGGAAAGAGGGGTCCTTTAATCGTATTAGCGCTATTTCAGATGTGGAATAGCAAAATGGGGGAGGCAGCTTGATGAATGAGGTCTCCAGGACTTAAAACAAATCCAAATCATATTATGTGATATCATCTAATGTGAAATTCTACTCCATACTTCTAGAATTTCTATTTTGATACTGTATTGAGGATTTTTTTTGGAGTTTTTTCTGGTATTCTTAGAGGGTCAATAATGGGGGGCTGTCAGGAGACAGGGCCTGTTAAAGCCCATTGCGGCAGTTCTTGTGTGATTTTGGGCTATACAAAAAATACATTGTATTGTATTGTATATCCGGTAAACCAAACACGGGGGTGGGCGAAGTGAGCAGGGGGCAGAGTCCCCTAGTAAAATAAAAAAAACAAAAAACCTAGTATAGCTGATATAGAGCAGAATAATCTCAGGTTCTATCTCATTCATTTATATCAATGATATGATTGTAACAACCTTAGCCCAGAACAAAGAAAATCAAAAAGACAACCCTTTATGAAAAATATGGTTTTATTATCAGAAATGATACAGGAGGGATTATCACGGAAACATCACAAATGAATCAAACAGAGAAGAAGAAAAAAATATCTGCCCCCTATACCAACACCTAATAAGATAATGTCCTTTTCTATTAAGTTCAGTGGCTCATCCACCTTTCAACCAGCCAAAATAAGTACATTGAGTACCAAATACTGTTCCTTGATAGCCCCGCAATCCCTCACTCTATAAATCAGGGTTCAGCAAACTATAGCCCTTGGATCATGTCCCGCCTAAGACACAGGTACAAATGGTTTGCTCTCAGTAATATATAATATTCTGGCACTCTTAACAATATTATGCTATAGCAGGCTGGAGCAAGTGTAATAAGTTACCATTTGGCGCAATCCAAAAATAGTTAAACCAAACCTTTTCCATAAGAATAGTCATAGTCTGCAGCACTGTAAATTTGCATGGTTTATTTGCTTGCTTGCAAGGGTCTTGCTAATGCATTTTTAAAGATATGCAGATTTTATCACTGACCAGCAGCAGCATCTCAATCGTGCCTTCAGGCAATTTGTGCATTTTTCAGACGATTCAAACGAGGAAGATAGTTAATAGCTTTCTGGGTGATCTCACTTCAGTTTTGGAACAGCACTGTTATTTTATCTGTTTCTACATGCTTCAAAGTTTCCAATGATCTGAGTTAACTGCATGAAACAAAGCCTGTTCATTTTCCTAATTTTAAGAATCAATGTTAAGACAGTAGTAAGGACTTATGCACCTTAGGTTGCCATTTTATTTTGTGAATTTGACTCTCACTTTCAAGATTTTAGTGCCAGGCAGATTTTCCTGTCTTTTCATCTCTTTTATCAAGTTCGTGATGAAAACAATGTCATAGAAAAATCACTGTCTATTAAATTTAAAAGCTTATTGGCATTCGTTAATCAATCTTTTATTTGTTAATGTGGAAAATGTTTCAGATGTATTGCAACTAAAAGTGAACTGAACTCTAGAACAAAGTGAACTTAATAATAAGTTTACCAAAGTTTCTATGCTTGATTTCTATGAACTGCACATTACTCAGGATTTGTTCCTAAAGCTTTACAAGTGTACTGTATACATTTGGTTATACTTACAATTTTGATCAGGTCTTTTAAAAAAAATGAGAATTACAGAAAGCAAGTATAAAAGTGAATTAACAGATATAAATCTTTGCAATTATTGAATTGGATTGTTTTTTGATATTAACAGTTTGAGTAGTTTCATGGCCGTGACTAGAACAATGTCATAGCAAAAACACTGTCTTTTAAAATGAATAAATTATTGGCATTTGATAATGGCTTTCTCAATAGCTTCTAATTAAAAAGGGGGTTTTATAATTAAACTACATCCAGGAGCACCTATTTTGAAAACTAATATCGGTGAGTAGCATGTGCTGCATTATCCAGGTTCACAGTCTCACATAAATTTTATATACTGTACATCCTGCTGTAGGAGCTATTTTTGACAATTTGGCCCCTTCACTAAAAAAAAAGTTTGCTGACCCCTTCCCTATATAGTGAAGTGCAAATCATCAAGTGCAAATGCTCTTCACTGGGCTGTTTTCCATGACGAATAAATCAACATTGTACAAGGTTTTAACAACAAAGTAAGAACAGAATCCAGAATAATTAACTCATCAACCAATACCTTTTGCTGTAAATGGTCTCCAGTTCTCTTTTTGAAGCAGTCGGCTCTTCCATAGCTTGCTTTTGTATCACCTACGGGTTCAGGTGCCTCTGCTCTTGGCCTTTAGCTGGAAAGAAAAGTAAGATTATCCAAAATATTCATACCATACTTGTATTTTCAGCTATACCCTTCTGTTTCTTAAAAATGACAAAAATGGTACATGAACGTAAGTTTGTGCATGTCTATTATAAAACTTTTTCCCACTGCATCGCCTATTCTGGCAACAATGTACTGTATATAAAGAATCAGTCTTTGATTGGGTACCTATTCCTTACATTAGCAATTAATTTCAGTTATCAAAAAAATCATTAATAATTACAAAACAATATTGAACATAACAGTTACACCAATTAACCATTGATTTTGCACCACAGTGAGAACCACAATAAGGAGAAAGCCGAGTAGAGAATATTCCATTTCTCTATCCATAGGAAAAGACACAAGAGCTACCCAGGTAGTTACTTTTAGACCGCTTGGGCTGTTGTCAGTATGTCTCCTGGACCCTAAGCTTTATCAGAGGATATTCTTCAACTGTTGATCTTCTCATATCCTACAACAGGATAATGACCAATTTGATGATTGCTGTGTTATAATGGGCTTTCATGGCCTTCAAAACTGTAAATCTATAATGTTGGCAATAGTATGTTCATGGAAGGATCAATCATACCAGACCAAACTTAAAAGAATCAGGTCTGGGATGGTGTGGTCATACATGTGCACCTGCAGATCAAGCTCTGTCAAGGTAAGCAATACCACTCTGGGTGACAGAGGTTGCTGTTGCTAACAATGTCGTTTTTTTCACCTGCAGTTTCGAAAGCAGCCCCAGGAAGATGCCTAGTGCTGCCTTCAGCCCAGAATGGCCCTGCCCCTTCTGGTAGGGATGCAAAAAAAAAGACATGACAGTCCCCAGAAGACGGCAGCTCATACTGGAAACTTTGTCAACGGATACAGAGCTCCTGATGATGAGACCTTTGTTCCCTTGTGCTTTGATAATTGCAAGACTGGCAAAGATTTGTGTTCAATAGTACTCAGACACTGAGCAACTTTATTTTATTAGTTTACTTTTGTTGACTAGACTAAGTTTGGGATGCTGTGTAAAATGTAAATAAAAACAGAATGCAACGATTTGTAAATCTCATAAACCCATATTTTATTCACAATAGAACATAGAAAACTTTATCAAATGTCGAAAGTGAGACATTTTACTATTTAATGAAAAATATTAGCTCATTTTAAATATAATGGCAGCAACAAGTCTCAAAAAAGTTGGGACGGGAACAACAAAGGCTGGAAAAGTAAGTGGTACTAAAAAGAAACAGCTGGTGGAACATTCATCCATCCATTATCCAACCCGCTATATCCTAACTACAGGGTCACGGGGGTCTGCTGGAGCCAATCCCAGCCAACACAGGATGCAAGGCAGGAATCAAACCCTGGGCAGGGTGCCAGCCCACCACAGGGCACACACAGACACACCCACACACTAGGGACAATTCAGGATCGCCAATGCACCTAACCTGCATGTCTTTGGACTGTGGGAGGAAACCGGAGCACCCGGAGGAAACCCACGCAGACACGGGGAGAACATGCAAACTCCATGCAGGGAGGACCCGGGAAGCGAACTCGGGTCTCCTAACTGCGAGGCAGCAGCACTACCACTGCACCGCTGGTGGAACATTTTCCAGTTAATTAGGTTAATTGGCAAACAGGTCAGTAACATGATTGAGGGTACAAATAGCAGTTTACAGAGGCAGAGTCTCTCAGAAGTAAAGATGAGGAGAGGTTCACCAATCTGTAAAAGACTGTCTACAAATTGTGGAAGAATATCAGAATAATGTTCCTCAAGATAAAATTACAAAGACTGAATATCTTATCATCTACAGTACATAATATCATCAAAAGATTCCAAGAATCTGGAGAAATCTCTGTGCTCAAAGGACCAGGCCGAAAATCAATATTGGATGCCTATGATCCTCGGATCCTCAGGTGGCACAGCATTAAAACAGGCATGAAAAGCACTACACAGGCTCAGGAACACTTCCAGAAATTTGTCTGTGAACACAGCTTGCCATGACATCCAAAAATGCAGATTAAAGCTCTGTCATGCAAAGAAGAAGCCATATGTGAACATGATCCAGAAATGCCCTCATCTTCTCTGGGTCAAAGCTCCTTTAAAATTGACTTATGCAAAGTAAAAAACTGTTCTGTGGCCAGACAAATCAAAATTTGAAATTCCTTTTGGAAAACATGGATGCTCTGCTAAAGAGGAGAGGAAGGATCTGGCTTGTTATCAGTGCTCAGTTCAAAAGCTTGCATCTCTGATGGTATGGGGGTGCATTAGTGCCTTTGGAATTGGCAGATTAAACATCTGGAAAGGCACCTTTCAACGCTGTCACATATATACAGGTTTTAGAGCAACTTATGCTCCCATCCAGAAAATTTCTTTTTCAGGGAAGGCCTTGCATATTTCAGCAAGACAATGCTAAGCTGCATACTGCATCTATTACAACAGCATGGCTTCATAGTAGAAGAGTCTGGGTGCTGAACTGGCCTGCCTACAGTCCAAACCTTTCACCAGCAGAAAGCATAGGGCATCATGAAATGAAAAACACAACAAAGAAGACCCTGGACTGTTGAGCAGGTAGAATCACATATCAGACAAGAATAGGACAACTTTCTTCTTCCAAAAGTCCAGAAATTGGTTCCCCCCAAATCCCAGACATTTATGGACTGTTGTTAAAAGAAGTGGGGGTGCTACACAGTGGTAAACTGTCCCAACTTTCTGAGACATAATGCTGTTATTAAATTCAAAATGACCTTATTATTTTCTTAAAATGGCATATTTTCTCAGTGTAAGCATTTGATATGTTTTCTGTGTTCTGCTGTGAATAAAATATGGGTTTATGAGATTTGTAAATCATTAAGTTCTGTTTTCATTTACATTTTACAGAGTGTCCCAACTTTTTTGGAATTGGGGCTGTGCCCCAACCCCTATTTCTCCTGACTCCCTCACAATCTGTCCACCATTCAAAGTGTTCATTGTTGTTCTGTCTAGCTTATACTCTACAATATTAATTTTCTAAAGTACACTGAAGATGTAGGTAGCATGGCATGGTGGTGTAGCGAGTATTTCAAAGCTCAAGAGTCGGCTTCAAATCATGACCCAGTCAGTGTCAGTGTGGAGACTCCACATTCACCCAGTGACTATTTGGGCTTTTAACTTCACAACTGTTCTCTTCTACCCGACTCTCCCAAAGATATGGCAATGAGGTTAATTGTCATCACTAAAATGGATCTAATAGGCATCACTTTGGATTTGTGCATGTTTGGCTGGTACCCTTGTCAATTTCACAAGTAGAACTGGCTCATATGTGAAGTCTGCCATGTTTTTGGTTTTTTTCTCCAAAAACTGTTTGTGGTTGCCACCTTGAGACTGCTCTGCAATCTGCATGGAGGGGTCTTACACCTGAAACCAACTACTGTCCTATACTATAGACCTGCATTGAATAATTGTGTGCCGTATGTTATAACGCTTAAAATGGCCAGTGAAGCAATGAAACTCAATAAATTGATCATAGATTCAGTGAGACAAGTAATTTCTCAGACAGGACATCCTTGTGAATAGATCACCAAGGGTAGACATGAGTGGTTTAATCATTAAAGTTAGATGTCTTCATTTCTGAAACTGTGAATGAATATATTAAAGAAATACAATCTTATTCTTGTATAAAAAAGAAATGACATTACTGTAGACATTTCAGATATATATATTTATTTCATATTTATATATTTTTCCAAATATTATATACTATAGTTCAGCAAGAAAAAAATATTGCATAAATATACAAATTATACAAAATTGTTCTTATTTTCTTGCCTCACACGAATACTTCAAGATTTTATTTTTTTACTTTTTCGCCTATTATAACTGTACTGTTACATCTAATTATTTCAAGCAGCAAATCTGTTACAAGTATGTTATGTCTTACTGCATCTTTAAAAATTATTTTTCACTGTTCTGCTGTATATGTGGCTTATCTGCATGCACTTGAAGGAGCTTCTGTATATAATGTTAAACAGGAGATCAAGGCAATGTAATAATGCTTCAACTGCCGAGATAGCCACCAGAGAAGTGGCTTAAAAAATAAATGGATTGATGGACAGAACATTGTTAAACGTTTCTCGGATTTATAGCTGTCTTTTGGACCGGATATTACCTTCAACGTGAATGACTAAGGTGGCGTGGGAGGACATTCAAGACCAGACAGGTAGAGATAGGTGGATCACAGTCACAAGACATAAGGTAAAGGGTGCACACTGTCCAGGGGCATCAATCCCAGAATTAGAAGTGTCAAACAGTGCTGAACAGCCCTTGCAGGGCTGGATGGTATCTCTGATGATTCTGAGGTAGTAGGCAGGAATATGGATCCGCAACAGGCCACCTCAAAACCAGTTCCTGGAAAGAGAGAGGTAGGGATAGTTGTGGACTCAATCATTAGGGGGATTGAAATGCAGGTTTGCTGTAGAGACAGAGAGTCTCACATGGTGTGTTGCCTTCCAGGTGCACAGGTGGGGGACCTCCCTGGAAAGGTGGATAGGCTCTTGGCCAGAGCAGGGGTGGATTCAGTTGTCATTGTTCATGTTAGAACAAATGACATACATAAGGGTAGTTTGTCAGTTCTGCAAACATAATTTAAAGAGTTACGTGCCAGGCTGAGGAGCAGAACTGGCAAGGTAGTCTTCACTGAAGTTCTGTTTGTGTCAGGCACCAGTCCAGGAAAGACTTATGAAATTAAAAGGCTTAATGTGTGGGTCAAATCTTGGTGCAGGGTAGAAGGGTATAGCTTTATGGGGCACTGGGACTCCCTTTGGAACAGATGGGACCTGTTCTGCACCGGTGGGACACCAATGTATTGGGGAGGCTTATGAGCAGGCTAGTCAAGGAATGTTTAAAGTAGGGAATGGGGGTTGGGGGCTGGGCAGGAAGTTTAGGACAGACCAGGTTTAGAACTATACAAGGAGGAACAATCAACAGAGTAGAAATAAAACGCACCATTTAAATATAGGAGTAACACATTATAAATACCTTGCCTAAATGCTGGAAGTATCAGAAATAAGGCAAGTAAGTTGGAGTTGCATGTAACAGAGCTTAATTATGATATTATAGAAATAATGAAAACCTTGCTAAAAACAAAGATGGGGATGAGTATAACATAGAGGGATACACATGTTTAGGAAGGATACAGAAAACTGAAAATGAGGTGGGGATGCTGTTTAAGTCAAACAGAATTTAAATGTAAATCCTCTTCAGTTGGACGAAGAGCCCCATCATAGTGAGGATATGTGGCTTCGCCTGGAAAACATTAGGGAAAGAGGCCTTATTTTAGGAGTGTGTTATAGATTGCCCAATGCAGACAGTAATTTTAACACACATCTTTATGTTAATATTAAAAAATCTCTATCTGCCGCAGCCAGGTGTTACATGGGCGAAACTTTGGCCTGGTCCAGCCACTCGGGTCCCCAACAGCGAGGATCACCTCGGGGAAACGCGCCACATGGCCGCAGTGCTGTAACTGACGCTCAATCACAATGCAGGTAATGTGCCTCATTCGCGACTCCATGAGCAACCACTCATTCGACACAAAGTCAGACTAACGGTACCCAAGGATTTTGCAGAGAGACACAGTACCAAAGGAGTCCATTCTTCATCTCAGGTCACTGGATAGCGTCCATGTCTCGCAAACGATATAGCAAGACAGGAAGAACCAGGACTCCAAAGGCTTGGACCTTCGTCCTTTTGCATAGATATCGGGAGCACCACACACCCTTTTCCAGCAACCTCATGACCCCCCCATGCTCTCCCAATCAGTCTACTGACTTCATAGGAAGAGTCACCAGAGACATGAATGTCACTGCCAAAGTAAGTAAATCTCTCAACAAGGTCAACACTCTCTCTGCAACAGACACACTGCTGATGGCTGTGCCCAAGAGGTCATTAAAGGCCTGGATGTTGGTTTTTAACCAGGACCCTCGCAAGCCCAGACACTCAGACTACTCACTCAGTCTCTCGAGCGCCCCGATCAGAGCCTCCACTGACTCCGCGAAGATCACAGCATCGTCAGCAAAGTCAAGATCTGTGAATCTTTCTTCACCAACAGATGTCCCACGGCCGTTGGACCCCACGACCTTGCCCAACACCCAGTCCATACAAGCATTGAACAGAGTAGGAGCAAGAACACACCCCTGACGAACCCCAGAATCAACTGGGAAAAATGCAGTGGTCCTGCCTCCACTCTGCACAGCCCTCACAGCACCAGTGTACAGGCCGGCCATGATATCCAGCAACCTTGAGGGGATCCCTCGAACCCTCAGGATGTCCCACTGGGTAGCTCGATCAGCTGAGTCGAACACTTTGCAAAAATCGTCAAAGGCTGAAAAAAAAACTCTACTGATATTCGCGTTTGCGTTCCATGAGGACCCTCAGTGTCAGGATGCGGTCAATGGTAGACTTCTTAGGTGTAAAACCAGAGTGTTCCTATAGCTGGTAGGTGAGCAAGTGATCACGGATCCTATTGAGGACGACCCTAGCAAGGCCCTTACCCAGCACCGAGAGCAGTGTTATCCCCCTGTAGTTGCTGCAATCCAGGCGATCACCCTTCCCTTTCCAGATAGGAATGACAAGTCCCGTTTTCCAGTCAGTTGGGATGATGCCAGTCTCCCAAATGGAAGCAAAGATTGCTTGCAATGCCAGGAGGACAGCCTTACCACCAGCCTGGAAAAGTTCACCCCGGATACCACAGATCCCTGCAGCCTTCCCCCCCCCCTCAACTGGTTCACCATCTGTGCAATCTCAGTGAGATTGGGTGGTTCACAGCTAATCGGAGGACCAGCCTCAAGTATCGTGGACCCAGAGATATCCAATGTCCTAGCCGGAGGATCAGCTTTGAACAACTGCTCAAAGTAGCCAGCCCAGCGGGTCACAACTGCAGTGTCATCCGTAAGGACCGTTCCATCAGCCGCCCTGACTGCGACTCTCTGAGGAACAGATTCGGATGTGTGTAATGCTTCGATTCCTCTGTAAGCAGGACGTGGGTCGCTAGACCACAGATGGTGTGTCATTTGCTCACAGATTCCTCTAACAAACGCCTCTTTATCTGCCCTCATAGCCCTCGCAGCCATGCTTCTCAGTTCCCGGTACAGACCAGAGTTGCCATTGAGTCGTGCACTGCGACTCCTCTCAATGATATCCAGGGTGCCCTGTGAGATGAAACACCTCCTTCTGGGAACACCAGTAACACCAACACAACCCTGAGCAACCTTCAGGGTCTTGTCACAGAAGGTCTCCCACATCACATTAGGATCGGCAGTCGTATCCAAATCTGAACGTTCCTCACACAAACTGCGTGCAAACTCATTAGAAACAGCCTGGTCTTGGAGTCAGGCCAAGTCCAGGCTCATATTCCTAGTAGGTGGTAACCTACTGGACCTAAGCTGGATCCTAAGAGTAGCAACAACAAGTCTGTGGTCAGAATTCACAAACTGGGCACTTCTGTAGACTCTGCAGTTTTGCAAGAGCCTCCAGCGTCTGTCCACGAGGATGTGATCGATCAACTTCACCGCACCACCAGTATTGGAGTACCAAGTCCAATGATGCGGTTCAGGGCACTGGAACCAGGGTCCAGCAATTCGAAGCTCCTGACCTTTTGCAAAGTCAAGGAACATGGAGCCACTTTCACCACGGTCACCAGACCCATGGGGGTCTCATTGCCAGCCCTGTCAGTGCCAATGGTTGCATTGTAGTCACCCATGACCAGAGGAGTGTCACCTCGTGGGCACCCATCTACCACCGAGCGAAGCTGTGAATAAAATGTCTCCCTCGCCGAGACATCACTGACCGTGGTCGGAGCACACACTGAGACAACAGACAAAGCACCCAGGGAGTGCCGTAATCTGAGTCACATAATACGCTTGTTGAAAGGAGTGACATCGGACACCATCGGAAGAAGCCAATCCACTACAGCAACAGCTACTCCCTGAGTATGACAGCCATTAGACCAACCAGACCAATAAAAGGTGTATCCACCTACAGAGATCTGGCCAGTCCCCGGTCTGCGCACCACAGAGGGTGCCGGCACTGAAATGCAGAGTTTACGCAGCTCCTCCGACAGCAGAGGAAGATGATCATCTTGCTGGAGAAACAAGACGTTCCATGCGCTCACCCGTATGAGCCGCCTCAAATTGAGACCCGTGTGCTGCCGTGCAGTGGGCAACGCCTCAGCACCACACCAGTTCTGATCCCCAACAGATCCGACCCTGTTGGCTCTCCAATGGTTGTTCAACTCCTCCAGGGATAGGGCTCCCAAGGGCTTTCCCCCATCCCCTTCATGATGCAAGCAGCCTTCCTTTGGGCGGCTGCAGCAGAGCGATTCCTGCAGAGAGCAAAAAGGAGTCCTTTCTGTAGTCTCTGAACTTTGTGAAGTTTTTTTTAATACGACCAGGTGCCAATCCTGCCACCAACCCCCATGATTTCCCAGCAAGTTGGAGGACCGCTTGCAGGGACAGATGCGGTTTAAGGTCATACCCAAGACAGATTAATTAAAAGAATTAAACTTACAGAATTAATAGAAACAGAGAGTTAAATAGCAGACATTTTTCTAAGGTCTTCATAAGTGAGGAAGTGGATAACCTTTAAGTGGTAAATGGGACTACTAATGAGGTACTAAGTGATTTGCAAATTGCAGAGGGAGAAATACTGCTCAGATTAAATAGGCTGAAATCAAACAAAATCACCAGGACCAAATAATATTTACCCTCAAGTTGTTAAGGAGGGTAGCGAGTACATACAGTATATAAACCATTGACACATATTTGTAGGAACTCACTGCGCATTGGGGAGATTCTAAAGGACTGGAAGATGGCAAATATCATCCCATTATATAAAAAGAGTGACTAGGGAGGTCCATGCAACTACAGGCCAGTAAGCTTAACATGCATCACAGGAAAATTAATGGAAGGAAATTATTAAGGATAAGATTGAGCAGCACATGGCAAGTACAGGGGTTTTTCTGAACAGTCAGCATGGGTTCAGAAGAGGGAGGTCGTGTTTTACTAACATGTTGGAATTCTGGATATGATCAAAGTGGAGCTTATGGTATTATTTATCTTGACTTTCAGAAAACATTTGATAAGCTGCCACAATAGAGCATAGGCATCAAACTAAAAGAAGTGGGAGTTCAGTGTGATGTTTGCAGATGGGTACAGAATTGGCTGATGTTAAGTGTGGTGTTCCACAGGGTCAGTGCTAGGGTCCTGCTATTTTTAATATTTATAAAATTATTTAGATATGAATATAAGTAACAAGCTGTTAAGTTTGCAAATAATACCAAGATAGGTGGATTGGCAGATAATTTGGAATCTGTTAAATCATTAAAGAAGGACTTCGACAGCATACAGGTTTGGGCAGATTTGTTCCAGGTGAAATTTAATGTGAGTAAATGTAAAGTATTACAAATTAGAAGTAAAAATGTTAGGTTTGAATACACAATGGGAAGTCTGAAAATCAAGAGTACACCTTATGAGAAGGATTTAGGAGTCTTCGTGGACTCTACGCTTTGAACTTCACAACAATGCTCAGAAGCAATTAGGAAGGCAAAAAGTTGTTAGGTTATATAGCACGATGTGTGGAGTACAAATCCAAGGAGGTTATGCTCAAGCTTTATAATGCACTGGTGAGGCTTCATCTGGAGTACTGTGTGCGCTTTTGGTCTCCAGGCTATAAAAAGGACATAGGTAAGGTCTAAAGACGAGCAACTAGGCTGATTCCAGGGCTACAGCGGATGAATTATGAAGAAAGATTAACAGAGCTGAGCCTTTTCAGTTTAAGAAAAAGAAGATTAAGTGGTAACATGATTTAAGTGTTTAAAATTCTGAAGGGAATTAGTACAGTGGATTGAATGGGTCTATTAAGAACACAGGGACACAGCTGGAAACTTGTTGAGGATACATTTTGCACAAGCATTAGGAAGTTTTTCTTTACACAGAGAACAATGGACATTTGGAATAAGCTACCAAGTAGTGTGGTAGACAAAAGTCTACAGGTGCATGTATTCAAAATTCTATCCCTACCATTTGTTTGCCTTGGTAGAAACTGAGATTCAGCAGACCACACATTTTCCAGTCTTCAGCTGTCCAGTTTTGCTACTGCCTCACCTTTCTGTTTTTGGCTGACAGGAGTGGAACCTAATGTGGTCTTCTGCTGTTGTAGCCCATCCACCTCACAATTTCATTTGTTGTTTATTCTGTGATATTTTTCTTCTCACCATAGTTTTACAGAGTGGTAATTCGAGTTGCTGTAGCATTTCTGTCTGCTTGAACCAGTCTGTTCTCATCCAACCTCTCTCATCAGCAAGGCGTTTCTATCCCACAGAACTGCCATTCACTGGTGTCCATGAGTGTTTAGAAAGGTGCCTTGTATAAATAAAATGTATTATATTATTATTATTGGATGGGTTTTGTTTTTTGCACTGTTCTGAGTAAATTCTATAGACTGCTGTCATGAAAATACCAGGAAATCAGCATTTACAGAAATACTCAAAAAAAGCCCGTTCGGCACCAACAATCATGCCATGGTCGGCTTTAGGGACTTTCAAAACTAAACTAGATGTTTTTAGAAGAATTAAGCGGATAGGGCTGGTGAGCTTTGTTGGGCTGAATGGCCTGTTCTCATCTAGATTGATCTAATGTTCTAATGAACATTTTTGGACATTATTCTGGCTTAATCTGAACACTTGCCAACATTATGATTTGTTGAATGTATGAAAACTTTATTTATAACACATAAGCAAAACTACTTTTTTCTAAAACTTCCCACTTCTATCCCCAGCTCCTTAAGTGCCACCTGAATAACTGAATTATGGCATTTACAATAATTCTCACAATAAACATAAACACTATTGCAACTCATAAAAACTGCCCAGTTGATAAGCAATGCTCAAAGAACTGTTCCACCTATTGCTTCTAACATGTACTTGTACAAATGGCATTTGCTTTACATATAGGACATTTAACTTCAGGACGGTACAGCATAATAGCAGGTAGCACTGCCAACTCAGAGTCCAGTTGGAATATATTTTTAATGAGTTTTGAAGTACAAGCTATGTTAGCTTATTCTTCTTCTGTAAAAAACTGCACTCACATACATGGTATTGAATTGATTATTAATAGGTAATTCTAAATGTGTTAAGTGATAGACTGAAATTACATCTTAAAACTCCATTTTACCAACACAGGCTCTGATTCCATGTGACTGGTGAAGGATTGGCTGTAGAAAAAAGAATGAATAGGTAACACCAGTTACTTAAATACATCTGCAATGTATAAAGAATCAGAACCACTTAATGAAGGTCAGCAGACTAAAGCTTTCACATATGTGACTCATCCATTCCTTATATAACCATGTATAATCAGTTTAATAAATAATTAATTGTACTAATTATGTTTGCATTACCTTGACAATTCCAAATGCTGACTTATAATGAAAAATTAAATGACTAATTTATCCTGGCACCAGGAGCATGCTCTGGATTGCTTTTCATACATGCAGTGGCTGCCAATGTAAAGTACAAGCTGTACATTCCTACAGTACTCAAGGGCCCAGTCGCTTGAAAGGTATCACATGACGAGTTTAATAAACTGCAATGGAACTGGTCTTTCCAGGATTGTAGCATTTTACCTTAGAGATTAATGAGTGATGGATTAAATACAAAATAAAGCATTACTATGAATAGTGATCATTCAGCCCATAGCAGAGTTTTTCTTTATGTAGCATTCTTTGGAAAAAGTACTTATTATTTGAATTCCTGAAATTACAAAAGCTGTGAGCATCACTGTGATGTGATTAATGCCCATAATAATCTGCAACTCTCCATTCTGGATAAAAGTATCTTCTGCAATTTCTGCATGCTCTCCAAATGTTTGTGTGTATCGAATGTCCTTGGATGCTAATGTCAATGACCTGATTACCTGGGCAACATCCCCTTTAAAGACGTTTGTGGTTGAAGGAAGAGATGGAGCCAGTAGGAGGTTGCATCATCTCAGCTGTATAGAAACATTTGTTGATAGGCAAATGAGAGTGGCAGCTTAGTGGAGTTCAAACAAACTGAAGGTTTAAGTTATAGACGGAAACTAGGCTAAATGGGCAATCTGTGGCAGGGTGATGAACTGGTTTACACCACATACCTACCTTAATCCAAGAGATAAAATAACCATTTTAGCATATGAAAAATTGTTCTGTTTGATGGCGCTCATAAGTACAAGACAGAATGGCTTTTGTTTTTAGATACCTTATCTGTGTATCATGTAATTTGCCTATTTCAGATATGCATATTCTAACTGAAAGCTTTTGTCATAGCCCAGTACTTCCTAAACTCGGTCCTGTGGACCCATTGTGGCTGCAGGTTTTTGTTCCAACCAGATTCATAATCAGTAACAACACCTGGTAACACTGATGTCATTTAATTAGCTGGTATTTTTTTTCCCTTATTCTACATTCAGAAAAGCACAGCAGCATGATTTTTACATTTATAAGACATTCAGAAATATTTCTGCTTTTGCTATAGATTTATTGATTTCATTATATGTTGCCCTTTTCTGTGCAGTTTTCCCCATTCATTGTACCTTATTAATGACTATTAAAAATGAGCAGAGGAGACACCCAGGCAAACAACAGTGAATAATCAAAGGCTGCAACTACTTTAGCGTAATACCCATTAATTAGTAAATAGTAGATTAAACAATTAGAACAACTGGAAAAGTAGAATGAAAATCAAGATGAAAAAAATTTTAAAAAAGAAAAAAAATAAATTATTCACATATAACTGCTTGGTACTCTCTCTCTCTCTCTCTCTCTATATATATATATATATATATATATATATATATATATATCTATATATATATATATATCTATATATATATATATATATATATATATATATATATATATATATATATATATATATATGTGTGTGTGTGTGTGTGTGTGTGTTTTTACCAAACTTAGTTTTCTAATTTCTAGATTGTTCTCAAAACATAGAAATTGGGAAATAACTGTTCACCTAATTAGCCCAGGAGTCCAATTAAAAACAGAAGCTGGCTGGAACAAAAACCTGCAGCCACAGTGGGTCCCCAGGACCGAGTTTGGGAAGCACTGTCATAGCCAATTTGCTGAATAACCCAAAGAACCATTATAGCTGCGTGCATCACATGTTATATTTTAGCTATAGTATATGGCTGACAAAACAGAAATCAGCTCCGGAGAGGATGCGGTTTCATCACAGGACCCATTTGCAAAACATGATAGCACGTGCATAAGATCTGAATGACACGAAAAGCTAAAGTTGGAGACAAAAAAAAAACTTGATCATTTAAAAATATGACAGCACCTATAAGTCTTTATAGTTTCCTTCTAAATCATACACGTTTTAATAAATTCAATCAAACAGAGATTGTGTTCTCCGTAAATTGACACTGTATTAACTTTTTTTACAGTTCTGAGATCAGAACAAAATATAACAAAATCAAGACAATAAATATATACAGCATATAAACAATAATTCAAACATTTAGCTTTACTTGCACTGTTTCATAAACTATTATAAAAATAATTTTGTGCATTTCACTTTGCACTTTCATTTTTTTTTAGTAGCCTCAGTGTGTGCCCCTTTAAATCTGACAGTGAAAAGTACGGCGTCATGTTTTTAATTAAAGGCACTCCCCTCCACAATTAAGAACGTCATACTATAAGCCTTAAGAGAACATACAATGTTTTAATTAAGCTTATCACTTTGAAAGATCAATTGATCAGTAAAATTGAATTAAAAGTTGAGGGTAATTGCGTTATCACTGTATATATCACTAGCTACATTTGTCTCAGTGCCTACCGATTCTTTATACAGTATGTCGAATAGTGTTTTTTTTTTTTTTGCCCCTCCGCGGATTTAACGGGTTTGAGAATGTCGTTATCATCTTTTTCGCGAAGTCTTGTTCCCGCCCACTCTTTTCTCTGTGCGGGCCACTAACGTCACTTAACACCTCCACCTTTTTCAGAGAATACCAACTCTAAAACCCTCCCCTTTACGTCACCAAGCCCGCTTCCTAAAATGCTTCAAGTACGATTCCTGGGCGTTGATTGGTTGACGGTGACGTCAGTTAAAGAGACGGGGCTATATTTTTAACAAAAGCAGCAACAACAAGAACAGGGGTGAACTCGGTCGTTTAAAAAGTGGCGTACCTGCGAAGTTTCGACTGTTGCGAGCCTGGGGCACATCGATAGCTGCCCTGTCGATCGTTGCCGTCTTGTGTGGCCGTTTTTTTCCTCAGGATGTCGGCCTCAAGCTGTCCCAACTGCTGTCCACAAGCTCCTGGCGAGCTGCCCGCTTCTTTCAGGAGCCATTTGCATTGGCCAAATTGGCTACTAGTCTGAGTGACTCACCTTCCCTTTTGTGCAGCGTTCCGCTACGGAGACGTGGTCCCCGAGCCCTGCTGCACAGCTGCTGGCCTCCCCGCGCGCCTCAGTGAGTCGCCGCTAGTCCTGGGCGAGGTAAAGTTTTCATTGGGAACAATTCCGCGAGTCAGCCGCTTCTCGCAGCTTTGACCACCATCTTTTTATTACAGGAAATGACATGGAAAACGGAAGAAAGACGCTCGAGTCCAGGCACGGACCCCCAAATGAGGCGAGCTGGGCGCGTGGCTTTAAAAGTTTGGCGACATCGGCCCTTCACTTTCACCCCGAGGGAGGGGGGTTCTCTGCGTTGCATGGCAGGTCGAAAGCCGCTGGGCTGTGTGGGTGAAGCACGCGCGTGCGTGGGATCGAAAGGGGCGGCAGAGTGCATTGCCTGGGTGGCATGTAGTGTGGCCCCTGGGGCCATTGCTGAAAATTGCTTTTAAAGGGGTGAAGAAAATTTGCACAGTTAACTCCTTATTCTGATCGTGTAACGTCAGAACTCGAAGATGATGGTTTGATATTACATGACTAGTTATATACACTCAAGCAGCAAATTATTAGGAACACTACTAATACTGGAAGGGGGTTCATTTTGCTCCCAAAACAGCCCTCCATTCTTTGTGGCTTGAATTTCGCAAGATGTTTGTAACATTCTTTAGAGATTCTGGTCCATGTTGACATGATTGCATCATGCAGATTTGGTCTATCACATTCCAAAGCTGTTCAATTGGATTCAGATCCAGTGACTGAATCCAGGGAAGGCCACTGAAGAACACTGAATTCATTGTCATGTTTATGAAACTAGTTTGAGATGGCTTTTTGCTGTGTGACATTTTGCATTATCATAGCAGCCGAAAGAAGAAGATGATACACGAAGTAGCTTTAAGAAGATGGGTCAGTAGTGACCAAGAAGGGATGCACATAGTTTGCAACAATATTCAAATAGGCTGTGGTTTTCAAGAGATGATTGATTGGTATTAATGGCCCTAAAGTGTGCCAAGAAACATTCCCACACCATTACACCAACACCACTAGCCTGGATTGTCGACACAAGACAGGTTTGGGTGCATATATTCAAAATTCTGTCCCTACCATTTGTTTGCCTTGGTAGAAACTGAGATTCAGCAGACCACACATTTTCAAGTCTTCAGCTGTCCAGTTATGCTAGTACCTCACCTATCTGTTTTTGGCTGACAGGAGTGGAACCTAATGTGGTCTTCTGCTGTTGTAGCCCATCCACCTCACAATTTCATGTGTTGTACATTCTGTGATATTTTTCTTCTTGCCATAGTTTTACAGAGTGGTGATTCGAGTTGCTGTAGCATTACTGTCTGCTTGAACCAGTCTGTTCTCATCCAACCTCTCTCATCAGCAAGGTGTTTCTATCCCACAGAACTGCCATTCACTGGTGTCCTTGAGTGCTTAGAAAGGTGCCATGTATAAATAAAATGTATTATTATTACTGGATGGGTTTTGTTTTTTGCACTGTTCTGAGTAAATTTCTATAGACTGCTGTCATGAAAATACCAGGAGATCAGCATTTACAGAAATACTCAAAAAAAAAGCCAGTTTGGCACCAACAATCATGCCATGGTCGAAATCTTTGATCACATTTTTTTCCATTCTGGTGTTTGATGTGAACATCCACTGAAGCTCCTGCCCTGCATGTACACTCCTGCCACATGACCGGCTGAGAAGAGCATTGCATGGATATCTGGTCTATAAGTGTTTTTAATAATTTTCTCAGTGAGTATGTATAAGTAGAGAAAGAAAACAGGAGGACAGAGCATCCGTACCATTCATTGGTAATTTGTGAAAAGTTAAACTGAACATTTGTTTGTATTTTTTCATGTTGTTAATCCACAGCTGATTATTTTAACACACAAGTACAATTGTCTAGTAGGTCTTCTAAACCGTGTCATTGCTTTCCTCTTGTTAATCATATCTTCATTCTCATTGATATGCATTACTGCCCTCATAGCCTTCGTTTCCCATTGAAGTAAGTGGCCTGGTCATGGTCTTCTTACTGTTCATTTGTTACACTTGCTTTTGCCAGCCCATTACTGCATAATACATATTATCATTTTATTAAATCTGCTAGGTGTGATGGTAGACTTGTGTTGAGTACTGTTTCCTTTCTGGTCATCACCCTCGTAATTGCATATTCCAATAGTGATAGTAGCCAAGCCAGCCACTGCAAATCTTTGTGTTCGTTCTGCTGGTTTGTAAATCCCCTCACACCTGCAGCATACAATGTTTCTTATCACAATATTGAACTCTGTGCTACACACGGTCATTTTACTCTGTATTTACTCAACTACACTTCACTTTGCTAAACGCTGATTCTATGGCTGGTCACAATTTAGCCCAGTGTAATATATTACTTGTGTTGGTCAAGAAACTACATTTGGCAGTGTTCTTTCATTTTAAAAAATTTCATATTTAGAAGATTTTTTTATTTTAATGGAAAATGATCTTTTGCTTGCATTCTGCTGCTCAGAAATATGTCAGTCCTATTTTCTCTCAGTACTGTTTACAGACTCTTAACTGTCCGTCTATTAATTGACTGTATTGTGTATCTGCACTTGATTGCAGAATGGCTAGAGTAACAGTTGTAACTTAGTGGTAATTCCCCAGACCACCAGCAACACAAGTTCACTTACATACTACAGAAATCATACATTGTTTTTTTTTACCTTGGTGTTCTCCTATATGAAAAAGTGATTTGAGATTAATTGTAGACACTTAACAAGTAATTATTGGGTTTTACAAGTGATACACTAGTGTCCCATCCAGGGCCGATTCCTGAATTGTGCTTGATACTGCAGAAATAGGCTCCAACCACCCTTGAATCGGTGGAAAGTGGATGATAGTTAAAAAAAAAAAGTTGAAAATCTTAAAAGGCAAGTAAACAAAAAGAAGGAAAAATGTGGAAACCAAATGGACCAATTTAGAGTAAAGGATATGACTACTGTAAGTCCGTTTTTAAGAAAGCCCACTACTTTAGAGGTTTTAAGTTTTCCAAGTGTAGTCCCCAAGGTGAGCAAAAACGGAAACAAAACCAACTTAAAAGTTTTTAAAAAGATTTCTGATTTTTAATTATCTGGCCCTATTCCTCCCTATGCAATTCTGCAGGTCACACAAGTGTAGCAGTTTGAGATTTTACAATTATAAGAAATTTAGAAATATTTAAACATTTTTGCTATAGCTTTAATAGCTCAACTTTTTAATTCAGATTTCAGTGGAGTTTTCTCCCTTAATCATATCTAAATACTAACCATTAAATACAAGCACAGTAGATGCAGGGGTGAATGATATTGAATCCTAAATAACATTAGCTATGGCTGGGTTTCACCAGGACTAAATATCAGAAGCAATTCTCTAAATATTTAGACCATTGGCTGCAGCACTCAAATAGTGGTTGGATGCATCCTACTTTAATTATCCTTGGGATGTGTCAAGAACTTCAGTGGAGTTCATCTGTGGCAAACTGAATTGATTGGATATTGTTTAGCAAGGCACACACTTGTGTATATAAGGTCCCACAATTCGCACACCATGTCAGGACAAAAACGAAGACATGAAGTTCAAGGAACTCTCTGTTGACTTCTGTGATCAAATTGTTCTAAGCCATATATTGGGGCAAGGGTTTAAAACTATTTGTAAAGCAACGAGTATTCCCAGGAGCACAGTGGCCTCAATAATTGTGAAATGGAAGTTTGAAACCACCATACTGAGTAACTGGACAAGAAGGGCATTGGTCAGGGAGGTGACAAAGAACCCAATAGTCACTCTAACAAAGTGTCATAAGTCCTCTGCTGAGATGGAAGAAAATGTCGGAAGGACAGCCATCTCAGCAGAACTCCATCAATCAGCTGTTTGAGTGGCAAGACAGAAGACACTCTTGAGTAAAAGGCATATGAATACATTTCAAGGACTCCAAGAGCATGATGAAAATTCCCTTATCCAATGAGACAAAAATTAGACAGAACTCCAAGCAGCATGTCTGACAAAGATCAGTGAAGCATGGTGCTGGCAACATCATACTGTGGGGGTGCTTCTAAGTGGCAGAGACAAGGCAGCTGGTCTCAACTGAGACATGGGTTAATCCAACCAAGTACAGGGGGAGTCCTTCACAAAAACCTGTTCTGGAGTGTACTCAATGTCAGACTGGGGCAATGGTTCACCTTTCAGCATGACAGTAACCTGAAGCATTCCCAGGTAGGCTCCCTTCCCATCACACACACCCTGTAGTGTTTCTAATGGCAATTACTTACTGAAATGGCTGATTTTTGATTTATTCGTCACATTCGACTGGAAAGCCCTCTTTTTAGCAGTCATTCTTTCAGTGTCTTGTCAACCCCCTTAGCTTATCCTTAAATAGTACTGTGTAAATGCTAATTGGTCGGCACATCTCCTGGTATCTCCTCAATGCTCTTAAGACTATGCCGGGTGACACATCAAACCTTCTTGTGGCAGCACATATGGATGTGCCATCCTGGGGGAGCTGGACTACCTGTGCAACCTGAATCGGCTGTAAGTACCACTTCATGCTACCAGTAGTGACAAGGACACTAGCAAAAAGCAAAATTACAGAAGAACCAGGCAGGCAGGAAGGATAAAGAGAGAGCAGTTGTCTGGTGACCACCTGCAAAACCATTCCCTTTTTGGGGGCTGTCTTGCTGTTGCTTTCCCAGTGCACCTGTTGTCACCGTCGTTTGCACCAAAGCAGGTGAAGTTAATTCACAATCGCTAATGCTTCCAAACTGGACAGATTGATTTTCCTGAAGCTTAAATGACTTGGGGTTAGGCTGTGATGAGTGTTACCTTAATTTTTTTTAAGCAGTGTATAGAACTTGCCAAATTTGTTAATATTATATTTATAAGTCTACTTAAAACAGTGGATATAGGCAGAATAGGGAGCAAGGCAGGAACCAAACCTGGGCTGACTAATAATTCAAGTTGTGGTGCCCACTCATCTATACACACACACAGGGTGTGGAACTGTCAATAGTTTAATATGCATACAGATTTAAATAATATGCAACCTGACATTGACAACATCTACGCGTGAAAAATCAAAACGACAATGATGGAACTGCACGGCAGCAGAATTCATCCCTGAGGCATTACGTATCATTTTCTTTTTTTTAAATATACTGTAATTGCTTTGAAGCCGGGCGGCAATTGTTGGGTAAAGTATAAATCGGACACATCCCAGTATTATCTAACACAAAATAGGTTTCACCCTGAAAGGGACACCAGAAAACAGTAAAACTGGAGAACAGGTAACTATGCTGCACATCCAACAACCATTACTTCATCTTCTAACCCTCTTAGCTAACTGCCCATATTTTATGGGCTTGTCGATGTTTCTCCTTACAATCAGAATACATGAATTTTGAGACACCATTTACCACTGACTCTGTGGAAACAAAAACACATAAGAAAAATGTCACCAGTACCACTAAAGCTTTGTCTAGGAAAGAAGTGGAACAGAGGACTCTGGAGATGTGAGCAGCGTTACTAACGTCTATGCCTCTGTGGCGTACGCATTCCCTGTGATCTCTTCAAAGCTTCGACACTAATCATGAAACTCCACACTTCTCTGAAACTGATTAATAAATTCATCTATCAAACCGATTTATCCGCAGCCACCACGAAGTTTCTAATAGTGACAATTTGCTGCTGTACTCAGTTAAAAAATCTCACTGTGTTTTTTTTTTTTTTTTTGGACACGAATAACTCGGCGTTTATTTGCGAGTTCCAGACACTACAGAGAC
This sequence comes from Polypterus senegalus, assembly GCF_016835505.1. Classification (NCBI taxonomy): domain Eukaryota; kingdom Metazoa; phylum Chordata; class Cladistia; order Polypteriformes; family Polypteridae; genus Polypterus; species Polypterus senegalus. Next base: position 102,047,484 of record NC_053154.1, read on the forward strand.
GGAACAGGACAGGGGGAAATGTTTCAATGGTGCTCTTCATGCGGCGTTTACACGCCTCAACATATGTGCTGTGCGGGTTAAGCAAAAAAAAAAAACCCTATATCTTTTTGATGGTAGTTATGCTATGCTTTTGTTTGAACGTTAAAGAAAAATCAACAGTAACATGAAAGATTTTATGTTATGTACCTTACTGAGCACGAGTTTGTTTCCCATCGGAAGTTAAAGTAAGTAACCATCATCTCCATTTTGGCTGGAGAGGGATGATTTTCCCGGAGTTGAGATGCTCAGGGAAACACAGATATGCAAATATTGTCTAGAAATTATTAAAGAAAGAGTTGAAGTGTTTGACAACTATTATCAGTTATTGTAGAATATCTGTTTCTGTAAAATAAAAAAAAATCAATTGTTTTTCATTCTTTAATGGAGCGCAAGAGGGAAGATGTAACTAGTGGAGTGCGCTGTGGTCCAGGGGAGCTCTGCTGGCCCCACTCCTCCCACACGCAGCAATGTGAGTATTGGAGGTGGGGGCACGCAGGGCAAGCACTGGGCATAGCGGGCGGGTGATGGGTGGATGTGCGAGAGTAACAGCCGTGGGAAAAGGTTAGGGATTGTTGTTTCTGCTTGATGAATTGAATATTTAAAGTTACTAATGAGTGTGTTTATTTAATAATATTGGTTGAAAAATGTTGTGTCTTTGTTTACCTATTGAATCTCTGTAACAGTGTCTTCTGTTTTTGGACTTTCCTGTTGCAAACAAATTTCTCTCTGGAGTTATTAAAGTCTACCTAACAAACATAACCTACACAAGTGTTGAAGTGGTTAGCTCATTGCATAGACTGTCAATAATAAAGGTGAAATGAGCGTATACAAACAAGGGTACTTCAAATGGGAACAGTTTTGATTTTCTCCATAGTCTAGAACCATAACTTATAATTTAAAATTCCAAGACGATAAAATGTTATGCTACTGTTAGTCAATCTTTTTGTGCGTTACTACAATCAAATGGTAAACAAAAAGTTTTTACTTTCTCCAAGTCTAGAAAAGGGGTTCCCAGGTTCAGGCATGGTGTACCATTCATTATGTCTACTTGCTTCCATTCCAATCATTTTTAGTGGGTTACCTTTCTGTCTTATCCATGTAATTGTTTAGCTGGATTTTTTTTTTCTTATTCTGCCCTCAAAAAGGTGTTCTAGTATGATATTTGCATTTAGAAGAAATTAAAAAAATGTGCTTTGTCATAGCTTTAAAAACTTAACTTTCTGTGACCATTTTTATTTCAATTCATCTTACTTCTGTGAAGTTTCCTACTTAAATTGTATCCAAATACTGACAGTTAATGAGGAGCAATGCAGACAAAGGTGCAACTGACACAGAATGTTAAAGCAGTGTTAGCATTCATTTGTGTGTTAATTTGTAATAAAATGCATAACGAAGTTGTTCTCAAAAGTGGATGTATTAAATGTTTAGGGGGAATTTAGCAAGTATTTGTGTGTGTGACATTAATTATTGTTCTTTTTAACTGTTTTTAAGATTTTACTCTTTTTATGTTCTGGTCAATTGATGATTTTAACTTACTAGCTATGTAAGGCTCCTAGAAACTATTGAAATCATCAGAAAAAAAATTGAAATGCAGAGTTAGAGGTTTCCGTGGTTCTCTTGTTTGTCTTTCCTCGGCGGTTTCATTTTGGCGACAGAGTCACTTTCTTTCAGCTTCTTGCTGTAGCCTCATACTTCTTTCTTCTTCTGACTTGTTAACTTTGAGGTTCATGCTGTAGCCTTGCATTTCCGGGCTTGAGATACATACACGCGCTTAGACATTTATATATAAGATTGCCTCACAAAGGATTTTTATTCAGAGGTAGCTGCTTCCCTTTAGTATTCAGTGTCATTTACAATTGTGTCTGTATTGCTCATTGACAGTATCTGGATACAATCAAGCTAGTAAACTCCACAGGAAAAGTATTTTGTAAAAGAAAGTAAACATTAAAAGGTATGGCAAAAATGCAAATTCCTGCATTATGTTTAAATGTAAATACAGTTGAATACTGAAGTTTTCATACAATTAGGGTGAATTCTTTAAAACTCACTTAATAACCTCTCCACAGATTTATACTAATAAACTGTAAATTTGTCATATTATTTAAGTCAACTGTTTTGTGTGGGGGGGAAAAGAAATTTATACTAACAAACTGTAAATTTGGAATATCGTTTAAGACATCTGCTTTGTGCGGGGCAAAAGTAAATTTTCTGAGCAATGTTCACAGAGAGATTGTTTCATTTTTATTGACTATGTCACAATTCTAGTGGGTCACAAATTTACATACACTTTGTTAACTGTGCCATTAAACACCTTGGAAATTTTCAGAAAATGATGCCAAGTCATTAGGCAATTAGACAATTAACTTCTGAGAGCTAATTAACCTAATTGGAGTCAACATATGGATGTAATGCTTACCTTCAAACTCACTGCCTCATTGCTTGGCCTAATGGGAAAATCAAAAGAAATCAGCCAAGACCTCAAAAAGAAATTGTGGGCCTCCACAAATCAGGTTCATCCTTCTGAACAATTTCCAAATGCCTGAATGTTCAGAGTTCATCCGTACAAACAATAATACAGAAGTATAAATATTGTGGGACCTCATAGCTGCCATACCACTCAAGAAAGAGACACATTCTGGCTCCTAGAGACCTTGTGACGATGCTCTAGGAAACAGACAAATATCTACAAGTATATTCACAATAAAATGAGCCCTATATTAACATAACCTGAAAGACCGCTCAGCAGAGAAGAAGCCACATCTCCAAAGCCGGCCGCCATAAAAAATGCAGACTACAGTTTACAATGGTACATGGGGACAAAGATTGTAACTTCTGGAGACATTACCTCTGGTCTGATGAATCCAAGATTGAACTGTTTGGACATAATGACTATCATTATATTTAGAGGAAAAAAGGTGAGGCTTGCAAGCCAAAGAACATCATCCCAACCGTCTAGCATGATGGTTGAAACATCATTGTCGGGGTGCTTTGCTGCAGGAGGGACAGGTGCACTTCACAAAATAGATGGCATCAGTAGGTAGGAAAATTATGTAGATATGCTGCAGCAACATCTCAAGAGCTGAGCAAGGAAGTTGAAGGTCATTTGCAAATGGGTATTCAAAGCTGTAGCAAAATGGCTTAAGGACAACAAGGTCAAGGTATTGAAGTGGTCATCACAAAGCCCTACCCTCAGTCAGATTAAAAATGTGTGAGCAGAACTAAAAAAGCGTGTTCATGCAAGGAGTCCTATGAACCTGAGCCAAAGTGTAACTGGTACAAGTTAAACAGTATAAAGGGAATGCTACTAAATATTAATAAATTGTATGTAAACATCTGACCCACTGGAATTGTGATATACAGTGCATCCGAAAAGTATTCACAGCGCATCACTTTTTGCACATTTTGTTGTTACAGCCTTATTCCAAAATGGATTAAATTAATTTTTTTTCCTCAGAATTCTACACACAACACCCCATAATGACAATGTGAAAAAAGTTTACTTTGAAATTTTTGCAAATTTATTAAAAATAAAAAAATTGAGAAAGCACATGTACATAAGTATTCACAGCCTTTGCCATGAAGCTCAAAATTGAGCTCAGGTGCATCCTGTTTCCCCTGATCATCCTTGAGATGTTTCTGCAGCTTAATTGGAGTCCACCTGTGGTAAATTCAGTTGATTGGACATGATTTGGAAAGGCACACACCAGTCTATAGAAGGTCCCACAGTTGACAGTTCATGTCAGAGCACAAACCAAGCATGAAGTCAAAGGAATTGTCTGTAGACCTCCGAGACAGGATTGTCTCGAGGCACAAATCTGGGGAAGGTTACAGAAAAATTTCTGCTGCTTTGAAGGTCCCAATAAGCACAGTGACCTCCATCATCCGTAAGTGGAAGAAGTTCGAAACCACCAGGACTCTTCCTAGAGCTGGCCGGCTATCTAAACTGAGCGATCAGGGGAGAAGAGCCTTAGTCAGGGAGGTGACCAAGAACCGAATGGTCACTCTGTCAGAGCACCAGAGGTCCTCTGTGGAGAGAGGAGAACCTTCCAGAAGGACAACCATCTCTGCAGCAATCCACCAATCAGGCCTGTATGGTAGAGTGACCAGACGGAAGACACTCCTTAGTAAAAGGCACATGGCAGCCCGCCTGGAGTTTGCCAAAAACCACCTGAAGGACTCTCAGACAATGAGAAACAAAATTCTCTGGTCTGATGAGACAAAGGTTGAACTCTTTGGTGTGAATGCCAGGCGTCACGTTTGGAGGAAACCAGGCACCGCTCATCACCAGGCCAATACCATCCCTACAGTGAAGCATGGTGGTGGCAGCATCATGCTGTGGGGATGTTTTTCAGTGGCAGGAACTGGGAGACTAGTCAGGATAAAGGGAAAGATGACTGCAGCAATGTACAGAGACATCCTGGATGAAAACCTGCTCCAGAGCGCTCTTGACCTCAGACTGGGGCGATGGTTCATCTTTCAGCGTGACAACGACCCTAAACACACAGCCAAGATATCAAAGGAGTGGCTTCAGGACAACTCTGTGAATGTCATCGAGTGGCCCAGCCAGAGCTCAGACTTGAATCCGATTGAACATCTCTGGAGAGATCTTAAAATGGCTGTGCACCGACGCTTCCCATCCAACCTGATGGAGCTTGAGAGGTGGTGCAAAGAGGATTGGGTGAAACTGGCCAAGGATAGGTGTGCCAAGCTTGTGACATCATACTCAAAAAGACTTGAGGCTGTAATTGCTGCCAGAGATGCATCGACAAAGTATTGAGCAAAGGCTGTGAATACTTATGTACAAGTGATTTCTCAGTTTTTTTGTTTTTTTTTTAAATTTGCAAAAACCTCAAGTAAACTTTTTTCACATTGTCATTATGGGGTGTTGTGTGTAGAATTCTGAGGAAAAAATGAATTTAATCCATTTTGGAATAAGGCTGTAACATAACAAAATGTGGAAAAAGTGATGTGCTGTGAATACTTTCTGGATGCACTGTAGTAAATAAAAAGTGATTTAATTGTCTGTGAACATTGTTGGAAAAAATTACTTTTCCCCTACACAAAATAGATGTATTAAATGATATGCCATATATATAATTTGTTAGTATAAAATCTGTGGAGGAGTTATAAAATGAGTTTTAAAGATTTCACCCTAAGTGTATGTAAACCTCTGATGTCAACACTATACTGCCACATATTTCTGAATGCAAAATAAGACAACAAAAGGCTAATTAAACAATTAGATCATTTAGAAATAAGACTGAACCATTTAATTGAATGAAACCTCCCAGCCACAGTGGGTCCCTTTTGGAAACCCAGTCTAGAATCATAATTTATAGTAAAAATTCCAAACTTATAAAATTACAAGTTACAATTAGTCAATATCATGTACTTTACTGAAATCAAATGGAAAACAAAGCGTTTTTACTTTCCCCAAAGTCTCGAATAATCAAAATTCCGTATAGATAAGGCTACATGTTACAATTGCTCAATATTTTGTTTTTTTTTTCCTTTTTATTAATTTTATTGCAATCCATACAAAGAAATCAAGTTTTTACAAAAAGAAAAATTGAGTTAAAAACAGATCGATCCCCACCCCTGTACAATTGCTCGATATTTTGTTTTTTACAATTGTCAAAAAGCTTAAGAAAATTAAGTTCTCTATAGTTTAAAGCAAATTTTAGGACATTTGAACAAGGAAGCTTTTTATTTATAAAAAAAGCACTATATCTTCATTGAAACATTTTATATTTGTAAAGAACATAACAGACTACCTATTTAGCCATCTTGTTTATCTCATTATAAGTCATGGCAGTGGCAGAAATAAGAATGTTGAGGTGGATGTGTGGAGTTATAAAGAAGGACAGAATAAGAAATGAGACCATCAGAGGTACAACAAAAGTGGAAGAGATATCTAAGAAAATACAGGAAAGTAGGTTGAAGTAGTGTGGATCTGTGATAAGGACAGAAAGGGACTATGTGGGAAAAAGAGTGATGGTAATGGAAGTGCATGGCAAGAGAAAGTAGAATATCCTGAAGTGGAGGAATATGGATAAAGTAAAAGATCTAAAATAAAAGAGTGTGAGTAGGGAGGAGGTTTATCAGGCACATTGACCGCAAATAGAAGTGGGAAAAATGAAGCAGAAGAGAAAACTCTTTTAATACTGCAAATAAGGAAAAAAATGTGTTACTACAACAGCAAAATGTCATATTAACTGTCATTTGTTGCCCCGTTAAATCGATTTGTGTGACTCAAACAATTCATTTAAACTGATACTCACATGAAATGGCCTAATCATATAGCATTTTAAGCCAGTATTGTGTTGAGTCCATAACTCACAGATATGGGGAAAAATTTTAAATCTATATGAAATTTGTGAAAAGGAGTAGTAGCTTGAAGAAACTTTATTACCTAACTGGTAGTATAAAGACAGTTCTTGAATTAGAAGTGTACATAAAAAAGTTAATTCAGTCAAGGCTGATGAGAATGATCAAAGTTTGAAAACAGAATGTGTTCTGTGATGTTGCAATTGTGAGTTATTCACTTTTTAGATTGAGTAAAAAATACAAAACATTTTCTTTAGAAACTCTAATATCTAATGGATATCCAAAATAATAAACTGATATATAAAAGTATATATTTCTAAAATAAAATAATTATTTAAAATAAAGTCGAACAATATTATCAAAGAAAGTAAGCGTTTTAATTTAGTAAACAGTGGTACATCCCATAGTAGCTACGACAAGATCCAAACATTTCCTAAAGCTAGTAATTGGTCCATCATTTGCTTTAGATGATTACTCCTCCAAAAATTATATATTTTATATGTTATTAGCCCTATGTAGTTTGTAACGGTGGATGAGAAAAAAAATGGAATCTCATTTAGGACATAACGTTTCTGACAGAACAGAACCAAATGGTGACCAGAATATCAAAAGCTGCCATGAAAAAGCTCATGTTATGTCACATAATCCACACTTCAAGTCACCCAGTCATACCATTTGTATACTCACAACATCCGCAATGCATGTATTGTTTGCTAAAATATTGTTAAATAAATATCTCCAGAAAATGAAAGTCATCCAAAAACAGGAAGCCCCTTAATATGTGGTTGCATTTTTGAATTGAACACCAACTTCTCGCCTTCAGTTCAAAAGCACATCCTCATGTGAATGGGTTTCCTGTTTGAGGATGACTTACATTTTTTCAGAGCGATTTATGTTACAATGTTTTAGCAAAAAATACTTGCGCTACTTCATGACCAAAAATACTTTTTTATACATCTTTTCAGGTGGTCATGGTTGCAATGAAGAATTCTTTTTCAAGTCTCTACCCACTGGGCTTGCAATTGGACCTTCAATGGCACAGAATGACCAAATAGGCATTTGGTGTGTGGGACAGCCTTTGCAATATGGAGGATTTTTTGGACAAGTGAATGAGCAGGAAATGCAGGAACTGGTAGGGTTGTTTTACTTAAGTTAAACTATTGCCTTCGTGTAGGCCGTAGATGCAGACGGCATCTGGAGATTGACTAATTGTGCTGTTCTTTTTGCAGGTGAAAAATGAAAATAAGATAGTCATACAGGAGCCCAAATCTGCACTCCAGGCAACAGGTTGGATGAGGTAAATTATGACTTTTATATTATAATAATCAGTCATTTAAGATTGCTGTGCAGCTAAAGAAACTAACTTGACTCTAAATTATTTCACTAGATTTGCCTGCCCAGCAAAAAAGGAAGAGGATCACAATGTGGATATGTACTGTTTCCGTGGAAAGTTTTACTTTAGAATTTGCAAACCTGTTGATCCTGGAGTGGAGCTCCTCCTCAGACCCAGGACGAACTCAATGCCACAGCAAGAGGAAGATGTTAACCTAAGTGAGAGAGACAACATAGTACATGGCCAACAAAGAGAAGAAGACACCACTGCATGCGTGAACGCAGATGATAAAGAAGGCAATGTGTTCAAATTCACAAGTACCAAAGAAAGAAGGAAAAACAGCATGTCAGAGGGGAATGTTAGTCAGAGAGGTGAAGACCCAGAGAGACAGAGAAGAAAGTGTAGAGTAAGTGGTGTAGACAGATCAGTGCTGTCTGATGTGGGGCAGAGAGAAAAAGAATGTGTAATGACAGCAGAAACCACTGAAACAACAGAAAGTGGCATGACTAGGGAAGACAGCATTCAAGAAAAAGAAAACAAAATAATAGGACTAGGCATGAGGTGTGAAGACATGAACATTGTTGGAAGGGGCGAAAATGTCCAGAAAGGAGAGAGCAGCATGGCAGATGTGCATATTGGACAGGGAATACAGGAAAATGTGGAGCAGGAGTACTCTGGACATAGAAGTGGAGATAGCATTCCAATAGGAAACACCCAGCACGGAAAGGATTACAGCACAGAAGAGAACAACAATGGCCAAAAAAAACCAAATACAAATGTAGGGCTAGACAATAAACAAACTAGCAAAGACAGAACTTTAGGGAATGTTATGGGGCAAGAAATAGAGAAATGTATGACTGGGTCAGATGAATGGCAAAGTGGATTAGACAGGATTGATGGATTAAAGACCACAGAAACAGACAAAATAAATACTGTACATCAAGAGGACAAAGAGGTGTGTGAAAAACACCAAGAATGCACACTGGGTGATCTATGCCACAAAGCAGAGAATCACATAGATCATTTTAAGAAACAAGATACAGTGGAGGATGTCACTGCTGCAATGAACCAGAACAGTTGCACTGAGAGTGTCCAGAGTTTTGAAGTGGCTATAGAACATGGTGAGTGACATGACATTTGGAAACACCTTTACCAACATACTGTTTTTCTTTTTTCTTTTTTTGCTCTGCAGGATATTATACCTGATGGCTTTGAATATCTTAATAGAGAATGAGTAATACTTATTCTGCTGGAAGATGACTTTGCAGAAAGAGAAATGAGACCATCATATAGGATATTTGGAATCACAAACCATACATTAAGTCTAGAATTTATACAGACCTCTTTCTGGAAATAGTTATGACTTGTGTTAGTTATTGCTAGTTCACAATATACTGCAGCATTGTTTTTTTCTAAAGTTTCCAAAAGGCATACTTAGGCATTATGATCATGGCTCAGTGTTTGGTATCCTTATGTCTTCAAGGCTTCTCTCAAGATGTGGTAGAATCTGACACATTCAAAGTCTAATGGAAGGATTGAGATATCCTTTCAGATGCACCTGTTTTATCTAGTCAGTGTAGTATTCTAAAATTATTAGCCCAGGCAGTCACTGTGTTTTTTTTCTTTTTTTTGGAGTCTACATGCTTCAGGGTTTTACTTCCAAATCCCAACAGTGTGTGTCCTTAGTTAAGGAGTTACTTTAAACTGGTGCAGTAGCTGTGAGTATAGGTCTTTGCATAAGTGTGCTCCATCCTGGACTGATTCCTGCCTTTTGGCCAGTGATTCCAGTTTGTGCTAAAGCCTCTCCATGATGCAACATTTGGTTGAAGTATGTTTGGGGGAAGGATGGTTGAATGAATATCTTAAAATACTTACATTTCCATTGCATGTTATATAATACTAAGTCTGAAAAAAACAGACAATCATAGGCGTGTTTGCTCCATAAGTAATTTGGACAATAGTTAATAATATTTGTAGGCATATTATTATGACTTTGTGTTTGTTGGCAGTGTATATTCTCAAATCAACTATAACTTTGTTTATTTCACATCCTATTAAGATCCTCCTGTTGTTATAAAATAGTGTCATATAAAATAAACATACAAAATATCACAAAATGATTGAATACAAACAAGTAAACAGTTACTTAAAAATTGTTAAAGAAAAATGTATTTAGCCTGATCCTTTGCACTTTGCACCATCCCACATTAGATATTTTATAAATAGCAGACCAGACAACATAAATGAATCCATTACAGGGTTACTTTTGCAAAAAATAGTTTACACATAGATTTGCATTGTACAGTATATGAGAGTGCAGCTCTTGATTAAAAATATTCTGGATTTGATTTTTTTCTTTGTCACAAAACAGCCACACATCTGGTCTTGCCCAAGGTTTAGCTTATGTAAACTAGTAATCTGTATACCTAGATGATTTTTCTTAAAATTTTTAGATCCTATTTACTAGCTGAAGCCATCCTTGTAGATGCCCACAACCTCCACCCCCAAGTTTAAATCACTGGTAATACCTACACAAAAATTGCACCACATGCATTTCAAATGAATAACATTCAAACATACAGTGGTGTGAAAAACTATTTGCCCCCTTCCTGATTTCTTATTCTTTTGCATGTTCGTCACACAAAATGTTTCTGATCATCAAACACATTTAACCATTAGTCAAATATAACACAAGTAAACACAAAATGCAGTGTTTAAATTGTGGTTTTTATTATTTAGGGAGAAAAAAAAATCCAAACCTACATGGCCCTGTGTGAAAAAGTAATTGCCCCCTTGTTAAAAAATAACCTAACTGTGGTGTATCACACCTGAGTTCAATTTCCGTTGCCACACCCAGGCCTGATTACTGCCACACCTGTTTCAATCAAGAAATCACTTAAATGGGAGCTGCCTGACACAGAGAAGTAGACCAAAAGCACCTCAAAAGCTAGACATCATGCCAAGATCCAAAGAAATTCAGGAACAAATGAGAACAGAAGTAATTGAGATCTATCAGTCTGGTAAAGGTTATAAAGCCATTTCTAAAGCTTTGGGACTCCAGCGAACCACAGTGAGAGCCATTATCCACAAATGGCAAAAGCATGGAACAGTGGTGAACCTTCCCAGAAGTGGCCGGCCGACCAAAATTACCCTAAGAGCGCAGAGACGACTCATCCGAGAGGTCACAAAAGACCCCAGGACAACGTCTAAAGAACTGCAGGCCTCACTTGCCTCAATTAAGGTCAGTGTTCACGACTCCACCATAAGAAAGAGACTGGGCAAAACGGCCTGCATGGCAGATTTCCAAGACGCAAACCACTGTTAAGCAAAAAGAACATTAGGGCTTGTCTCAATTTTGCTAAGAAACATCTCAATGATTGCCAAGACTTTTGGGAAAATACCTTGTGGAATGATGAGACAAAAGTTGAACTTTTTGGAAAGCAAATATCCCGTTACATCTGGCGTAAAAGGAACACAGCATTTTAGAAAACGAACATAATACCAACAGTAAAATATGGTGGTGGTAGTGTGATGGTCTGGGGTTGTTTTGCTGCTTCAGGACCTGGAAGGCTTGCTGTGATAGATGGAACCATGAATTCTACTGTCTACCAAAAAATCCTGAAGGAGAATGTCCGGCCATCTGTTCGTCAACTCAAGCTGAAGTGATCTTGGGTGCTGCAACAGGACAATGACCCAAAACACACCAGCAAATCCACCTCTGAATGGCTGAAGAAAAACAAAATGAAGACTTTGGAGTGGCCTAGTCAAAGTCCTGACCTGAATCCAATTGAGATGCTATGGCATGACCTTAAAAAGGCGGTTCATGCTAGAAAACCCTCAAATAAAGCTGAATTACAACAATTCTGCAAAGATGAGTGGGACAAAATTCCTCCAGAGCGCTGTAAAAGACTCATTGCAAGTTATCGCAAACGCTTGATTGCAGTTATTGCTGCTAAGGTTGGCCCAACCAGTTATTAGGTTCAGGGGGCAATTACTTTTTCACACAGGTTTGGATTTTTTTTTCTCCCTAAATAATAAAAACCATCATTTAAAAACTACATTTTGTGTTTACTTTTGTTATATTTGACTAATGGTTAAATGTGTTTGATGATCAGAAACATTTTGTGTGACAAACATGCAAAAGAATAAGAAATCAGAAAGGGGGCAAATAGTTTTTCACACCACTGTATATTCAAACTCATACCAACAAGATAAAGATGCCTGCATGTGACTCTTGATACTTAAAATGCCGTGCAATTTCATTTTTCCTCCCAACTTTTTATCCAGAGGTGGAGTGGTGGCTCTGAGGCTTGGGATCTGCACTGGCAGTCGAAAGGTTGCCAGTTGGGATCCCATAAATGCCAAAAGTGACTCCACTCCATTGGGCCCTTGAGCAAGACCCTTAACCTGTAATTGCTCCGTCCTGGGTATTAGGTTAATCTGCATCCAGTCCTGCATGTAGGGCCTCCAACCTGCAGGGAAAAAACTGGGGGTTGGTGGCAGAATTGGCACTCCAGCCACCATAAAAACCTCACACTGTTCCATTCCATCGGAACTAGTGTGGTGCTGAGGTATCACCCACTGCATGGTCCTCAGGTCCTAATATGGGATCCTGAGTTAGTTTGCCATTGCGGTGAGTGCGGCAATGCGCTGCATCAGTGTGTGCTCCTAACCTCTCCTCTCTCTCTCTCTTTTTATCCAGGAGGTAGCATGAGCAGAGTCTGTGGTAAAACATGACTTACATGTAGTACTTATTTTTAAATAAACTGTAAACAATAGGTGCTACTACCACCTGGGCAAAGTACCCTTCTGCATTTTTTATGCTGGAAAGGTTAAAGGATACTGCTACTATGATGGTACTTCCAACATTGAATCCTTTAGAACTTTTTTTTTATACATTTTATACATTGCTGTAGAATGACCAGGTGGTGCTGGGAAGTCTTTTGGCTTTAAAAACCCCAGAAGTTTATTTTCTCCAGTATATCTTCACAAGCTGTAGTTTTAATTGTATTTTCTTCTATGGCCATCAGGCCATAGCAAATGTTATCCCATTGGGCATTCATTTTTACCATTTCAATCATTAGGGACTTAAAACGATGTTTTTTTTCCATTTTACCTTTTATAATTTTAATTTTTATTTTACTCCTTGCAAAGCACTTCAGGCTATACTTGAGTGTGAAAACATGCAATATAAATAAATGTAGTCTTGTTTACTATTGTTATAAACAATGTGCTTAAGGCAACAACCTGTGTTGGGAGTTATCTAAGAACTGTCTACACTACACAAACCATTTTGATAAAATCTAAATTTATACTTAAAATACCATATTTTTCAGCCCAGTGTGTTGTGTTTTCATTTATAGGACACAATGACAACTGTTAAATGAAGAGATTCTTCTGTGTTATATTTGTATGTATCTTTGTGTTTTTATATCAATGTTTTTCCAAAGGGAAACAAACCTTTGTCACCATGAAATGCAGAAAGCATATTTTTTTCTTTTGAACCCAAAAGATGGCAGTAGAGCAATAGTTGTGGTTTTCTCAGTGCTCTGTGTGGTTTTGACCAGAAACCTATAATTAGCTGTGACCACTGGGAATTCTTGTTTTTAATTTTCTACCTGTGAATTTTCTAAGAGTGTTTTTGTGCTTTAAGAATAATTGACATATATGAGAGAATGGAGAGGTCAGCAGAATCATTAATGTTATCTGAATATTCTATACACGCAATATTTTATTTCTTTAACGTGGTGAGGTGACTTTTATCATAGAAAGATCCATCACAGTTTTGCTACAAAGTTGTATATCAAATCAGACTTCATAATTTTGCTTATTTAAGTGTGGCTCAGTAATAAACATGCAAACTAATTTGACCAGTGTAATTAAAGCTCCTTTTTGATAAATACATTTCTGCATTCTTTTTAGGTGTGTTAGCATATAATGTAAAAAAGCACTTACTGCAATAGTCGTGTCTGTCTGTCAGTACACATAAATCAAAATATCTCCCAGTGGACCAATTTTGTTGAAGTATGGAGCACAAATTCTTTGAGGAAATTTGTTAGCAGAGTTCCACAGAACATTTCAAAATCTCCCATTGAAAAGTATTGGCGCATTTGCAAGCTCATCCTTTTTCAAACAGAAACATTTTGAGAAAATTCAGTTAATGGTTAGTTTATGGTCTCAATTGTATTCTGAGGGAGGATACTTCTTTTGTATATTTTCCTTTTTTACATTCCGACAGCCACTCAGAACCCCAGTACATGTTAGCTAAAGCTCTAGGTGAGGCATGTGCATGTGTATATGCCGCTTGTACACCAGTTTATGTCTCCTGCTGTTTGAGGTAAGTTAAACAGAAATGTGAAATAAAAAAGTCTCTTATCTGGAAATGAGTGGAAAAGGAAAGGAATTATTTAAAGGTCACTTTATAAGTACAGAGTAAACAAATATGTAGTCCATATTTATATTAGACTAAAACAGCCTCAAGGCTGTATTATCTGAACATTATTACTGTAAAGAACAGACTTTATCAACCTGCAGATAAAAGTTGTTTGAACTGATTAATTACATGGAAAAGGCACAGCTCCCATAATTAATAAAAACCTAGAATGGGTTTAGAAAGTGAACTGCAGTTAATATGTGGGCAAATGCAACAAGCACTGTACTGTGGTTTAAAATTTCTGAGGTGCACAAAGAGACTGATTGTGCCACATATAGCAAGGACGGATCAGTTCTACAGCTTGTGTCATGCTGAAAAAGTTGCTTAGTGGTAAAATGTATGACAAAGACTGAATTTGGGGTTATGGTTTATCCATTTCTGAGCAGCTTTTGCTTCTGTTTTTCTTGAGAGTGGAATTAGAATTTTTAATACTAGTGTTAACTTTGGTGTTCCCATTATACAAGAAATAATTTCCTTTCCAAATTGTTAGTCCATCCATTCATTATCCAACCCGCTATATCCTAACTACAGCGTCACGGGGCAAACTGTTAGTTATTTGGATAATTTTAATGAAGTATTGAGGTTTTACTTCTCAGAGTAATATTGATTGTAATTTTATGCTATTATCGGATGCATTTATCATTGAATTTCTTTTGATAATTTCACATTATTGTTGATATGTTAACATTTAGTGGGTAACTGGGTAGTGTGGTATTTTGACTATAGTTGAGAAAAAGGGTATTGTATTTATATCACTAAATACTTGTTGGTAATATTATTGAGGTTTTATTTTATAGAATCCCTTTTTGTTATTAAAAATATATTTTAATTGAAAATACAAAAAATGTTAACATTACATAATAATTCAATATTTCTCAGACACTCCAATTTAACTGCAAAGCTCCAGACCTGCTTTCCATCCTGGTCTAAAGCAGCCGACAATTTTACCATGAGACAAAGATTTTAATGCTTGATTGGGTACTTCTTTTAAGATTTTTATGTTTAAGAAATTTGAACAACAGTTAGTCATAGACCCTCCACAACTAACAACAGCATAGCTGTTGTGAAAGGATCAGACTCGACACACTTAAAAAGGTTTAGGGCAGCCACCCGTATATTATCCCTGGCTGCAATGGGTTTGTTTTTTAGAGATGTGTCTATGTTGGAGTCCAGACATGAACTGATGAAGGTTTGGAAAGATGGCGGTTTCAATGATCAGACCAGAAGTGGCGTAGGGGAACCGGAAGTGACCTTCTTCTGACGTCAGTCTAGGCACCGGAACCGTAAGTGACATCTCCAATGCTGAGTCAGACTGGTTTTCCCACAGCTGGTCTGCAGAGATAACAGGAGAAGGTTTAGGGCACCCCGCCACCCCCTGGCCTGGCGTGGAATTATCTTTGCTTGGTCCATACAACGTCCTCCTACTCACATGTGCTTGACACTGTCAATGTCACTTTTACAACCCTTGATTTGGAGTCAGCTGTCTGAGCCACCACAAGCCCATTTGAGCTACATTTTAATTCATTTTGTAAAGTGCCTTTAAAAACATGTATTTAGTGTAGTATATTAATTAATGTTATTTCACATGGAATATAAATATGATTTATTGCTTCCAAAAGTATTTAATAAACAAAAACTTGATAACTAACTCTTTGGTAAGGTAACTGAAAAATGTAAAATGCACCACCATTCAAATCAGTTAACTAAGTCCCTGAACACACCTGAATATTACAGCATGTGTACATTTTCTAACTTATTGTAAACTGCAGTTTAGCTTTGTAGTGCCAACTTACACTCAGGTGACTTTATCATAGTGGCAGCTACTTTTTAAATATAGTGAAAGTTTGAGTCTTCTTAACAGTCTTAATGAATTTTATTCTCATACAGCTTTTTCTTAAAATAATTCTCTATTCTCTTCTTTGTGGTATCATAGGAGGATCTTTATCTCAACAAACAACACAAACTTCAGTACATTCCATAGAAAAGTGTAAGCCTCCGGCCCGGAAAAGCAGAAAACTCTCAGGGGCTGAAAGAAAAGTAAAGGAAAGCAACTTGACACTGAGTAAAAACGAAACAACTGAACAGTCTGCAGAAAAGCAGACATTTTTTAAGACAGAAGAACCTAAGAGTTCTAAAGTGCAGAATATCAGTGCCATCACTGCATCTCAGTCTGATCCAGGTACTGTACTTTTGCAAAGTGAAATTAATGCCAAAGGACCAACAGTGTTACCTTCCAGAACAAGTTCTCGATTGGCCGCTAAACCACGGAAGATGCACTCATTGGTCAGCAGAATTCAGAAACGTCTTCAGGAGAGAAAGATGAGAATTCTGGCACAACAAGTAAGAGAGCAGGAAAAGGAGGATTGTAGGATGGAGGCTGCTTCGTCTGTTATCAACCAAACAGAGCAACAGGAGCCAGCGGAAGAGCTAAACGATGAAGTAGTTACACCTGGAAAAATGGAGACAACATCTTTGCCACATTCTGAAATAAAACATTTGGTTAAGAGTGTGACATCACTTTCTGAAGTTCGTGAAAGAAAGTACAAATGTGAAGAGTGTGGCAAGTGTTTCCTGCAGCTGTGCCATCTGAAGAAGCACAGGCTAACTCACCTGGAATATAAACCCTTCCTGTGTACAGAGTGTGGCAAGGCCTATAGTTCCCAAGAAAGCTTCAGGGCTCATCTACTCCTGCACAAAGGTGAAAGGCCTTTCAAATGTCAGCAGTGTGACAAGGCCTATGGCACAAAGCGGGATCTAAAGGACCATGAGATCCTCCACACTGGTGAGCGACCATTTATCTGTGACCAGTGTGGCAAAGCTTTTGCACGTCGACCTTCTCTTCGTATCCATATGCAGATTCATTTGATGAAAGAAATGAATTTGGAGAACACCAAGCACTGCAGATGTCCTGTCTGTGACAAAGATCTTGCTAATGGTGGATCACTGAGGAATCACATGAGACTGCACACTGGGGAGAAGCCATATAATTGCTCTTACTGTGGAAAGTCTTTCCGGCAGAAGGGCAACCTGCGTGGTCACCTCCGCATTCATACTGGAGAAAAGCCCTACAAGTGCAACCACTGTGAAGAGCTATTCTCACAGCTGCCAGAACTGAGGAGGCATCTTATCTCTCATACAGGAGAGGTGTACCTCTGCCCCATATGTGGGAAAGCCCTTAGGGACCCTCATACACTCCGAGCACATGAACGTCTCCATTCAGGAGATCGGCCATATAAATGTGACCAGTGTGATAAATCTTATATCTTGGCCTCTAAGTTGCGTCGGCATCAGAAGAGTCACTTGGAAGATAAACCCTACAAATGCTCAATATGTGGGTCAGGTTACAGCTCAAAACAAAGCTTGGTCCGCCACCAGCTGTCACACAAACGAAAAGAGGAGAAGCTGGCTGGGGAGTTGGCAGAAGCATTGGCAGCACTGGAATCTGATGTTCCTCCAGTTGATCAGAGCAAGAAAGGAGCACAAAAAGCAACAAAAAAGCACTCGGTAGAAAAAAAGGATTGTGAAAGCAATCTAGGGGAAGCATCAGTACTCTATGTGCATGCTTTTGAGACAATGGAGCTGAGCTCTGATACAGCACATGGAACAGTAATGATTAGGCAAGAAGTGCCTAATGAAAACACTGTCCAATTTGCCGAACCACATGTGATGCACAGAATAGTGGAGTCATCTCCTGAGTTAACCGAGTCAATGGTGTCTGAAACTGGAAGCCACATCCAGATCAGTGAAGACTTTATAGAAATTATCATATCTGACACAGACAGTAAATGCATTATAGTGGAAGGGGAGAAGTCCCACAGTAATGTTGTCATCCTTCAAGAAGAGGAAGGTCTGGATGCTGTGGCTGAAACAATAGAAATAGAAACAGGTACTTGAGGTGAAGCAAGCTAATTATAAATTAGGAATTAAATGATACAGCACATATTTGACTTACTTGGAGTCTTTTTTTATTTTTTTGTTCCTCAAATAAATTTCACGATCGGGTTTCAGTTGGTTGAGTATGTACATATTTAGATGTACCTGCCTTGATTTACTGCTTCAAATGCCAAAATAAATCAGAATAATACTTGTTTTATGGGCTTTTTGAAGAAAGTAAGTAACGTGCATTACACCCTCAATAAAAAATTATGTGTTGTCAGAGGCATGGACCTTGAATTTCTTTTCTGTTAAAGAATTGCTGTGCTCTTGTTGTTTTGATTTTTGTTTGGACTCTGGGTCATATCCTTAGTTATGAACCATTTCTTCAATTAATCCTATTTGATTTCATTAACTCAATATTTTCCTTACAACACTGTATGCTTCATTTCAGGAGTCAACATTCTGGGTTCCCAATATTTACAGGCATTATATATGTTTTTATTGTACACTAGCAAAATACCCGCGCTTCGCAGCGGAGAAGTAGTGTGTTAAAGAAGCAATGAAAAGAAAAGGAAACATTTTGAAAATAACGTAACATGATTGTCAATGTAATTGTTTTGTCACTGTTGTGAGTGATGAGTGTTGCTGTCATATATATATATATATATATATATATATATATATATATATATATATATATATATATTTACACACACACAAATATATATATATATATACATATCTACATATATAAACATATATATACATATACATACATATCTACATATATACACACACAGCTATTTCGTATCAGTGCAATACGCTGCTTGTTAAAACGGATGACTCCCGCTCTTACGTGCAAGTCTGTGTGGATATTATGAACTATATTATTTGTTCAAGTTCTATTTAAATTTTAAATAGAAGGAATTTTTATTTAGTCGACAGAAATATCTTTGGTAGGAATGGTAAAACAGACAGGAATATTATTCCTGAATAAATCAACTCAAACCTTAAACAACTTATAATATTTTGCTCTCCATAAAAATATATCCTGTCTAAATTATACAAGTTAGAAATAAAGTAAACGTTAAAAGAACAAACATTCAAATTTCTTTACTCTTATGTAATTTTATATAAAAAATAAACTTAGATTTTAAATATCCCAAAAGATTTTGCTCTCCATAAAAATATATCCTGTCAAAATTATACAAATTCAAATATGAACATGCTGCATAACAAAACCTGGAAATATAAATAAAATGTGTTCCTTTCAGCAATAACAAATCAAATCATTCAGTTGTCTTTGCTCATATGTCATTTTAGAGCTGGACGCCTGGCATCTTTTTGGCCACAGGTTCGTTTCTGTTTGGTGTGAGGTTCTGTGTTGTGGAGATTCTCAGGATGGATTGCAGGTGCTCATCAGTGAGGCGACTCCTGTGTGCTGTTTTGTTAGTCTTTATCACTGAGAAGAGCTTCTCACACAGATATGTGCTACCAAACATGCACAAGGTTCGAGCCGCATGTAGACGGACTTTTTGTTCTTCAAAGTCACCAAAGCGCCGTGCAAACTCAGTGCGCCAGTTTATCAGCAAAGTGCGATTTGGGAACACCGTAGTGACGACTTGGTTTAACATTACTTGGCAACAGGGAAAGTGGGGCAAGGTGCACTGGTGCATTTGTGTCTCCCATAAAAGCAGCTTCACTTGAAATCACTTTGTGATTGTGCACGTTAAAACGTCCGCTGAAGTGTCAGATTCTTATTTAATTCTTCTGCTTTCTGTATCTTCTGCATTGCATTCAGGTTACCCTGATGTTTTGTCTCATAGTGCCGTCTTAGATTAAATTCTGTAATTACAGCCACATTAGCTCCACAAATGAGACACACGGGTTCAGTAAACATATACTCAGCCTCCCATCGGTTTTTAAAGGCTCTATTTTCAGAATCAACTTTTCTCTTCAGCATCGTGTGAGCTAGCTTCGCAATAACTTGCAGCATCATAAGGTAGACTTGATTAACGCGTAAGTGTTGCAAGGCAGCTGAAGCGCTGCATTATGGGATCTGTAGTTTATTGTGTTACCAGCGCTTCATATACCCGGCTTTAATAACAATAATACAGTATATAAAATGATCTCGGGCGGATATAATTACACGCCGGGCGGATGTGGCCCGCTGCCCTTGAGTTTGACACATATGGACTAAATAGAACTTGAAAAGATATATTTTTCAAATGTGATCGCGCAATTCAGATAGAGTTGACGCACTACAGCCTGCATGCCTCAATAAGTCATCCTCCCTCGCTCTTACTTTTTACCGCTCATCTAATGAATACACTGAGTATGGCTTTACCAAAACAATCATTGATGGCTAATAAAGTATCCATTATTCGAGTATGTAGATCGGGTTATATATATATATATATATATATATACCCGCGTCGCAGCGAGAAGTAGTGTGTTAAAAAGCTAGAAAAGAAAAGGGAACATTTTAAAAATAACGTAACATGACTGTCAATATACAGTATTTGTTTTGTGAGTGTTACTGAGTGTTGCTGTCATCAAGGATTTGATTATCATTATTTCTTTCAATCAGGTTCGTATTTGTAGGATGTGTTGTGTTCAAGTTACATTCCGTGTTTGTCAATCGCTGTAAAGATGACAGGTTTCATTCATCGATTCGTTTCTTACTGCATCAATAAACAGCTCGTCTTCTTCTTTATCTGAGACCTGACACACTGCATGCACGGGTTTTTTACACTGTCTTCCTTTAGCGGACATTGACTTTTTCCAACGTGTGCTTTGTTTCCGCAGTAGTTGGATTTATGAATATGCTTGTATGTATCAGACGCTTCATATTTTTGCTGCCTTTTCAATTGTGTAATTCGGTTTTGTTCAGCTCTTTGGAACTGTTGCTTTTATCTGTGCACTGCGCCAGTTCACGTGAGCCACTCGGTGTACATGCATCGAAGGTTCCCAGCTGTGCTGGTGCCATCTCGTGCTAAGTCCATGGCTGTATTTAATGTTACCTTAGTCCTGGCACTTAAAACTTTCTCTCGCAGTTTCGCTGAGTTTGTGTCAAACACCACCCTGACCATCTCATCTTCCTCTCCATAAGCACAGTCCTTCACCCGTGAATATTTAGTGGCAGTTTGCTATTGGATTGCCGCTGACGGACGGCCTTATATGGGCAGGCACTAAATTACAAACGCCAGCGCAGCCTGTCTATGAACTTAATTTAAAGTGTAGGTTTACATCGTGCTTTGTTTCCAGTAGCAGAACTCATGAATATGGTTGTATATGTCACTCGCTCGCTTCTTATTGTTTCGCTGCCTTCTCAATTATATAATGCATGTTTTCTTCAGCGCTTTTTTGAGGTCTTCCTGGTTTTCTATGTACTGCGTGATTACGTGGGAGGCGTGATGATGTCACACGAAACTCCGCCCCGGCGTTGAAGCTCATCTCCATTACAGTAAATGGAGAAAAACTGCTTCCAGTTATGACCATTACGCGTAGAATTTCGATATAAAACCTGCCCAACTTTTGTAAGGAAGCTGTAAGGAATGAACCTGCCAAATTTCAGCCTTCCACCCACACGGGAAGTTGGAGAATTAGTGATGAGTCAGTGAGTGAGTGAGTGAGTGAGTGAGGGCTTTGCCTTTTATTAGTATAGATAAAAAATGGATTAATTTGAAACATAACTAATCTTTTTCTAACTCACACACCATCGCTCATTGATTTGTCAATTACATTTCAACAACATTGTCCTTTTTTTGATGTTTAAGACCTGCTAGATCTTAGGTCATCAAGTAGATATCCTGCAATGATGGAATACAGCAGCCCATTTCTTAACCCTAGTATATTAAAGGGACTGGTCATGTTACACATTGACTTATCTGTTATAGATAATTTCGAGCAACAAGATATAGCCATGCACTCCTGTTATAAAAGACAAATAGCTAATATAAGGTTATTGAGTGATTTTGATGTAAATTTTCTAATTCATTTGATAACTGGGGTACAAAATGGATGGATGGATTTGTAGAATTTGTGGGGAGAGTTGGTGTTATTTTCCTTTTTTTGTTGGCATTGTTGGTTTGTCTATAGTGTACTATTAAAGAAGCCTGTATGATTTGAGGGATTTTGCAGGGCATTTTAGTTCTGTAGCCTTATTGTACGTTGGAGCAGTGTTAACATGTGTGAAACATTTGCATATGCATTCTAATAAATACTTTAGCACCCCGCTTCGTGTTCCACACCAAGGTACTAGTGACTAATCCCAGGGCCCAGATACTGTAAACTAATTAGCTAAATAATGGCACACCCTGTATTGTGATCCTTTTTACAGAAATGGTCTGTAGCCACTAGCACCTCATGATCCTGAACTGGATATGTGTGTTATGAAATAAATTTTGTTTTACAGGAATACCGTACAGAGAAACAGACCCAAGATAATTGCTGGACCATTCAAAAAATAATAATAATTCTTTGCATTTATATAGCGCTTTTCTCACTACTCAAAGTGCTCAGCAATTGCAGGTTACGGGCCTTGCTCAAGAGGCCCAACAGAGCACAGTCCCTTTTGGCATTTATGGGATTCGAACCGGCAACCTTCCGATTGCCAGTGCAGATCATTAGCCTCAGATGAAGTGACATGAGATGCCTGGTCAGAATGTAGAAGTTTGTTTTGGTCTTCTGGCTATACTGGTTTTAAAATCTGTTTTAAATAGAGATTTACTGTTCAGGGGATATTCCTGCCTTGTAACCGATGGAACCTAGACTGAATAGAACCCCTAAACCCTGAATTTGTTTAAGTGTATTCAAAAATGAATGATTGATAGGCAAGAATATAAATATATATCTGTGCCATTTTATTCTTTCAGAATTTTGCAGATGGTGATGAATAAAATAATCATTGTTGGTTCATTAATATTTCTGATAAATATTAGACAATGAAACCCACATATATACACCTAGATGTTGCAATACATCAGTCATATCTGTAAAAAAATACAGAATTAAATAAGTTCTATAAACAGATGGAGGAATGATGATCTTTAGGCCAGGTTTATACTTCACGCGACGCATGCTGCAGCGGACGCTCCTGCTACCCAAGCGTTTTACAGTTTATACTTGCGCACGTACTTTGCATAAATCTGGAGGAATCCAGCAGGTGGCAGTGCGAGATATTATCACGGTGAGAACAGGTTCAGCTTCTCTGTATTGTGAATTGCCTGGAACACCCATTAAATTCCGATGACACCTTACCGCAATAACTCTGAAAAGGATGTTTAATGATTAAATCCATCAATCCATGGATGTGTCTATTCCAGCAAGCATTGGGCACAAGGCAGAAACAATCCTTAGACGAGGTATCAGCTCATGGCAAGGTGAACACAAGTACTCACATACACTGGAGTCATTCTAGTGGCACCAAATCCCCAAATCTGCATATCTTCGGAAGAAAAACGGAGCACACTGTGGAAACCCAGCAGGAAAACATACAAACTCCAGGAAGGGAATACCAGCGACGTGACTCCCTGCGAGACAGCAGTGCTACCGCTCTGCCACCGTGTCACCCCAATGTGTGTAATTATTAACAGTATTCATTATTTAAATTAAATTAACAATTTATCTGTAAAATGTAACATACATACCTTAATACATTTCATCATAAAAGTGATATCAAGTATAAATAAGGATTCCAAATGTGCAGAGAGTTGGAATATCATACATTTAATGTGTTCTGCGTGGTGATCTTTTGCTGTTTGTTGCTGCTGTCAGGTCAGGAGGAAGCCCGAGAAAAAAAGATGGCACAAAAGATGGTATGTGAGACTTTTAAAATATATTGTGTCATTACGATTGGGAATATGCGACTCTTAAATATAAAAGCACCAAGTATGCATCTGTATGTCAGCATTTTGCTTCACTACATTGAACCCATTTGTTTTATCTTGGTAGAGTAATATATATTAACAGTATTGAACAAACCTTTCCTTTTAAACTATAGCTATTGTGACTAGTCCTATTATTATTGCATGACTTGTGGACTTGTTACTCACTTAAACCCCAGTAAGTGTCTTTTCCTTGCTGTCTCTTCAGTTCTTCTTCATGTCTTTGTCTTTAGTCTTTGCTTTTTGTCTTTGTCGTCTTTTCCTCTTTCTTTTTTTCATTCTGCTATGTAGGCAGGTCTGCAAAATGGAAGGTGACAAAGCAGTTTCTGTCCATCTCATTTTCGTAGTTGTCGACCTGGTGCCAAAACTCAAACTTTGCTTCCAGGCATTCATTGGAACAGCTTGGCACTAGTGCCACGTCACTCCAATGTGCCAATGGTAACCCGATCTCCTGCATGGATTTTACTCTGCTAATTGCCTTCACTATTTATTACCTGCACCAAACCAAAGTCCATAAAAACCTTACTATAGAAGTAGCACTATTGCAAAAGGCCAGAAAATTGAAACAGAAATAACTGTTTTCCCTTTCCTGTCTTCCTGCGCCCTTCTATTTTTTTTTCATTGCCTGTGTGTCTTTTTTTTTGTATGGTAACTGCTACCAGAAAGTGTGGGCTAAAACCTGTCCAGAATCCAAGTGCTAAATCCAGCATCGCTCCTAAAACTGACCTGTGCTCTTTACTAAAGACCAGCTCACTTTTCTCCATTTTATTGCATGGAGATTCATAGGCTGTCTTTTTAAACAACTGGTCAGTCAGGTTTTGAATCACTGAACCTAGGTGTGTGTGTGCTTTTTAATTACTGCTGGCCCCAGCACAACTGTTAGGACCTTCACACCCTGTGCATTCCTGACTTGCTAGCTGAGCTTCCTGCTGCACCATCCCCATCCTTTGTTCTTTGGCTTGTCCTGTTTCATTCAAACCAACTCCTAAACTGGTGCACTTTCTTTCCAACTCAGCCATTCTTGCACTAGCACATTCAGACCTTTCACACACAAGCACTTGAATTCCTTTCATTTCCATTGTTCTTTGTTTAAATCCACACTTTCTTTACTCAGTATCCTTAAGCCAATATCCAGTTCATGCCCTCTAGTCAACAATTGCCATTCACACTCACCAGCTCCTCTGCCTTCTATCTGATTTCCTTTGTCCTAAATCAAATTTCAGTGCAGCACTGGTTACCTTTCCTAACAGTGGTGAAATATCTATCAGTGTAGCATGCTCTTTAAATACTGGACAGGCCTCAGAATTACATGGAGATTGTGGTGCAGTGGAGAATAAAGGAGGAAAACACCCTTGCTGTTTTCCCTTCCTTTCATCTCTCTCCTTTTCCTCACACTCACATTCCCACTCTTTATCTGAGCACACATCTGTCTCATGTAAGTCACCCACCCATGTTTTAGGGTTCCAGTCCGATCTGGTTACTATTGCCCTAACTTTCACCATGGGCGGTTTACATTTCTTTTTTCCACTTCTTTCACTGCTTTCTACTTTAGCAGTGGATGTTCTACATGCTAACACTTCACAATTATCACACCAACTGTTAAATCTTTCAAAACTCTGACATTCCATAACTTTCACTTTTATTCACTTTGCTATTTTCTTCCTTATTGTGATCTTCCTTATTACCAATAATACAAGATAGTAAGCCTCTTATAACAGCAGCTGTCTTCTTTAAACCTGATCTCTGTTTTCTTGCTTTTAATCCTTCCAGCCCCCTTCCATTTTGTGGCACACTCAGCTCAGCTTCTGCTTTCTCTACCTGAACTACAGGTTTCCTAGCTTTAGCCTGCTTCCCTCTGCCACTCCACTGGAAGATGGCTGACTTTAAAATGAACTTAGGCATTTCTAAGTCTACAATTTACTCTAATACAATTTGCCAAATTCGTTATGGGTTGGCCTACTTTTGCCCCTGTAAGTAAACATACACATACAGTACATACACAAAGATCCTAAACGAATAAGTACCGTATGAATAATGAATGCATGTCCCATCACTCCCTAGCACTTTAACCACTTAAATGCCGTATGAATGACGCATGCATCTTTCACCACTCCCTAGCACTTTAATTAGGGACTCACTACCACCAGCACTAACAAACATGCAGGTGTCCTTGTGACACACGTGAAGTCTCTACACTTTGTTGGTTATATTCCATTCAACAACCAAACAATGTTTTACTTCCACCGCATTTGTACACTGGGTGCCCTAAAATTCACATGCATAAACAAACACATACATCAAAACAGTATTTGCAAACAGGGTGCAAAACTTGGTTACCCCAAAATCCTGCCGACTACGCCAATTGTTTTATCTTGGTAGAGTAATATATATTGCTCTACTGTCCCCTATTGTATTATTAATATGTAGCCTTAGAATACCTAATCTCACAGACTTACCACTGTATATAACTTCTCCCCACCTTCCCTTCTATATCTATAACCTCAGGCAATTAGATGTAGTAAAAGACAAGCAGGAGTTAAGTTACACATAAAATAATGTATTACTGATAATATTCATAAATAATAACAAAATGCAAAGTACATTTGAATATTGGCAACCATACAACCTGATAAAATGGTGGTGTGTAATTCAGGTGGCACACAGACTTGCAGTTACTTAAAATGTCTCTAGTTAAGGCATCGTTGGTGCTCAGCTTTCAGCCACATGTCTGTTCAATATGGCTGCTGAGCTGTGCTCTTCATTGTGTTGTCTTCATCATCACAGGTTAGCAAGAGAGATGCTTCTTCATCATATGTTGGTTAGAGAGAGAGAATGTGGTTGAGCAAGCAAATTTATAGGTTCTCTCCAATTCCTAGAACCAATAGGACATCATGGTACTTAAAGGCCTCTGAGACAAGCCAATTCCAAACAGCCATATCTCAGACAAATGGGGGAAATAATACATTTTAACACCTCAACCCCCCAAGACCATATGTTAAGCTAACCTGGCTTTGTGGGGATGAGACAAAGACTTTAGCAGAGAAATATTCATCAAACTGGTTTAAGACACATCCCCCCAAATCCTGTCGTAAAATGACAAAGAGACAGTCGTAAAAAATGGGGGTGGGGACAAACACGAATACCTCTCACCACTTGGTTTGCCTAAATTATAAAAGACATACAAAACATTTATCAAGTTATATGCAAAATCCCACATCACAACACTCCACCCGATGAATGTTTTGTACAATGTCTTTATAACCAATGTCTTTAAATTGATTAAAGAGTCTGATGCATAACTTGTGCATTGATTGGCAGTATTTGCTCTCCCAGTGTTAAAAGTTGTCCATGACCATTTGTCCATTACATATCTTCTTTATTTCAAAGACAATCTGAAGAACTTGGAAGCGCTCCTGATGACTTGTATCTGCTCCAGCTTGCTTCAACTGTTTCTTTAGCTTTCTGCAGTCTTCATATGTCATCAGATCTGGTGGTTCAAAATGAGACAAGTCCACACCTTCCACTAAACTAGCCCACTACAATTTAGTCTATTGTGTGAATTTTTAATCTATTTTGTGTCTAACTGCTAATTAGACCCCTGTCCCAAACTATCTGTTTAAGCATATGCAACTGTATAATTAACATCAAAATTTGAAAGGTAACATGCCACAGGTGCCAGTACAACCACTTCTGCCCAAGTGACAGCACATGTGCCACTGCATAAACTGTTCACAAACCAACATTTGTGGCCCCTCTGCACACATTTGGGGTTGACTTAGTTGCCTCTTGTGCTTTCCTACCCATGGTGCAACTCTTGACTGCCATCAGCCTTTACCAGTATAGGCTGGCATCACCACCATGAGACATCACAGGTATGCAACTCTCATCATTCCCCCCGTAGGCCACCCCTAGAGTTGTTTGCTCACCATATGCATACTCGTTGTGCTAAACACCTCAGTTCAGAATTGGCCCACTGGTCCTGTGCCTGTACCACAGCCGACAATCTCAGCAGGGCTTCCATATTTTCCCAATTAGACTATACCTAAACATCGGAGCCCATATGTCTTGCAAATGTATCAGCTGCACCTGCTTTCCTGAAAAGTTCACCAATTTTCTTAGTATACATTTTCCTTAATAGTATTAATTATATAATTATCCCACTTAATTAATTAATACCCAGAATGTATACTTTATGAGCACAAAATTAATCCCCTTATTTTGGCATTCCTAACTGGTTTGTTCAGTTTCCACCCCTTGGAATATAAATTTGCTGCAGTAATGAACAAACCTTTCCTTTTAAACTATAGCTATTGTGACTAGTCCTATTATTATTGCATGACTTGTGGACTTGTTACTCACTTAAACCCCAGTAAGTGTCTTTTTCTTGCTGTCTCTTCAGTTCTTCTTCATGTCTTTGTCTTTAGTCTTTGCTTTTGTCTTTGTCTTTTCCTCTTTCTTTTTCATTCTGCTATGTAGGCAGGTCTGCAAAATGGAAGGTGACAAAGCAGTTTCTGTCCATCTCATTTTCTTGGTTGTCGACCTGGTGCCAAAACTCAAACTTTGCTTCCAGGCATTCATTGGAACAGCTTGGCACTAGTGCCACGCCACTCCAATGTGCCAATGGTAACCGATCTCCTGCATGGATTTTACTCTGCTAATTGCCTTCACTATTTATTACCTGCACCAAACCAAAGTCTATAAAAACCTTACTATAGAAGTAGCACTATTGCAAACGGCCAGAAAATCGAAACAGAAATAACTGTTTCCTTTCCTGTCTTCCTGCGCTACCCTTCTATTTTTTTTCATTGCCTGTGTGTCCTTTTTTTTTTTGTATGGTAAATGCTACCGGAAAGTGTGGGCTAAAACCTTTCCAAAATCCAAGTGCTAAATCCAGCATCGCTCCTAAAACTGACCTGTGCTCTTTACTAAAGACCAGCTCACTTTTCTCCATTTTATTGCATGGAGATTCATAGGCTGTCTTTTTAAACAACTGGTCAGTCAGGTTTTGAATCACTGAACCTAAGTGTGTGTGCTTTTTAATTACTGCTGGCCCCAGCACAGCTGTTAGGACCTTCACACCCCTGTGCATTCCTGACTTGCTAGCTGAGCTTCCTGCTGCACCATCCCCCATCCTTTGTTCTTTGGCTTGTCCTGTTTCATTCAAACCAACTCCTAAACTGGTGCACTTTCTTTCCAACTCAGCCATTCTTGCACTAGCACATTCAGACCTTTCACACACAAGCACTTGAATTCCTTTCATTTCTATTGTTCTTTGTTTAAATCCCACACTTTCTTTACTCAGTATCCTTAAGCCAATATCCATTTCATGCCCTCTAGTCAAAAATTGCCATTCACACTCACCATCTCCTCTGCCTTCTATCTGATTTCCTTGTCCTAAATCAAATTTCAATGCAGCACTGGTTACCTTTCCTAACAGTGGTGAAATATCTATCAGTGTAGCATGCTCTTTAAATACTGGACAGGCCTCAGAATTACATGGAGATTGTGGTGCAGTGGAGAATAAAGGAAGAAAACACCCTGACTGATTTCTGAATTACTGATTTCAAAATTGATTTAATGGATCACAACTTGTGGGTCTTTTTCCATTTTACCTGAAACACATGTACTTTAAAACTCAAGTCTTACTCTCCGAGTCATAACCAGAAGTTTCATTTAAATTTTTTCCCAATTTTTGAACAGATGTTCCACTAAGAACTTGGATTCCAAAGATTATTTTTCTTGAAAATTCTTGATAATTATGAATAAGTAATGCAATTACTAATGCTTTACATAGTTCTTTAAAACTTTACACAGTTCAGGCCAACACTAATAAGTAATAATATGTTTTATCAATACGCTGATCAACTGAAATTGGTAAGTTACGACCCCAAAGCATTAACATTAATGGACCAATTTTGGAACATATTCTAACCCCTGTGGGACTCCCACTGGTAGATCATTACTATCCAACCCTCCAAGCTCTCAATCATTGATTGTGTGTCTATTCCCCCTCGGCGGTTAAAGCTTCAGGGGTTACCCAAACCCCAGGATTGTCAACTGAGTGTGTAAGCTTCATGGTTACACAAGATTACTGAGATTTATAAAGGTAAATTTCTCAACTTATATTTACCTTAAAAGTTTATTTTTAGTTCAATCTGTTTATGTGCAATACTTTATATGTTTCAATTAGCTGTTCAAAATGAGAAATTTGACTTTTCTTCGTCATCAAATGTGATATTACTTTCTTTGGGGGTTTGAACATAAATCAAACATTTTCCAGGGGTGCAGGGCATAGAAAAGGTTGGAAACCACCGCATTAAACTGACTGAAGAATAAAACCTATCTGGCTTGTCTTCAAAACATCTAAGCTGTTTTGAGGTAAACTAAATTCTTATTAGCAGTGACAATCATGGATGTCTGTTCTGTGACTGCAACCTCATGCCTACATTCATACAACAATAACTTGTTGCCAAATAATTTATGATTTTAACAGCAGATTACAATTTCTCAGAAGAACATGTACACAAATGCAGTTTTCCAGTGCATTAAAAGCATTGTGCCATTATTACCCTTAGCTCTACGCTGAAAACATCTATGTCAAGTTCAAAAACAATTCAGTTATGTGAGTGTTATCAATAACTGCAGAAGTAAATAATCCCTTGAGTATATCAGGCATCTCTAAGGAGGTTACCTTCACTTTTTAGTGTTGTTAGTAATTTTCAAGAATATACTGATGCTTGTTTCAATAAAGTCACAATAAGTTTGTGAAACCCCAAAACCTTCTTCACTGAGTTAGCCAATTGCCTAAACTTTAGCTTGTTCCATGTTCAACCCTGTAAACCACAGTGACTTGATTACAAAGAAATAAAACTGAACACCAATGGCATTCACATTTTTCCAATTTGAACAATATAAACATTTTTTCTTAATAAAGCAAAAGCTTTGTTAACATTGGTAATCTGTGTTGTAAAGAAGATGTTTTTGTATTTTTTAAGTCAAAGGCATTTCTTCATAAACAAGGCATATATTAATTTGCCCCACAAAACTGTGTTCTAAAGTTAAGCACTTTGTATAAAATAAAAAATATATATCTTTTCTGCATTTGCAGTTTATATTGGAGGCTATGGGACACAGAGGAAAAGCTTAAACACTTACTAAATATGGCCATTTTTCAAGCCAACACAGTTGTCCATTAAGTCAAGTAAAACCTAGAGCTATGTAAGGAACTGAGGAGTTGGTGCCTGTCATCGGTGGGAAATCACTCAGGGTGACAATCACCCTCTGTCTAGCCATCTCCCTTCTGGGACAGCAGAGGTGAGACTCCAGTTCTGCCAGTCCTCTAAAGAAGATCTCCATCAGCCATATACTGTATATATATTCTAGATTATTTTTTTAATTTTATTAATTTTATTGCAATCATTCCATACAAATCAATCAATTTTTACAAAAGTAGGATTGAGAACAAGTCGACTCCCACCCCGAGAGAGAGCAAGGCCAACGGAAAAAAATTTAAGGCTTGTAAACATACCGACATTGATAAGTTTGATAAGCCAATAGAGATGAATGGAGAAAAAAATGAAATACAGAAATAATTGCCTCCTCTGTGCTTTAAGAGCTTATTATAAAATATTACTGATTAGATCCTGCCATGTTTTGAAAAAAATCTGTACAGATCCTCTAACTGAGTATTTGATTTTTTCCAATTTCAAATAGTATAAAACATCAGTTTCCCACTGACTTAAAAGAGGAGAGTTTGGATTCTTCCAGTTTAGCAGAATAAGTCTGCGTGCCAACAGTGTAGTGAATGCAATAACAATTTGTTTGTCTTTCTCCACCTTAAGACCCTCTGGAAGAACCCCAAACACAGCTGTTAATGGGTTAGGAGGGATTGTGAGTCCAAGGCTGTCTGAGAGGTAATTAAAAATTTTGGTCCAGAATGATGTTAGTTTGGAGCAGGCCCAGAACATGTGACCTAGTGAGGCTGGGGCTTGATTGCAGCGTTCGCAGGTTGGATCATGCACTGGAAACATTTTGGAGAGTTTTAGTCGAGACAGATGTGCTCGATATATAATTTTGAGTTGAATAATTGTATGCTTTGCGCATATGGAGCTTGAGTGAATTCTCTGCATTGCTACTTTCCACTCCTTTTCTGATATATTAATTGAGAAATCTTTTTCCCAGTGTCCTCTTGGATCTTTGAAAGGGAGGGACTGTAAAATAATTTTATATATTGCAGAGAGGGTGTCTTGAGTCCTTGAAATTAAACAAGATTTTTTCCAGCATGGATGAGGGTGCAAGATGAGGAAAATCGGACAGGTTCTGTTTTACAAAGTTCCTAATTTGAAGATAGTGAAAGAAATGTGTAGCTGGAATGTTAAATTTGGAATGTAATTGTTCATAGGATGCAAAGACGTTGTCTATATAAAGATCTCTAAGCAAGTTAATCCCAATTTTTTTCCAGATATTAAAAACTGCATATGTTTGCGTGGGTTGAAAGAGGTGGTTCTCTTGCAGGGGTGCCACAGATAAAAGCTTCTCCATCTTAAAATGCTTTCTACATTGGTTCCAGATTCTGAATGAGTGAAGCACAATTGGGTTATCAGTATATTACCGATAACGTGTGTTTATTGGGGCACAGAGCAGGGAATATAAAGAAGTACTGCAGGATTTTGTTGCACAGTGGCCCATTCCAAATAGACCCATGTGATGCTGTCATGCATAAAAAGCCCACAGGGCTGCTATTCCAAAAACAGTGACGTTGGCTCATGTTGCACCAACTACCATTTTGTGTTCAGTGCTACTTGGTCTTTCTCATTCCCCCTCTGCATTGCTCACCTACAAACACTCAGAAGTTTTAGCCAGCACTGACTGAATTTTTCTTTCACTGAATTGATTCCTTTTTCTAGTAATCACCCTTCAAAATACTTCTGGTTTGAGGTCCTGCCCCTAAGATGATCAGTTCTTTAATGGGTTTGATTTTTTAAATTAGATAATATCCATTTCTGTCTTATACTGTATATCAAGGAAGGTTAAGGTCCCTGTGCTTCTCAAATAATAATAATAATAATAATACATTTTATTTATATAGCTCCTTTCCCATGCTCAAGAAGCTTTAAATTCAAATACATATTACTATTATTACAGACATAACACTTGTAATTTAGAATGCAGCTTTGGTTAATGGGAAATTTTTGGAACATAATTTTTCTTGTAAAATTCAATTAGTGTTCAGTTAGTGAAATCTTACTGAATAGCCCAGGACACTATGTAGTTATTACAAATATATCAAAAAGACATGCTGCACAAACATAAAATATAATGTTGAAATATAAACCCAGGAACATCATGTACTATTCTGCATCTGAGACTGAGAGTAAAATTGAGTTCTCTGGCATTGCTGATTGATTCACAGCTTAAGATTCCTTGTGTGTTATGACTAATATGATTTTGGTTTTCATTTTAATTTTGGCATCTGATTCTTGATCCTCCAGATTTTGGCTTTTGTCTTGTTCGACTCTGATCCATCTCCTGATCCTTATTGCTAGTTTTTGGAGTAGATAGGTGTGTGTTTAAATAAACAGATGGGCCTGCTCATGTAACCTGCTAGCTGTTGGCAAAAAGTGTTTTTCTCTTTCACTGTCTCTGCCTTTTCCCTTCAAGGCAGTACAAGACATCTAGCTTGAGGCCATATCTCACAAAGTCTAGGAGAGGAGCTTCTGGGACCACCTGTTCCAGCCATGTGATCACGGGAATTTGAAAAAAAAGAGCAGACTGGAAGTGAAGTAGTGGCTGCAAATAAAGGAGTAACTTGGATGTAAAATCTGTGTCTAGTGGGATGTATTCCATGGAGAGCTGATAATTAATTTATAGGTGGATTCAGCCAAACTACAATTCACATCACCACCTCAGCCACCATTTCTGTTTTAGAGAGCTCATGAGGAATCCTTAATTCTTACCATATTCTAAAATTTTAGGAAGGTTTTTATTATAGTTTTTAAGATAGTGTAGTTCAGATAAAATGTTTGCTCTTCAGTACTTCTTCTATATACAGTATGTTAAACAAGAAAATACATTTCATAGGGTATACTTATGTTTTCACATGAGGCAAACTAAGTGGTACGAATATAAGACCGAAAGGTAGAGACTAGATTATGTGTTCAGCTTTGCCTTGCAAAATGGCAAATTCTTTACTTTTGAGCAGTTCTCAGTTATTCTTCACTTTTTGGGGGGAACAAGCAGGACATAAGGACCATACCTCAGAGTTACAGTGGACAATCACTCGGACCTACACATGGGAAAGGTTCAGTGGATCCCACTGTGACAAACATAACTCTGTGAGTGCAGCTGATAAAGCTACTAACTAGTTCAGGAACCTGTCTGTCTGTCTACTGTGGGCCTTAAGCTTTCCCTGTGCTCTTGCTTCTGGCACCTTTTTGTCAGCTGGT
The DNA here is from genome assembly GCF_016835505.1 of Polypterus senegalus. NCBI lineage: Eukaryota > Metazoa > Chordata > Cladistia > Polypteriformes > Polypteridae > Polypterus > Polypterus senegalus. The sequence continues at coordinate 102,081,825 of NC_053154.1, forward strand.
CATTTCTCTAAATACTCCAGGAATAATGAAATTTACCGAACCTACCTGGACTATCTCTAGTCCAGTTTGAGGTGTGATTGCTTTTCTTACTCAAGGTCTGACACGTCTCACTGTGTGCGGGACAGTCATTTATTCTGCCTACACAGTGAGTGGTGCCTATTTTTTTTTTAGCTCTTTTGCTTTCCGATACGCCTGTATTTATAAGATACAGTGTGCCTGCAGCAGAGAAGGGACATTGAACTTTCCTTTTTTTAGTTTCCTTTTTGCAAGCAGATGATCTTTTTTTCTCAAGAAAGCAATGATTTCTTTTTCGCTTCTTCTTTTACTCATCCTACCTATTGACTCACTATGAGGCTTTAATAACATTTTTACAATTCTGATGAATATTTTTGCTTTTATATTGTGAACACTGTGCATGTTAGAAAAAGTGTGAGTGTAAGTGTGTATGACTGGTACACTGTCTAGTCTTCCACCCAATGTTTTCAGAATAGGTTCCCAGCCCTGAAGTGGATTAAGCAGATTTAAGAGTGGTTATATTATAATACTTACTGACATCATTGTTAACGGCTGGAATATGATAACATTTTTACAGATGGAGCAAAATTACAAATATTACATTTAAAATTGAGCATCTTGACATTTTTAATATGTAACTTGAATAGTTAATCTATTTTCATATTGGCTTAATTCAGTTTTAAAAAGATAGCATGGTATGGTGCAAGTCCTAGACAATTGGCTTAACAGGCACGTCTTTGTGGTTGTGGGAAGAAAAGGAAGAGATCCAACAAAAAAGCCCCCGATCATTGGGAAAACAGGCATAATTCACACAGACAACTTCTGGCACGAGATCTGAGTGTAGTCTCTGGGAAACTCAGATTACAAAGGTTTTTCTCTGGGTTTCTAATGTGAAAAAAGTCTAAAAAAGGTTAATCTTTTTTTTCAGACTGGTTTCATAACAATTCAGAAAACATGAGATGGGGTTATACTTGAATAACTGCAGGTAAGCATGCTATTGTGTTGTTTGAAAGTGCAAAATTATATACTGTAATATAGCTGTAATTTTATGGTCTGTTTTTAACATTAAATAATCATATCACACAATATATCTCTCTATTGTAAAATAAAATCTTGGGTCAAGACGTGATTTTCTCTGAGACACTTTAATGTCCTGCGAGACAAGGCAGTAAGACAAAAGGATAGCTGCTGTACAGGCTTTTAAATATTCGAAGAGCTGCGCAACATGCAGATCACGCAGCACAGCACAAGCTACAAAGCAGCTACAAGCAGTAAGCCATCTGATCGAGCATAGAAGAGGTAAAAAAATGTATTTGTTTCTCATTGTATTGCCATTTAAGAGAGGGGATTTGGAGGAGCAACCACATCTCCTTACTGTGAGATCAGCCCCCCTCCTCCCAACGCAAAAGGCAGATACGTGAAGTGGCTGGCATGTAGCACACCCCGGGGTTTGGGTGGGCGAGCGAAGCGAGCACATGTCAAAGCCCACCTAGTATATACATATATATATATATATATATATATATATATATATACATATATATATATATATATATATATATATACACAGTATATTAGGGGGCTTCACTTGCCAACTCTCCCGGCCTGCACTATGCACCAGCCTCCGTGCATCTCTGCCACTTGCGTACGTGGATTTCACTTTCACCAAACAACAAATCTTTTAATTCTCGCGGATACACCTCTTCTTTGGGAAGAAACACTACTTTTTCCTGATGGCAACATGAATTAGATGATCTACAAGTCTCCGACTTAAAATTTAAATCCAAACAAAATGTATTTGATCTCTTTTTGCTGTTCCGCTATTTCAGAGTAATAATTTCTGTTTGTTTGTGCTAATGCGATTTTTACTATCATTTTTTTGAGACTTTCCAATTTTAGTACTTTCATTATCTCTAACCTGCTCTGCATGTGTATCGTACCAACATTTTTGAATTCTTTACAACGTTCTACTTTGTCTTTTATTTCCGGCCCCAGGCATGGTTAAATCTGTTGGCACAAAGTCTTCTCTTTTAGTCTTTCAGGACGTGAAAGTATCTCTTTAAAAAATCTCGTCAAAGTCACCTTGAGTCTGTTTAATGTGCTAAACAGGCATAGGTACAGAAGAAACAACAAATTTTCATCAGCTCCTAAACTTTGGACTGCAAAACACTGATGTGTATGAAAACAAGACAAGCTGGGCTCACCCTTCACATCCACTCTAACTCTATGGGCAAGCTTCTCTGGCCTATGTGTCACCATTTAGGAAATATTTGGACTCTGCTGTCCACTTCCAGATGAAGGAAAATTTTAAAATGAACTGTCCTGTCCAGAGATAGGTCACTAAAAAAAAAGAAAAAAGAAAAAAGAAATCCAGAAAGTAACCTAAGTGACCTGTGGAGGAAGTAACTGGAAGAGGCCCAGATGAGGATGATGTAGCATGTACAGCTGACCAATAGGTCAACCAGTGTTTGCTCACAAATATTTAAACAGCTTTGAGAAACTAAATCAACAAAACAGCATGGAGGAGGGCAACGGGTGGGTTGTGCAAGCGTGCACTTTAGTGGTCAGAAAACACAGCTGTAGTCTCCTACCAGAATAATGGACTCTTACTAAAATGCGGCAAGGAAGATGGGTTGTTGTATATTGGATTGGGCTTCATGTGTATGCACTGTATAGCACTTGGACATCTCACCACTTTGTGATTTACCATTGGACTTTAAAGCACAAGCCTGGATGATCAATACCAACTCCTGACTAAGTATTGGACCCTACTTAACAAGTCAGTGCACCAGTTGGAACAAATAAAACAACTGCATTATCTATACATATAAAAGGCAAAGTCCTCAATGACTCTTCACTCACTAATTCTCCCACTTTCCATATAAGCGGGAAGCTGAAATTTCAAGTGATAATTCCTTGCAGTGTACTTACAAAAGTTAGATATGTTTCATGTCCTATTGCAACATCCCAGGGGGGGAAACGGGTGTACCCCCTAAACTGTATATATAAATAGGGGAAACTCCTCCTCACTATATCAGCGACTTCCAATATACGTAGGAAGCCCAAATTTCCCATGCTCATCCTTTACACTGTACTTACAAATGTTAAGTATGTTTCATTTTGCATTGTGTCCCATAACTAACTTTCGAAAATAACGTCTTCTTTTTGGCGGTTCTCACCATTTTGCCGTAAGGAACTTTCGGAACTGACCTCTCCTTTTGGCGGTTTCTTTCCTTATTTCCATTAACAGATAATTTATTTCACAACAGAGACACACAAGGGCCGCCTTGGTTCCTTTTTCCACACGGCCGCTGTCCACATACCTACCACATGGTTGGCTCCCAGCCTATATACATTAACGACATTCCGCGCACATGTGCCTCCTCACTCGCTTCCTTACTTTCCTCAGCTGTTCGTTATACTCACTGCTCCCTTCTTCTTTACTCCACCACTTCAAGCCTGTTATTGTTGGCCTTGCTTCACATCTTCCTGCTGGTGACTCATGCCTTTTTGTTATAATCATCAAATAAATTCTCAATACTAAAATAAGCCTACGACAATTATATTGACAATCATTTTACATTATTTTAAAAATGTTTCCTTTTCTTTTTCATAACTTCTTTAACACACTACTTCTCCGCTGCGAAGTGCAGGTATTTTGCTAGTATATCTACATTTATCATGTCAATTAGGACAATGGTCGCTGTAGATAGGCTCCTCATAAAATAAAATTTGCTTGCTACATGGTTCTAAGTAATCCATGACTATTGTTGTTGCTAATAGGCATACATTTCATCTACTACTCCAAATCGTATTGTCCTCTGATAGGAGCTAAACTGATAGCAAATTCTCTCATATTGAGAAGCAGACTGAGACTACACTGTCCCCTTAACCTGTTCAAACAAAATCCATTGACATTATCCCATAAAATGTATTACTTCCTTAAAATGTTTCAGAATGCCTTTATCTTTATCAAGGCCATTTGAGTATCATTGATTTTATAACTGAATGGATCCCATCAATTTCATTCTTTGAACAGCATCTTATGTCCCCATTCCCGATCAGTCCTACTCCAGTCTCTTCTGAAATAGAATTGGACTGGATTAAATCAACATTAGACTCCTTGTTATCTTGACTTATCTGTTCTGTCATTTTGGCTAGTGTAGCAACTAGGATACTAGAGTTTAAGCTTTAAGGTATCTGGTTCAATTCTCACTACAGACTCATTGTGAAAAGACACTATATAAAATAAAATCTGGTAAACCTTGCCCACTACATCTTATTTTGTATTCTGAATGTCTCCTTCAATTTTCTAAGTTCTCTGACTGGGTTTGTTCCTATTCTTAAATGCTGTTGAAAATGGACCTGCTTCACCTTCTCAAGCCTTATGTGAGCTTTTTAAACTTGGTTAATCTGCTCCAGTACCCACTTTGATGAGAGGTACAACAAATAGTCTATGGTGGTTTGGGCATGTGGAGTGAAAGATGGAAAATAACTGGATAAACAGGTGCATGACACCCTGAGAGATGCCAAAGAGGATGTGGCTGGGTGTGGTGGTGGTGGATGACATGAACAGAATGTGTTTCACTCCAAAGGATGATCAGGATCATGGAGAGTAGATGAAAAATATTAGAGGGGCAAGAATATAACAAGACTGTTAACGATGAGAAAGTTACATTATGTGAATTCCCTCTTTTCTCTAAATTGAATACAATACATGTGGTAGTTATGTTGTCTGAATCAGTTTCCTTCTGCTCCAGATTGATCAAATATCTTATTAAAGTTAGCTTATTTCAGTTCTCCAGTATTGGATCTGAATCAGACTCACTTCAAGTACTTAAAGTAGACTGAACTCCATATATTTCACTTTGTTCTCTGACCAACTACACTTTATGTTTCCTGAACTGGGTTGATTCAGGTCCAGGTTGTTCTAAGTCTCTGGACAAGAGTATTCCATCTTAGTTGCTTGAATTGGGACTATTAAGATTTCACTCTTGTTTGATACTTGAGTGGACAGTATTCAAGATCACCGTTGTCTTACTTGTTGTTATTAATGCATAGAGTCAAAGCAGTACCTGTCTATTGAAACTGACACTCTTGGCCTGACTAAATGTTACATTCCCTTCATAGTTTGTACCTTTACCATGTGGATAATCCTGTAGAAACAAAGGCAGTAAAATCACTGTTAACTCCATGTTGATTTCTTTAGTCAAAAGCACTAAAGTAAGATGATAGAAAAACTCAGAAATGTCTTCAGGAGATGTGCACTCTCAGACGTGAAATCAAGCAAAATAATCTGGACTTGTTGCTATTGGTTCAGAAATTAAACAAATTTATTCTGCTTTTTTCTCTGTTTTCCAAACCAGATTATCCATAGATACATCTTTTTGAGTCCACTTTATCCATTACAATAATGTAGAAAGCCTGAGCTTCTAGGAACATAGGCTAAAAGGCAGATATTATCCCCAAATGGGATGCAGGTCTACTGACAGGCACACTAACGTGCAAAACTATGATTACCCAAACATGCCTGTGTTTGGAAGGTGAGAGGAAACACATTAACATATGAGGTGAACATATAATCTGCACTCATACTGTGACCAGGTCTGGTCTCTCTCTCTCTCTCTCTCTCATCCAATCCCCCACCCCACTCTGTTTTAGTTTGCTGGTTCAATATTAACCAGGAGGCTTGGGCTTTTCTGTCCCAGGACCTCTGATCAGATTAGCTCTTTTCCATGGACACCATGAGGGGACTGAGCACTGTCCTGCTATTCTGTGTTCTTGCATCTACTTACTTTCCTGCAGACAGCTCCAATGGTAGGAAATATTTTACTTATTTTATCCCTTTTCAAACTGGAAGGCTTTGTGTTTCATAGCTCATAGAACTGCCAAGCTTTGCACGGGAGTTAGCTTGCTACTAATAATGAGAAAATCTCAAAACTTGCATACTTTTGAAATAATTAAAATGTGATTATCTGGATAAAGACTAGCACTCATAGAGAATAGAAAGCTCAATTTTATAAGCATATTTGGCAGATCATTTATTAATAAAGGTGTAAAGAGATACAAGCCTGATCCACACTCCATCCACAAGATATCACAATGTGAAATGACTGGTCATGTTTTCCTCAGTGTTTGTTGGAAAGAAGGATGCCTTGTCCATTTTAACAAGAAGGCGACGTGCAAATCAGTTTGCGGAGGAGATCAAACAGGGGAACCTAGAGCGAGAGTGTGTGGAGGAGATCTGCAGCTTTGAAGAGACAAGAGAAGTGTTTGAAGACAGCACAAAAACAGTGAGTAAAGCCAGTGGAGGGAGGTGGGTTATGCAAGTAATTGTGTACAGTAAAAGACTGCAGAGCTAGATCAAATGTATAGACCAGGGGTGGGCAATGTCAGTCCTGGAGAGCTGTAGTGGCTTCAGGTTTTCATTCCAATCCAATTGCTTAATTAGAAACCAATCCTTGCCAATTTCAGACCTGATTTAGTTTCATGGCTTGTTAGTCTGCAATGTAAGGCTCTAATATTGTAGATTTTTTACACACACAGATGTAAATGGAAACAAGCTAGATTGGGAACTGCTGGCTGCTTTGTCATTTACATCTTACTGCTAATAAGGAGCCATTAAAACAGTGAATGCAGCTGTTTAAGATTGAAATAAGCAATTAAGGGTGGGGAACTTTAACAAGCGAGACCACTAAAATGAAGCATCAAAATTTCACTTGAGCAATCAGTGTTTCATCAGCAATAATTGACTGCTCATTAAGAAACTGGGCTGGAGCAAAAACCTGCAGCCACTGTGTCTCTCCAGGACTGACATTGCCCACCCCGGTATAGAATGTACACACAATAACCTTCAAAGACTGGACAGTTGGGACTTAGTTTCAGAGTACAGGAGAACAACTTGAGTGAGGAGTTTTTAATTGTGAGAGCTGAACAATCTTAAGAAGATTAGCAAGGAATGACTTCAATCAAAATGTATACATTCATATGGTTATTTGGACCTTACAGGGGCAGAGACAATGATGTCACACATAGGCTGCCTGACTTCCTGCTAATCTAAGACAAGCAATACAATGTCAGAACTCAGAGCTACTTATTACAAACATGAAACAGACCCGAAAGTGTATGAACTGTCATTGATTAAAGGTATCATGGTGGTGTAGGATTGCTGCTTTAATAGTTGGGCTTTATTCCCAGTCAATAGGGATTTGAGATGTTCTCCCAGTAGACCTGTAAGTGTGCTTTTCAATAGGACGGCTTTCCTTCCGGGCCTTGTACTCAATGCAGCTGGCATAAGGCTTTTGTTTCCAAAAGCCAAACAACAACATAAAAAGAAGTAGTGTTAGGTAAGTAGCTAGAAATATATATTGGTCAAAAGCAACATGAAGGGGTTTGAATGCACTAGCCAGGAAATAAATAGTACTTTTCTGAAGACAGCTGACAGCATATGCCTTTATCTCTCCACTACACCACTTTAATGGAAGGAAAAAATCTTTCCTTTTTCACTCTTATCATCAAAACATGTAAAGTTGTAACACATTCTGTACAAATTTCATGCCTCATTGTTAGATTCTTTCAGATTCATTTTTGGGCTACATCAACATTTGTATTTATCAACAGTTACAGTCTTGCTTTGTGTTCTTTGGATCATTTTCCTGACTGGAAAGAAAAAATTTAATCGGCTAATTTTCCTTTATTTATCCTTTTGTGATTTGCTTGGACCTGACACCTTCCAGATTAACTTCAGTCCAATCCCTACTGCCAAGATGCATTGGTATGCTCTCCCTCGATCTTGCATATTCACTCTGTACATTATCCACAAGATCAGGTGGTATCTGACAGATTATGAAGCACAACTCCTGGTCCAGGATTTGGTCTTTTCACATCTGGACTACTGCAGTTATCTGCCTGCAGGAGTATGGGCATGGTCATCAAGCCACTTCACATAATTCAGAATACAATGGCATGTCTGGTGTTCAACCAGCTGAGTTGGGCCCATGTCACTCCACTTTTCAGATCACTAGTTTTGCTACCTGTTGTGGCATATACTATATTAAGTTCGAATGATTGATACTTGCCCACAGAGTAGTGAATGGATAAGCACCTATATTTACAGAGACACTTATGAGGTCCTATTGGCCTTCTTGGCCACTCAGGTTTGCTGTTAAAGGTGTCTGGTGATGCCAGCCCTGCAAGGTATCAAGTCTCAGTTCATACTCTTTTCATGTGTTGCTCCTGGCTGGTGGAACGAGGTACCAGCCTCTATTTAAAATTCTGACTCCCTTGATGTGTTTAAAAAGCAATTGAAGACTGTCTTGTTTGGTGAATATCTGCCTAACTGATATTAACTATTAGGTTTTGAACCTAGGAATCGTTAACTAGCTCACATTTTGTTCTGAGCTCTTCATCTGAGATGATCAATTTTGTAACCTTACCTTGTAACACTTGTTCCCAAACAGTCCACCAAACTGATGTTTACTCAATTATGTTGACCTCTTTTAGATTAAAGGATGCGCTAAGCAAATAAATATAAATGTAAATGCCACCCATTCGTTAATGTCAGTTGTATTTAACTTCAAACTACAGAGAACAAGCTTGTCTTTTAAAAACATTCAGATGTTTCAGTAAAAGAATCAATCATAAAAAAAGCCACTACTGACATATAAACATTGCTTCGTATTTGGGACATTTTGAATTTACAGGTCTGATTTACTGTAGTTATCAGTGTGATTATTGAAGAAGAACCAGAAGATTCCTGATTTCCCACTTACTCAGTGGCCACACATATTGGCAAACCATGGTTTATGGCAATTTGAACTGTCATAATTCACACTTGTAACATGTCATATTTTGCTCAATCTTTCTAATTTATTTAATAACTAGCCAACCCGCAGCGTAGTATACACCGCATAATTATTTATTGATGGGTGAACACTTCCTAAAAGACACATTTGTCCAAATGGGGTGGGTTTGAGGATACGATTGTGAGTGAATGAAAAGATGGAACTCTGAGAGAGCAACACACAATTGTCCGTGACTGAAAATTGGTTTTGGCAGATACATGCATATCTTTTTGAAAGTTTGGCCCTGTGCCTTATTAATTGTCATTGCAAACGTCAATCTAACAGGAAATTTTCTGTGTGTAAAAGTAAAAGGAAGGAAATCTTTCCTTTTTCACTCTTATCATCAAAACATGTAAAGTTGTAACACATTCTGTACAAATTTCATGCCTCATTGTTAGATTCTTTCAGATTCATTTTTGGGCTACATCAACATTTGTATTTATCAACAGTTACAGTCTTGCTTTGTGTTCTTTGGATCATTTTCCTGACTGGAAAGAAAAAATTTAATCGGCTAATTTTCCTTTATTTATCCTTTTGTGATTTGCTTGGACCTGACACCTTCCAGATTAACTTCAGTCCAATCCCTACTGCCAAGATGCATTGGTATGCTCTCCTCGATCTTGCATATTCACTCTGTACATTATCCACAAGATCAGGTGGTATCTGACAGATTATGAAGCACAACTCCTGGTCCAGGATTTGGTCTTTTCACATCTGGACTACTGCAGTTATCTGCCTGCAGGAGTATGGGCATGGTCATCAAGCCACTTCACATAATTCAGAATACAATGGCATGTCTGGTGTTCAACCAGCTGAGTTGGGCCCATGTCACTCCACTTTTCAGATCACTAGTTTTGCTACCTGTTGTGGCATATACTATATTAAGTTCGAATGATTGATACTTGCCCACAGAGTAGTGAATGGATAAGCACCTATATTTACAGAGACACTTATGAGGTCCTATTGGCCTTCTTGGCCACTCAGGTTTGCTGTTAAAGGTGTCTGGTGATGCCAGCCCTGCAAGGTATCAAGTCTCAGTTCATACTCTTTTCATGTGTTGCTCCTGGCTGGTGGAACGAGGTACCAGCCTCTATTTAAAATTCTGACTCCCTTGATGTGTTTAAAAAGCAATTGAAGACTGTCTTGTTTGGTGAATATCTGCCTAACTGATATTAACTATTAGGTTTTGAACCTAGGAATCGTTAACTAGCTCACATTTTGTTCTGAGCTCTTCATCTGAGATGATCAATTTTGTAACCTTACCTTGTAACACTTGTTCCCAAACAGTCCACCAAACTGATGTTTACTCAATTATGTTGACCTCTTTTAGATTAAAGGATGCGCTAAGCAAATAAATATAAATGTAAATGCCACCCATTCGTTAATGTCAGGCTTGTATTTAACTTCAAACTACAGAGAACAAGCTTGTCTTTTAAAAACATTCAGATGTTTCAGTAAAAGAATCAATCATAAAAAAAGCCACTACTGACATATAAACATTGCTTCGTATTTGGGACATTTTGAATTTACAGGTCTGATTTACTGTAGTTATCAGTGTGATTATTGAAGAAGAACCAGAAGATTCCTGATTTCCCACTTACTCAGTGGCCACACATATTGGCAAACCATGGTTTATGGCAATTTGAACTGTCATAATTCACACTTGTAACATGTCATATTTTGCTCAATCTTTCTAATTTATTTAATAACTAGCCAACCCGCAGCGTAGTATACACCGCATAATTATTTATTGATGGGTGAACACTTCCTAAAAGACACATTTGTCCAAATGGGGTGGGTTTGAGGATACGATTGTGAGTGAATGAAAAGATGGAACTCTGGAGAGAGCAACACACAATTGTCCGTGACTGAAAATTGGTTTTGGCAGATACATGCATATCTTTTTGAAAGTTTGGCCCTGTGCCTTATTAATTGTCATTGCAAACGTCAATCTAACAGGAAATTTTCTGTGTGTAAAAGTAAAAGGCAAATTTGAATCTGATGGTGTCAGGGAAATCCGGAGAATAAGGACAGTTTGTGAGGTAGCAGCTGCGATAGTTTTACACTCCAGTACATTGCGGGGAATGCTGGTAACAGAAAGTCTAGTGCCATTACAGAGACCTTTTGCTGGCAGGAGGTTTCTGAGAAGCATGATGACTGAACCAATTTTAATTTTGAGTTTATGCAGAGGCATGCCAGTGGGAGTAAGACTGTTAAGAAATTCTTCGGGGAATGAAAGTTGATCTGCAGGATCAACGATGGAGTCAACGCTGGTGAAAGTTACTTCGTCGGTAGGGATAAGTCCTTGAGAGCGAGGATGGATGCGGGAGGAGGGTTAGAGTTGGCGGGTGGGGCTCTGTCGTGCGTTCCCCATGGTCAGGTGACTTGGTCGATTATATATATAAAAAAGCATCCAGAACCGAAAAGAACAATGAAAAGTTAACGTGGCTCAGAGGTGCATGTGGACTGTAGCAGAGGCGAAAGCGATTGAGGCTGTGTTTGGTGAGGTGTTGTGTGCAGGCACACGAGCAGGCAGTGCGCATGCCTCGAGAGCAAGGGTGGACGCGGGAGGAGGGTTAGAGTTGGTGGGCAGGGCTCTGTCATGCGTTTCCCATGGTCTTAGAGTTGGTGGGCGTGGCTCTGTGAGTTGGCGGGCGTGGCTCTGTCGTGTGTACCCCATGGTCGGACAACTTAGTCAATTATATAAAAAACCCGTTTTTTGTTCTGTCTGTATCATTTTTCTTCAGTAGATTCATAATTTCTGACTGGTAAATGCAAAAGCAATGATTATGTGATGGCTGTGATTTGATGTGCCAATCTATCCATCCATTTTCTGGAAGTGCTTTTTTGCATTCCTTGGTTTGGGGCAGCTTGAGCCTATCCTAGCAGCACATGGTTCAAGACAGATAATACCCTAGGAAGTGATGCCAATCCATCCGCACTCACACTTTTTCATCTGTTTTCGATTTAGAAGTCACCATTAACATCACTCTCAGAAAGCACCTACACACACTGTGGTTGACTTTAAATTAATCCCTGATCTCCTTAACTTTGAGCCAGCATGAATTAAACACTTTGGTAAAATGAGACAAAGCCTTACTTTAGAGATAACAGCAAACATGATTACAATTTTCTTTAATTATTATTATGTATTTGTGCAATGGCTCATACCACTATGTAAGATGTTAGTAAAGATAATAACACATGTACACAAAAAAATGACCCACTTTATCCAATAAATAAGTCACAGGGACATTGAGCTTATTTAGCCTGATAATTTTATATGTAGTGCTGGCATGTTCTCACTTTGTCTCTGTAGTGTTTCTCAGAGTACTTCAGTTCTTTTTTAATTCTTAAACACTTACAAAATAATTTGGCTGCTGACACTAGATTAGCCTTATGTGTGTGTCTAGGATGGACTGGCATTTCATTCAGAGCTGGCTAATGCCTAGCAGAAAAAAATTACAGGGATTTAATTGATTTAGAAATTGTGTTAAATTACCATCTAATCTATTCATGATTTACCTTGCTGGGCTGGTAAACAGAATGTCACAATGCAGTCTGCTCCTTTACAAAATACAACAAAAGGATCAAAGAAGAGCCTTAAGGTAATTATATGCTATGTTGCCACAGACTATGGGACAAGACATCAGATTCAGTCACACTTGTAAGTATTAACTGTATGTTGTCTGAAGTTCCCTGTAACCTTTCCCTGCAAAAATATTCCCCTCACTTCTTTTTCTCTTATTTGCACACTGTCTCAAGAAGCCCAGATGAGCACATTAGTGCTAGCTACCTTAGACAATAATGAATGATAAGCAGTGAATTATTGTCACTGGTCATTGTCTGCATGAAATTGCATATTCTTTATTTGGCTTTATGAGATTTCTCCTGGTACACTAGTGTTAATTCCAGAGACCAGAATTTGCCTGTCAGGTTAAGTTTCAGCTGGTAAGATAATGCGAGTGTTTTCTTGTCCAGTGCTCTATTTCCCCTTGCTCTGTACTGGATTAAGCAAGTCAGAGAATCAACCTCCTTAATAAGATTATGAGAATAACTTCGATCTCTGATGTTTCATTTTAAACAGATGCACACTAATGCAGCCTTACTGTTCATAAGTCTGCTGATCAAATTATAAACTGCCATGTGAAATTAAAGCACATGCATACATACATACTCACATATATACATAGAGTATATACATACATAAATGCATTCTTAGACTCAACTAATCCAATTGAGGGTGATGGGACTGGAGCCGATCCCTGCAGCGCTGAAACATAAAAACAACTCTGAATAGGGGACCAAACCATCACAGGGTCCACTCACTCATATATCCACACTCTAACTAACACAATACTTACCCAGGGTATACTTAGACTAGTCAATTAACCTATTAAAAATGTGAAGGAGGAAAATCAAAGTACCAAAAAAGAAAAAGCCATTCAAAAACAAGGAGAATATACACAGATTGATCTGCATCTTTTCTAGGTTCCCAAGATCAAGCAGCTACTGATTTACCAAGGTAGGATCCAGCATTAAACAAACAAATCACAAAAGAAAACATCACAGTCCAATAAAATTAATTTAAAATTAATTAATGTATTTAGTAACATTTGTGCAAATGCAAAAAAACTAAATGGAAAAAGGAAGAAGTTATTACAACAGCGTTTCTCAACCTTTAAGTATTTGCAACCCGAGTTTTCATAACAGTTTTAATCATGCCCCCCCTAACATTTTTTTGAAATGTAGATGCATATTTTATTATACCTACTTAGCTTTTATCGACATTTATCTAACTCTATATTTACTATTCTAGTATCAGAATGTAGTTTAAGTTAATTTGTTTTGGTTTCAACAGATGTTTTTTCATATTTTTGATTCTTGTTTTCTTTTTTTCACATCTTTGTGCCCCGCTAGGGGGGCCCGCCCCACAGGTTGAGAACCACTGTATTACAAACACAACGTAAAAAGTATAAAAGGGGAAATAGTTTCTGCTCTATACCATTATAATCTTAGCTTTCTCATGTTAAGCTTCAGTTACGTTCTCTGCATAAAGTTATGTTGCTTTCCTATACTGTATCAAATGAACTTACGATTACGAAGGTCAAGCTAAGAGGTGCAAGTTATACTATGCTACCTTATGGTTTGAAACTGTTTCCCTCTATGCCTTGACAACTGCAAAGCAGAACAAAGACTACACTAGTCTATACTAAGAATAGCAATAAAAAAAGAATATTCCATTTACATGTTATCTATCCATCCATCCATTATCCAACCCGCTATATCCTAACTACAGGGTCACGGGGGTCTGCTGGAGCCAATCCCAGCCAACACAGAGCGCAAGGCAGGAAACAAACCCCAGGCAGGGCAGGGCACACACACACACCAAGCACACAATAGGGACAATTAAGAATTGCCAATGCACCTAACCTGCATGTCTTTGGACTGTGGGAGGAAACCCACACAGACACGGGGAGAACATGCAAACTCCACGCTGGGAGGACCCGGGAAGCGAACCCGGGTCTCTTAACTGTGAGGCAGCAGTGCTACCCACTGCACCACCGTGCCACCCACATGTTATCTAATAGGGGTTAAAGCAGACCCTCATCTATTTAACTATGTGTTCTACTGTATATATTAATACTGTATATAGCCAAACATTTTAACATAACTTGCTAAATAATTCTATACATTTACCAAAACACTATTTAAAAATGGCTCTTGCTCAAACAATGATTGGACGTAGGCTTCAAACCAAGGATGTTGGATCCATGAGAAAGCAACAATAACTATGCCATTGCCAAACCTGCTATGAAAAGTGCTTTTTAAATAAAAATTAATTGATCACTTCAGTACATTTTGGAATTATTTATTTTTCTCTTAATGGCAACCTGCATCTTACACAGACTATTCCTCGCATGTGGTTAGTTAGGATTGGATTAAGAACATTTTAAATGTACATAGGTACAATAAAAACATTTCATTGCCATACCACTATAATAACACATCTTGACATCAACTGAAACTGTCACACTACAATGTCAAGAACATACTTTTTACCGGCATTATGGTGTTGTGACCTTGGTGTGCATGTTGCCTGTAGTCCGTTTGTTTATGTATAACAAAATGATTTAGACACATCCACGTCACTTGTGTTTTAATTATCATGCCATGACTGGTTCACATTCAAAGATACCCTTATAAATATGTCTTACAAATTATTTTGTATTTGCATGTCTGTAAGAGTCAAAGATTTTGTGGCAAGGGTATATGAATGACAATGCTGCACATCCGTGGATTGTAAAGAACACTGAAAACCCTGTGGATAAATGTTTCTAATACATCTTGTAGCCATGAAAATGGAAGTAGACGTGTTCTTATTAACATTCTTAACTCCAGAAATGGAGTTAAACCCAAGCTTTCAGTCTAAAGTGTTGTTCAAAATCTTGAATTATGTATATCTTAAAATAAAATGGAAACTCAACAGTTTCTTTGCACTTGATGAACAATAACATACTGTATATTTAACTGTCACGTCTGCTGTGCTATTCTTTAAGCAATAAAAGAGGAAGAACAATACTTAGTGCAGCTGCTTGACTGCTCTAGTAATATGGATTTGTCTCCTGTTACAGTCATTGATTGGAGTTTGCTTATTCTGCCCCATTTCTTTCTATGCATTTTGGTTTCCACACACATGCCAATAATATGCATATTAGGTTCACTGGCTTTGTAAACTGTCCTGGTATGTGTTAGTGTGCCCAGTACTTGATTTGTATCCTATCAATAACTGATATCTCCCATCCCGGTGGAACAGGCACTAGAAAAGCAGGTTCAGAGAATGATGGATGGGAATGTTCACCTTTAGAAACAGAATGGAGTTAGTGAAGGGTTGCGTCAGCAAGTACCTTCAATGGAAAAATAAGTTAAAAGGTTATTTTCACAGTAAAAAAGAAAAATGGTAAGAACAACGTTTTGGTGATGTACATTGGGGGTCTGTGTTAGTATGCGGATCTTAAGTAAAATCAGGGTGTCCCTGGGTGCAGTGGCAGGGCGTTCGGCATGAAGGCAACGGGATTACCTGTTAATAGACAAGATCAGTTCAGCTGTTCCACATCAGCACTCCTCACCCACAGGAGTATAAAGGTACCCTGAAGAGAGGGAAAAAGAAGGAGATATCAAGAGTTTTAAAGGAAAAGAAAAGGAAAGAGTCAGGACTGGGGCAGAGCTGGAGCTGCTTATTCGTGGCAAGTGATCGGGAAAGATGGTCTGGGTGGACTGAGTGGATGGGGCTTACTGGATAGAAATGCTCCTATTGAGAGCCAGGGAGCAGGAGTGACCAGATGCTCCATGTAGTCCCACAGAAAGTGACCAACTGCTCTAGGACGTTCTATAGAACACAAAGGGAAGGCAATGGTTAAAATCTAGGGCCAAGTATTAACCCTAAACCAGTGGTTCTCAACCTGTGGGGCGCGAAGTAGCAAAAAGGGGGCCGTGATGATGTGAAAAAAAGAAAACAAGAATCAAAAATATGAAAAAAACATCTGTTGAAACCAAAACAAATTAACTTAAACTATATTCTGATACTAGAACAATAAATATAGAGTTAGATAAATGTCGATAAAAGTTAAGTAGGTATAATAAAATATGCATCTACAGTACATTTCAAAAAAATGTTAGGGGGGGCGCGATTAAAACTGTTATGAAAACCTGGGTCGCAAACACTTAAAGGTTGAGAAACGCTGCCCAAAACCACTCGTGCCACTATAATGTTTCCAGGATATCATCTGCATTATAGCTTCGATTCTGAGTATCCCCATTTAAAGGGTCTGATATCCTGGATTGCTCCTGCGCTATCTTAAAAGGTCAATTGAAAGAATGGGTCTAATGCTAACTTTCTGCAGTGTTCAATTGTCACTTTATATAGCGGAGATATGCTAGTTTCTTGGAAGAATTCAAGGGGACAGTGAACCTCCCCAGCACTTAAGACTATGTTATCTTATCTGCTTGATTAGAAGCAGGTTGACAATGTACACCCTCCTGCAAACCCTGGATCACATGTGTCTACTGAATGATATACTGAGGCTCTGACTACAAAACCTCTAGCAGGAACCCATTCATACTAACTGTGTGGAACTTACATGTCTTTCTTATTGTGTAATTTGTTATTTCTGCTGAATGTTTTTTGGGTTCTGACCAATTAAACTAATACATATTTGAGATATGTTCTGAATACAAGAGTACCCAAATAAAAATGTGCATGCACCAGGAGAATGTGCAAACTCCATACAGACATTAAATAAATTTAGGGTATGAACACAAGATGCTAAATGAATGAGTCAACAGTGCTAGCTGCTGTACCGCCCCATTGAAAGCTGTTTATTATAGTTATCACAGTTTAAAACCACTTACTTACCAACAACATGGCTAGTTTTTCACAGTCTTATATTTATTTATTTGGCTGATGCCTTTATTCAAGGTGCCTTATAACATTTATGATACGATTGGTTATATTTCTTTTGGTTTTCTAATTGGGCGTACAGGCAGGTCTGATGACTTGCTTATGGTCACACAGTGTCGGTAGCAGAATTTCAACCCACAACCTCAGGGTTTGAAGTTCAAAGCCTTAACCATTGCACCACACTGCCTCAATATGTCTGCTCATTTACCCTTCAGATGCCTTCTGTACTGTAGTTCTCTACTTTTAACCAGAATTTCATGTTATTTCTCTTTTTCAGGACCAGTACTGGCAGACCTATCAAGGTAAGCTCATAGATTTTATTGCATTCCTTTATAGCCCAGCTACCCATCTCTGACTCCCAGATTAAAGATGTAACAGCTCTTCTGGGATGTAATGTATCTAAATATTGAGTGTCTTAGCATTAGTGATAGTTGTCTTTTACTGCACTGGTCAATACTGTACTGTACTGCTCCATACCCTGCAGTTTCATACTTGAGTGGGTGGGAGTTAAGCACATTAATCAATAGTTATTATACTTTGACTTTTAGAATGCAAAGGTGACAAAGGAAACAAAAATGTAAGGATAAAAGAGGATGTCAATAAACTGCGTAAATGCCTGAATAGAGGTAAGTCCTGCCATTTTTCTTTACCATCCATCCATCCATTATCCAACCCGCTTTATCCTAAGTACATGGTCATGGGGGTCTGCTGGAGCCAATCCCTGCCAGTATATTCTAACTGAATGCTATGGGCTTCGCAGAACAGATTGCAGCTTAAGCAACCTTGATGACTCTTGATCAGTCTCTTTGCTGGTATTCAATTTGTTCTACAAGTAAACATTAGAACAGTATAGACTAGAAAAGGCCATTCAACCTATTATCCTGCTTGATTTTAGTCCTAAGGGTGTGAATCTCCTTGTGACACTTTTTCCTTTTTCTATCACCTGTATCAAAACATACAAA
The DNA here is from genome assembly GCF_016835505.1 of Polypterus senegalus. Classification (NCBI taxonomy): domain Eukaryota; kingdom Metazoa; phylum Chordata; class Cladistia; order Polypteriformes; family Polypteridae; genus Polypterus; species Polypterus senegalus. Next base: position 102,100,106 of record NC_053154.1, read on the forward strand.
AACAAAGTCAGTGTTGGAGACCATCCCCGTTTAGTAATGTTGAGTGGTTAATGATTTGGTCTTTACAGACTTGAGTCCAGAACAGAACTAATCAATATAAGAATGGCAGACACATATATAATGGAACAACATGAAATGATGTAACAAACAGGTGGCATGCTGGGATCAATGTGACATCATCTGGAGGTGGAAACAGAAGTGACATCATAAGCCAGAAGTGATCGTTATTGGGGTGATTCTTCAGTTGTTCTGCAGGGAAAAGAGGAGAAAGAGTTAGAGTACAGCGCCAACCCCCAGTCTGGCTAGCAAATACAATTATTTGAGCCCATAAACTGTCTTCTATCCGCACATGTGTGACACACCTCTTAATGTTTTTGACTTACATAAATCGTGGAATCACTGAATTTCACTGCCTTTATTTCTAGACAAGTGTGCCCTTGGAAATGGTACAAACTATGAAGGAAATGTAACAATTACAAAGTCTGGCCAAGAGTGTCAGTATTGGTCAAGCAATTTTCCACATCGCCATAGGTAAGAAGCTCCAGTAGAAGCCCAATTGCAAATGTATTTCCATAATGTCATTCACACAGTACTATAGCCTCTCACATTTTTCTGCCTTGGAACTGGAACTAATTACTTTTTATTGCTTCAGGGAGTATAACAGAAGTGACCTTAATCCTGATTACCTGTTAGAAAACCAGTGCAGGAACCCAGACAACTCAGCAGATGGACCTTGGTGCTTTACGCGAGACCCACTTGTTCGGCGTGAGACATGCAATGTACCCGTATGTGGTAAGCAGCCTTTTGGAACTAGGCTCCTATACAATGGCGCAAGGTTTTCTGGGAGTTCTCTTGAATGTGTGTAGGTTGTCTCTGCTGGTATGTCTTTTCTTGTGCACTTACTTGTAACATGTCTATGCTAAGCATATTCAAATAAGTTGAATGTGTCTGTGTGTCTCAGGCAAGGTCTACAACCCAACTATTCCTGTCCTCCACAATTCTACTTACAACATCAAGGATTGTTTGACTGATCTGGGAATTCATTATGAAGGAAACCTGTCAGTCTCAATAGGTGGCCTGACATGTCTGAAGTGGAGCTCATCCAAGGCCTTGGAATTAAGCAAAACTAAGGAATTCTCCTCATTTGTAAAACTTAAAGAAAACTACTGCCGCAACCCAGACCTGGACGAAGAAGGGCCTTGGTGTTTTGTGGACCATCCCAACAAGACCTTTGAGTACTGCAAGTTAGATCTCTGTGGTAAGCCACTAAGATGAGAAGCTAACTCTATTGTCTGTGTGTTAAAACTCAGCCAGCCCAGTCTTGTGAAGACATCTGACATTAATCAGATTCTGGGCGATCCCTGTTCTTCCAAAACTATCCGTGTTTCTGTTCTGTTCTTTGATGTGTAGATACCCCTCTTGATGAGTATATCGCAGACAATGGAAAGCAGTCTGGTCGTACTGTAATTCAAGGATCCAAGAAAACTTTCTTTAACCCCAGAAGCTTTGGGAATGGTGAAGCAGGTAGGAAATTTGAAGTCATGTTAATGCTATATCCAACCACAGGTTTGTCTGATGATAGAAGAAAAATACCACTTAAGGGGCTGAAAGCTAAAATATGCAGTAAAACAAGAGTTAACAGATGGTTATTGTTAGAACTGTGACAAAAAGGGAAAACTTTTATATTAAACAAATAAAACATAACTTTAAATAGCACCCCCTTTTGGTGCTTCACAAGATCAGAGATAAAGTATAATTGCTTATATGTTTTTTATTTGTTTTATTCAAGTGGAGCACTGACACATTGACATGCTCAGTATTACACAGTAAGTAAGAACTAGCGGAAATGGCATTATAAAGTCCGATGCCTGAGCTGCTAGACTACCAAACCCGCCAAATGCTGTGAATCATGTTAATAAATGCTTTGAAGCAGTGGTTCTCAAGTTTAGTGCAATGAGCTTCCTGTGAGTGCAGGTTTTTATCCCAACCAGTTTCTGCTTTTAATTGGACTCAGACTTTAATTAGGCAAGTTGTTATTTTACAGTTTGTGTATATATATATTTTTTTTTCAAACCAGAAATTACAAACTGCATATGCTAAATGTGTACAAAATGAAGCAAGAATGCATATTTATGTTAAATGGTAAAGATTATTCTTTCAAGTTTTTAATACTGTTTATTGTTCTGGTTATTTTAAGCTATTAACTAATCATGCACACAGGTATGTAATAGTGAAATAGCTGCCCATTAATATTCCATGTTTGCACTGGTGTCTGCTCTGCTCATTGGTAACTGTCAGTAGTTAAATAGATTTAAAACAGCATATTTCAACGATAAAATGAAAATGGCAAAACAGAGTTAATAAGTACTGAAAGATATAAACAATACAATAATTTTTATGAGTGTAAATCTCACACCACTGCATTTTTCTGAATGCAAAATAAGAGAAGCGGAAGGACATAGCTAATTTATGTAATAGTAAAGGGACCACAGAGAAAAAAAAATGAGGGACTTCCATACTAATTAAATAATGAGATCAATTAAAGATAAAATCACTCATTATTATAATACTAGTTGGAACAAAAACCTGCAACCACAGTGGCCTCCAGGACTGAGCATTAAAATGTCTGCCTTACCACACTAAAAAAACTTCTATCAATAATTACATAAAGTCAGGCAAATACAAAAATAAGTTACAGGTACTTAGCACATACAAAAATATGAGTGCTATGGAAAAGAGGAAAACAGAAAGTCCAGAATAATGCAAATCCTTTACAGAAACAAAGCACTATTTGTAACAATACAGACAAACGTGACGGTGCAGAATTGACAGTGGCCAAATGGGCAAAAGTTGAAGGGTAAAGACGGAACTTAAATTCAGAGCTGTCAACCAGAGTTAGCATTTCACCAAAGTTGCATAGCAACTAGCTTTAGCTATGAGCATTATTCCTTTTCTGACCTGATGTTTTGTTCATAATAGACATTAATATTTCTTATGATTTTTATGCTTCCCATGTTTGTGATCATGTTACCGGTTAAATAACTTCCATTTGTTTGCGCAAATCTGATCTTTACTATAATTTTTTTGAGACTTTCGAATTTTAGTACTTTCATTATCTCTAACCTGCTCTGCATGTGTATCGCGCCAGTGCTTTTGAATTATTTATGTTGTTCTACTTTGTCATCTACTCTTTGTCTTTTATTTCCGGCCAGGGCATGGCTAAATCTCTTGACACAAAGTCTCATCTCGCAAGACATGAAAGTATCTCTCTGAAAAAGTTTCGTCTTGTCCCAGGTTTTTTTTAATTATAATAGAGAGATATCCATTGTGAACTCCACAGAGAGGATTATTGTGGTTTTGATTTGGTGTGTATAACTCTTATTACACCTACAAATGCACTTTTGCCAGTAAAATGCTGCTGTTAAGACCAGACTGAAGACCCTGTGCCATGTATTGTTTTGAGAGAAAAGATCTGGATTTCTTGTAGAAGATGCTGCTGGTGTCTAATAGTAAAATGGCAAAGAGATTTAAATTGAGAATAACATTATGTCAATTATTCCCTCTCTCTGACTTTCAGTTTGTGGTAAGAGACCCCTGTTTGAACAAATAAATAAAGAGGATTCCACTGATAAAGAGTTGCTTGAGTCTTATGTAAGAGAACGAGTTGTTGGTGGAGAGAATGCAAAAGAAGGCAGTGCTCCCTGGTAAGTTGTCAGAGAGTAGCCAAACACCAAATGGACATGAGGTTTGTTCTCGTCATTATTTTTTTTTCTTAGCAGAGTGAGCATCCTGTCATGACATACTTTGGTTTGAATTTTTCAGGCAGGTGATGTTGTATAAGAAGGCTCCTCAGGAACTGCTTTGTGGAGCCAGTCTGCTTAGTGACCAGTGGATTCTGACTGCAGCCCACTGTATACTTTACCCACCTTGGGATAAAAACTTTACGGCTTCTGACATCCTGGTGCGCCTTGGGAAACATTTCCGTGCTAAGTAAGTGCCTTCTAACCAGCTTTGAAAACATATGAGCCTGAAATATTTTCATATTTTCCCCACTGTAACCACCATTATAATAATATTAACAATACTGAAAAAATACACTGCACTATGTAGTATGTACTGTATATATAATAACAATGAACAACAACAGGTCTAGTAGAGAAAGCAGCACCATACAACACTCACTATATAGTCCAGTGTCAGCCATTCAAGCTAAACTGATACTAACTTTACTTTCAAGCTGTGGTTTGTAAGTTACTTTAGATAAATACATGCACACATAAATACATCAGTGTAACACTTCTTTTGAAAACAAAAGTTCTCTATTTTTTGTACATATGAAAAATTGGAATAAATATCAATGTGTGTTAGTATTTACTCCACAAAAATATATCTATTTCAATTATTTCTGTACTACAAGCATGCTAGCTTTAGATTTTTTAGTATTCCTAGTGAAATTTTAAATATCACTCAAACATATTAAACATCTGTAAAATTTAAACAGTTGGAAATTTGTGAGGCTTGACTCCAATGAAGAAGAATAAAAGCTGTTGTGCTAATATAAAAAGTCTAAGTATTATTTAAATCGGAAGCTCATATTGGGTTATCACTGTATAACATTCAGCAGGGCCCCAAACTTTCTGTGTATCTTTTGTTTAGCTTTTTAACAATCTGACATTCTCTCCAAACAGCTCATTTGCAAAGTAACTTAAAATGTGATAAAAATCTAATTGATTTAGAGAGATAAATACTGTAAGTTGCATTGATTGTAGAAATTAAATTTCCATTCAAATGTGTAACAAAATAGAACTGCTTCTACTCAATTTGACTTCCTATATTTTAGCAGTTCTCTTTTAAATGCAGAGAAGGCAAGTTTTTTAGTACTAGCTTTTACAATTTATCATAAAAAGCAGACTGCTAGAGTGGAAAATTACAGGTGTGTCTCTTCCAGATAACACACTGTACAGTTGTGACATTTCATACTGTAAGCAAGACAAAACTGCATTTTGAATTACTGAAATCATTTAACTGCTGCCTCACTGTTGGATTCAGCTGGGAATGAGTCCAGTCTTAATGATCTCAACGGAGTTAGTCAAGTTCAAAAGTTAATTAACGGAGGAAATAATTATCTCATCACAAGTAGTTCTGTAGCCATGAAAAGTAGTGGGGTGTGTTTATAATGAACATAAGAGAAGATACTAAATAGTAAGCAAAGGGTGGTAGAATGTATTAAAGTATACTCTTTTATACAAGAACACCTATAAAAACAATTCATGGTATGACCACAAACTTTGGTACGTGTGACAATAAGCCCTCCTATAAAAAAAAATTCCTCTTAATATTGGCAGAAAATAGGAACCAATTGCAACAACTGGATGCAAACAGCAATATACATTTTTTGTCAGTGATTCCTGATTCATGTCACAGTGACAAGTCAAAGTGAATTTTGTTACTGCACACCAGTGGCAGCATAATGATAAGTTGCATTACCGAAAATGGCTCCTTTATTCTTGTATGTAACTTATACTCATTTCATACATTTTGTAAAACCCAGTGTATAATTTTCTAAGAGCATATTTTTATCAAATGCATTTGAATCAAGCTATTTTAATATTTTTTTGAAAATTACCTTTGTAGTATGTTATCTGTTAGGTATTCCTTTTAAATATTAATTAACACCATACATGGACTAAGTTTCAGACGTTAGGCAGTTTAGGAAAGCATCACTTTGAAACAAATTTCCACATGAAACAATTTATCGTTTTTTTAACAGTTTTACAAAACCTAATCAGTTCTGGAGGAGTAACAAGACAGACTTTTACAATTGGTTTCTATACTCATCCAATATTATTTCACTTAATGTCAGGAAAGAGGACAGAACTCTTTGTCTGCTAATACAAGTAACACTTGGTAAGACAAGGAACGTTGTCCAGAAAAACCTGAGAATTTTGTGCCTTGTGTACCACAAGATATTCAGTGGTATCTTGTCAAACATTTCCTGGTAGTTTTCATACATGTAAGAATTTCAGTGCAGCCAAATCTTGAAGTGTATTCAATTTGGGGACCTATGGTTGCTGTTTACAGATAATGATGTTTTCCTCTTAGCTTTGTGTGACTGTGACCTCTAGTGTACATGAGAGTTCAAGTAGTTTAGAATGTGAATTAGCACCTACATATAGTATATGTAGTAATAATGCTTTTATATTAGAAAACAGTGATTAAATCCAACTGTACACATGAGTATGGAAGCTTCTTGAAGTGATGGGATTTAGTCATTTGAGGTGGTTAGGACATCTTAGATGACCCAGGTACCACTGTCTGAATGTGTAGCAGGCATGGTACATTGTGAGAAGTCTTCGGTGATGTGGTTTTGCTGAGTTTTGGTCTTCTGGAGAGCTGCAGCCTGGACATTTGGGAAGCTTGTGGGTAGCGCTGCTTCCTCGCAGTTAGGAGACCCGGGTTCGCTTCCCAGGTCCTCCCTGCGTGGAGTTTGCATGTTCTCTCCGTGTCTGCGTGGGTTTCCTCCGGGTGCTCTGGTTTCCTCCCACAGTCCAAAGACATGCAGGTTAGGTGCATTGGCGATTCTAAATTGTCCCTAGTTTGTGCTTGGTGTGTGTGTGTGTGTGTGTTCCCCGCGGTTGGCTGGCGCCCAGCCCGGGGTTTGTTTCTGGCCTTACGCCCTGTGTTGGCTGAGATTGGCTCCAGCAGACCCCCGTGACCCTGTAGTTAGGATATAGCGGGTTGGATAATGGATGGATGGAAATATTCCAATTGTGATAGAAATTTGTAATTTTTCATCTTCTGATAGAGGTTCATAGAGGGCTACATCCCTAGTAAAGGATCAAAAATGAAAAATTACATTCATAATCACTGACCTTGAAATACTCTGAAACAATAACTAACATGCTAATGTTTGAAATGTATAATTTTTAACTTTCTGGTAGTGGTTCTAGGGGAGTTAGGATTACCTGTAAAGAATCAAATATCAAAAGTATTTTCATATTTGTAATCAGAAACCTTGAAATAGCACAACTGTTGAAGGCACCTATTGATATTGTGATGCTTGAGACACTGCCTTGCATCTAAGAGAAGATGCCGAGTCCAAAGGCTTCAAGAAAACCAATTTTATTCCCCTTAAAACAAGAAGAGTCAGGGTATTTATTCAAATAGCTACCACTTTAATACACACAGACAAAGCAAACAAGCAGTGGCGAACCAGAACAATGGCAGGTTTGGAATAGTCCCCGTATCAACCATTGGGCGACTGATGCCACAAGCCTGCGGTTGCCTCTGTAATGGACAGGCAATTCTTGACAGATGCATCAACTGCATTTCGGTGGGCAGCACATTTGGAGATGGTCTCAAAAATCTCACACCCCCACCGCAGCTTTGTTTACACTGGTGTGGACAAAGCAACAGTCTAAGCCAGGCTCAGCCAGATGCGAGAGAATGACAGCACTGACGTGCGCAGAAGCGGGATGGTGGCGAACATCAAAAGCAAATGGCTGCAAGCTAATAAACCACTGAGTGAGGCAGGCATTTGTATCCTTCTGTCTGTACAGTCACTGGAGCACAGCGTGGTCAGTCACAACCCCATAAGTAGTAGCAGTGTCTCCACCACCCACTTAATTGCCAAACATTCGTTCTCAATGTTTGAGTAATTACTATCCCTGGAGAGAAATGTCATACTCAGAAATGTGATGGGATGTTCCTCCCATTCAAAACACTGAGAGAGCACAAACCTCAAACCAAAAGCACTCTCCTCCGTCTGTAGAATGAATTCTTTAGAAAGGTCCAGATTCTGCATAACTGGGAATGAGGAGAAAGCGGCAAAGTCAGTATGGAGGGCAGATCTATGACCAAAATTCAGAATAAACCTCCTGTAATAACCAGTGAGTCAGAAGAAAGCACAAACCTGCTTCTGTGTTTCCCCCACCTTGTCCACTTGAGCTTTAAGCACACCATTCCCCATGGAATACCCCAAATAATGCATTTCTGACATACCCAATTTACGCTTCTTAGGGTTAGCCGTCAACTCAGCCCAAACTGTCAAGCACTGCCGGCAGGCGGTCAAGATGAGAGCTCCAATCATTACTGAAAATGACCACATCATCAAATGGGGTCGCAGGATCTGGTCCATCATACGTTGAAAAGTCAATGGCGCACCATGGACAACAAATGGGACTCTAGTGAGTTTGAACAACCTGTCCGGTGTGGTGAATGTGGTCTTCTAGCAAATGGAGTCCTCCAGGGGAACCTGCCAGTACCCCTTTGTGAGCTCCAGGGTTGAAATGTATAAGGCTTGCCCGAGTTTCTCCAATCAATAAGTTATGAATTCGCTGCATTGGGTACTGGTGGCGCAGTGGTAGCGCTGCTGCCTCTTAGTAAGGAGACCTGGGTTCACTTCCTGGGTCCTCCCTGCGTGGAGTTTTCATGTTCTCCCTGTGTCTGTGTTGGTTTCCTCTGGGTGCTCCGATTTCCTCCCACAGTCCAAAGACATGCAAGTTAGGTGCATTGGTGATCCTAAATTGTCCCTAGTGTGTGCTTGGTGTGGTTGTGTGTGTCCTGTGGTAGGTTGGTGCCCTGCCAGGGATTTGTTCCTGCCTTGCACCCTGTGTTGGCTGGGATTGGCTCCAGCAGACCCCCGTGACCCTGTGTTAGGATACAGCGGGTTGGATGATGACTGACTGCAGTGGGGACACATCAAACCTGGAAATCTTATTCAAACATCTAAAATCTACACAGAACTGGGCTTTACCATTTCCTTTTACTCTTGTGAATTACACCCACTTTGAGCATCTGATTCACCTCCTCATGTATCACATTCCTCATCGCTTCCGGAAGATGATACAGGCGCATTTGTATTTTTCAATTATGATCTTGTGTTCAGCAGTTTCAGTCAGGACAGGCATGGCTGAAAAGACATCAGAGTTCCTTCGGATCACTGACAGCAACTCAGCCTTCTGTGTCCATCAGATCATCACCAATAGTAACCTCTATCTGAAATATTGCGGCAAATGTGGCCAGAACCTCACGAGGTTCATGCTACTCCTTCAAAATGTTAACATGCAAGTTTTGCATGGGCTTTCGTTAGACAAAACTTCTGACCTTATAATTCATTGAATTCATATGTTCTTCCACTACCGCCAGACCCAGACACTTTTCCTGAAATTTATGTGGCTCAGATGGGATCAACACCAATACCCAATCACCCCTTTTGAATTTGAAAAGTTTGTCACTGACCAATTATGTTTTTGCACCTCCTGTTTGTGCTGCTGATGTTCCACTGCAATAGAGAACAATCTAGAAATCTGACCTTGGAATAAAACAACCCAATCAACAAATCTCTCCCCATGAGTTGCATTGGGAGCCCCCATCCATTCCTCCCAAAAAATGTCCAACACCCCTCGTGGTTGGTGGCCAAATAACAGTTCGAACAGACTCAAGCCGGTAGATGCCCGGGGAGGTCGGGCCATCATGAACCAATTAACTGTTTCAAAGTCTTGTTAAATCGTTTAGTTAGGCCATTTGCCTGTTGATAAACGGTGGTGTTCAATTGTTTAATTAGAAGGCTCTCACACGGCTGCTTCATGACACGGGAAGTAAAGGGAATGCACTGGTCAGTTAAAATCTCACGAGGAATGTCAATATGCATGAATATTTCTGATAGAGCCTTAGCAACAGCTTGCGTGTTGGCCTTCTGCGGATCGGCCACCTTGGGGTATCTTGTTGCATAATCAACCAACATGAGCATATGCTGATAATCATTCTTACTCTTGGGGAGTGGGCCAACATTATCAAAAGGGCCATCCAAAATAGGCATTGGTGAGAGGGGAGCCCTAGCGGGTCTATAAGTGGAAACAACTTGACAGTCAGGGCAAGACCTACAAAATTGCTTCATATCTCAGCCCATATTTAGCCTATAGAAGTGTTTCGAAATGCGATCCCTCATCTTCTCCATGTTCAGATGACCCCAAGACATGAGTGTGAGCAATTTTTAAAACTATCTCTCCATGCCCCCTTGGGACCACCAACTGTTCAATCACAATCACCTGATATAAGAAACCATAAGTGTGGTGTCTTGAAATTATTAAATCTAATGAAAAGATACAAGAGCAAATAAAATAGTTCCTAATAGTTTGGTAGATTTAGGATGTAGGTGGAGTTCTTGATTCTAGAATGTGGTTAGTTGACCAGTTGATCAGCTGACACAATGGAGAGGAAAACAAAAAACTTCTAAGATTGATTCAGTAGGAGAAAAATAACTTCAAAAAGCTTGACATCTAACATAATTAGACATCAAGACAACTAAAACAGAATTTCTTATGTAGGGGTTTTCATGTACCAGTGAGCCAGGAGGTGATTTCAAAGCATTCATAAGATAATTCTTATAAATACAATAACATAAAAATGGGGAAAGGACCTATGTAGATATGCTACATAATATTATAAAAATATATAACTCAAAGCAAAAAATAATCAGGAGATATGCAGCACACTGGCTTTCATTATTAACATTTTACCATTACTCAAAATACAACTCCTGTGAAAACTGACAATCTAACACCTTTTAGCCACAAACTGCAGGAAGTAACCCAACCTAACCTTTCCCTAACCCTCTGCATACATATGAACAAAGATATGTTTCACTGCTGCTGTACCAGCATTTGAGTGGATTGACATTGTTGAAAATACTGTACCATGCATTACTAAGTATAAACAATGCTTAGTGTTGCCTTTTCACTTCAGGTTCAGACCAGTAGATGCTCACATCCCAATTTAAAGTTTTGGACTGACACAATAGCATGCCTTTGAATTATGGGCGGTACCGGAAAGAAACCTGCACTGAAATGAAGAGTACACGTGAACACCATAGTGAACAGATTCCAACTAGGAACTTAACTTGCATCCTTGGTGCTACCTAATTTGTACTGTACAGTAATCAAAACATTATTTATCATGTAGTTCAATAAAAGATAATAATAATACCATCACTATGTGTAGTAATAATAATAATAATAAATAACCTCTTCTCTTTTAGTTATGTGTCATAAGGCAGGTCTTTCGATTGCCATTTCCTTCACAGTACCCTGTCTTCTGCTCTTCTTTTTATTTATTTGTATAATTTACCATCATTAAGGCAATATAAAATGTTTTCCCATGGCCTTGCTCTTCATTTCTTTCCATCTAGTTTACCCTCCAACACTATTTTCAACAATCCATCTCCTCCTAGTACATGTCCTATCCAGTTTTGTTGTCTTCTTTTCACTGTTTCTAGCATGCACCTTTCTTCACCAATTACTTCCAGCACTTTTAAATTAGATAAATTACCATTCAACTGATCTTTCCCATTCTTCTCCATAGCCACATTTCATACATAAAATATAATCTCATGAAGTGATAAGTAGTGCAATAACCAGTGCTTTTTATTGTGACAGCAGCAGGCATTCCCCCTTAGTCCTTGAAAATGATGACTGGAAGTGTTTTTTGACCTTTCCTGTTCTTTATTTGACAGATTTGAAAAACTGCAGGAGAAGATTGTAGCCATTGATAAAATTATTCTGCACCCCAAGTACAACTGGAAAGAGAATCTAGACAGGGATATTGCTCTTTTACATATGAGGAAGCCAACCAGCTTTACAAACTATATCTGGCCAGTTTGTCTGCCAACCAAGGACGTTGTTCAGAAGTAAGAGAGAATTCAACTCTTGGACAGATAACAGCATGTTTTTTAATTGAAGCAGCTATAAACAATCTTCGTTCTTCTTTACTAGCCTCATGTTCGCTGGATTCAAAGGCAGAGTAACTGGATGGGGCAATCTGTTTGAAACATGGACGTCCAATTCTCGCTCATTGCCAACTGTTCTGCAACAAATTAATCTGCCAATTGTTGACCAAGAAAAGTGCCGCACTTCTACCAAGATCAAAGTGACTGACAACATGTTCTGTGCAGGTGTGCCATGTGACCTGGTGGAGAGGTTTGCTAGTTATTACAAAAAAAAAAGTGCACGGTGAGGCACAGCTGTAGACACTCCTGTTACCAGGGCACTAGTTCTCACAAACAGCAGGTACTGAATTTAGTAAAGTGTAGCAAGTGCATGCACTTTGTAAGTTTAGGGAGAGAAACCATCTCAATATTATATTCCCATCTCAATATGGTAGAAATATTTTGTTTGAAAGCGCTTTCCTATGCCTAGTTGGCTTCCCTCTGCTTTTACAGGATACTCAGTACCCCACATCACTTCCAACTGTAATGGACCCAGTAGTGAGTACAACATGAATTTGCCAACATTGTCATAATTATTCACTTACTGAGATCACTCAAAGGACATGTGAGTGAGTAAAAAATAGGCAACCACAGAATAAAGTGAAGAAATCAAGAACACTCAATGCCTTCAGTGAAGATTACCACATACTTGCCTTTACAATGGCAAGCATAATGAAAGACCCTCTAGAGTCTTACAGCTCTAGAGTCCTATCCTAGGCACTCTCTACAAAAGAGTTTCCATATCATTCTAGTGTACTTCCTATACTGTTCTCTCACATCACAAAGAAGTGCAAATTAGGAATCTCCAAACTGGCCCAGCAAAACTATGCCCTGTAACATTTAGATATTCTATTCAACTTTACTTCCTGCCTTATGCTTGACATTGCTGTGCTGGGCTCTGGCTCTCCACGATCCCTTGTTGAAACAAGTATATTCAGAACATAAGGCAATGAAACTTTCCCCAAAAGTATTAATCTGTGCAAAGGTCTTTTCATCAAGGGGAAGAGTATTCTCAATATGTCTAAATCATACCGAGCCAAGGTGCAGTTGCATGGTTCATGAAGGTTAAATCCTTGATACTGATATACATTTTTTAAAATGTGAGTCAAGCATGCACCATGCTATAGCATTCAGCCAAACAGTGCTGTGTAGCAAAAGCACAGTCAGACATCAGACTGGCTCTAAACCTGATAAAAATGGATTAAAAATGCCATTAAAATATGTGCTGAATCTGAAATTAATGCTTTAAGTTACACCAGCTACTTTTTTTATGTTTCATGAACAGAAATGAGGAAGACATTTTTGTCGTTCCCTTTTCATACAAAGAAAGATATAGCATGTTTACTGTAGTGCCCTGATATAAGATAAATGTCCACTTTTTATCATTGACTGAGAAACCCGTTAAGAGTGCCACCAGATTTACACACTAAAAACAGTTGCTTCCCTTTTCCTCATAGCTGACCGTGTGCAGCTGCTTCTAGGTACAGTATGACTTGCAAGGAGTAGTGATGAGGCTTCCCACTGGGTTTGAATTATGTCTTTTCTTGACTTCTCAGGTTACTCCTCCTCTGATTCAAAACGGGGTGATGCCTGTGAGGGAGACAGCGGTGGACCATTTGTCATGAAGGTGAGTGGTTTCAAAAACATACTCTAAAAGTGCATTAGTATTCCCCATTGTCATGGCTGAAAGAAACAAAAATTGTTAATTAGAAGCTACCTGAAAACAATAAAATGGCTAATCACAAAGCAAATGCAGATCCCTAAGTTCACAAATAAGAATAATATATTGCTTCTGTTGTAGAATCCAGACGATGGGCTCTGGTATCAAGTTGGGATTGTCTCCTGGGGTGAAGGATGTGACCGTGATGACAAATTTGGCTTCTACACCCATCTTTTCCGCATGAGAAAGTGGATGATGAAAGTCATTGAAAACCAAGACTCCTCAGACCAATGAGAATATGCAAAGATATGTTTGACTGCTGGTTCACCAGGATTCAAGCTGATTGAAATTGTTGAAAACACCAACCATGACTAAATAAAGTGCATATTCTGTGTTGCCTTTCCCAATGACCTGTTCAGACCACTAGCTGCTCACTTCTCAAAATTGTTCCAGTTGCTATTTCCATTTCTTGATTTTCCTCGAGTTTCTGTGCATTTGAGGTTTACTAAGACAGGCATTGTTGCTACTTAGTGACTTTGACACATTTGAGACAGACAAACAATAAAGCTAACCAAAATTCAGTCATAAATGGAAAATAAGGCTTAGATGCATAAATACAGGTAACTGACTCCCGGCTGGCTCTCCTAGATAAATAGGGAATTCTTCTATTTGCCTTGTGTTTTAGGGGCTGTATCATGAGGACTCCACTGGGGTAACTCAGATGAAATGTTCTGTCTTGGCTGTCATGACAGAGTATCTATCATGGCTCAGCTCTATATGATACTTTCTAAAATATTTTGCAAGAGTGCTTGCTATGAAACAATAAGTGTACTAGAGAGAAGGAACATGTCAAGTTCACTCCCAATGCTACAGGGATGTGATTCAGGCCTAGTTCTGGGTGTCAAGAGTAACAATGTTCCTTTGTGTCTCAAAAATACTACCTACTAGAGGAATCTGAATTCAGGATTCAGTACCCACAACCACCCATAACCCAGAGACTGCATGCTGGTGTTATCCCCCTAAACTGTGTGTGCTAAGTAGAGCCTGCAGCTATCCAGAAGAAATTCTTTATTCTTCAGCTCAGGTTTCATTATCTACAGGTGTAATTCCAGTTTTCCAACTTGGCAAAGATTATACAAAGGTGGAACTAGATCCTGCATTAGTACTCTTTATGAAGAAGCAGAGTACTGCCACTTTTACTGCACAGACACATTGTACTCATGTCCTGTTTCAGACCTATAGGGAACAGACCACAGGGGAAAAGGTTACTTTTATACTGAGAAATGGGTATAACTTGCATTTGTAATGTGTAACGTCACTACTGATGCTTGCTAGGCTGGAGTCGCTTTTTCCTATATATTTAGTTTTAGGTTTGGTTTAAGTGAGACAAACTGCAACTAGAGTAAAACAAATATGATGCTGCAGCTGAAAAAACTAAGAAATATCATATATTGCTTGTTTATTGTTTTATGGACATGGAAAAGTGTGATAGCAATCAATAGTGCATTATTTTCAAATTAAACAGGAGTAATCAACTGTGAGAGGAATGCAGGCAACACAAAAACATCCTGTGTCACTCTTAAAACTGACAGCTGGCACCATTCATGTCTGGCATGACTCTGTACCTCTATGTAAAATGTTTGGTAGGAAGTACCTTAGATAGGGAAAGTAATTCAGTCACTGTGTATTCATAATGTAAGGTGTAACATGTTACATCGATTACTTTTTGAAGTGATGAGTAACCTAACACAATGCTTAATTTTACTGAAGTAAAAATAATTGCGTCACTTAAAAAAACAGATGTGTTAATACTAGCAGTGTGGTGTAGATGTTTAAGCTTTGGACTGAAAATTCTGAGGTTGTAGGTTCAAAACCCGCTAGTGACAATGAGCAAGTAACTTGACCTGCCTGTGCTCCAATTCGAAAACCAAAAGAAATGTAACCAATTGTATAAATGCTGTCACCTAGGATAAAGGCATCAGCCAAATATGTTACAATGTAAATACATTATTACTAATGCTTAGTCCCACTACGCCAAAAAAACTGTTATTTTGCAGAAGTAACTAATGGGGTAACATTGGGCACACGTGCACTCTACCGTCTAGTGACATCTAAAGGAAGCGGTTACACATGTACTCGGCGTGCAGTCAAGTCAAAACAACTAGAAAAATTCTAAGTATACTTCTAAACCTGCACAATCTGAGGGGTAAATTAATATTATCTGCCTATTTTAGGGTTACAGGGAGCCAGTAATAATCGCAGCACTACTTGTATAAGGCAAGAGGCAAACCTGGTGGACAGTACACTGGTCCTTTGTAGGGAACAATCATACAGCCAACACAGAAAGAGTTTGCCATCCACTAACAGAAACCTATAAATAAAGTATCTGTTTAGGTTTACTCCCATTATTTGCTTATAAGTATTTTAGAATAGTGTGATCAGTTGTCTCAATTGCCGGTGTTCATACCATGAAGGAGGGCTCATGTTGGGGATGCAAAAAGGGGATGAATTTTGTTTACTTCACAGCTGAGCTTGAAGTGGGGTCCTACCTGCATTTTTCTGTTTCAGTGCTGGAGTACCTGCTATATATGGCTGTATACTGGTGCATAAAAGTACCTCTAGCTCTGTCCCCCAAAGGTGCCCAAACCCCGCTCTTTGATATAATAAGCATGCTCAAAACTTTCAGGAGACCATGGCCACTCTTTGCTATAATATACTTCTAACAATGTGCTCTAAACTCTGTGAGGTACCCCACCCCTGTAGTTACGAAAGTGCATAACATTTATAATGACTAAGGAGGACTAAGCAGTTTACAAAACCAAATTGTACTGGCAATTATTTATTTCCATTTCAAGCACTGTTTCACTGCACAGTAAAGACTAAGGGCAGAGTGGCGACTCTGAGGCTAGAGATAAGCACTGGCAATCGGAAGGTTGCCGGTTCGAATCCCGTAAAAATGCCAAACAGGGACTCTGCTCTGTTGGGCCCTTGAGCAAGGCCCTTAACCTGCAATTGCTCAGCACTTTGAGTAGAGAGAAAAGCGCTATATAAATGCATAAAATTATTATTAAATGGGTTTATAAAACAGAAAACAACTATCACATTTGCCCATGTTTCTGGTCAGTTTCATTAAACTTCGTATATGGGCTTAACATTTAATAAAAAAATTCTGGCCAGAGAAATTTGCAGTTTTCATGCAAAAGAGGAAAACACAAAAGTATATCACACGTTACACTTTATAATAAGTTGTGACATATATAGTTAGTCTTTTTGTAATGAGTACTGGAATTAAGTTGCTTTAAGTAATAGTCCCCAATACTGCATATTCAGTAAGGCTAGATGGAAGCCCCAAGGAGTGCTTCCTACACACTAAATGGCCATTTGTAACATAAACTTTTTTTTGCCGTATCTTATTGCTTAGTCAATGGCAGCATGTCATTTGCAGGCAGTACTTTTTAAAGAAGGTGAGTGGACAGCGTTGGGTCGTGTGTATGGGTTTAATTCTGGGTTGGCACGGCTAAAGAACATTAAATTGAACTTCAGAGAGACAATGTTTGCCTGGCTATCTTTTTTTTTTTTTACTTCATGGACAGAATACAGATGCTGAATGGGGCATTATTGCTTAAAGAGGACAAATGAGTATCTTGTTCCCTAAATGGACAGTTGAGGCCTACCAGCTAAGCCATGATTGCTCCCTGAAAGAAAGTTCCGCTTGCTCGGACGTGAGTGATTTCACAATCTCGCCACTCACGATTGCTGGGAGTGGGACAAAACCTACCTTTTACATGAGGACTCACAAGAGTTCCAGCTAGGCATTGGTAAAATTACCACATGACTATTGAACAAGAAGACACGTTTATACATTAAACAAGTAATTTCCAAATGTTTCCCGGAAGTTGCGTTGCTCTCGAGTCAACGAAAAGATTGAGCGAAGGAGGAGAGAGTTTCTTTTCTGTAGAGTCCGCATCCGGTTGAGAACCGGATGTTTTCATCGCAGATTCCGCGACAGCAGGCTGACTGGAGGATTGGCGCACTAGGGGCGGTCGCGGACGGTGTGAAGGTGAGAGGTGTGTCTTAACAGGAAGTCAGGATTCGCCTGGGGAGACAACCAGGACCGAACCGAACCAAAACGAATCATCACTCGCCAAGCCACATGGAGAACAGGAGAGAGTCGGACTGAGCTGAGCGCGGCCCAACACCTCTAGGTTCCAGGCTTGTTCCGCCGAAGTAGAAGAGCCGATGTGCTCGTGGCTGGAGAAGAGAAAACTGCTGTAGTCGTCGATAAAAGCGATCACGAGACAGCAATCTAGTTTTTGGCGGTCCTTGCAGTGGAGAGAAGGCAAACTGGTGTGGCCACAGTGACAGCGAAGATTAGGAGGGGTCGGGCAACTTTGACACGGTGAGGAGAGTGGAGGGGCAAATGGCACGAGTAAACACGAATATTGAATAGTATCGATAAGTATAAAACATAAATCGATTATTTGTCACTTGGTTAATAAATAACCATTTCAGTTCATGAGGAGTTGCACTTTAATCGGTCTCATGAAGGTGTGAGAATCTGAATTCGCCTTGATTTAAACGCTTGCAGTTAAGGGTGTAGTGTGAAATGTTGACGTTTTCCCGTGTAGTCTTGACGGTAGTAAAGCAGTTTTTTTCCAGAACCTTTGCCTAATTTGTCGTGTAAATTAAAAATTTTCCTATGGGTTAATAAAATTTATCTAATCTAATTTAATCTAAAGTAACGTGAACATAAGCTTATTGTGCATTTAAAGCATGATTTTGTTTGAATAGTAAATTTTAGCAGTAAAACGTGAGGCATAAGTAAAGCATAATGTTAATATATGGACTAATTTCCCATCGATCTCCTTTTATACTTTTAAAAATATTAAAAAGATACCCTACTGTTTTTTTAATTCACTCGGTCAAATGCAGACACATTCAGAATCATTAACAAAAGAATCCCGTACAAGGACAGAACCAACCTTGGATAGAGTGCCATTCCATCATAGGGACCACTGACACCAGTCCAATTTACAAGCATGTCTTAGGGATGTTTGGAGAAAATCGGAGGGTCTTTGGGAGATCTATGCATGTGGGTATTTATTTAGTGCTGTTGTAGATAACAACATTGTTTAAATTGTCAAAATAAGACCTTCAGATTAGAAGGTAGGCGTTTTTATTGTTATATTTTTATACAGTATATTTTTTAGTGCAAAATGAAAGCTTAATGGACCTTTTTTTGTAATTAACAACGTAAACAGATCAATCTTTATCTTGTGTAGCACAGATAGCAAAATCACAGAGTGTTTAAAAAAACTTGTATGTTTACACTCAAAATATACCCACAGGGTTGCATAATACATACGGTAGTAGTAATGACCGTTATAAAACTAAATAAAAATAAATACTACAAAGTTGATTAAAGAGGGCAGAATTAATTTCTCATATCTAGGACCTGCTTCTGAAGTACAGTAAAAGAAGGATGAATCAGTTAAAACTGAAGTGCAAATATTATTTGGAAAAATTTTGTGGGTTTCTATTGTGTATTCACCTCCTTATGATGCACACCGATGTTTTGAGTGGTTGTGACAAACCACAAATGTTACATTTTTCTAATATTTTACCTGACATTCTGGAATTTCATAGATAACAATAGATACATATTTGAAATTAGAAGTTATATTGGCAGTAGTGTGTTTTACACAGGCCACAATATCAATATGCAGTGTCTGTAGTGTTTCATTAAGTAACAGATTAATTTTAACACTTTATACATCACACAAATTGATTGGCAAGTTTGAAAAACCACAGCTGAGGGTACTAGGAAAACAAGACCATATGTTAATTTTGCTGTTGACAGGGCAGAATTGTTGGGGTCATTATAAAATTTTAAACTAACTTTAATCTGAATATCAGGTACTGTATCATTTTAGGGAACCACAAACAACTTTATTTTATCAAGAAGACTGAATTTGATTTTATGAATAGTCATTTTGGAAAGGACCAATGCACACGGTTATTACTTCAATATACTCTAATCACTAGTGAACTGGTATAGCTGGTGCTAAAGAAAAGGTGAGCGGGTAAGATGGCATGGTCAATGCAAGACAAAAAGGTGAGATGATGTAACTTTTATTGGGTACACTGAATGTGGAGTGGAACATAATCTGTAGCCCTGTAATCTGTAAATCAAGCAAGGTTTTAATGTTGTTTTAACACAACATATATATATATATAATATAGTATATTTTTCCCTTAGTTGATTGTAATTTTTTGATTGTGCCCTGAGCGATCAGAGTTCATCGCACATATTTATTTGCTTATCTGCAAGAGTAAACCCTAGTTTTAGCACCACTTTAAAAAAGAGAACTGCAGAACTGAAGAGTGTACTGTGGAGTATGAATAACCTGAGTTGGATTAAGCAGGTTTGAAAACATTTTTATGTAGTCCATGTATATATCCAGTATTATATACTATTACCTGTTCATTTTGTAGTAGTAGGGTGTTGTACTGTGTTAGCCATTATGGATGTAGTGAGATGTCAAGCAAAATCTTGCCTGAAGAAGGGGCCTGAGTTGCCTTGAAAGCTTGCATATTGTAATCTTTTTAGTTAGCCAATAAAAGGTGTCATTTTGGTTGACTTCTCACTCTATTCATTTTGTAAACCCGTTTTTTCCTTATAGTTATTATAGTACAAGAAGAAGTGATTGTGCTATCATAATGAAAGAAAATTAAGTGTTATTGCATCTGTGAAAAGTTCTGTTACCGGTACATGGCAGAGGACAAGTTGGAGTGGTCATTAAAGCTTAATTTATAATATTTGGATTGAAGTAACTGAGTAGTAGGAGTTGCTGAAAGTCAGTGGTTGCCATAACTCTTAAATGAATTTTCAATCAGCTATCTATTCATATTCGCAGTGTTTTCTTATTGTGTTACACTTTCAATGCACTTTATATAGTTTAATGCTTTTAACTTTTGTAAACATTGGTAAAAATAATTTGTGTTTCATTTCCCCCATTTACAGGCAGTATTAGCAATATACTACATTCAAGTGGAAGGATAATACAAATATCCAGATGAAGCAATGCCAGTTTCATAATTAGAATAGACCAGAGTCTGAATTTTGTTATTGCTCAGAGACTAAAGCCAAGACACAATTCTGGAGTCAAAGCTACAAAGCAGTTTTGGAGTTTTGTCAAAAGTAGCAAAACATGGCTTTGGAATAATGAATAAACAGGCTTTAGATGATTCCTGTTTGTGCAGAGGTCTAGATCTAGTAAGCAGCAAAATCTGGAATTGTATTTCTTTACTGGAAGATCAATTTCGGGCCTTCTGAAGTGTGGAGTGGGGCTGGGAAAGAGAAGTGTAGATGAGAAGGCAGGCTAACTAAAATGTATTGTTTATTTACATTATATGTCAAAGTTTATTTTTATTTTTTAGTCTCACTTTTTCACTGTTGTACTTCTCTTCACATAAGCTGTACCAGAAAAAGCAATTAATCTTTGATACACACAAACAATTAAATCAACATGTAATAATCATATTATTTGCTCTGTAACATCTTTCAGGGAACCTGTAAATTGAGTAACATGTAAGATGTTACTATAGTATTTTAGCAGAAATTAAAGACTTGAATGTTATTGTATGAGCCTAACATTAGAGCTAGGTTCTGTCTCAAACTGTTTCAGTTTTATCATAATAGTGCAAGAAAGAACAGTCATTCAATAACAGAGTCGTCATATTAGGAGGGAACTAAGCTGGTTTAGTCATAATGCAAGTGACTCAAAATAGAAATAGTTGGACATTGCCATACTGTTGGTTTATTCATTTGACTTTGCTTCTATTGCTGTCAACTGACATTTGTTATATTGAGTGGTAGGCATTTTTCAGTAAGTAAATGTATGCTAAACCAGATTTAAATCAGAAGACTGACTTGGCCACTTTAAGACTTTCCACTCTTCGGTTGTGTTGACAGTTCTTAGATATATGCTGCATGATGAAGGATATAGCGCAGTGTTTCCCAAACTCAGTCCTGGGGACCCCTGTGGCTGCAGGGTTTTGTTCCAACCAGCTTCTTTTTTTAATTGAACTCCTGGGCTAATTAAGTGAACTGATATTTCCCAAGTTCTGTGTTTAGGGAATAATATAGAAATTAGAAAACGAAGTTTGCGGAAAAAAAATATTAAATGTACCAAGCAGTTATATAGGAATAATGTTTTTTGTTTTCTTTTTAACAGTGTTTTCATCTTGATTTTCATTCTACTTTTCTAGGTGTTCTAATTGTTTAATTAATCCATTATTTACTAATTAGTGGGTCTGATGCTAAAGCACTTGCAGCCTTTGATTATTCCATGTTGTTTTCCTGGGTGTCTGATCTGCTTATTTTAAATTGTCATTATTAAGATACAACGAATGGGGAAAAACTGCACAGAGAAAGGGCAAAATATAATGAAATCAACTAAAGAGAGTTAAGCATTTAAATCTATAGCAAAAGCACAAATATTTATAAATGTAAAAATCATGCTGCTGTGCTTTTCTCAATGTCGAATAAAAGAAAAAAAAATACCAGCTAATTAAATGAAATCAGTGTTATCAGGTGTTGTCACTGATTAAGAATCCGGTTGGAACAAAAACCTGCAGCCACCTGGGGTCCCCAGGACCGAGTTTGGGAAACACTGATATAGCGGGTTGGATAATGGATGGATGGATGAAGAACTAGCCAAACAATGGTATGCTTTGGATCAGTCTGTTTTTATTTCCTTCTCCATACATTGTCTCCCTTTCACTGTGGCAGAAGATTGCCCTCTGTCCATAAAATTTTGTTTCAGTAATATACAATGGAGATTGTTTATATTTTCATTAATTTAAGTTACTTTACAGCTTTACTGCTGTTGTTTTCTTTGAGTTCACTGTTGATGGTCTTCTTTCTTTATGTATGTATGTATGTATGTATGTATGTATGTATGTATATATATGTATGTGTTAAAAACTGTTACATTTGCTGTGTCCAGTTTCTGGTTGTGGTTGTATTTTAGTATTACTTCAGCATCTAAATCATGTACCTTTCCTTTATGGGCTGCATTTTTAACTTTCAATTTCCTTCACAGATCCTAATTCTAATTCTAGTCACCAAAGATATAAGCAAAGACACATCTTCCCCACCATGTTATGTATTCATAATTTATACAGCAGGGAACATCCATCCATCCATCCTCTTCCGGGGGCAGCAGCTTAAGCAGAGAGGCCCAGACTTCCCTCTCCCCGGCCACTTCTTCCAGCTCTTCCAGGAGAATCCCAAGGCGTTCCCAGGCCAGCCGGAGACATAGTCCCTCCAGCGTGTCCTGGGTCTTCCCGGGGCCTCCTCCCAGTTGGACGTGCCGAACACCTCACCAGGGAGGGGTCCAGGAGGCATCCTGATCAGATGCCCGAGCCACCTCATCTGACTCCTCTCGATGCGGAGGAGCAGCGGCTCTACTCTGAGCCCCTCCCGGATGACTGAGCTTCCCACCCTATCTTTAAGGGAAAGCCCAGACACCCTGCGGAGGAAACTCATTTCAGTCGCTTGTATTTGCGAACTCGTTCTTTCGGTCACTGCCCATAGCTCATGACCATAGGTGAGGGTAAGAATGTAGATTGACTGGTAAATTGAGAGCTTTGCCTTACGGCTCAGCTCTTTTTTCACCACGACAGGCCGATGCAGAGCCCGCATCACTGCGGATGCGCACCGATCCGCCTGTCGATCTCACGCTCCATTCTTCCCTCACTCGTGAACAAGACCCCGAGATACTTAAACTCCTCCACTTGGGGCAGGATCTCTCCCCCAACCCTGAGAGGGCACTCCCCCCTTTTCCGCTGAGGACCATGGTCTCGGATTTGGAGGTGCTGATTCTCATCCCAGCCGCTTCACACTCAGCTGTGAACCGATCCAGAGAGAGCTGAAGATCACGGCCTGATGAAGCAAACAGGACAACATCATCTGCAAAAGCAGTGACCCAATCCTGAGTCCACCAAACCGGACCCCTTCAACACCCTGGCTGCGCTAGAAATTCTGTCCATAAAAGTTATGAACAGAATCGGTGACAAAGGGCAGCCCTGGCGGAGTCCAACTCTCACTGGAAGCGGGCTTTACTTACTGCGGCAATGCGACCAAGCTCTGACACGGTTGTACAGGGACCAACAGCTCTTATCAGGGGTCCGGTACCCCATACTCCCGAGCACCCCACAGGATTCCCGAGGGACATGGTCAATGCCTTTTCCAAGTCCACAAAACACATGTAGACTGGTTGGGCAAACTCCCATGCACCCTCCAGGACTCTGCTAAGGGTGAAGAGCTGGTCCACTGTTCAGCGACCAGGGCGAAAACCACACTGTTCCTCCTGAATCCGAGGTTCGACTATCCGGCGGACCCTCCTCTCCAGAACCCCGAATAGACTTTTCCAGGGAGGCTGAGGAGTGTGATCCCTCTATAGTTGGAACACACCCTCCGGTCCCCCTTTTTAAAGAGGGGGACCACCACCCCGGTCTGCCAATCCAGAGGCACTGTCCCCGATGTCCATGCGATGTTGCAGAGACGTGTCAGCCAAGACAGTCCTACAACATCCAGAGCCTTAAGGAACTCCGGCGATCTCATCCACCCGGGGCCCTGCCACCAAGGAGTTTTTGACCACCTCGGTGACTTCAGTCCCAGAGATGGGAGAGCCCACCTCAGAGTCCCCAGGCTCTGCTTCCTCATGGAAGGCATGTTAGTGGGATTGAGGAGGTCTTCGAAGTACTCCCCCCACCGACCCACAACATCCTGAGTTGAGGTCAGCAGCGCACCATCCCCACCATATACGGTGTTGACACTGCACTGCTTCCCCTCCTGAGGCGCGGACGGTGGACCAGAATCTCCTCGAAGCCGTCCGAAAGTCGTTCTCCATGGCCTCTCAAACTCCTCCCATGCCCGAGTTTTGCCTCAGCAACAACCAAGCCGCATTCGCTTGGCCTGCGGTACCTATCAGCTGCCTCCAGAGACCCACAGGACAAAAAGTCCTATAGGACTCCTTCTTCAGCTTGACGGCATCCCTCACCGCCGGTGTCCACCAACAGGTTCGGGGATTGCCGCCACGACAGGCACCGACCACCTTGCGGCCACAGCTCCGGTCAGCCGCCTCAACAATAGAGGCATGGAACATGGCCCATTCGGACTCAATGTCCCCCACCTCCCTCGGGACATTCTGACAGGGGACTCTGCCAGCCGTTCCCAGCAGACCCTCACAACACGTTTGGGCCTACCAGGTCTGACCGGCATCTTCCCCCACCATCGAAGCCAACTCACCACCAGGTGGTGATCAGTTGACAGCTCCGCCCCTCTCTTCACCCGAGTGTCCAAGACATATGGCCGCAAGTCCGACGACACGACCACAAAGTCGATCATCGACCTGAGGCCTAGGGTGTCCTGGTGCCAAGTGCACATATGAACACCCTTATGCTTGAACATGGTGTTCGTTATGGACAATCCGTGACGAGCACAGAAGTCCAATAACAAAACACTGCTCGGGTTCAGATCGGGGCCATTCCTCCCAATCACACCCTTCCAGGTCTCACTGTCATTGCCCACGTGAGCATTGAAGTCTCCTGGCAAAATGAGAGAATCCCCAGAAGGTATGCCCTCTAGCACCCCCTCCAGAGACTCCAAAAAGGGTGGATACTCCAAACTGCTGTTCGGCACATACGCACAAACAACAGTCAGGACCGTTCCCCCCACCCGAAGACGGAGGGAGGCCACTCTCTCGTCAACCAGGGTAAACCCCAATGCACAGGCTCCAAGTCAGGGGGCAATAAGTATGCCCACACCTGCTCGGTGCCTCTCACCGGGGGCAACTCCAGAGTGGTAGAGAGTCCAGCCCCTCTCAAGGAGATTGGTTCCAGAGTCCAAGCTGTGCGTCGAGGTGAGTCCGACTATATCTAGCTGGAACCTCTCAACCTCGTGCACTAGCTCAGGCTCCTTCCCCTTCAGAGAGGTGACATTCCACGTCCCAAGAGCCAGTTTCTGTAGCCTAGGATCAGACCACCAAGGTCCCCGCCTTCGGCCACCACCCAACTCACACTGCACCCAACCTCCTTGGCCCCTCCCATAGGTGGTGAGCCCATGGGAAGGAGGACCCACGTTACCTCTTCGGGCTGTGCCCGGCCGAACCCATGGGTGCAGGCCCGGCCACCAGGCGCTCGCCATCGAGCAGGGAACACTTGACTAAAAATAAGCAACTGGCAACATGTTATCATAGTAACAGTGTAGGCATAGAACAAAAAAGAGATTGTTATTAATATCCATCCATCCATCCATTATCCAACCCGCTATATCCTAACTACAGGGTCACGGGGGTCTGCTGGAGCCAATACCAGCCAACACAAGGCACAAGGCAGGAAACAAAACCCGGACAGGGTGCCAGCCCACCACAGGTTATTATTATTATTATTATTAATATATTATAATATAATTAATTATTAATAATAATATAAAAAATAAATAGTAGAGTAAAACAAACAACATGGAACATTCTGTACATTTTACCTTTTTATTTTTGTGGAAATTAAAGCTAAAGTCAATAGTAAGTACTTAAGTTCAATGGCAAGAAAAAATTTGTGAGCCCTTAATAAGTATCTGTACTTGCATTCGTTTTAACCTCAAATGTGCTTCTATGTTCATTCAGAACCTAACAATAAAGGCGATGTGCTTAAACAAATATCAGTTCATCTGTTCATTTGATAACATGCTTGTCCAGTTCAGGGCTGCAAGTAGCCTGTTTCAGCAGCACTGGTAGCAGACAGAAACCAATTCTGGATGTTGTACTATCCTATTGCAGGGCATAATGCCATTCCCACACACTAACAACAATAATTTATAGACATCAAATAAAATACACATGGTCATTTGGAGAAGAGCAAAGCTCACCTTGACTGTGAACAGGATGGAATTCAAATTTGAGTCACTTGAATTGAGAAGAAGCACCCTTGATCACTGTCATCCTGCTGACAGTGAATCAAACAGTGGAGAAATGCATATACTGTACTTTTTTTCTTCTTCGTTAAATATATTGTTGCAGCATTTTCTTTTTTTTGGTGAAAAAGAATGCCAAGCTACACATTTAATTACAGGTCATTTACTGCATTCCACATTCCATGCCACAGGTAATTTATCACAGGTTAAGGGCAAGGACTGTATAGCACAAGTCATTCTGTTTTAGAGTTATTTGTGTGTTTTGGATTATTACATGGATCCACATTCTATTTGTCATCATCTCATAGACGGATACTAACAGATTAACCTATAGAGTTACGTGGTGTAATTCTAAATTAATTATTTCTTATGTGAAAATGAGCATTCTTCGCAGTGGGGCTTTAAAACCTCAGCATACTTTACATTTGGGATGAATTTATTTTGTTGTAACAAAGTATTTTGTTTTTGGTAGTGATATACCTATTGACCTGCTATTGATCAAAACTAGATAGTTTTTATTGTTAATGTGTGGTTGGCCAGTCGGTTTATAACTGTGAGATAATTTGTTTACCGATTTTATGCTAAAAAATAAGGTAATGCATGCCACTGAAGGGATTCACTTTTCTAAGGAAAATAAGATGTTATTCATTGCATATCATTATTGTAGCAAGAATTTAAAGAAATACAGTAACTAGTTTTTAAATTAAACTAGCTTTGCTTGCTGTTTGTCTTACTTTCATACATTATTTTTCAGTATAAATCATCATCCAGCTACGTTTTGTGCATTTACAATACCCAGTAAAATGGCAAAGCCATCACTACAGTGTCAGCTGTCAGTATATGCAGTTTGGAACAAAACGGGAGTAGTAAGACTGCTACAGCTACATAAAGCAAATGT
Source organism: Polypterus senegalus (assembly GCF_016835505.1). Classification (NCBI taxonomy): domain Eukaryota; kingdom Metazoa; phylum Chordata; class Cladistia; order Polypteriformes; family Polypteridae; genus Polypterus; species Polypterus senegalus. The sequence continues at coordinate 102,127,407 of NC_053154.1, forward strand.
CTCAAATTAAACTTTCACGTTTTGTATCTTTTGTCCTTTAAATAATGCTGTTATCAGATTTCAACTTTTTTCTCTGTCATAATTCATCTTCACTCACTTTAGCCCAGTTAATGAGCAAAATTTGAGAACCTAAAAGTAGAAAATGCCCAGGTTTGGTGTGATACTAGTACATGGTGGTCTTATTACGTGAATCGCATTTGTATGCTTGTCTGTACCCAAAGAGACCAGGTCAGATCAGAACAGGCTGATCTCATAACATTCAGTTTTTCTATGGTTTGTTGGACGTAACAGACAATGAGAGTGCATATTATATGCTTATAGGTTCATTGTTGTCACGTGCACAGCGTACAATTCTTAACTTTTGTCTTATGTCATCACTCTCTAGTGCCATGATTGGAAGTATAAATACCTTACCTGAAAACTATTTTAATGAAGTTTACAGCACTATGTACAGTTATGACTCGTATATACGATCACAAATGTGACTGTGCCAGGGTTTAAACCCAATTCTCTGGTTCTGTAATGCACCAGCATTATTTTCACCTATTTTTTTCAATCAACCACACAAATGTATTCAGTTTCTTGACCCATTCAACTCTGCCAAACCACAAATCCCACACCTGATCTTCACTCTCTGTTTTATATTTACAGCACAGTATCTGAAAATTCATTTTTTTAATATGACATAATTTTCTGTTTATAAAAAAAAAATCCTAAGAAAAAAATGTGCTACATAAGCATTGAATCACCGCTCTTTAAAATTTTCTGGAACCTCCTTTTGCAGTAAATATATACCAGCTTTGCATACTGTTTACATGTGAGTTTAGCCAATGTTTCCAGACAGATTTGCTACGTCATTTAGGTTAATCTGAACACTTTTAAAATATTCTAAGTCAGATTGAGATCAGGTCTTTGAATGGGCACCTGTCCATTACTTAAGCATTGGAGGGGGCATTTCCTATATTTGTGGCTAATTTGATTTGAAGTAGAACACAAATTTAGTAAAATATCGTCAGTTCCATACTAGAAAAACATTTGTATTTATAAACTTCATTCTTTTTCTCTATTATTTATAGTTGCATATGATTGACAAATGTTCCATTAATCCAGAAAACTGAAACATCAGTCATAGGTGATACATCAAATGTGGTGCCTTTTTTCAAAGCACTAGTAGAACATGTGGACCTTCAGTCCTCAAATAAAAAGCAACTGAAAAGGGGTGTAGTCCACCATTATAATGATAAGTTTGAGCATGAATTTTGAACATGTAGACACTGTGTCCTGGCAGAGTATCAACAGAGGTTGTAATGGATGACAAAGATAAGGAGTTGTTGATGTATGTGTATGTATTTAAATGACCCTTAAATAAGTGGGAATGGAAAAAGATGGTGCAGAGTGGAAGCACCAAATGAAAGAATTGTTTTATTGGAAAAAAAGAAAAGAGTATGGAAAACACAAAGATGAAGTGATGCAAGAATGTGATAAAACATTATACCAAAAACCTAAGGTACTGTGTGTTATAACGGAGTTGGCCCTGGATAATGGGACTAGAGGATTTCACCAATAGCAGTATTCATTAATGTTGTAAATGTGATTTAAATTTGATTGATTGAAAGTAAAATGCTGGCCAAAAACTTGGTATTAAAACCAGAAATTAGCACTGAGTTATTACACATTGATTTCGAGTAAATGTTTACCAACCAAAAAAAATGATTACTAATTACTTTAATTCACTTAAACGTCCCATCTTCTGTTGGTCTGTTTCTTTCACATTATGTAAAAGAAGATTTACATGAGCTGTAAAAAGAAATCTGAGTCCACTCTGCTCTCTCGTGGCTTAGATCTGACATGTAGTTTTCATATTTTTTATTTTTGTTATTTATTTCCTTATTTTGCTTACAGTGATGACTTTTTGAAAAATGGGAGGCTGTGCATTTCAGAATTCTTGGTGTGCACACTAAAATGAAGTGCAAGCTTGAGCAAGTGCATGATATTGTGGTGAATATCACTGTATAGATGATATTAAATATGACAGACATCATAATAGATAGTGATTGGCAACACTGCATAAGCCAGTTTTGTAATCGGGCATTTCCCCAAGAATAATGTAGATGGAAAAAAGGGGGTCCGTGGGCTGCTTTCTGTAAATGCATATTAGCTAAGCATAACCAACCCTGAGGAAAAAAAGATGTACTGTAAGATAAAAGCCATATTCCAGTTATTGAAAAAAATTTCACAAAGTTGTTGAGGAATGAAAAGATGTTGAAGCTGATATATTGATGGCACGTCACTTTTGCCAGTGCTTGTACTGAAATTGTGTAGGTGTTGATGAAATTATCCACCGCAGAGTATAATGGGTATTATAGTCTTCATGTTGGGATTGCCACAAGGTTGAAGAAGAGATGAATATATTTCGGCTGGGGAGGGTTATAAAGTATGTCCGTTGTTGGATCAGCTGCGTGAATTTGACTGGTTGAGAATCTGCATCGTTTATGGATTGTTTTTACAATGCAAAATTGTAAGTTTTTTTTCACTGGCTTAGTTTTGCTGGAGTGGCTGGTACATCAGTGTAGGCTAAAAATTGTCCGGGTCCAGGTGTTCCTCCATTATTACACTGTGTATGACTGGGAATAAGGGCTGTACTTTTGTAAGAAAATTAGGAGAGATGTCTGCATTTGTAGGCCATGAAAGTGATTAAGCATCTCATCTGAACAGCTACTGTATGTATATGAAAAGTTATTGCAGCTGTCTGGCATGTGTGTGTGATGATCAATTTTTTTTTTTTGGTCATATCAATAGAGTCCTACCCCGTGTAAAACATAAGGAGGTTTTTATACTGCATATGTATTCTAAATCATTTATTCTTTAAAGCTAATCTTTCACTTTGTTATCTGTGGCATTGTCTTGCCATCTTATTTTTCTGTCGCTCGTCATCAGTGATGCCTCCTTTTTGGTCGACGTAGAGGAACAGTCACAAATGCTGTTGTTTTTCTTGGTCAAACAGTGTATATGACTTTGTTTTAAAGCGGAGTGTAAAGTTGCAGAAGGAACTATCAATCTTTGTCCTGCCTGAATTTTGTGTCCCTCAGTTGACACGTGTGTTCTTGCCATGTGCCGTGATGGAGTGTATCAGTTTATTTAGCATTGAACATTATTTGTGGACATAGCACTGTGATTTCCCAGTCTAAGTCGCTGCATTTCAGTCCATGTCCGGAATGCCACATATACGCTGCTTGCCCGTGTTTTTGGTGGCTATGTGAAGGGACTCAATGCCAAAATTCAAGGCTGCCATAAGCTGAACATCCAAAATGATGAGTTGTATTGCAATAAGAAGCTTCAAAAGGTCAGGGATGCACCAACGTATGATCTATTATGCTTTGTTTATTAATTCATCTTATTCAGCAGAATATTATTTAGCAGCAGCATGTTAAAATGAGGTGATAAATTAACTGTGTGTAAAAATAGAAGCACCATAAAAGCAGAATATGGTGGTCATCTATATTCAATGAAATTGAAAAATCCATTCAGCTGTAAATTTAATATAAATGTCCAACAGGGACATTAATGCATTGTCAGTGACAGTTGATAAGGATTGTCATACTTGTAGTTGTGTACAAATGACAAACAAACTAATTAGTAACATGCAGCACATGCTAGACCACTTCTTTAGCCTCTGTTTAAATTCTGAGTTCAACGGATTCTATTTAACACAAGCATTGAGTTCATTCTACAGCTTTGGGGTCTGTGGCTAAAAGCTTGACATCCCGCTATTGTTTAATAATTCTTGGAAATTATAGTATTGTGTCATCTTGATATTATATCTTATGCTCCATTTTGCATGTATAGATAAATTCAACAAAGTAAGGCCTGTGTTATTTAAAGCTTTAAATGTAAGAAGAAGGTTTTGGAAATTGGTTTTAAACATAACCTAAAACCAATATAAAGATTTAAGATAAGAACTTACGTGCTTGCACTTTCTAGTTCAAGAAATCAGTTTTGCTATAACATTTGAAAAAAAAAATGAAAGCTATAAATAAGGCAGTTTGAACAGCCTTTAATAATGCAAAGGTCAGCACAGTGGTGCAATAGTAGTGCTGTCATGTAATTAGGAGACTAGTGTGTTCCCTTTGTGGAGTTTGCATATTCTCCCCGTATCCATATAGGTTTCCTCCCACGGTCCAAAGACATGCAGGTTTGCAGGTTTGGAGGATTGTTAATGCTAAATTGACCCCTGATCAATGTGTGTGTTCATCCTACAGTGGGCTGGTGATGTGTCAGGGGATTGCTCCTAACATTCACCTGAGGTTTGCTAGGATAGGCTTCAACCTCCCTGTGACTCTGCTTTGGTTAATAAGGTTTAGAAAATGGGTGGTTGTAATAAAGCATTGCAGTAATCAGTTATCCTACATATAAATAGTTCTACAGGGTTCCACCGAACTAAGATGGATATATCCTTTGCTTGTTGAATTGTAGCAATGCACCTAATTAATTTTTCATGGGTCACAATCCGGAACAGCATTAGGCCATTCCAGTAGATGTGCAGATTGTTAAAAACTTTACATACTTTGCATGATACATGTAGAGGTGTTGGAGAACTCAAGAGCGCAAGAGTTTATTTTTCAGTTCTTATTCCTTCAATTTAATGATTATGAAGCTGCTTCAGGCTTGATTACTGAAGTGCTACCAAAGTGGATTTAGTTGGACATATATATGCAAGGGCACTATACTGCCAAACTCAAAAGCTTTTAGTTGTGATTTATGTCAGCGTTGGGGCACAGAGTTAATACTTGTTTATTGAAACATGTTTACTGTTTCCTTGCCTAAATTATAAAGCTCTCTAAGTAGCTGTATTCCTTGCCTTTCTAACCACAAATGTGTTTGTTTTGTGATTATCGGTATTTTGATCTTACAAGAACAATACCAGGGGTGGGTGATGGATGTATCAAACAAGGGGACAACCTTTCTTTAGGGAAACTATACAGGGAGTTGGGGGGCTCAATTGTTTGAAAAGAAAAAAAAAACTTGAGATGCAGTACACTTGTCACACTGCTTTTTCCATTCCTGGAAATATTTCCTGTAGTCCTCCTTTGCTACTGTATTTGTAGCCTTCAGCCATTTTTTTTTTCGGGATTACTTCCACGGTATAAATTTGTCTTACTTTTAATTTTGGGATCAGAAAGAAGTCACTGGTCTGGTGAATTTGGGGCATGTAAAGCAAACAACCACTTTGTGGTTGGTCAAAATATCTATGACTGACAACGTGGTGTGTGGGTACATTGTCATTGTGCAGCACCGTGTGCAAGTGTGCGGTCATGGTGCAAAATGCAGTTTAACATGTGCCACTGCTCCATTTTTCCTTCTTTTGCTTTCCCGCAGACACCTCAGCAGTTCAGTGTAATGTCAGTAATTACCAGTGTATACCAGTATGTTCATGGGAGGAGGGACAAATTCTTCATTGGCAAGTCCATCAATGTCAAAAAACATGCCCATTATTGACTTGATATTTGATATTACCTGACATGCTTCTTTCAGCTTGAGGAAAAAAAAAATTAGAGAAGCCCCACACTATCAATCTATACTAATAAAAGGCAAAGCCCTCACTGACTGACTCACTGACTCATCACTAATTCTCCAACTTCCCATGTAGGTAGAAAGCTGACATTTGGCAGGCTTATTCCTTACAGCTTACTTACATAAGTTAAGCAGGTTTCATTTCGAAATTCTACACATAACGGTCGATAACGGTCGACAATATCCGCCATGTTGAACTTTCTTATTTATGGCCCCATCTTCACGAAATTTGGTAGGCAGCTGCCCTGCACTAACCAAAACTGATGTACTTACTTATTTCGATGGTATGACGCCACTGTCGGCCGCCATATTGAACTTTCCAACGTCACTAATTCTCCGACTTCCCGTGTAGGTAGAAGGCTGACCCCATCTTCACAAAATTTGGTAGGTGGCTTCCCTGCGCTAACCAAAACCGTTGTACATAATTATTTCGGTGGTATGATGCCACTGTCGGCCGCTATATTGAATTTTCAAAACGTCACTAATTCTCCAACTTCCAGTGTAGGTAGAAGGCTGAAATTTGGGAGGCCCATTCCTTACAGCTTACTTATAAAAGTTAAGCAGGTTTCTTTTCGAAATTCTACGCATAACGGTCAACAACATCCGCCATATTGAACTTTCTTATTCATGGCCCCATCTTCACTAAATTTGGTAGGCGGCTTCCCTGCGCTAACCGAAACCAATGTACATACTTATTTCGGTGGTATGACGCCACTGTCAGCCGCCATATTGAACTTTCCAACGTCACTAATTCTCCAACTTCTCGTGTAGGTAGAAGGCTGAAATTGGCAGGCTCATTCCTTACAGCTTACTTACAAAAGTTTAGCAAGTTTCATTTCGAAATTCTACGCGTAACGATCAACAACGTCCGCCATGTTGAACTTTCTTCTCGAAATTTGGTAGGCGGCTTCCCTGCACTCACCGAACCCAATGTACGTACTTATTTCGGTAGTATAATGCCACTGTCGGCCGCCATATTGAACTTTTAAACAGTCTTTGTTACTTATGGGCCGATTTTCAAGAAATTTGGTACACGGATTCCCAACGCTAACTGAATCCTACTTACGTACATATATACGTCCATAGCCTGCAGCTCGGTCACCGTGTGAGCGGCGTTGGTCCCCATCCCAACGCCTCCCACGTTGTTGGCTGCCTGCCTATATAAGGCCGTCTGTCGCTCCAGTCTCTACATTCCCTTCCTTGCTTCGCCACGGGATTCACGTCTCCCTGCTGATAACTACAGCCTTTTTATTTAATTCACGGCTTCTCCGCTGTTTTATTGTTTATTTATTGCGATTATAGTTATTGTGTAGGTATTTTAGACTTACTTTACATTGTTCAGGTACCCATTTCCTTTATCATTCCAACCATACCCCCATTAACATGTCTATCGAGGTGATCACCATCGATCAAAGAACTGTCACATACCGAGTGGTTTCCTTGCCCGGAGATGGCACCTACCTTTTCCATTCTCTTTGTTACATATTGCACGGCCATATCAGGCTCACTCTTGATATCCGCAGGAACATTGTGTCTTATGTATTGAATGACTGGGACAGGCTCAAGGTGTGGACTGATGACGGTACAGGAGATAATTATACTACACAGGAGCACTAGAAGAGTGAAATGCTTAAGCCCTTTAACTATGCATCTGCATGTGAGTTGATGGCTGCCGCTGAATTGTTCGGTTGTCGCTTTCAAGTGTACCAAAATGGCCGAATATTTTACACCTTTCCACAACCGCCAATGCCTCTTAAACATCTTAGATTCACAGGTGACGATTTCAGTGGTGGACACTTTGATGTTTATGAATGTTTAAACTCTCAAAAGCTGGATGTGATTTTATCGATGAAGCCGGTTGGGTGCTTACAACGCTTGACAGATGCCGAATGTCACTTCAACACAACAAATCCTGCAAATACTGTCGTAATTGAAACAAACCATTAAACTCAAACCGGTTATGACAGCAACAATCCAAGCTGTGAGATTTCAAATGAGATTACTTTTCACATGGCCAACTGTACGTTGCATGCTCAAGAGTAAGCTCAGCGCACAGCTTGGTCATATTACAACCGGAGGGCCGAAACTGACAACATGGTATACAAAGAGATCCTTAACAAATATTTATTGGCATATTTTCCCTCAGTTTAAAAAGGTTTAATTTTCCTCTTAATAAAAATTTTAATGCAGTACTTCGCGCTGCGAAGAAGTAGTGTGTTAAAGAAGCAATGAAAAAGAAAAGGAAACATTTTGAAAATAACGTAACATGATTGTCAATGTAATTGTTTTGTCACTGTTGTGAGTGATGAGTGTTGCTGTCATATATATATATATATATATATATATATATATATATATATATATATATAAATATATATATATATTTACACACACAAACAAACATATACATATACACATATATATATATACACACACACATATATACATACATATATATATCTACACAGCTGTTTCGTATCAGTGCAATACGCTGTTTGTTAAAACGGATGACACCCGCTCTTACGTGCAAGTCTGCGTGGATATTATGAACTATCGTATTTGTTCAAGTTCTATTTAAATTTTAAATAGAAGGAATTTTTATTTAGTCGACAGAAATATCTTTGGTAGGAATGGTAAAACAGACAGGAATATTATTCCTGAATAAATCAACTCAAACCTTAAACAACTTATAATATTTTGCTCTCCATAAAATATATCCTGTCTAAATTATACAAGTTAGAAATAAAGTAAACATTAAAAGAACAAACATTCAAATTTCTTTACTCTTATGTAATTTTATATATAAATAATAAACTTAGATTTTAAATATCCCAAAAGATTTTGCTCTCCATAAAAATATATCCTGTCAAAATTATACAAATTCAAATATGAACATGCTGCATAACAAAACCTAGAAATATAAATAAAATGTGTTCCTTTCAGCAATAACAAATCAAATCATTCAGTTGTCTTTGCTCATATGTCATTTTAGAGCTGGACGCCTGGCATCTTTTTTTGGCCACAGGTTCGTTTCTGTTTGGTGTGAGGTTCTGTGTTGTGGAGATTCTCAGGATGGATTGCAGGTGCTCATCAGTGAGGCGACTCCTGTGTGCTGTTTTGTTAGTCTTTATCACTGAGAAGAGCTTCTCACACAGATATGTGCTACCAAACATGCACAAGGTTCGAGCCGCATGTAGACGGACTTTTTGTTCTTCAAAGTCACCAAAGCGCCGTGCAAACTCAGTGCGCTCAGTTTATCAGCAAAGTGCGATTTGGGAACACCGTAGTGACGACTTGGTTTAACATTACTTGGCAACAGGGAAAGTGGGGCAAGTGGTTGTGTCTCCCATAAAAGCAGCTTCACTTGAAATCACTTTGTGATTGTGCCGGGTAAAACGTCCGCTGAAGTGTCAGATTCTTATTTAATTCTTCTGCTTTCTGTATCTTCTGCATTGCATTCAGGTCTTTCAGGTTACCCTGATGTTTTGTTCATAGTGCCGTCTTAGATTAAATTCTGTAATTACAGCCACATTAGCTCCACAAATGAGACACACGGGTTCAGTAAACATATACTCAGCCTCCCATCGGTTTTAAAGGCTCTATTTTCAGAATCAACTTTTCTCTTCAGCATCGTGTGAGCTAGCTTCGCAATAACTTGCAGCATCATAAGGTAGACTTGATTAACGCGGTAAGTGTTGGCAAGGCAGCTGAAGCGCTGCATTATGGGATCTGTAGTTTATTGTGTTACCAGCGCTTCATATACCGGGCTTTAATAACAATAATACAGTATATAAAATGATCTCGGGGCGGATATAATTACGCCGGGCGGATGTGGCCCTGCCCTTGAGTTTGACACATATGGACTAAATAGAACTTGAAAAGATATATTTTTCAAATGTGATCGCAATTCAGATAGAGTTGGCGCTACAGCCTGCATGCCTCAATAAGTCATCCTCCCTCGCCTTACTTTTTTACCGTTCATCTAATGAATACACTGAGTATGGCTTTACCAAAACAATCATTGATGGCGAATAAAGTATCCATTATTCGAGTATGTAGATCGGGATTATATATATATACATATATATATACCCGCGTATCAGCGAGAAGTAGTGTGTTAAAAAGCTAGAAAAGAAAAGGGAACATTTTAAAAATAACGTAACATGACTGTCAATATACAGTATTTGTTTTGTGAGTGTTACTGAGTGTTGCTGTCATCAAGGATTTGATTATCATTATTTCTTTCAATCAGGTTCGTATTTGTAGGATGTGTTGTGTTCAAGTTACATTCCGTGTTTGTCAATCGTTGTAAAGATGACAGGTTTCATTCATCGATTCGTTTCTTACTGCATCAATAAACAGCTCGTCTTCTTCTTTATCTGAGACCTGACACACTGCATGCACGGGTTTTTTTTACACTGTCTTCCTTTAGCGGGACATTGACTTTTTCCAACGTGTGCTTTGTTTCGCAGTAGTTGGATTTATGAATATGCTTGTATGTATGAGGCGCTTCATATTTTTGCTGCCTTTTCAATTGTGTAATTCGGTTTTGTTCAGCGCTTTTGGAACTGTTGCTTTTATCTGTGCACTCGTCAGTTCCGTGAGCCGCTCGGTGTACATGCATCGAAGGTTCCCAGCTGTGCTGGTGCCATCTCGTGCTATGTCCATGGCTGTATTTAATGTTACCTTAGTCCTGGCACTTAAAACTTTCTCTCGCAGTTTCGCTGAGTTTGTGTCAAACACCACCCTGACCATCTCATCTTCCTCTCCATAAGCACAGTCCTTCACCCGTGAATATTTACCCGTGGCAGTTTGCTATTGGATTGCCGCTGACGGACGGCCTTATATGGGCAGGCACTAAATTACAAGCGCCAGCGCAGCCTGTCTATGAACTTAATTTAAAGTGTAGGTTTACATGTGCTTTGTTTCAGTAGCAGAACTCATGAATATGGTTGTATATGTCACTTTCGCCGCTTCTTATTGTTTAGCTGCCTTCTCAATTATATAATGCATGTTTTCTTCAGCGCTTTTTGAGGTCTTCCTGGTTTTCTATGTACTGCGTGATTACGTGGGAGGCGTGATGATGTCACACGAAACTCCGCCCCACGGCGTTGAAGCTCATCTCCATTACAGTAAATGGAGAAAACTGCTTCCAGTTATGACCATTACGCGTAGAATTTCGATATAAAACCTGCCCAACTTTTGTAAGGAAGCTGTAAGGAATGAACCTGCCAAATTTCAGCCTTCCACCCACACGGGAAGTTGGAGAATTAGTGATGAGTGAGTGAGTGAGTGAGTGAGTGAGGGCTTTGCCTTTTATTAGTATAGATATATATATATATATATATATATATATATATATATATATATATATATATATATATATATATATGACAGCAACACTCATAACAGTGACAAAACAATTACATTGACAATCATGTTACGTTATTTTTAAAATGTTTCCTTTTCATTACTTCTTTAACACACTACTTCTCTGCTGCGAAGCGCGGGTATTTTGCTAGTATATATATAAATGTCAATGTATGTATGTTCCAGCATCACGTCCGAACGGCTGGAGAGATTTTCATGAAACTTGGTACACATGTTCCTCTTTGGTCGACTAAAAATATTGTAGTGTGAAATCAGCCCTAACCCATCCCCTTCTGGGTACGGTGGGGGGGGGGTGATCTTGCATTGTTGTATGCATGTTACCATCCAGTTGACACTCCGAATGACCACCAGAGGGCAAACTGGAGGTGACTGCCAGCATTCTTTATGTTTGAACACCACCGCACCCCTGTTGCTTTTGAAATTAAACAGAGTTGGCTGGTTCCGAGCATAAACTGGATGATAACATACATACAAGACCGCAAGACAAACACATTAGTGAGTCTTCATTGTTTGTTAATTTATTTTTATTTTTAAAGTTGTGTTTCTTTTTATTATATTTTTCTCAAATCAAAAAAAAAACACTTTATGTTCTGCCCAGGCAACACTGGGTATTTCAGCTAGTAGTAGAATAAATGTGAGAAATACTCAATCATATCAACACAATGTTTACAGTGGGATGATTGACAAGACTGTATGCATACTATACCTAGTGGCATAGTCAATAACTAGTCCATACTTCCATGCTTTTGACCAATTCCTGGAATTTTTTGGTCTCTCTTTGTATACAAAATGTACATTTGATGCATTTGAACTTGTTCATTGGTTTGCACTGTTTGCACATCCTACGTGCAGTTTATATTTTGTTTTGCTATTGTGTCAATGAAACCTGTGTATATATCTCCCAATTATGTATCTGTTTATCTTATCTATTCAATATAAACCTAATAATCTGTAAGTTCATTATATTTGGTCATTAAGTTGCTTTACTTTTTTATACTTTTTTCAAACTTCTGAATCACGTGTTCTAGCTGTGTGTAACTCTGCCAGGTTTCTGCTATGTAGTCTTCTGCTATATAATATAGCATGGCTAAGTTCTATACTGGGTGTTAGTTGCTTAATTTCATATAGTTAGTGTTCCTGCTCATTTGAATCATATCACTAATGGACTATAAATTTTGGTGAATTGTTGAAAACTGGTCCTGTTTGGCACTTTTAATTTTTGTTTATTTGCTAACTGGAAACTGCAAAGTATTGTTAGTATGAACCCAGAAAATGGTCTTTAAACCGGCAGAAAGAGAGTGATAAATATATAGAGCTGTCTGTGAATATGCAAGTGTTTGATTATTGTGTTGTGACGATTAAGGAGCAGAATATACCAGGATGACATTAATTAATGTTTAGAAGAACGTTCAAGAGAGGTACCAATTATTATTTTGTAGGGATAGGGATAATTAAAGAAAGGTGACAGTCATCATTGTGAGCATTAGAATTAAGAGGTCTGACTGTGATTATTGCATATTAGCAGATTCTGGAAAGCAGAATGATTGTTGCCTTAGCATAAATATGAGAAAGCTGTGAGTGATTATTCAGTTGGGTCAGATGCAGAAGTGCTAGCTATGACTGTTTTTCAGCAAATGCAAAAGTGGCTGTGATTATTTTGTATCTCACTTCAAGAGAAGTGGTTATTGGTATTATTCTCAACCAGATTCAAGACTTATTATTTCATAGGAGCTGATTTAATAAAGCTGACTGCATTATTCAGTGATGTGCAAAAATGAAGCAATGCTGTTTAATTTTTTTGAGATTTATTCAGGAGATTTTGTTGTGATTTTCTGTAATGATAGCTTTATCGCTTTCATATGAATATGCTCAGTAGGTTACATTTGTCTTTCACCATATGCTTTGACATTACTGTTTTCATTTCTATTTTTTGATTTCTACATGCTTTATATGTTTAATGTAAACTTTCATGGTCTTTAGTAATGTAATTTGATTGACTTCAGTTTGGGAAAAGCTAACGCTAAGAAAGCTATGGTTCCAGTGATAAAAAGAGCTTGTAAACTGGACTGGCAACCTTTTTTGCTGTACCCAGCCCATCTTAAGATTTCACATGTTGTTATGTTGGTCTCATGAATGCAGAGATGCCTTGGTGGTTTCAGGCTTCTTTTTTATTTTCTTATTTATCATCTTTTTGTTTCTCATCTTCACTTTGTGCATTGCTCATATCTTCCGCTTTCCTCTTGGAATGTGTGAGGACTTGAAGTTAATGACAAACATGTAAGTGTCCTTACGGCACTATAAGTTTGATGTTGCATTTATTCAGGAATCCAGTTTATTAGCCAAAACTCTACCCAGATTTGCTATCAAATATCAAATTAGCCATCAAACGCTAATTCGTAGCAGCCAGTGCATTTGGGTGGAGTGGTTACTTTTCTGTGATGTAACTTGCAGTGCAAAGTAATTGGCACAGGTGCTGACAGTGCCAGTAGATTTTGGTATTTTTGATGAAGATGGGTAGTAAGAAAACTGCCCTGTGTTGTATTTATTTACCAACACTGAATCAATCCTCATTCCTTTCTTATTTAACTACTGTAGCAACGTTTTAAATTGGATGGATGCAAATTGGATACAAACTCGTTTATGACTGCCCTCTTAGATGAAATGCAATGCCAGCTCCTGTTTCCCAGCATATTCCTCAATTGACTCACTCAAAGTGCAGATTTGTTTCTGATTTAAACCTGATTCCTTTTGGCTGTTAAATTCCTCTGCTAAAACATTTTCATTTTTCTCTTCCTGACATCTTTCTCACTTGAAATTTTCTAAATTGTTTGCTTACCTTATTGCCAATACACCTCTTGTAACATCCAACCTCTTTAACCATAAATACATGCTGATGCAACTGGATTTACAATTGTTATTTTCTCATGCCACCATTTTGAGGGTTGTGCTAATCTTTGATCCTTATTAAAGAATTTTGTGATAATCATGTTTCTAAGCTTGAAGATGTCATTAATAGTAACTCTGGCCCTTTTGGGGTCCCTGCATATGTGTGGTCGACAGTAAAAGATTTTTTTTCACAAATGCACAATTGTACATGTTTGTAATCTGGCTTGTGCATGCTTGGAAAAAAATTCTTGAACCCGAGTATCACCTTTCATCTTTAAAGGAGGCTTGACGTCTTGTGGTGAGTGTGGAGCATGAGCTGTTGAACACATGCATACCTTCTAAATCAAACGCCTCAGAAAACAGAAATTCTAATCAGTTGTACAAGTACTCAATGTGACATTTAATCCTAGCAAACTACTGACATTACCATTAAAGAAAAGTAAAAAAATTGTGACTATTTTATCCAAATCCTTGTTACAAACCCTCTGGATGCCAATAACTGATTTATTTGAGTTATATTCCAAATTATTCTCTGAAAATTCAAAGTTTTTCCATCATCTTTAGATAATGTGTACTTCCGTAGACTTTTAATAGATGATGTCATTTACATCATCAACAGAAACTAAGGAGGCTCCAGGTTGAGTTGTTGAAAATGACTTAAGGCCTGATGGTTTCTCTCCTGACATCCTGTCTGCCTTTTACAGTAGGTTTATCCTTCAGTCTCTGTTTATTGGTTTGATAAGTCTAACTCTCTGCCATCCGATCTCTCTGTTAATTTTACTTTTTCCCTTATTAATTCCTTATCCAGGACTACTCTACTACTCTTACCCACACTTTTATCCATCAGAGGTTATTTTAACATTGTTTCAAAGCTATTCCTAGCCTCTCGCTAGAAATGTCCTGATTCTTTCTCTCTGTAAAATTCCTGAAATCTCCTTTCTTTAACCTACTCGTATAACATTTTAATAGGTACCGATAAACTGGCTCCAATATCGAGAAGAGGCAGTTTGCAGTGCGTTTGGTTGGGGGACAGTTGACCAGTAGTGCACATCATGTTTGCAGTTCATTTCTATTTTGTCCCTTTTTCCATGTCTCTTGGGCTTTCTGTGTGTTTTTATTTTCCTCTATATAGTCATCACTTTCAGTTACTTTAGGGACTCTCTTATAGGTCAATTTTGATACAATTGCTGGAGTGTGTGTATTAACAGTTATCTTATTTGTTAATATTTGACCTAATTAAGTTTTCATGACTATTGTTACCTCACTGAATTTCAGTAGAAAAGAATCAGAATTCAGAATCTTCTCCTGTGTACATTGGCAAATTGTGCTCTTCAACATCCTTTATTCTACTTGAACTTATGTTGTAGATACTGTATACAGTGGGTACGGAAAGTATTCAGACCCCCTTCAGTTTTTCACACTTTGTTATATTGCAGCCATTTGCTAAAATCATTTTAATTATTTTTTTCCCTCATTAATGTACACACAGCACCCCATATTGACAGACAAAAAAAGAATTTTTGAAATTGTTGCAGATTTATTAAAAAAAGTTTTATCTTGGAGTTTGCTAAAAGACACCTGAAGGACTCTGAGATGGTAAGAAATAAGATTCTCTGGTCTGATGAGACCAAGATAGAAGGCCATAGATTTTGGACTTAATTCTAAGCGGTATGTGTGGAGACAACCAGGCACTGCTCATCACTTGTCCGATACAGTCCCCACAGTGAAGCATGGTGGTGGCAGCATCATGCTGTGGAGGTGTTTTTCAGCTGCAGGGACAGGACGACTGGTTGCAATCGAGGGAAAGATGAATGCAGCCAAGTACAGGGATATTCTTTTTTTTGTCTGTCAATATGGGGTGCTGTGTGTACATTAATGAGGGAAAAATTAATTTAAATGATTTTAGCAAATGGCTGCAATATAACAGAGTGAAAATTTGAAGGGGGTCTGAATACTTTCCGTACCCACTGTATCTATAAAGTATTTATCTGGTGAAAAAGTAAATATATTGTAAACTAAAAAAGGGTGTATACATAGATTATCTTATTGTATCTACCATTTGAAATTATTCCATTTTTATTGCATTTATGTATTTGTTTAACTGTTTGTATTGACTATTTTATTTATTTGTACTATTTGTAATTCTTTCGTTTACTGTGGTTTTGCATGAAAATGGCCTCTATAAATAAATGTTATTGTTATTTGGACAATTTCTCATGCTGTTTCCTCTTTGTCATTCATTTCTTTTTGTATTTGCTACTGTCAGATCCCACGTCTTTGAAGCACCTTTAGTAGACACACCGTGGCCATGTCCTCTGAACTGCTGGTGGATCTGCAAGATGACCTAGCATCAGATGATGCTGCCAGGGCTTTAGATCAACTTAAGCTGTCTCCATTGGAAGACAAGACATGGCCAGCTGAGGAGGTTAAAGAAGTGGGAAAATCAGGTATGTTACTTTCCTTTTCACTCGGTTTTAACAGTGACTGAATCCAGAGATGTGTTCTGTCAACTTGGAATCACCAGGGATAAACATGAAAGTAAAATTTGGGGAGGGCCAATGTTAGTCCTTATACTTCACACACTCTATAAGTTCCACATAAGTCATATTATGGTAAATGGGAATCATACAATAAAATAAAACCCAATGAGCCAGTTTGGACTTTTAAAGGGATATAGACCAGTAGAAAGTGCTGCTGAAATTGCGGGGTTCTGATAGATTTATTTATTTATTTATTTATTGATTGGACAGTGTAACCTAGTGAAACTTTACATGTGGGGAATGAAATTGTTGGATCATACTGCTCATTTTAGCAATATAGAAGATCAAATGATTTACCTTGGTAAAAGCCTTTTAACCTCCTTAGTGTTAAACCAGAGTGTCACTCAGGCTGTGAAAAACAGTGATAAAAGCAACTATATAGGTGCGTCTCACATAAGACCCGAGGATTACTTGGGCTGTAAGTACCAACAGTGTTAGTGCCGAGCATTACTCATGCAACAGTATAGGCCTGTCTTGCTTAAGCATCAAACTTGAGCGTTACCCCGAGCAGCAGTGTAGATGCCTCTTCTCCTGGCCTCATATTGACTTCTCATAAGAAATGTTTTTCAGCAACCCAGGTATTGCACACTCTTGACAGTTACAACAAGCAGTGATGTTAAGGAGCCTCTCATCAGCAGTATGACGAAGTGAATCTGTCTTCATGCATTGTAAATGAAACGGTCAGTGAAACCAAAACTGATTCTGGTGAATCTGAAAGTGACACGTCATTAACACATGTGCAGTGTGCTGTTCATATTATTATTATCATTATTATTATTATTATTATTTGTAGCATTATTGTACGCTCTACACTTCGGTCTTTTTACTTTCAGTGTTTTGCACGTTTTACAGTAGAAAGATTAGATTTAATAAAAATGTAATTTTTCAAACAAAAAATGCAATGGTTTTTACGTGTTTTTTGAGTAATCCTGTTTATTATCTTGTTGTGTGAAGCAAGTTTAGTCCAGGTTACTCCTGGCCATTAGTAAAATAATTTTATCCATTAAATGCAAATGCTTTAATTACTTTTTAAACAGGAAGAAATAAGAACAAATATTCAGGCATCATAAGCATACACCTAGATTTTTTTTAGAATTGTTATTAAAGAGAATTGTGAAGCAAGCATCATTAATTTAAGTCCTTATCTCATAAGAAAAATTAGCCTTTTTTATGGATTCAGACACACTGGTAAGAATAAGAATGAATTTTTTGATGGTCCGAGAAAGACCTGCTTTATTTACTTATTCAAAATTGATGGGAAGTATTAACAGTAAAACAAATATCCTCTGACACACGTGCATGACACAGTCTTCCCCATTTAGCTCAAGCCCAGCAGGGCAAGCAGACCTGGCTGTGAGGTGGTGGGACTGGGAGAGGGCATTGGCATTGGCATGGAGGGCACTGTGTCTGTGCAACACCAGGAGTTTATAAGGATTGAGGCTCAGGAACCATTTGGTGATCCAAGGATTCGAACCCCAGTGGGAACAGAGTCACTTTCTTGGCGTATCGACCGTCACAAGGGTGAACTCCAGGCCTAGCAGATATTATGCCCCATTTGATGGCGAGGGCCTCCCACGTAATTGCCGTGTACCTTGTCTCCAAGTCTAGCAGTTTCCAGCTGAGGTACATGATCAAGTGTTGTTCTCCATTTACAACTTGGCTCAACACAGTGCCAAGGCGTCAGTCTGGAAGCGAAAGATTAGAGGAAAGTCTGGAGATAACAATAGCAGAGCAGACATTAGAGCTGTTTTGAGGTCACATAACATGGCTTCCGCCGATGGGGCCCACATCACCGAGTTGGGTTCCTTCTTCCTTGTCAGTCTGGTAAGGGTTGTGGCTTGCTTGGAGAAGCAGTGTGCGAACCTGTGGTAGTAGCCCATTAATCCTTGGAAAGCCTATACCTGCCTTTTAGTTTGTGGCTGGGGCTGTGGTATAGCGGGTCCGTGGCTCAGAGTAAAAGGCCAGTTTTGAAATAAATTATCGCCATACTCGCGGCTTAAAGAAGGGGCATGGTAGTGTGGCTGGAGCAGTTCTCGTATTCAGTGTGGTGCGGGCGTTTCCTCGCTGAAATGCACAGGTGAGAAATCATCCATATCCATAATTGATGCCAGGAGCTGCTAATCACCACACCTGTGCCATGTCCCCATTATAAATAGGAGAAGTGTGAATGAGGAGAAGAAGAAAAAAAGATTGATAAAAGAGAATGAAGGTTAGTGGGAAGAAGAGGAAGGCTGGAGAAGTGAAAGAGCTGGGATGAGCAAGCGCGCGTAAGAAGGACAGGCCACTGGTAGGAGTGAGCCCTAAGGGGGTGTTTGGCTGGCACCCGGGGTAAGACAGATTGGATCACTCCCGCTGAATTTTGCAGAGGAGCAAGAGTGACCAAGATTGATGACTGCTTGCCGCGGGAGTCTGAGATTTGGGATCAGAACCACAGCATGAGCCCCTTGGCTGTTGGAACCCAAATCTCAGTCCGGGAAAGTTGCCGTATGGAGCCAGAGGATGGAAGGCAACCAGACGTGGAGAAGGTCAACTGTAGGTAGAGTGACTCCCCTGGTGCATGGCCCAGATGGTAGAAGCAGGGGAGCCGCCAGGTGAAGAAGGCACCAGGTTTTGTTTCCAGCCATTGTTTTAACCTCGTTTTAAAGGGTTTATTTATTGAATTTTAACCTCCACATTTTAGTAGTTTTTAATGGATTATTCATTTATGGACAAGTTGTTTGCACTGCACTATTTATTTGGACACTGGTTTTGTTCTTTTAATAAAAGCACTGTTTTGCACTTTTGCACCTTTCCTCTTGCTTTGTTTTGGTGTCCTCATTGTTCAGCTCATCCGGTTACATTACCAGCAATGTCGGGTAAAAGGGCTCCCAAAAGGGAATTAGGATCATGGAGCAATCCTGCATTGTCACAGGGGCCATGCATGAATGGCAGCAACTTTGGATCACTGTGGCTTTATTCATCCTCCACCCACTACATAGCCCAGATATAAAGCCTCGATCAATCCAAAATAACATTTTTTGGGGTCGATCCTAAGGCCAGCATTGCAGGTCATGTGGAGGACATTCTTGACGTGTACTAGGTGTTCCTCCCAGGTGCTAGAAATAGATGATAATGATGTCATTAAGGTAGGCATTATTGGCCACAAGCAGTCTGGTCCACCAGATGCTGTAAGTTTGCAGGGGTCCCATGTAGCCCAAATGGTAGGACACAGTACAGCGAATGACCACTAGGTGTGCTAAACGTGGTCTTTTTTCTTAGCTGTGTCCGTCAAAAGAATCTGCCATTACTATTTTGTCATGTCGAGGTTGAACTGATACTGAGCATTTCCCAGCAGCTCTAGGAAGTTGTCCACCTTCAGCATGGCATAGACATCAAACCGTTAGACCTCATTGAGCCAACAAATGTTGTTGCAGAAGCGCCATCTCCCACTGGGACTAATACGATTGGGCTGGACCCCGGATTGTGACTGGCCTCTATCAGCCCTAGCTCCAGCATTCAACTCATTTCCAGCTCTACCTCTGCCTTGTTTGCCTCTGGGAGAAAATTATGACTGCTTGCAGATGACCACTCCTGTATCAGTGACGATGTTGTGGACGACTCCCTTAACTGCCATGATGATGATTCTGATTTCTTTCTTTTGACGGGGGGTGGGGGTAGGCTGTGCCCATATTTTAACTGTTTGGCGACAGTAAAGACTGACAACGCGGGAGTAGCCACAGTGTCAGTAGAGTAGCAGTTAACCTAGGGCGTCAGAAGGTTAACATCGTAGATGTATTCTCTTGGATGCTGATTGAGTTGGTAGACCACATAGTCCACCAGTACCTTTTGCTCCAAGACTTCTTATGGCTCCTGCCAATGGGCCAGGAGCTTCCACTATGATGTGGGGAATAATACTATGACCCTGTCGCCCAGACAGAATTCTTAAAGATGGGAGTCATGATTGTACAACTGGACCTGCAAGCGTTGGGCATCCTCACATCCACAGGGCGAAGTCACACAGAACAGTTGCATAACTCAGAGACATACTTAGTAATGCTGTGGGAGGGGGTTGCAGTCTCCTTCTCCCAGCCCTCCTGGACCAAGTCAAGCAGTCCCTGCGCCTGTCTGCCATACAGCAGCTCAAAAGGGGAAAATCCAATTAAGTCAATTCTGCATCTCACAGGCTTTGTGCTCTGATCGGGGCAGAAGCAGCATTGTTCCTATGGGAGTTCTGTCTTTCTGGCGATGTAGTGGTGCTCTATGATTTCCACGAGCACCTCCATATTGGCCCAGAGTTGTCTCTGTACAGGGCGGAACAGGTATTCTGGGAGGGTGTGGACCAAGAAGTGGTCAGCTACCATTTCCATGATCCACTCAGCCGTGTTCTGTTCTGGATGTAGCCAGCAAGCAAGGTCTACACCCTCATGGGATATTCAGGGTCAAATTTTGAGTCCCGGCAACACTAGGCCTGGTAAGTGGAGGTAAGCCCATACCAGGCCAGGATCTCTTTCTTTAGGATTGTTCTTGTAGGTCATAGTAGGCCCACTGCGTTTCCCCATTTAGGAATGGGGCCAGAAGATGTTCTCACTCTTGCAGTGGCAAGCGTTGCTGGGTGACTATATGCTCTAAAATGTGGAGGCACAAGTAGATGTGACAGCCCTCGCTCCCTGTTGCCTTGGTATACTTCAGCAGCCTCTCGCTGCTCTTTGCTGTCCAGCAGTTCGGCATGCTGGTGCTGTAGTTGTGTCACTTGCACCATGAGCTGCTGGACCAGTTCCGCCAGGTTGGCTGGGTCTGCCATTGTACCGGCCTGAATTCTGCTGACTATGCCACTTGTTGCTGGGTGTAGTAATGACAGCTCAAAACTTACAGCACAAAAGTTTGAGGTGCCAACCGGGTCATCCCTTTTATCGGTCTCAAGACACAAAACAAAAAACTGAAAACAACACTTTAACGTGCCATTTCTAACAAAATCTCTTCCTTTCTTGTATTGAATGAATTGCTCGATACCAACCAGTCCAGCTGAGATGGCTGTTCTGATTGTGGTCGACCGGCTATGTCATGGTAGAGCTAACAACATGTCATTAGTCCTGATTCTGCTATTCTCTATGTGGCATCAAGTCTCAATCCAGACTCTTTTCGTGTGTTTTTTCGAGTTGGTGGAACGGGCTGCCCACTTCATCTATACTGCTGATTCCCTCAATATATTCAAGGAGCAATTGAAGACCCATCTGTTTTCTGAATATCTGTCTAATTAAAAAACAAAACTTTGCACTGTGATACCTTATATTCTTGACTATTTAAGTGTACTCACTTTATCGATTGTAAATGTATGAGTTATCTTTTCATGTGTCGCAATCAACTTTTGTTACCTGTCCTATTAAACTTGCTGAAAAAACAGGCCCTACCCTAATGTTACTTGATTGTTTACCTCTTTTGTAAGTCACTTTGGATAAAAGCGTCTGGTAAGCAAATAAATGTAAAACATAGTGCTCATTAGCGAATGACCCTCAACAAGAGGATTGACAATTGTATAAATTTAGCAGAGCTCCATCTCAAGGGTTACAAAATATGAAACCTTCATCCAGGATGCTCAGGATCTTATAGTGGAGGACTAAATGCCTTCACCAGGCATCTTCTCAACATTGTGAGGCAAGAAGGAGAAGTAAGTGTTAGGGGCAGAGCCTCCTCTCACCTCAGTGGGAGAGTACGGAATACGGAAAGTATTCAGACCCCCTTCGATTTTTCACTCTTTGTTATATTGCAGCCATTTGCTAAAATCATTTAAATTAATTTTTTCTCTCATTAATGTACACACAGCACCCCATATTGACAGACAAAAAAAAAGGATTTTTGAAATTGTTGCAGATTTATTAAAAAAGAAAAACTGAAATATCACATGGTCCTAAGTATTCAGACCCTTTGCTCAGTATTTAATAGAAGCACCCTTTTGAGCTAATACAGCCATGAGTCTTCTTGGGAAAGATGCAACAAGTTTTTCACACCTGGATTTGGGGATCCTCTGCCATTCCTCCTTGCAGATCCTCTCCAGTTCTGTCAGGTTGGATGATAAACGTTGGTGGACAGCCATTTTTAGGTCTCTTCAGAGATGCTCAATTGGGTTTAAGTCAGGGCTCTGGCTGGGCCATTCAAGAACAGTCACAGAGTTGTTGTGAAGCCACTCTTTCGTTATTTTAGCTGTGTGCTTAGGGTCATTGTCTTGTTGGAAGGTAAACCTTCGGCCCAGTCTGAGGTCCTTAGCACTCTGGAGAAGTTTTTTGTCCAGGATATCCCTGTACTTGGCTGCATTCATCTTTCCCTCGATTGCAACCAGTCATCCTGTCCCTGCAGCTGAAAAACACCTCCACAGCATGATGCTGCCACCGCCATGCTTCACTGTGGGGACTGTATTGGACAAGTGATGAGCAGTGCCTGGTTGTCTCCACACATACCGCTTAGAATTAAGGCCAAAAAATTCTATCTTGGTCTCATCAGACCAGAGAATCTTATTTCTCACCATCTCAGAGTCTTTCAGGTGTCTTTTAGCAAACTCCATGCTCCGGGCTGTCACGTGTCTTGCACTGAGGAGAGGCTTCCAACAGGCCACTCTGCCATAAAGCCCTGACTGGTGGAGGGCTGCAGCGATGGTTGACTTTCTACAACTTTCTCCCATCTCCTGACTGCATCTCTGGAGCTCAGCCAAAGTGATCTTTGGGTTCTTCTTTACCTCTCTCATCAAGGCTCTTCTCCCCCGGTAGCTCAGCTTGGCCGGACGGCCAGCTCTAGGAAGGGTTCTGGTCGTCCCAAACGTCTTCCATTTAAGGATTATGGAGGCCACTGTGCTCTTGGGAACCTTAAGTGCAGCAGAAATTTTTTTGTATCCTTGGCCAGATCTGTGCCTTGCCACAATTCTGTCTCTGAGCTCTTCAGGCAGTTCCTTTGACCTCATGATTCTCATTTGCTCTGACATGCATTGTGAGCTGTAAGGTCTTATATAGGCAGGTGTGTGGCTTTCCTAATCAAGTCAAATCAATATACTCAAACACAGCTGGACTCAAATGAAGGTGATCTCAAGGATGATCAGAAGAAATGGAAAGCACCTGAGTTAAATATATGAGTGTCACAGCAAAGGGTCTGAATACTTAGGACCATGTGATATTTCAGTTGTTCTTTTTTAATAAATCTGCAACAATTTCAAAAATTCTTTTTTTTTGTCTGTCAATATGGGGTGCTGTGTGTACATTAATGAGGGGAAAAATTAATTTAAATGATTTTAGCAAATGGTTGCAATATAACAAAGAGTGAAAAATTGAAGGGGGTCTGAATACTTTCCGTACCCTGTACCTCGACTGAGTCTGCAAGTAGGTCCTCCAGTGCTCATGCATGACACGGCCCCCACCCTTAGCTCGAGCCCAGCAGGGCGAGCAGATGTGGCCATGAAGTGATGGGCCTGGGAGAGGGCATTGGCATTGGCGCATGGAAGGTGCCATGCCTGTGCAGCACCTAGAAGTTATAAGGCACTTCTCACTTTTTAAAGCTATTTAGACATCAGGGCTGGCCACTATTCCATTGTACTGTCAGGACTGTACTTTCTATGATTTTGAAAAAAATTTCAGGCTTACAGATTTGTGTTTTTCTGATGTCAGATGTATTCATGATACTAAAATTATTTCTGACAATGAAGAAACTGGTCAGCCTGTGATGATTTAGGAATACAAAGTGGTACTGCCAGTGGACTTGGGTGTTTGCTGTGCTGCATACTGTTGTTTAGAAAAATTCTTAACTCATTTCATGCAAGCTTAAACGTGAAACACCATTAAATGAAAAATAAAGAGGAAACGGCACAAAGGGAAAACAGGTGAGAAATATGTTAAAAGCACATATTAAAGCAAAAGCTGAGTCTGTTACTTGTAGTGATTATATAAAATCACGTAAGACAGCCTCTTACTGTTATCAAATGCATGTTACAATTGGTTGTGCAGCATGCTTAGAGTAAGAATCAAAAACAACTTACCTTCCACTATAACTCAACAACATTTATTATGTTTGGAGATTCCAGTGATTGAATGTACTTCTCTGCAAATATATACGTTTTGATAAGATAGTCAACAACTTTTTGAAAAGAAATAAAAAGCATTTGTATTGTGTTTATTATTTATATTTGTATAATACAGTATAAGAATGGTTAGAAGCAAGTACTGCATTAATAAAATTCATATTTATAATTATATCTCAGAAATTAGGAATGACTAGTATGTAAAAAAAATTGTAAAATACATTAAAACTGTAGTACAGTTAATGGTTAATTATTTAAAACAAATAAATGCATGTATATTTACATTCACGTAGTGCTAAAGCTGCCAATATCAATTTTTAGTTTGAATGCGCAAGAATATTTTATGAATAATTGTTGTATTTCCATAGACTCGAGATGATGCTGACTTAAAACACAGAATATCGGTAAAAATAATGTATATGAAAGAAAAAATGTAGAATCTGTGTAATTGTTTTTTTAATTTTACTGATTTTAATCAGAAGCAGATAAAATTCCATATAGTCAAGTCAAAGCAAAATTCAACCCCCACCCAAGAGAAAGAGAGGAGAGCAATTAACCAAAGCTACTCTATAAAAGGAACAAGAAAGGAAGGGTATCCTTTTCCCTGAAATAGAAGCTTATTCTAAAATGTTATCCTGCCATATTTTGTAAAAGTTTTGAACAGATCCTCTAAGTGAGAATTAGATTTTTTCCAATTTCAAGTAGTATAGAGCATCAGTTACCCACTGACTTAAAAGAGTTGGGGTGGGGTTCTTCCAGTTGAGCAAGGTAAGTTTGCAAGCTAGTTGTGTTATAGTAAAGGCAATTACAGTTTGTTTGTCCTTCTCCACTTTAAGGTCTTCTAGGAGTGCACCAAACATGGCTGTTAATGAGTTCTGAGTGATTGTGACACCAAGACTGTCTGATATGCATGCAATAATTTTTGTCCAAAATGTTGTTTGTTTGGTGCATTCCCAGAGCATGTGGCCCAGTGAGGCTGGAGATAAATGGTAACATTCACAGGTTGAGTATTGATTGTCCTGGAAACATTTTGGACAATATTAAACAATGTTAATGTGCTTGATAAAAGATTTTAAGTTGAATTATTGAATGATTTGTAGATATGGAGCTATAGTGTATTCTGTGCATAGTTGCCTTTCACTCCTTTTCTGAAATATTAAGTGACAGATCCTTTCTCCAGTCTACTCTGGGGTCTTTGAAAGGAAGGGACTTTAAAATATTTTAATAAATTCTAGAAATACTATTGTCTTCAAGACTGATTAATATTTCTTCTAGAATAAGAACAAGGTGGTAGGTGAGGACAACTGGGCAGGCTCTGTTTAGCAAAGTTTATAACTTGAAAGTAGTGAAAGAGTTGGAAGAATTGTGTTGATGAGAATTGTTCGTAGGGTGTGAAGACATTATCAATGTACAAGTCTCTAAGTGTTTTAATTCCAGACATTTTTCAGACTTTATATAGTGTATAAATTTGAGAGGATGGGAAATGGTGGTTGACATGTAGAGGTGCAACAGATAAAAGCTTCTCTGTCTTAAAGTGCTTCCTACATTGATTCCATATTCTGAGAGAATGAAGGGCAATTGGATTATTAGTGTATTGACAGTAATTTGTATTAACTGGGACATAGAGCAGGGAATATAAAGATGCATGTCTCAGGAAAATAATCATTTTGCTTGGATATGAATTCTATGCAGTTCTCATCATCTAATTACGGGGTTAAAATGCCAACCATGAGATGAGTGTGTAGGACGCAGTAGTTTAAGCTCCATTATCAGAGGGGCATTGTCAAAGAAAACAATAGCGTCATACTTACAAGATTTGATAGTGGGGAAAAAATTGTCTATGAGGAAATAATCAATTCTTGAATAACAATGTATGGGTGAGAAAAAGTAGTATTTTCTTAGATTAGGATTTAAAAACCTCCATGAGTCTAATAAGTTATGATCCATTACAAACTGTGTAATTACCTTTGCAGTGTTAGATGTTACTGCCATTGTAGCTGAGGATTTATCCAGGTCTTTATTTAAAGCACAACTAACGTCTGCAGTCTTTATAATTTTGTGAGTGTTCACATTAGGGATAGATGCAAATACATTTTGGAAGAAAGCTATTGTCATCCATGTTAGTTACATAGGTATTAATCAGAATCATTTTGTTATTAGAGAAATTTCCTGCCACCATGACATGTTGCCGTTTAGAATCAGATATTGCATCTGCACTACAAATGGAATAGTTCTGTGTAGTAAGATTACCACACCCCTTGTTTTCTTTGTATAGCTAGAGTGAAAAATTTGGCCAGACCACTTTCTCAATCCTTATCTTAAGTTAAGATTACCCTAATTCAGTTTTTTTTTTCTCATATTATTTTCTAAAAGTAAAAAATTATTAAGCACTTGCAGGGTCCAGTAAGAATGATACAGAAAATTTACAATTTATTCATCTATCCCCTTCCACATAGAATGTGATACGGTTTAGATAAACAGCAAGAGAGTTTAGCACATTCAGTACATAGTTTAAAAAAATGAAAAAAGGAGATGTATTTATGGTACAAGTATAAACCTAGGTCCACTGCATGCAGTACCAAATGCATAATAAAGACTGAAAACAAATATGCCATTATGTTTCTTTTTTAATACGAAGACTTTGAACATCTATATATATAATTCAATAAGACAAGACACCCATGGAAAGCACGCCGGAAGGGGTGTGGATTCACTAAGCCGCCGACAAGTAAGACACCTTTGGCGCACGCAGCAAAGAGCCACGCCCACCAACTCCAAGACCATTGGATACAACGACAACTCGCAAAGCCACGCCCACCAACTCAGACGCGACGACACAGAAAAAACTGCGTCATTTATATTCGTCTGTCGTAGAGGCCACATGCACCTCCGAGCTACACTGAATGTTCATAGAGGCATGTTTCTCGCGGAGGTGAATCGCCATATGCAGCGTGTAAAACGGTTTGCGAGGGGTATGCCATGGGATCCTTAAAACAATCCTTTACAACTGAGGTTAAAACACAATGAAGTAAGCAGTCTTTAAAAACCAGGTTTTCGGTTACGATGCACGACCGTGTGCACCAACAAAACCGCACAGACCAATGAAAAGTCTACGTGAGTCACAGGTGCATCTGTACTGTGCAAAGATGACAATGACTCAAGTGACGAGCTGGAGGTGGACACATGAGCAGGCAGTGCATACTAAACGAGAAATCAGCAGACTAGCATGACGGAGGGAGCTCTCCTCCCGTTCCATCCTCCGCGCCTGAGTACCGTCCACCCCCATCCTTCCGTCTGGGAGGAGAAGGCACTATGGCGGTCTGCCAGTTTTCGGTCACGGACGATTGTGTGTTGGTTCGTTCCGTGCATTGTTACAATGTTGCTTTTCTTGCTGATTTATTACATTTCCAATTTTTCAAATGTTAATTTTCTCCCTGTGCTTAAAAATCATTAAAAAACTGGCCTGATTATGTGGCGTATGGTACGCCGCGGGTTGGCTAGTTTATTTTATTTACAACATGCCTGGCAACTGACTCCTAAAACAAGCCTGCTGAGTATGCAAGAGATTATTATAATAAGATTTCTGCCTCTGTGTTTTCAACCAATTGCACAAAATAAAGTTTTTGAATTGTGATATGACCTCCATCCTAAAATTATTCTTATTGTGTAGCATTACTGTTTATGTCTGAATTTTCTCATTTTTTAAAACATTGTTTTTGCATGTTTTCTTCTTTTTCTAGTTCCTTTTTTCCATTTTGATAGTTGATATAGTTAATTGTATACTTATTTATTTGATATTTGATTATCTTTAGTGTTACTAAATTAATTATTTTGAGTCATACCATCCATTCCTTTGTTCTTCTGTTTTTTTGACCTAGGGTAGCAGATGTTAGCTACAGCATGTTGTTAAAAGATTAACTTTAGTATTTATCAAGTTGAGGTTTTTCTTTCACACTATACACTGTTTAATGTCAATAATACTATCTGTAAAGTAGGACATTATGAGATTTGGATGTTGTGATACACTACTTAGCAGAGCTAAAGTAGAAAGTACTAAGAATACCACAGAAAATGATATTTATGTACTAATTCAGTACCAAAGTTACAAAAATGTAACAGTACCAGCTGTTTTACAGCATCAGTAGTACCGAAAAAGTACTGCAGTCCTGCATGACTGTAACTAAATAAATTACTTCAAAAGGTGTATTTTCTTTAATTGTAAAATTTTCACTTTAATCTTATAGTTTATTTCCATCCTTCCAAAATTTTGACTTTAATCATGAAATAGATTTTTCTTCAACATGTCACTCCATTTATTAGAACCAAAGTAAAATTTATGTAGAGCTTCAGTTCTTCAAATGAGTAGGCATATCTCATTATTAATGCGACATGTACCATAATCACAGAAACACACAGTTAGATGGAAAAGCAAAACAGCATACTTCATTGCTAAAAATGAATTTGCAAATACTTTAAGACAAACTAATGTTCAGTAGTAAAACCCATAAGTGAATAGTGAAGCACACATATATTTGAATGGAACAGTGAAGAATGTAATGCTGCTTCACAGTTCTACATTTTTTTAGTACAGGTAATGACAGCCAAAGTCATTTTCATGTTCTGAATTTGTTCACTTCAGTTTTTTTAACACATAAGTTATAACCTTTATCAAATAATTAATCAGATATTTTACTCCATTTTCAATTAATACAGTCTTAGTCATCTAGTGAAAATTGATGAAGACAAACCTGAAGTGTCTTCTGTTGTTCATCTGTTAATTTTTCACTAGCATGTCCAGCACAAATGTATTTTTACCTAGTGCCTGCTTAGGATTTAATTATTTTATTTATAATAAAACAGTGTATATATCTTCTGACATACAGTATTTTCTAATGTGGATTGTTTTTGTTTTGATTTTGACCACTTTTCCATATTCTTCCAGATCCAGAAGTACCACGTGTGCCCGATGGGCCTCTTCATCTCCGCTGGGATGATCCATACTATGATATTGCTAGGCATCAGATCGTGGAAGTGGCGGGTGAGTTGCAAGTTAGCTTTTTTGATATAACTTCATAAGAAAGTGGAAGCTGTGATTACTTTTTTTATATCCACCTATTATATACTTTTGCAAATGCTGATGTTTAAAACCAAAATTTTTACCTTGAGGTTAAAGTGACTCATTAACACTGGAATAGTGGAACTGACAAGGCAGCAGCATCTATAGACTGACTATATGCAAGAACAATTACAGACCTTCTGCTTTTTTCTTTACAAGTTTCCATTATTGCTTGAGTTTAACTTTCTCAAAATAATTGATACGTAACTAATTAAAATGCATTTGAAATATTTGAATTGCAAAAATAAAAATAAACAAATAAATAGTGTATTTTAAGTACAGTACAGCTAACCACTGGAAGTCACTGACTGTAATCAGTTCCCAATGCAATTTGCCAGCATGCCGGAGGCAAGTATATTTGGAGAAGTACATTCGTTGAACGCCGCAATCGGCTAGAGTTGGTTTCCAGTGCAATTTGGAATCACGGCAAATCCGAGTATATGCGGCAACATACATTCAACGAAGTATATTCGTTGAACTCTACAACCAGCTAAAGTTGTTTCTCAATGCAACTTGTTAGCTCGCCAAAGCCGAGTATATTCGGCGATGTGTATTCATTGAATGCTGCAACCAGCTATAGTCGTGTCTCAGTGCAATTTGCCAGTATGCAGGGGGCAAGTATATTCGGTGACATACATTCATAGTTCCCCGCAACCGACTTTATTTGCTTCACAGAGCAATTTACCAACACTCTAGAGCTGATCAGTCAATGCCGTATATTCATTGAGCAGCCAGCTCACGACCACTGCCGGCCTCGGCAGAACTGCAGCACCACTGTCTCTGGGATTCAGCCGCTGCACTAGACGAGCCTGCAATCATCAGCGTTTACCTCTGTGTGTTTACCTGAAGCCAGTTCAAGTACAGTTGGCTCGGGGCTTTACTGAAATTTCATCAGTGGCATCAGTTGCACCTTGAACATATAATAATAGATTGTTGCAGTTGTTTTATTTTTATATCGTGCTCCATTAAAATTTCACATTTTCTTTGTGATTTGTGACGTTTACTTAAAAAGTGCAGCTAAAAAAGTATTTGGCGTCCAGGGGTGCATTAACCCCCAAGTATGTGGCGGTTTAAGGGTTAAACCTAATTATTGCATTTTAGGGAATGGTAGGTACATGACAGTAAATAGTCTGGAATGAGGCGCAAGACAGCTGCACTCATAATGCATATGTTCTGGAAAGGATACTGGCCCACATAAAAAAAACATACACATACCAAAAAAAAAAACTGTCAGAGAGGATGAGGGTATGATAGGTAGATTGTATGGGAAAACATCCATACTTCATAAAGAAAGGTGACTAGACAGGCATTTATATCCAGTTTCTTGAAACAGAGAGGCACTAGTGCTGCTGTCCCAGATAATCAGATATACAGTATCACAGTAAATTATCCACCACCTGCTTTGTGTGGTTGTCCCTGTACTTTATGACAAATTTCTGAACCACTTTTCTATACTTTTTCCATAACCATTGTCAATGGAGCTTACAGTAAAGGAGACATCTGAGGCCTTTTGTAGGTATCCTAAGGTTTTCATGTACTTTCGAAGGTGAAGAGAAAGGGTACAGGCTCCCATTATTAAAAAGCACCAAGCATTATTTCTTAGGTAAAATAGAGTCTTTTTGGCTGCAAGGTTATCCTGATAATCCTGGATAAATGGGATAGAACTTGGATGTATATAGATGGGAATAGTCCATGGACTGTTAACTATTTACACATTTGTAAAATATGTTTATACCAGTAATGGCACACTGCTCGATAACGTGCAGTGAATACACTTGACTTGAGCATTCGTAGTTTTCATCCTGTTTCTGTTTACATTTAGCATTCGTTTGCTCAGAGGTTGATCCGCTTGCTGCTTCCTGAGCAGCTCTTCTTTTCTTCACCCTAGCAGCCCGCTGCTTCTCTTCTTTCATCAGCATCTTTTCGCATTAAAACTGATTAAGTTAGTTTTTGTTTTGCAATTACTTGGTACGTTTTCTTTCATTTTTCACTTAAGCTGGCACATAAGTCAGTGAGTTCAATCTGCCTCAAGAATGATTAGCGAAGGTGGTAGGGAATGAGAACGGCGCCCATACGCATGAGTTGATTCTACAATAAAATAAAATAAAAATAAAAAGAGTAATAAAAATCATCACCGCGAAAGCAGATAGTAGACGTCACGTAGTATATGTGTACCAAATTTCAAGTCAATAGGTGAAATGGTTTGCGAGCTACAGATGATTTAAAATCCTGGACAGACAAATGAACAGCCACGGTAGTGTATTATACAAGAAGATATTTTGTGAAAGAAAAATTAGGAGCAACAAGGTTTGCAACTGTGTGGTTGTGTGATTTTTTCCTTGACTGTCAATGCAAGAACAGCAAACTTACATTTTTCTGAGGTGTTTACAAGTGAACAAGTGGATAACCTCCCAGAGGTAAACGCAACTACTAAGGAGGTACTGAGGGATTTGGAAATTGTAGAGGGAGAAGTGCTGCTCAGATTAAATAAGATGAAATCAAACAAATCACCAGGCCCAGATAATATTTATCCTCGTGTTCTTAAGGAGGCTAGTGAGTACATGTATAAACCCTTGACACATATTTTTAGGAAGTCACTGTGCACTGGAGAGATTCCAAAGGACTGGAAAATGGCAAATATCATTCCATTATATAAAAAGGGTGACAGGGCAGATCTAAGCAGCTATAGGCCAGTAAGCTTAACACGCATCACAGGAAAATTAATGGAAGGAATTATTAAGGATAAGATTGAGCAACACATGGCAAGGACAGGAGTTATTCTGAACAGTCAGCATGGGTTCAGAAGAGGGAGGTTGTGTTTTACTAACATGTTGGAATTCTATGAGGAGGCAACAAAAGGATACGATCAAAGTGGAGCTTATGATATTATTTATCTGGACTTTCAGAAAGCATTTGATAAGGTGTCACATGAGAGGTTGGGCATCAAGTTAAAAGAAGTGGGAGTTCAGGGTGATGTTTTTAGATGGGTGCAGAATTGGCTCAAACACAGGAAGCAGAGGGTGATGGTGTGAGGAACCTCGTCAGAACTGGCTGATGTTAAGAGTGTAATTCCACAGGGGTCAGTGCTAGGGCCGCTGCTATTTTTAATATATATAAATGATTTAGATAGGAATATAAGTAACAAGCTGGTTAAGTTTGCAGATGATACCAAGATAGGTGGATTAGCAGATAATTTGGAATCAGTTATATCATTACAGAAGGACTTGGATAGCATTCAGGCTTGGGCAGATTTGTGGCAAATTAAATTTAATGTCAGTAAATGTAAAGTATTACACATAGGAAGTAAAAATATTAGGTTTGAATACACAATGGGCGGTCGGAAAATTGAGAGTACACCTTATGAGAAGGATTTAGGAGTCATAGTGGACTCCAAGCTATCAACTTCCCAACAGTGTTCAGAAGCCATTAAGAAGGCTAACAGAATGTTAGGTTATATAGCACGATGTGTGGAGTACAAGTCCAAGGAGATTATGCTCAACCTTTATAATGCACTGGTGAGGCCTCATCTTGAGTACTGTGTGCAGTTTTGGTCTCCAGGCTACAAAAAGGACATAGCAGCGCTAGAAAAGGTCCAGAGAAGAGCGACTAGGCTGATTCCAGGTCTACAGGGGTTGAATTATGAGGAAAGATTAAAAGAGCTGAGCCTTTACAGTTTAAGCAAAAGAAGATTAAGAGGTGACATGATTAAAGTGTTTAAAATTATGAAGGGAATTAGTACAGTGGATTGAGACTGTTATTTTAAAATGAGCTCATCAAGAACACAGGGACATAGTTGGAAACTTGTTAAGGGTAAATTTCGCACAAACATTAGGAAGTTTTTCTTTACACAAAGAACGATAGACACTTGGAATAAGCTACCAAGTAGTGTGGTAGACAGTAAGACGTTAGGGACTTTCAAAACTCGACGATGTTTTCTTGGAGGAAACAAGTGGATAGGACTGGCGAGCTTTGTTGGGCTGAATGGCCTGTTCTCGTCTAGATTGTTCTAATGTTCTAAATCATTTCCATGTTACCTGGACCATTTCAGTTTGTGAATATTAGATATTCTGAACTAAATAAATGTGGTGATGTTTTGTTCTAATATCTGGTCAATGTCTAACATACTACTGTGTTTAACCTACCTGTTATTTGAAATCAGAAATTCAAGAACAAAATTATAGAACCACTTTCAGGAAAAGTCAGAGGTTGCCTGATCGTACACAAGGTAGATTGTTTCAGAGAAGATGATGATGGGGAAAATTAGAGACCATGATGGGTAATTCTGCAGGGGCCCTTTATTCCTCATAACAATCGGACTGTATAAAATGCTGTCTATTTTTTCTTTAGGGATCTTATACTGTAAATATATACACTAGACGTAGTGGGAGTACAATTCTATGCTTTACACTTGTATAATAGTTTACATTTTATTTTTATTGTTTTGTGTTACATGATATACAGCAAGAGTTCCCAAAGTGGTTGATATTGACCCCCTGGGGTCGATTTGAACTTTCTAGGGGTCGATAGTTTCAATAAAAAAGTTTGGAGGTCGACGACAGCAAAAATAGACCCCCCTTACTACTGATATTTGTTTGTTACTTCAAAATATCTATGATTGCAATAGGTACCTAATTAAGAAGTAACATAATTCAAAAAAACAATTTTTTGATAAAAACACATTACATACCAAACTTGCGAACCAAAAGGTATAATGTGTCATTGAAAGAGTCACACGTAAGAATGCATGAAAATACATGGAGCACAAACATGTCTGTGCATCGTCTTATCGAACGTATCAAAGCATGTGCGGACATGAAAAACCGTTGCATGTGACTAGGGGGTCGACGGATTTAAAAGTTTTTGGTAAAGGGGTCTGCGGGCAAAAAAAGTTTGGGAACTCCTGATATACAGTATTGCTTCTGAAGCAAGTTTTTTTTTTTTTTCCCCCTGTGGGGATCTACAAACTGCTGTCTTGTTTAAATGTGTGTGTGTGTGTGTGTGTGTGTGTGTATATATATCTGCCTGTCTGTCTGTCTGTCTGATGATAAGTCCATTAGTGTAATTTGTTTTATAATCTGGTCCTTTATGAATACCATATACAAAAACTGGTAAAGGTCAATATAGAGTAGTAGTATAATAAAATTTGTACTTGCATTTGCACACAGTCATCCAACACTATGTACAGTGCATCCGGAAAGTATTCACAGCATCATTTTTTCCACATTTTGTTATGTTACAGCCTTATTCCAAAATGGATTAAATTAATTTTTTTCCTCAAAATTCTACACACAACACCCCATAATGACAACGTGAAAAAAGTTTACTTGAGGTTTTTGCAAATTTATTAAAAATAAAAAAACTGAAATTACACTTGAGAGGTACTGCAAAGAGGAATGGGCACAACTGGCCAAGGATAGGTGTGCCAAGCTTGTGGCATCATATTTAAAAAGACTTGAGGCTGTAATTGCTGCCAAAGGTGCATCGACAAAGTATTGAGCAAAGGCTGTGAATACTTATGTACATGTGATTTCTCAGTTTTTTTATTTTTAATAAATTTGCAAAAACATCAAGTAAACTTTTTTCACATTGTCATTATGGGGTGTTGTGTGTAGAATTCTGAGGAAAAAAATGAATTTAATCCATTTTGGAATAAGGCTGTAACATAACAAAATGTGGAAAAAGTAATGCGCTGTGAATACTTTCCGGATGCACTGTAAATTCATGTAGTGCCATTCTATTTATGAAAGCTAAATATCAGTGTTTTAGTGAACACAGATATGACACCTAGTAATCTAGGAGAAGTTGCTATTGCTGTGAATCATTAAACACAAGAGAATGGTATGCTTGATTCAATTGATTAAAAATAAAAGTAGTTTACTATAAATAAAGGGATTATTTCCTAGAATAATGTACCTACAGAGATATACAGTGATCTCCTCATTGAGGTGATTATGGTTATAAACTAAAATACATTTTAACAATATTTTACAGACCACTTACTATCTTTCTGTAGAAAATATTTTCATAATACATTCCAGGCATCCATTAACATGATAAAGATGTCAGAAAATATTTTGGCTGCATTACATGAATATGAAGATCCCTGCTGTGCTGCTTGAAAAATTCATTCCATAGGCTAGGGGCTCACTGTGGTAGATTTATGTGAACCCTGGCATATTTTGTTTGCTTTAAAGTCATTCATTTCCGATTTAAAAGGTCTTATAGCAAAAATTTCCCTGATTAAAACAAAAATGACCACAAGTACAAAAACAAAATAAATATTGTTAGTTTATTCAAATTTAGAAAAAAAAAAACATGTATTGTCCATTATGCTATTTACAGTATTTTTAAATTTGACTTAGGGGGCTTTGCTACCTGCTCACTTCGTTCGCCAACCCCCGTGCTTGTTTTTCCGGATACACGCTTTTAAGATTTTTTTTAAGAATTGTTGCTATTCGGTAACTTCGGTAAAAACAATATTTGGAATCTTTCGAGTACAACGTACTGAATCTTTTAAATGAGGTCCGTGAGACAATTGTTTAATGACTTTGTACCATAATTCAGGATAAGTTTATCTGTTTGGAACTTCAGCACAGACAAAATGACGTACATCAGCAGCTAATAATTTTTTTGCAAAGTAACCAATAAATGCATGTGAGGTAAACCCGTTTTTGAAATTTGATCGTGTAAATGTATTCTCGGATTTCACTTAACACTGTTTTAAGTTCTTTCAATAAAATTAAGACTTTCTGATAAAACACTGTACTTATGAAAGTTGGAATATCCTGACCCGATGTAGCCGGTGGCATTGTTTTCAAGAATCTCCAGATTTCTGGCCATTGTGGATTGCACGTCATTGTAATAAATAAATCTGGCCGACCGATAGATCTGGATATTGCCAATGCATCATGATATAATTGTTGCAATGCTCTTGGACTACCTTGATATGATGATGGTAATATTACTGCTTTACCTATTTTGAATTTGTCTGAACTATTGATATTTGAATTTTGAACATGACCAATGAGACCTTGCATATGTTCTGTTGTAAGTTTTGCCTGATTCAATTTAATAAAGAAAAGACGATTAGCTTCAAATTTTACATACGCATTAATAATGTAATGTTGCGTTAGATGTTGCGATAGCAGAAGTGGGTTAAATACATTGGAACGTAGCGTTAATTTTGCCGCAAAATATTGTGTTGGTGTTTTTCGTTTTTTTTTAATTTGTGTGTTTCATATTGTATGACCATCCTGTTTCTCCATCTGGGAAAAGCAAAGGAAAGAGTAAAGCATCGTAATGTGATGAATTACTAGACAGAAATGTCGATTCATGTTTTGCTTTTGGATAAGCACGAATATCTACTCTGTTTTTGATATTTCCGTTTTTCCAAACTATTATCGCTAATAATTAGTCAAATGTTGGTTTATTATATATGCGTGCATGGTCTTTCTGATTCATATAGAAATCCAAGAAAACTTCCTTATCCGTGTTTTGCAGATAAAGAGCGATACTTTTGGACGTATGGATTTGTATCCAATATTGGCTGTATAATTTCTATTACATCCAATTGTTTAACTCTTTCAATTCTATGTTGCATCGCTTCTCTGTGATCATAAATATATACCTGACCAAATTGTGGTTTCTTCGAAATTAAATTTGTCATTGCTTTAATTGTTGCTGGACCACAGATGTTCATAGCGTATGGTCCTGAATCATGTAAATCTACATTTTGAGCATTGATTAATGCTAACACGAAAATATTATTGTAGGCTCGGATATTTTGCCTGTAGTGTTTGTGGATTTCACTTTCCCCGAAGATCAGATCTTTTAACTCTCTTGCATATGCCTCTTCATTGTGTATAAACACTATTTTTTCCCTGATAGCAACACAAATTCGATGATCTACAAGTCTCTGACTTAAACTTCAAAGCCTTACAATATTTACATACTTCTGACATATCACATATGTCCATATATTCGATCTTTATTCGCCTTTCCGTTATTTCTCTGAGTAATAATTTCTCTTTGTTTGCACTAATGCAATCTTTAGTTTCTTTTTTTTTGACACTTTATTTTTTTCTGCTTTTATATTCTGTATCTTGCTCTGCATGTGTATCGCGCCTGCATTTTTTTGAGTCTTTTGAATTCCACTGTTCTTATTATGTCTAACCTGCTCTGCATGTGTTTGGCCCCCTTGTTTTTTAACCTCTTTATGATGTTTTACTTTGTTTTCTACTCTTTGTATTTTATTTCTTACCTAGCTTTGTCCTGCTTTTTTTCAATTACACCTGGGGCCTCATGTATAATGCCGTGCGTAGACTTCGCACTATAACATGGCGTAAGCACAAAAGCCGAAATTTGCTTACGCACAGAAAAATCCAGATGCAGGAATCTGTGTGTACTCCAACTTCCACGTTCTTCCGCTACATAAATCCCGGTCAGTGTGAAAAGTAACGTTCGTGTACACGCTTTATGTAACGCCCCAACTCCTCCCAGAATTACGCCACTTTGAATATGCAAATCAATATAAATCACCCTTAAGCTCAGCCTTCTGTGAAAAGACAATGGGAAAAGCACTGGGGAAAATATAAGAATTTCAGCGAATACCAAGTGGAGGCAAAGGAAAAACATACTATTTGTTTAATTAAACTGTGGTATGATCAACAAAAGGAAGTTCATTGAGTGACATAGCGTGTTGGAGAAACTTGAAAGCTCACGTTCACAAAGTCGCACAGTGCCGGAAATAAAAAAGAAGTTACATATCAAAGTCGCTGTGAAAAGGCGAGTTGTAGCCCACTGTCTGAGTGTCATATGAAAGCTAATTAGGGTACAGAGAAAAAAAAGGTACACAGTGGGGAAAAAGCACAAAATGTCAACTTCAATCTCGAAATTTCCACTTTAATCACGTAGTTTATTTTGTCATTAAAATAGAACATCATAAACTTCATCATAAAATCGTTTAATTAACCAGTTTCTCAAATCACATCGTAATTAAAGTATAGCACGTTAAATGCTTTGTTTTGTATGTGATCTTCTATTTGCTCTATGTGTGTGAATCACTACGTGCTTCTTAAACCGGCTCTCTTCCTCTGACAGGACACAGAATCCATTACATTCATGATATTACAGCTCTCTGAATAACTAAAATACTGAGATGTATATGTGATATCATTTTCATGATGATAGTTAAAGCACGTTATTAAACATGGGTTTCACGGCGCAGTGATTGTGTTCGACCTTCGATGAAATTATTTATTGCAGCAGTACTCATGGACGGCTCTATGTCCAATAGAGAAAGTCCAATGTCAATATGTTATCTTATGCACGGTGGATGGCCACGTCCGTTGCGGACACTGCATAGCCACCTCATGCTCATGATACAAGCATTTAACTTTTGTCGAAATTTGCCGCTGCGTTTTTAGCTGTGTTGTTATTTTCTCTTTCTGTTTTTCAATACATATTGGCGTGGCCGCCCCTGCAGTCCTTGCTTTTCTTTCTCCAAGTAACCGATCGCCACACAGTCAGCTCTGTAATAGATGTTAAGCCATCTGTAAGCTTAGAGCGCCAATTCTTCAAAACGTTTAAGGAACATTGAAATATCTTCATAGTACATGTTTAATTATTCTATCCTTCTATCCAGTCCCAGTGAAGAATATAGATTATTTAAATGAAGTTAAAGTTTTATCTATATAATATAATAAACATATTTTGCTGCATTTCATCTTAAAAATTATATCGTCATCATATGTAAATACACGCTTTATAAAGTGCCGCAGGTTGTGTAATATTATAACTGTAGTGCAAGTTTACAGTGAGGTAATTGTACTTATAAGTACAAACAGTTCTACAAGGAGCACTTGATTGAGTGCGTTTAAAGTTCTTGGGATGAAACTGTCTCTGAACCGCGAGGTTTCGTACAGGAGAGATTTTGAAATATTTTGCTTTGGCTGAGACAGCGTGTTCTTGAAGCTGTATACCGATAATTCTCTTTTCGATCAGCTGCTGCTGTGATTCACACTCAGATACAGTGATATAAATACTCTGAGTGGGGCAATGAGAGTAATATGGAAAAAGATGATCCGCTGTAGCAACTCCTAACGGGAGCAGCTGAAAGAAGAAGAAGGTGCAGTTAGAGTAACAACGCTAAAGCAGTTATGGTATTTGAAATACTATGGCTATTCCCTGGACCATTATATTGTTACAAGTTAATTACAATCAGATGCATGACACTAATAAACAACATGCGGTTAGTTTCAGTGTATTTATAAAGCTGCATCAGGAAAATAAGGAGTAACCACACAGGAACAGTAGCATTGCTTTGACGCTGGGTGCCGCCAGTTTGCAAAACCGAGCGGAGAACTTGCGTACGACAAGGTATGAGTACCTTGGAAAAGTGCGTGGCTTTACGTCAAGTGTAGGTTTTATACATCGCGATTTGAACGTGGAAAAGTTCTTACGCAACATTTCTGTGTGTACGCACCGTTTATACATGAAGCCCCCTAGTCCTTGGTGATTATTTTCCCTTTTTTCTAATAATTTCCGTTTGTTTACGCTACTGCGATGTTTGCCATCTTTTATTTTTTTGATACTAATTTTCCTGCTTTCATATTCTTTAACTTTCTCTGCATGTGTATTGCGCCAACGTTTTTGAATGTCTTTATGAAGTTCTACTTTGCCTTTTACTCTTTGTCTTTTATTTCTGAGCCCGATTGGAGGTGCTTTTTTTCAATTCCACTTGTTCTGGGCTAATAATTACTTTCCTTATTTTCTGAATTTGCACCTAGATTATTCTTTTTCTTTTTTGCATTTTTTTCTCTCCAACGCTTTTGGGACTCTTTTCTCCGCGCTGCTCTATATTCTTTGCTTAGTCGTCAACGTTTCATCTGTAACATATTGTCCTTATACGCCTTTTATACGCTTTATAATCGCTGAGAGCCCAGGATCTGTGGCTGCTAAAAGCCTTTACATGACTGAGTGTTTTGTTGCCCGTGGTCTTATTTGATATTGGGTGTAAGTAGGGCATGTCTTGCAAGAATCTCATGTTCTACATCCCCACGAGACAGTCCTTGGTCAATCTTTTGGCACAAAGTCTCATGTTTAAAGTCCCTGCGAGACGCTCCGTGGCCAATCTCTCGTCTCACAGGTCTTTTAAGTGTCTTCCATGAAGATCACGTCTCGTCTCCCTAGTCTCTTCATTCCAGGATTTTTTTTTTATAATCGAGAGATATATCATTTACCTGTTTAATATGCATGTGATAAACTGTACCACATCAGCATATTTATCTCTTTCAAAAGAAAGAGATTAGAAAACAAATTAGAGTATGAACATTCAAATGAGCTTTTGAGAAGATATTTTGGTTTAGTTGTTGATGGCTCATTTGAAATTCCATAGTAGTAATTGTAAGAACTGGAGACCAGAGGCGTGGAAAGGTTTGGGGCAGCCACCCGTTTAATGCGGTTTCCCGGCTGCAAAAGTCTTTGAGGCATTTTAAACAGTTTACACAACAGAGTCCAAAACAGAACTGCCTGCCTAAGCAAAGGCAGTGAGCTTTATAGCACAGAGGGCGGAAATGATGTCGCCCTCTGGGCCGAACTGGAAGTGACATCATCCTTGGGGCCGGAACCGAAGTGACCTCATTCTTGGGGCCGGAACCGAAGTGATGTGTCCTTCCTGGAAATGGCGGCTCCTGGTGGGATTTCCGGTAAGACCTGCAGAGAACTCAGAAAGAGCGTCAGCGTACCCCGCCCCGGGCAGATGTATAAACAGTATTGTCTAAGCCCTTCAGCTGCTTCCCATGCACACGTGTGTGACAAGACTCCCCCCTCAGCCCAGACCCGTCGGGTCGGGCGACCTGCACCGAGAGGTCGTGGGCCCGGGAGAGGGCATCGGCGTTGGCATGAAGGGACCCCTGTCGATGAACGAAGCGATATTTGTCCTGCTGCAGGTCAAGAAACCCCCTCGTGACCCGTGGATTCGACTCCCTGTGAAGGGCCATCCACTTCAGAGGCGCATGATCCGTCACCAGAGTGAACACGCGACCCAAGAGGTAGTACCGCAGCTGAGTCACCGCCCATTTGATCGCCAGAGCCTCTTCTCCACCGCCGCACCTGGTCTCCCGTCCAACAGTTTCCGCTCAGGTACATAACGGGTGTTCAACACCGCCGACGCTTTGGCTCAACACGCTCCCAAGCCTGTGTCCGGCGTCCGCCTGGAGGACAAAAGGGAGAGAGAAGTTAGGGAGATTAAGATAGGTGCTGAAGTCAGAGCCCTTTTAAGTCACTGAATGCAGCCCCGCTTTATCAGACCATACCACCGTATTAGGAGCTCTTTTCTTTGTCAAGTCGGTCAAGGGCGCCGCTTCTCGAGAACGAGGCACAAACCGGCGGTAGTACCCGCCAAACCGAAAGGATTGGACTTGCCGCTTGGTTTTGGACGGGCCAGGCCATTATGGCTTGCAACTTGGAACACTGTGGCCTCACAGTACCCCGGCCCACTAGGTAGCCCAAATATTTGGCTTCTCTCAACCCGAAGAAACATTTCTTGGGGTTGATGCGAGCCCGCCTCTCCCAATGTCCGTAATACTGCTGTGACCTGCTGTATGTGCTCCTTCCAGGTGCTGGAATAGATGACAACGTCATCCAGCTAGGCAGCACAGAACGAAGTTATGGGGCCGGAGCACTTTGTCCACCAGACGCTGAAAAGTCGCAGGCCCGTGTAACCCAATGGAAGGACACGATACTGCCAGTGTCCGCTAGGAGTGCTAAACGCGTTTTTCCTTCGGACTCCGCTAAAGGAACCTGCCAGTACCCCTTTGTCATGTCAAGTGTAGTCAAGAATTTGGCTGGTCCCAGTCTCGAGGAGGTCGCCCACGCGAGGCATGGGATAAGCATCAAATCGGAAACTTGGTTGAGCCGACGGAAGTCATTGCAAAACCTCCAACTGCCGCCAGGCTTAGCAATCAAGACGATGGGACTGGACCAGGGACTACTACTTTCCTCGATCACTCCTAGTGCCAGCATTCGCTTGATTTCCAGTTCCACTTCTACTTTCTTTGCCTCCGGAGTCTGTAGGGTCGCCACGGACGATCACCCCCGGGTCAGTCAATATGTCGTGCGCAATCAGAGAGGTCCGACCTGGCTGTTCACTTACCACCTCTGGGACCGAGCGGATAGCTGCTTCGAGCTCCTGTCTCTGTCTGGGAGATAGCTGTTCACAAATTAAGGGAACTTACTTCGCAAGAGAGAGCAGGGCTGTCCGGAGGAGGGATCGATCCCTCTCCTTCCACGGTTTCAGCAGGTTTACATGATATATTCGCCAGCTGGTCGGCGATTGGGCTGTTTCACCAAATAGTCACCAATCCCTTCCTCTCCTTAATTTGGGAGGGTCTTAGCCAATGTGCGAGCAGTTTGGAGTGTGAAGTAGGAACCAATACCATGACGCGATCCCCGGTTGAACTCCCGGAGAGTCGTACACGGTCATACAGGCGGCCTGTGCTGATTGT
This sequence comes from Polypterus senegalus, assembly GCF_016835505.1. Classification (NCBI taxonomy): domain Eukaryota; kingdom Metazoa; phylum Chordata; class Cladistia; order Polypteriformes; family Polypteridae; genus Polypterus; species Polypterus senegalus. The sequence goes on from NC_053154.1 coordinate 102,170,451, forward strand.
GCCTCCTCGATATGATTTTTAGAATCGGTCTTATTGCATCAAATCTATCGCGCAATTGGGCGATATACTCCAAAATATTAGTGGAGGGCTGTGCCTCCCCTTCCCAGCCCTCTTTTAAAATATCTAATAAGTTGTCTTCCGTATAGTAATTCAAAGGGAGAGAACCCCGTAGAGGCTTGAGGAACTTCCCGGTAGGCAAAGAGGACAAGGGGGAGGAGTTGGTCCCAATTCCTCCCATCCTTGCTGACTACCTTACGTAGCATTTGCTTGAGAGTTTGGTTGAATCTCTCCACTAGCCCATCGGTTTGAGGATGATACACCGAGGTTTTTAAATGCTTTATTTTCAGTAACTTGGCAGTCTCCTTGAACGCTTCCGAGGTGAAAGGCGCCCTTGGTCCGTCAGGACTTCTAGGAATGCCCACCCGTGAAAAGACTCCTACTAGTTCCCGTGCAATATTTTTAGTGGTAGCCGAGCGCAATGGAACGGCTTCAGGGAATCGGGTTGCATAATCCACGAGGACGAGTATATATTTATATCCTTGGGCTGAGGGCTCTAGGGTCCTACTATATCCACCCCAATCCTGTCAAAGGAACGCCAATAAGGGGAAGGGGAATCAGAGGAGCACGGTCCTTCCTAGGAATTTGCCGCAGTTGACACTCCGGACAGGAAATGCAAAAGCGCTAACCTCCTCATTAATCCCCGCCAAAAACGGAGCTTAATGCGCTCTAATGTTTTATCGGAGCCGAGATGGCCTCCAAGAAGGTGGAGTGTGCTAACTCGCAAACCTGCCGCCGTAGGTCCGCTGGACTAGCAACAACTTCCGGACCTTCCCTCATGTTCAGCAACCCGATACAATAATCATTATCATGACAAAGTGAGGTCCCTGTGGCATGGGCAAATGCGTTGGCCGCTAACGAGAACCACTGCATTCTTTATGTGCTTCAGAGAGTCGCCATTCCACTGTTCTCTTGAAAGAAGCCGGTGTCGCTCTAAACTGAAAGTGCAACTCAGAGAGGGGTCCGGTCTGACCTCAAGGGGCGGAGAATCCTCCTCGCTGCCGGGCGCTAGTGGATGACGAGTAGCCCGCGACGGTCCGGGAGTCTTCGCACTCTCTTGGCCTACCGCCCACTCCCTGTCGGCTGATTACACGGTGTGGAAGCAGCTTGAGATGAATCTTTATCATCTATAACGAGGCCAAAAGCTTTTCGGGAATGCTTTCTAAACTACCGCGTTACTGTCAGACCAGTCCGCCCGAGGATTACGGAAACGGAGGATCCGGTGTACCGCACGTAAGCGTCAAGGGTTCCTCCGAGACATACGTAACATCGGGCGGTATTGTACGAGCGGATATCTCCGTGTATACATTTTAGACTGGTCTTTTCTTAATCCATTGTTGCGGTAGAACAAAACGGCGAGCAACGACAGACACGCTACTGCCGGAATCAAACAGCGCTGTTACCATATGTCCATTAATAAGAAGCTCTCCGTATGTTTATCCGCCAGGGATTGCTAAGGGCACACAAACAACCCCGCCATTGTCCCCTACGGTCCGCCTTGTTCCTCGACAGGTCGCAGCCAGACGGCCCGCGACTTCGAACAGGCTCTGGATTGCGTGGAAGGGACTGCTTTGTAGGACATAACTCCCGGTAGTCCACAGAGCGGCTGTTCTGCCTCCCGGTTTCACAGCCGCCTCTGGGTTGCAAGAGCTGTAGCAGCTCGTCCATAGAATGGAATTCGCCCAGGCCGGCTGGGCAAATTCCTGGGGTATCGCTGTAGCAGCAAAAACAGGCCACTTGCTGCACTATTTGCAAGGGGTCAAATCAAATGGCCGTAGCCACTCACCCACCTGTTGCCAGAGAGCCATAGCCTGCTCTGACAGCCCTTTGTTGGGTTAAACTCCCAGTCTATTATATTCTTCACCTGCCGGCCTGGGGACAGCCCATCGTTAACAGGGACCTTGGTCCCGATGGGCGGCTCGGCTTTCCTACCCAGAAGAGCATACTGAGCCACTCGTGTTTTCCCCAGAAGCCAGCCCACGCCTGTGGGTCCCCTCTACCTTCTCCACGAGATGGGTTGGTAGCCCCGGGTTATGCTCGTGGAGCAGAGCCTGCACCGCCCTTCCTGACCCTCCGCGCACTCCCTGCCCCAAACTCGGCCCCGTACTCACCCACCTGGTTCCTTGAAGTTCGTGTCCCGGTTCTTCGGGACACCATCCTGCCGACTACGCCACTGTAAGAACTGGAGACCAGAGGCGGAAAGGTTTGGGGCAGCCACCCGCTTAATGCGGTTTCCGCTGCAAAAGTCTTTGAGGCATTTTAAACAGTTTACACAACAGAGTCCAAAACAGAACTGCCTGCCTAAGCAAAGGCAGTGAGCTTTATAGCACAGAGGGCGGAAATGATGTCGCCCTCTGGGCCGGAACTGGAAGTGACATCATCCTTGGGGCCGGAACCGAAGTGACCTCATTCTTGGGGCCGGAACCGGAAGTGATGTGTCCTTCCTGGAAATGGCGGCTCCTGGTGGGATTTCCGGTAAGACCTGCAGAGAACTCAGAAAGAGCGTCAGCGTACCCCCCCGGGCAGATGTATAAACAGTATTGTCTAAGCCCTTCAGCTGCTTCCCATGCACACGTGTGTGACATAATGTAGTGGTCAACTGAACGACCGTATTAACTGAGGATGCTTATTATTTTTAACAAGTGGTAGCATTTCAGGATTAATGTTAATAATTATCTCTTGTCTTATCAGTGATATGATAGGTAATCTTTGAAAGTGTATGTTTACCATACTGTTACAAAAGTGCACAGAGAAGAATGATAGTGCAGTCTTCTAGCACACCAGCCCGCAGCAACGATTTCATGAATGATAAAATCTTTGTAAATATGTCCCTCCCAAAAATAGTGCATTCCATGACTGCTCAAAAGTAGGGAGGAGGTGGCATCAAACTTAATGGCATAATGAACACCTTTGCATGTTTCAAAGAGAGACACAAATAGAGAAAAACACGATCTGGACATCATATTTGTTTTATTGATGTGTTAAACTTATGTTTTATGTTCTGTATTTTTCCATTGCAGTTTGTGCTTATGTGCTGAAGGCAAAAGTACATGATTTATGAGATATTTCTTAATGAATGGAATATTCTATTTTATCCGCATCTGCCCAGTTTCATCTCTGTGTGAACTATGTACTTCAGCTTTATGTGAGAGACCTTAAAGTACATCTTATAGGATTAAAGTCATGCAAAGTAAAAATGCCCACGTGTGGTGTATTGCATTAAATCCATTATTTGGCAGTGGCCAGAATTAAAGCTATCAAATTGTTCATGAAGCTTAAATAACTGGCAGATTTTTATAGTACAGTATAAAGAAATGATTAACCAAAAAAAAGGTGCTTAAAAAAAAAGTCAACAATGTGAGTGGATGGCTTTCAAATAAACATAGCGATGTTGAAATGTATTCTGCAGGTTATTAGCCACACAGGGAAAGAAAGTCAAAGTTTGAATAGTACAGTATATTTGAGAGTGGACTGTAACTATCATACCAGGTCTTGCTGAAATGAAATCAGTTTGGAACCATTATGGGAAGGTTATGCTGCAGTACAATTAATTTGAAACACTTTTACTCCATTACTGTGTTTGGAGTACTGAACTCCACATATTTCTGTTTAAAATACTTCAATTATTCAATTCTCCTTAAATTAAATTTTCTGTATTTTTTTTTACATGCAACAGAACTTCCAAAATTAAGGTTGCAATTTAAATAGAAGAATATCCTGCAATGTATACAGTGTATATAGCTGTGTGTGTGTGTGTGTGTGTGTGTGTGTGTGTATGAAAATATATAAATGAAAACACACAAAAAACAGTATTTTTTCCAGCTTTACTTACTCAATGTATCTATAACATCCAAGTGAAAGATATCACAGCTTACAGTTCAGAAGAATTTTAAAAAACCAAAAACAAGAAATATTGAGATTAATAAAGGATCACCACCCCCAGCCAATCCCCCCCAAACTCAATCAGGTGTAAGTAACCACCATTTCCATTGCAGACCATGGTTACTGGCTGTGATCAATTGTAATCCGTGTGATTAGTGAAGCATAAAAACAGCTATTCCTGGAGCATTCCCTTGCTTGGCAGTGCAACCGACAGCGAACAATTGACTATGGGTGGCAAGCCACTTTTAAAAGATATCAGGGATAGAGTTGTAGACAGACATAATGCAGGAGATGGATACAAAAAAATCTCAAAGGCTTTATCAATCTCAAGGAGCAGAGTAAAGTGACAACAATTTTACAAGCGCTCCACAATTGTGGCTTGTTTGGGAGGGTCACAAGGAAAAAGCCACTTCTCAAGAAAGGACACATTAAGGCTCATTTGAGCTTGTCCAGAAAGCACCTTGCATATTCTGATGCCAAGTGGAAAAAGGTCTTATGGTCAGATGAGACCAAAATCGAACTATTTGGCCTCAATACCAAACAGGAGACCTGGCGGAAATCCAATGCCGCTCACCATCCACAACACACCATACCTATAGTAAAGAATGAGGTGGCAGCATCCTGTTGTGGGGGTGTTTCTCTGCCGCAGGGCCTGGGGCTCTCGTTAGGGTAGAAGGAAAAATGAATGGGGCAAAATACCGTCAAATTCTTGAGGAAAACCTGCTACCCTCTGCCAGAAAGTTAAAGATGGGCAGAATGTTCACCTTTCAACATGACAACGACCCGAAGCACACAGCAAAATTGACCACACAGTGGCTGAAGGACAAAAAAGTGAATGTCCTCGCGTGGCTCAGTCAGATTCCAGACCTAAATCCCATTGAAAATCTGTGTAAAGATTTGAAGATAGCAGTCCACCAACGCTTACCATCCAATTTGACTGAACTTGGAACAGTTCTGTAAAGAAGAGTGGGCAAATATTGCTCAACCTAGATGTGCAAAGCTGATAGAGAAGTATCCCAACAGATTCAAGGCTGTCATTAAAGCAAAAGGTGGTTCAAGAAAATATTGACATTGGGGGGGTGATCCTTTATTAATCTCAGTATGTCTTGTTTTTGATTTTTTTATAATTTTACTGAACTGTAGCTGTGATATCTTTCACTTTGATGTTATTGTTTGCGTTGAGTAAGTAAAGCTGGGAAGAAATATTTTTTGCGTGTGTATTTTCATTTAAGGCTGTAAAGCAAAAAAAAAAGGAAATATTTCAAAGGGGGTGATTCTTTTCTATAGCCACTGTGTGAATATGTATGTAAAATATATAAAAAATATGTATATTTTTTGTATAATTTTTGTTCTTTGTTTTTAATAAATATCCAAACAGTAATAGTCTTTGATCAGGTAAATTTTGTAATGAATAACCCCTTAGGCTGCTAATGACAATTTCATTGGAGTACAAAGCCTCTAAAAAGATCCATCATATCTGCTTTAAGGCAAACATATTGTGAACATCAACAGTGAAAGGAGAAAGAAAATAGAAATCAAAATGGTTACACATTATTAGATAGCAAAAGATCAATATGAACAATCTCGGCCACAGCTATAGCCAAAGTAAGCTATACAATCATACTCCATTAGATTTTCTTCACTTGCATTTGACCAAAACTGCACTGTTGTTATTGCAGACAGAGTTTACTTTTAACTTTTTAAATAAATAGAAATCATAGCAATAGAGGTGCAGCCAAACTGGTGATTTTTTCTCTGCTAGGAGAAGACATGCTCTAAAAGTATTTTGGTAGAAGTTTAAAAAATAAAATTCTTTTACTGTGATCCATCAATTTGATTCATGTGTTAATGTTTATGGATGAGGCTGTGAAAATCATTCACAGCCACTTCTGCATTAGCATGTGTACATCTATTATATAAAAGGTACATTTCATTAGCATTTTGTAGGATCTGCATTTACTAATGAAGTGTTCCAGATTATGATTTGTATGAAACTTTACCATCCTTACACCAGAGTTCAATAGTACTCCAAGTCTAAGTTCCAACCAGTTAATCATTTTACCATGTCATTTAATTAGCTGGCCTTTTTTCCCTTCTTATTTTACATTTAGAAAAGCAGAGCAATATGATTTTTACATTTATAAGGAATGCTTAACTTTTTCTTTGTTTTGCTTTTTATTAATGTGCCTTTTTCTGTTTAGTTTGCACTTTTTTTGTATCCTAATAGTGACAGTTAACAAAAGGCAGAGCAGACACCAGAGCAAATGTCACTGAAAGCTAAAAGGCTGCAAGTACTTCAATGTCTGACCCATTTATGTTCTTATTGATAAATAATGAATAAAATAACCAGAATGGCTAGAAAGTCAGAATATTAACCATACTGATTATGAGTATCTTAAAATCTAAGCTTGGTACATTTTAATAGAAATGTAACCAAACTTAGTTTTGTAATGTCTACACTGAACCTAAAACACAGAAATTGTGAAATCATGGCTTAATGAATTTGGCTAGGTGCCCAGTTAAAAACCTTCAGCCTTAAGGGTTTCCACAGAACGGAGTATGAGAACCACAGATTACAGGAGGTCACACAGCTGTCCCCTCCATCTTTGTGTATCTTATTCCAGTATTGAAATCCATTAACTTTTATACCTAGTTGAGTATAAGGAAGTAACAGTTTCATGTTCAACTGATGAATTTGCAGTCTGTTTTTGCTATCTTCCAGGAATAATAACAACTCCATCTTTGTTCAGCAAATTGTTATTAGTTTCCTTTTTACTCTAGTACAGTATAATGTTTGCAGCTGTGGGTCTTACGTAATCCTAAAGAGACAACATGCCTGTACACTACACATTATTTTGACTCGCATCATTTTGTGTCTTCCTAAATAATTTACTAATGTAGAATCCACAGTAAATTAGGGATATTTCAGATTCTTTGAAGGGAGAGATTACAATAACCACTTGGATGTACCGTCCAATCTGACTCAAAATGCCGATCTAAAAATGAGAACATTCATAGACTAGCAATTTAGGTATATAATTGGGTTGTTATCAACATTTGTATATCAAACATATTTATAATACTGTTAGATTTGTGAACTTGTGAGAGAGAGAGAGACTCTTTGAGTGAAAATTAACCCATCAAAGGTTTGATACATCCTAATAGTTTCCTTACATTAAAGGGTTAAATTATACCACTGCTTTTACGGAAGAAGTAAACAGGTTGCTTCCAGCAAAATGCTTTTCTTTATCTCTGTTTTTACATCAAAGAGTTAAATTACTTTGTGTTATAACTACAGTACTTCTGCACTAACAAAAGCCACTTCACCACAATGCCTACCAACAAGGAATTTTAGAATAATTTCTTCACTCACAAGTAGGCCGCACTCAAACAGTGTTGAAGGAACTTAAAATAAGCTCACAAAACATGCTGTACAAAGACTGCATTGAATTTTTACTGCTCATTACCACAAATTTAAAAGGTCAATGTAAAATACTCATAAAAGTCAATGAGGCAGCCATCACATTTGGTGGGTACATTGAAAGAAATCTTGCTAAAATAAACTGCACAACTTACCTTTAAAATATCTTAATGGAGAAGACGGTTACTTGCACAGTCATCTTGTGATAAGGGCTTGTTTTAACACTACAATCCCTGAAGTCTGCAAAAAGTTTTGTTGTCCCAGACCACCTTAATTTTCCTAGCAGATCTTTATCACAGCACCAATTGTCTGCTGATATGCTTTTGTTTTGCTAATATGTCAATTAACCACACTCAGCCTGCACTCACCCATTTAGTGCTTTGAGTAGGGAGCTTCTATTATTAATAATACTGTATATAATAAAAACATACATTTGATCTGAGTCTGTAACAGTCTGTATAAATTTATGGAAACTTGTAAGAGCTAGCGCTGAAGGGATAAAAGCAAACACACAAATGCTAGTAAATACTTTTTTCTTGGTATCTTGTTGTTATTTTAACAATTTTTTTATTCAGTTTTATTCTTGAATAAAAGCACACTTGTTTCATTATACCATGTCTTTATTTGAAAACTAACAGCATCAGATCGGGTTCCGTGAATGTGACTGGGACTAGGAAAAACTGAGAAAAAAAATGCAGGGACGACCTAGGATTTGAACCAAGCTCTTGACTACAGATTAGCAAGTCTACCTTTGCACCACCTGAGCGGATCTGCAAGACAGCCATGTTTGCACTTTGTCTGTGTGTGTTTGCACATTTCATACAACATCATTATTTTGTGCCGACTGATATGTGGGCTTCAGTTTTTACACATTCATAGCCACGTGTCCTTTGAACAATTTCTTTTTATTTCTGTTTTACTCTTGAACAAAAGCACACTTGTTTTGTTATACCTTTTGTGAAAGTGTTTGATATTTGTATTTTAGTCTTAACACATTCTACACTTCACATCAACATTATGTTATTACTATAACATATGAAGAAATTTCCTGTTTTACCTATGTGTACAACATTTGTTGCTTCGTATCTGTTTTGTCATCCTACATTTACAGAGATCGTTGTAGACATGGAATGCACATAAAATATTTGTATTTCAAATAACGATATTATCATTTACCCATACAATTCCCTACAACTCACTGCCAGATAAAAACAACAACACAGACTTAGGCTGTGAGAATTTTGTTACATGATGCCTTCATGCGGTTTAAATGGAGGATGGGTGAGTGAAGGCTGCGTGCTGCCAGTTGACATATTTGTAAAACTAAAGCTTATCGACAGGCAATTGGTGAAGTGATAAGGAGCTGCGAGGAAAATGAAGGTGGTCCGGGATTCTAGTGGTAAGCTTACCACCCTGTCTTAGGGGGAGTATAGCAAGTGCTGCATGAGAGTTAAAGTTGAAATTTAAATTTAGAGTTTTGTTATTGCTTCATAATTCTCTTGCTTATTTGCTTACACAACTAATGTCTCTTTATTTCAATACAGTTTGGTTAATAAAACATGGCTTAGGACAAAAAGAGAACACTGCTTTGGAATTCTTAAAAACTGATAACTCTACTTGTTGCTGTCTTCTGTTAAACCAGTGCTTAATTGTTATTTGCTTCTATGATTTCAATGGCAATTGATGATTCTCTGTTCAACTTGATGAATAAGGCTAAACTAGGAACAGAACAGAAACAATAAATTGTATATCTAGGTCTGTCTAGAACATGTGAGTGTAGTAGTTAATGTGAAAGGTGCAATTTAAAGCATTATTTTTTTTTTCTTATTTGACGCATATTGCACTGTCCTATGATGTCACATAACACTCCTTGTATACACAGGTCTTTTAAAAAATATTATTACATTCCTAGGATGTTTATAGACCCAGAATATATTTTTATATCAATCCAGCCACAAATAACCACAACTGTCCAAAGTTTTATTTTAACCTTTTCCCTAAACACTTTTTAACTTTTTAGCCTACTTTTTACTACTTAATTGCTTCTAGTTTTTCATGTTTAGATATAATTACACAATCATAGTCTGTTGCTCACCACAATAATCCCAGACCACAGTTACATTTTTTGTGATTATTGCAGTGTGACTCCTAGCACACCCTGCAGTGATCAGCTGTTTTGCAGTCCAGTAATACTGAACCTCCTGTGTTTTTGTCTACTTTTGCTTCTGTAAAAAGTTGTTTCAGGAAATGTGGCTTCAGCTGTTTCAGTTTGCAGCTGCTACAGCTACCTGCTTTGCTCACCTTCAACCCCTTCATCCTCATCAGAATCCTGCCCTTCAACAATTGCCTGCCCAGAACATTCAAGACCTGATGGCATCAGAAGTGCCATTCTGCACTGCATCTGCTATTAACTAATCTGCTATTAACAAAAGGGGCTCTTTCAAAGGCTTGCTGTGCTGATAAGCATTTCTTATCTCGTAACCTCTCTAAACCCGTAAATGCTTATATAAAAAGTAACAAGATTGAAATGCAGCTATAATGAATATACATCGATAAAAAGAAATCCTAAAAAAACACATTTTGTTTGAGTGATGTTCAAAAACACCCTATACATTTTAAGCAAGTAAATGATCATAATAAAATAATTTTAAACAATTTTTGCATATTTTTGCATTCACACTACAGTATATCATATGACGCTGTGAGAGTTGTAACCATGTCGTAATGGGTCGCTAGTGAACTGAGGTATGTATGCAAGTTACATTTCTGACAAGAGCACTTTGGAAGGCCAGTCAGCTCATGGGTGTTTATCTGATTGACATGTTTAGGTAGAAACTACTCAAGGCACCCCTTTTTAGTGTATAGCACAACATAGCAAGCTTGTATCTGTTAGCTAGGAAGGCAAAGTGGAAACTGCACAGACCATGCCAAAATGTTAGTTTGTGGGTAGAAAGATAATAATCTGGCTGTTTATAAAAAAATTCATAGAAACATTTTCTTTATTCCCACACACATTTGACCCTAATACCTGATATATCTAAGAGACCACAGGTCTTAATAATCTGTACCATTTACCGTAACAGCCACTTGCAATGCCTAATGCTTTTTAAACATTTACTTTTAATCATTCCACTGGCTCCATTTTGTTAGTGACTTGCTCTGACTCCACTGATTTATAATGCCTGCAACAACTAGTTTGTGCATGCAGGTAGTGCATTATTGGAATGTCAAAAAAATTGTGTCACAGTAAGTTTCTTAAAGGAAACCAGCTTGTCAGCTCAGCCTTACAGCAGCCATTTCTAACAATGGGGTCTTGCAGAATGAGGCACCATTGACACCTCAGAAGGAGTATTTGGTATTGGTAGTTAATTATTGAATTAAAATGACTGTCTCGGCACATATCTGTATATCAAGCTCAGTGCAGCAAGTATTTCTTGACACTATTGTGTTAAGTGAGAGTCTTGTGGCATTGAATCTGTCAGTCTGGCAAAGCAAGTGGCTAAAGCTTATTATTTTTTTCTTTATACACGTGTTTCAGTATAATTATTTTGATTGCCTTTTTTCTTTTCAGAAATGTTTTGGAAAGGCTGTTTGTGTCTGTCTTTTTCTGATGGTCACCTCAGACACATTTCAAGTGTAGTAACTATTATTAACTGCCATTTGTTTCTGTATAGGTAAAGTTTGTCCTTGATGAGGATATCTGGCCATCTATTTGTCAAAGCAGTCTCAATCATGTACTAAAGCAGTTCTTTGTATCAGTGTGCACCAAAGACCATTGTATGTCAGATAAACCTGGGATGGGATGGCAGGATGTGTAAGTGGGCATGTGTTTAATGAACATTGGTTAACAAACAAAAAAAAAACTTATTTGCTTTTTATCCAGGTGATGACAACTATGGCCGAAAGGTTATCTTGTTTAGTGCTTGCAGGATGCCCCCAAACCATGAGCTGGACCACCACAAGCTTCTTGGGTAAGTAAATGTATTCATTAGGTTCTTTGATTTCAGAGCTCTGGCCAAATATAATCCAGGAGCAAAACAGGGTTGAGTATGTTTAAATGTGAAAATGTTAGATATTTTAATCTATTTTGTTGAAACAGTGGTTTCAGCACATACCTTTTTCAATTGAAAACATTTTCCATTTCTTCTTGCGTATAAGAGTATATCCACTCTGGATAATATGCTACCATAGTGTGCTGTATCTAATGGTGCATAGTTAACTTCAAGATGTTTTCTCCTTCTAAAACATAGTTGATACCAGATGATTTTTACTGGCTTTATCTCTTCTTCAGGTATTTGAAACATACACTGGACCAGTATGTTGAAAGCGACTACACTCTCATTTACTTTCACCATGGACTCACCAGTGAGAATAAGCCATCCTTAAATTGGCTGAGGGATGCTTACAGGGAATTTGATCGAAAGTAAGCTGCAGTTTGAAATGGCAGCATTTGGGACAATGGCATTACAGGGTATTTTAGGGTATCCTGATTTAAAGGATGAACAAAAATCTGTATATACAAAATATAGAGAACTGAGTGTAGTTTTGCATGGCTTGGTAGTGAAGTTTATATATATATATATATATATATATATATATATATATATATATATATATATACTGTGTATATATATATAAACATATATATATAAACATATACATACTGTATATACTGTATACTTCTATCTTACTGCACAAGATCCAGATTCTTTTCACTGGGGCAGTTATGCACAATGGTAAGAACTACGAAGCAGTGGGAATTCGGTTATTGTGCGGCCATGCTTAGATATGTCCTGTACACAGATGAAAGTAGTTTAGTTTATAATTAAATGACGATCAGTCAGACTGCATTGGTGTTTAATGTAAAAAAAAAAATGTTGCTCAGTTTATAATTGCTTGTCATGTCTGTTTTTAACATATAAGCCAAAACCATAGTAGTTTCCGCTACTTTAATTTGAATGTGTGCTCTGTGCATGTATGACTGTATGGTGTGCTACTGTTTTAAGTATGTGTGGATACCTGCAGGTCTCCACAGGGTGACAGAACCAAATGTAGACTTGTGTCCTCTTGCAGGTACAAGAAGAACCTCAAAGCTGCGTACATTGTCCACCCAACAATGTTCTTTAAAACAATTCTCATCCTGTTCAAGCCACTGATCAGGTAAGTTACTGGCACCATTTGGTCCTGTTTCAGTAAATACCTGTTAGAAGCTCATTTGGTTATATGTTGCTTATATTTGCAGCACAAATGTGTGGTCTTCTAGGAATGCAACAGATCTTGAGTTGTTTGCATGGTGCCTCTGGAACATCCAGTTTGACCCAGTAGAAGTATTCTAGGATGATGTTATAACATTGACTAGCTGTGTTTACAGTTAGACCCATAAGTATTTGGACATTGATACAATTTTTGTAATTTTCTTTCTGTATACCACTGGTTGCAATTTCTGAAAGCTTAAATCAATACCTTTGCTAAACCCCATATGTTAAATCTGAAAGTCTATACTTCCATCATATCTTGATTGCTTAATTTCAGTTCCATTGTGGTGGAGCCCAAATACTTATGGACCTAACTATATAAGACTATGAATCAAGGTTTCACTTCAGCTTCAGCAACTTAATACACTTTCTCTTGTAATTTTATTGTATGTGCTAAATTATAAATTATTGAAATCTGTAAAGCTATTTACACAATCAAGTCTGACAAAGCAGGCACATCAAATTAAGAAAATTGTTCTTCCACTCTGATTCCCAGCATCAAGTTTGGTCGGAAGATTTTTTATGTGAACTACCTAAGTGACCTGCAGGAGTATGTAAAGAGTGAACAGTTGGTAATTCCACGGCAGGTGAAAATGTATGTAAGAGAGAAACTAAAAATGTTTCTATTTTATTAGACTTCCTTTGTGTAATTAGAACACTAGAACAAAGCTAACGAAAACAGGCCATTCAGTGCAACAAGGTCACCAGTCTTATAATGTGTTTCTTCTCTTTACTACAGGTATGATGAAAAGTTGAGGGCTTCACTTAAGATGCCTGTCCAGGGTCAAAGACCTGCCCCATTTCGACCGTCCCTGCCGCACCAGCAGTTTGGAATCTCTCTAGCACAGTAAGATACATGGTTAGGTAGAGGTGGTAATCAACCTGTCTTTTCACAGTAACAATTACCTGCAATTAGGTGTGGACATGCAGCATTCAAAGGATGCTTTCCAGTCTCCTAAAGTATTGTTTAAGCTTTCTTCAATGTCACATTTGTATGGGTTATGATTTATGCCAAAATGAAATATGTAAAATGGCAATTATGAAATAAGTAATCACATGTAAAAGTACAGTACAGTGTTATACACAAATGAGTCAGTACATAAATAGGAATCATTTAATTATTATGAAATACAATGTCTTCATTTTATTTTGATTAAGTAGTTTAGCTACCTTCTATTTAATTATTCCAACAGTTTTCATTTTAAAGTATCCTTGTTTTTAAAGATTTTTTATTAAACAATAAGACTTTTATGAACAGTATATTTCCACATGGCTATTTTAAAGCTTGTGCTATTCTTTTCAAAATGATAGTTTTGTCAATATATTTGAAATTCTCAGATGGAGAAATCCATCCAACCATCCATTATCAAACCCGGTATATCCTAACGGGTAACAGGGGTCTGCTGGAGCCAATCCCAGCTAACACAGGGCGCAATGCAGGAAACAAACCCCGTGCAGGGCGCCAGCCCACCGCAGGATGCACACACACACACACACACACCAAGCACACACTATCGACAGTTTAGAATCGCCAATGCACGTACCCTGCATGTCTTTGGACTGTGGGAGGAAACCGGAGTACCCGGAGGAAACCCACTCAGACTCGGGGAGAACATGCAAACTCCACACAGGGAGGACCCGGGAAGCAAACCCGGGTCCACTAGCTGTGAGGCAGCAGCGCCACCCACTGCACTACCATGCCGCCCAAATGGAGAAATGCTCATCAAAAAAAAAAATGCCACTAATGAAGAAGTCAGACATACAGAAGGTGCCAATGAAGAAATCACATAGGCAGAGATTAATGTTGAATGTCTACAGCTGGAAATTCCAAGTGACCTGCTTCTAGATGACTTTCTGTGCAGACCTCTGAGAACATCTTCATCATTGTGAATATTCTGAAGAGCACTTACTATCTCAGCATTCCCAATATATCATGAATTAGTCTTAAAATAGCATCATATTGTAGCCGACAGTCTGCTGTTCAGATAGAAGGAGGGCTAGGTGCTTAAATGACAGTAACCTGTTAGAAAAGGACTGGGAGCTTCCACATTCCAAAAACCTCAAGAACATTCAAGAGGGCAGGTGGTGACTTTCGGAGAGAAAATAAATAGCAGTTCCAGGCAGGGGTTGTGGATTGTTCTCTGTGGAACATGGAGAGAGAGAGAGACAGAGAGAGAGTGACAAAGATAATCAGACTACTGGCAGTACTACATTAAGGAGGAAGTAAAGAATAACGCTAACTGCATCCTGTTTTCTTGTTGTTTTGTGAGGTGTTTTCTGTGGATTCTAAAAGAATAACTAGATTGTTATGCTTTTAAAGTACACTTTACTATTATTTAATTAACATACCCACTGCTCTGTACAGTTGTTGTATGTAAAATGAGCTCTGTACGATTTCTCTGCAGAGCTAACTATCACAACGCACTGCCCCAATGTACTGGCCAGTTTGAATGTAAGAAAAGTGGTACTATGAAATTAATGGCAATCTACCACCTACAACCAGGAAAAAGTAATTTACAAGAAATTAGTAACTGATAGTAATAGGTTGAACCTTTTAGTTTTGATTGACAAGTGACAAAACTATCATGTAAAGCGGCATGTAATGTGATCTTTAAAAATAACTGCATTTTGAAATAAAAGCTAAAATAAATACATCTAAGATAACTACATTGTTAAACCAAAGTAAAATGTTGACATTGTGTCTTATAATAATTTGATGACTTTTCTTTAATTTATTTTTCCACATTGTAATTACTCATTTATTTATCTGTGTATTTTTTCTGATAATTATTTCATTATTGCCCTTTTATTTGTTTACTATTATTCATTATTTTGTAGCTTGCGAGAGAGAAGTCCTAATGACGACAAAATTCCTTTGGTTATGAGAGAAACCATCAGCTACCTTAGTGGTCAAGGTGAGCTGCATCCTAGGTTTTTGTCTACTTGTACATAAGTTATTAAGTAGATCTTTTTCGCAGTTTTCCACTTGAGCTACACTTTTCTACTTTCTAGGGATGCAGACAGAAGGGATATTCCGAAGGTCTGCTAATGTCAACATGGTTAAAGAAGTGCAGAGTAAATACAATTCTGGTGAGTAATCCTTTAGCACTTGGGCTGTGTGTTACTTTCTTTGGGGTTATAATTTAGGTATTCAAAATCCTGTCTGTAAACCAATTCCATAGTGTCCATTTAATTGGTGTATTTCAGGAATACAAGTCAACTTCAGTGATTATGAAGACATTCACCTCCCTGCTGTTATCCTTAAAACATTCCTACGGGAACTTCCAGAACCTCTACTTACTTTTCATCTCTACAATGACATTGTCAATTTCAAAAGTAAGTTTGGCTTCATAGCTGGCAGATGAATGAGCAGGAGGGGCTGTTTCTGGATGGCCAGAAGAAAGAATGTATGATCGATGTGATTTATGTGGTAGTTATGTACAGTAGTTCTTATGCATAGGTCAGTTTAGTTACTTTTGATTGTATTAATGTGTCTCCGCATATTTACATATTAGCTTCTGTCTTTACAGAATGTGTGTGGGTCTGTGCTTGCATTTTATTTATACTGTATATTTTTTTTAAAACCAAGTCAATGAGGGTTATCAAAATTTGAGCGTCTTTGTGCATTAATTCTAACATTTTCAGATGTTTATATGTGTCTAAAATATTTTCTTAGATGAGACTTTAAAATGGTTTTTACTGTAGTTTTTAGAAGGACATTATCAAAGTTGGCATAATTACTAAAAATCAGACCAAGCACACAGAACTGAAATTTGTTCCACTGAAGCAGAAGGATGAATCATGCTGCAGAAATGTTCAAAAAGGAGTAGAAAGCAAAAATAATCCAAACCTTAATCATAAACATGAAATAATTTGTGTAATATCATACAATTTTACCCCTCACAAGTGAGTGCTGGTCCAACAGAAAATGGTGAAGACACAAGTCTGAGGGGTTTTTGAACAATTGTGGATAACTGCATGTGAACTTTGAACCGTATATATTTTAAGAAAATGTTTTTATATCGAAGCCCAGTATTTAGCACTGCTGCCTCATGGCTCTTAACTTCTGATTTCAAATGACAGTCCTGACAGGTTATGTGTATAATCTGTACAGTATATCCGTATGCCTAGGTAGGTTTTCTTTGGATTACACTGATTTTGTCATACACTACAAAAAATCTTGAAATGCATTCTAGGTTGGTCTTGAATGCATGAATAGTGAGTGTTTGAGTATTTGTGAGTGTGCAGCCGTTGTCTACAAACCTACTTAACAATAACTGCTTTTAAAAAGTGAAAGAGAACACTATAATAAATATATTTGATAAAGAATAATCAGTTATTCACAGTGGAACCAAAGTTCAATGCACCTCTACCGTGTGTGCTGAATATCTGGCACTGTAACTAAACCAGTACTGCCCCAAGAATCAAGGCATTAACTTAAGAATTGTATGCCTGATTTTCAGTATGCTACACTGGTTAAGTCTCCTATAAAGGACATGTCTAGTTTTATAGTAGCTGAATTGGAGAAACTGGTACCTAAGTTTATGTGTGCAGGGGTCTGGGAAATATGTAATTAAATACAACATAACTAAATGAACAGTTCAAGGCTGCAAACAGCTATTTTATAAATGTATGCTTATCTCCATAATAAACTGAGACTGTTTAAAATCCGGCATCTCAACGACTCATTTAAATCTTACCTGTATTATGTTTGGCTGATACTATATATTGATCATAGTCAACTCAAAAGATAAGTGCAGAACACAATATTACAAAAACACACTTGCAACCTGTTATATATAACACATTCTGCATTAGAGAAACAAACATTATTATTAAAGCCCTTAGCTGTCCTGCACAGTACATTTTCTGTTTCTTCCAAACTGGCAAATGCTACAAGACCATTGACTCTCACAAAAATAGATATAAATACAACTTGATGTGTTCAATATATGATTTTGTAATCATTGTCTTTTTGTTTTTCTTCTTATGTTTTTAGAATAGTATTCCTGTTATTAGTATGAGGGAGACCTGCAAGAAATAACTTCATTAAATGTTATTGTCATGTATATGTCATATGATGAAAAATGTAACCTTGGCACATGTTCAGTGGTTATATAAAGCCTTTTAAATAACTGTCTTAGACAACACTTGGCTGGAAGATGTACCGCCACCCCAACAACCACAATGATTTAAATGGGTAGACAGCCATGTAAACTCATTTTCTGTAGGTAAGACCCTAGTCCATTCTAGGACCAGAATCTCCAGATGCTGCCCCAGTAACTTTTGTTAAACCTAAGTATAGCCAGCACAGAGTATACTCTGCATAATTTATCTATCATCCCTCATTCTTACTCTATTTACTGTTGGGCAGTGATAAAAGGTAGGGGTGTTTTCTTTTACTAATATTCCATCTTTATGCATAGCAGTTGTCACAGAATGTGAGTGAGTGGATTTGGTGTCGGTGTTAAAGAGTTATTGTTTTGGGTCCGTTTTCTCCATCTTTTTCATAATAAAAAAAGGATTTTTTTTAGTGTTGCAGAGAATGCATTTCTCAAGATGTATCAATTTCTTATCAGTGTTTGTTAAAACAGTGGTTGATGATGCACTGACATTTCTGTATTTCAGGATACTGTCCCAACAGTATCAGTGGAATCTGAAGAAACATCTCTTATTCATGACAGAGCAGACAAAAATATGATCAAAGTCAATGAGCTGTGCAAGAGTCAGCATCTACAGACCTTACAGTACATTCAGTGGATAAAAATATATTTATTTCTTTCTTTTGCAAACCACATTTTCACAATACAATATATTAAGATCTGCTTAAAGATAAACTGTTTTGCGTATTATTGTGAACATTTATCTTGTTAACACATTTCCACAATGTGAACTGAATGATTAAATGTGATGACTGCTGGACCTGAGTGAATGTTCAAGCACTGTATCATTTACTTTAAAACGTTCATTAATCCATTGACTGTAGAAGAACCCAATTCTTGCAAGAAAATAAAAAGAGACTTCTTTCATGTTTAAAATTCACAGAGTGATGTGTATATTTTAGTACCCAGAATATACTGATTTCACCTTAGTGTATAATTGTATCAGTTATTCCAAGCATTTTCTCATACTGTTTGGGAGTTCTGATATGTACCTTAGTCTTTTTCAGAGCTCCTGGCTTATCCCTTATTTTTCACACAAACCCAGCTGTTTCTAGCCACAGGACCACCATTACCTGGATGTTTATTTACTTGTTTAATTTCTTGCTGTGCACATTAGACACAGTTATACTTGTGTATATAATAAGTCTATCATGCGGGATATATTAGAGATATTTCTACTTGCATGAATTATGGCAGCTTTCATTTTATAGTTACTCCTTTAGATTGCTCTGTTTTCTTGTTCTCTAAAATGCATAAGTATAGCATGCCTGAGTACATGTGGCCAGTCAAGTATGTTACATATGCAGAGTCTGATTTGAGCAAGGTAAGACTGGCTACACATAATAAACAGGCCACAAAGTATTGTGTATTACAGAAGTATTACCCATTACCAAGTGAGCCATTTTTTTCTTTAAAAAAATGATGCAAGCTTATTTAGCACTGTTTAAGCCAGGGGTTTCCCAATTCCGCCCTGAGGGCTGTAGTCCCTGCATGTTTATATTTGATCGTAATTGCTTAATTATGAGTATAGCCTTGCCTGTTTTGGAACTTATTTTATTGCTCTTATTTATTTAAATGACATCAAGATAGATGATTTCAGCAAAAATGGGCCACAAAAATAACAAAAAAAAGAAAATTAAGTTTTTTCAATTGTATAACCTTGAAATTGATTAGATAGATTTGGAAATAGGTCAATGGATAATTAAGAGCTGTTTAACTTGTCTCATGAATTGCTACAAAAATAGTTGATGGTCTTCATTTCAACGAGTGTTTAAGTAAATGGCAAGTGCTTAGTCTTTCTTTCTCTGCAATTGGTTTGTGAATTCAGAATAGACACAATGTTTGTACAATACTACAGGTGCTTTATTACTATTGTTCTTAATAATATGAAACTGTTGATTCCCAAAATTGTCCTGTGGTGCACTGATATCCTATATCCAGGGTTGGTTCCTGTCCCCAAAAAAGGCTACCTGTAAACAAACGAAGCTGTCCAAAAAAAAGGGAAGATTATCAAAATGTTTAGCTGGAGCTTAGAACATTGCAGTAATGTTGATGAGGATAAACCATTCAGAAATTATATATAAAATATATCAGATATGCATCAAAAACTTTGAGTGCACTTCTATACATTTTCCAAGAACAATTAAGGTTGATTAAATGTGTATGTATATATTATATGTGTTAGAAAATCAAAAACCATATTGCAGGATTGTTTACAATCAGCAGTTTGAGAGTTACAGCTAGAAAATAAATGTGATTAAATGATACAAGACATGAAATAGTTTTTTGCCATGAACAAGTCAGAGTATGCATCCATCCATCCATTTATGTTGGAAATGTAAAGGTACCTTAATAAATCACACAGTTGACTGAATGTCTATTGTGCAAATGCAGTAAACGATGTTTGTGTTTATTGCAGAATAAACACAAATCTCTGTAAAGTCTCCCAGTTAGCTATGAACTCCAGATCATCCTAGTAGGCGATTTGTGAAGAACACATTGATAAATTATCTGAATGTTACCAGGCAGGAAAGATTAAAGTCATGACAGACATTTCAGAGTTTATGAAGCTTTTTTGCAGCTCTGTGAAAGTATATATTTAGTAAATGAAAGGAACAAGATGTCTGCCTATGGCAGGTATCTTGTTTCTCATTCAGCTGCTTTGCAAGAAGGAGACATAGTAGCTGTGTTGCCCATCAATCAGCCTCTGACCTCATAGAGTAGGAACAGTATTTTTTCATTTTGAAAGACTTGATCCTGTAATTGTTGCAGACATTGAACTCTTGTAATATTTACTAGAAATATATTATTGTGCCATCAAAAAATTTATATTTTTTCCTGCTACCAGTTTATTTCAACATTGCTGTTAAACATCTTTAGCTTAGTATTTTCAATCAAAATCTGTCTGATCTACTTCCTGTGGGTTTTTGCCCAAACCAATATATGCATTGAAAGCCAAGATCCTGCTGTTAATAAGACAAATGTTTATATTTCATGCACCTGTAGTGTTCTTTTTATACCTAGTGGGGTATTTCTAATATTGTATTGTATGTAGATAAATGCTTTATATCTCTGTGTTCAATCTGGTGGGCAATGTTGCAGTGATACCGAGAGACTCAGGAGAATAATGAGAAGAGAGATCAGATTAAAGAGGAATAGAGGATTGTTCCATTCAATCATCCATTTTTCTGATCCCATTTTAAAGTGATAAAAAGCTAGACCCTATACAGGAGGGGCCTTGTAGGGCTTGGGCAAAAAGCAACCACAGGCAGGGTAAGCAAGTTAATATATCCAAAAAAATGTACAGGTGGACATCCACAATATAGAACCCTATTTTAATCAAAGTGTGTCAAAGCTCTAATATCCGTTTGCCTGTAACTGACATCATGTCTAGGTAAGAATCATATATTACAATCTTCTGGGACTTAAGTGGAACTCTCCACTTGCAGTATATTGAGTTACAAATCTGTTGGCATATGTATGTTAGTGACTACCTCATATACATACAAGAAAAAATGTTTTTCTTGATTCCAGATCTTGAGGGTGATGCAAAGATCAGTGCTGTCTGCGGAATGCTGCACACTCTCCCAAAAGAGAACTTGGCATCACTGGAGTTCCTTTTAGGCTTCTTAGTACAGGTGAGCTTACTTCTTGTAATGAAGGCTGTTGTCTGGATGCAAAAAAAAAATGTGTTTGTCCTGCTTGTTTGCTCAGGGTAGCTACTGTGTGGCTACTGCTGTCATATGTTGTAAGTCTGATTTGCCAGCTCTTTGCCCTGAAACCGATAACCAGTTGACAAGATCAGTATAGTTGATGAAGGTTGCAGTTTATTACATTCTGTATTGCTTGTATATTTTGTCTGACTGCAGGTTTCTAAACAGAGCGAGTTTAATAAGATGACCAATACCAATCTTGCAGTGGTGTTTGGACCAAACCTACTGTGGGGGAAAGATGCTGCCATCACCCTGAGTGCAATTGGACCAATCATCAGCTTCACAAAACTTCTCCTCGACAACTATCAAGAAATCTTTGTGCATGGAGGCCTTCATTAAGCTGAAATGATTTCCCTTCTCCCTCTGTGTGTTAATGTAAATGCCAAATACTTTTTCACTTTGATCATTTGCACGGAGGACACTCAAAGTTTCATTTTGTGTTTGAAGAAAGGTGTGGGAGCGGGCACCCTGGTGAGGGGCAGGTCTCCAAACTCAGGTCAGCTCGCTGGGTCAGGCTTGGTTCCCCCACGCAGTGCTTTTATGTGATGCAATGTGTTGTGCTTTTAGTGGAGATATGAGTACTGAAGTGGAGTCTTCATTGGCCATCAATGTTCGCAGAATACTGGGGGCAAGTAAATGATACTTTCCTCCACAAACTTTTCAGCTGCAGAGTCATTTCACATTTATCATTCCCCACACAACTACCTATGATCACCTCCACTACTCATAAGCAACAGGTTATAGCATTTGTCCCCCTCACATTTTTCACATAGTGCACTGTAAACTCTTGTTCCCTCACGTGTCCCTCTGCTTATATTTGTTTTATGTTCATGGTTTTCACTTACTGCCAGACAAACTGAGGGGCTGAGCTAGTATAAAACAAAAATTTCATTGGCTCTTGTAAAGGTGGTGTATGACTCCAAAGAAGCACCCTCAGTTTAGTTTTCATTTGTCTGATTGCTGCCACTGCACTTCTGCTGACCCCTCTTTATGTGATATGTGATCTTCAACCTTGTCCACTCCCAACATGAATAACCAATTCTGCACTTCACTTTTGCCTCTTTTATTCCAGAAGTGACTTTTTATATTCTGTAATTTGATATATATATATTGTATTAAAAAGCTTGTGAAAACATTTAATTTTGTTTCTTTAATCTGTTACAAAAATGTTATATATACACATACATACATTTTTCTCTTTACAAGGACATTGTTTTGTGCACAAGTTGTTCCTTTGACCTAGCATCCCTCCTTTGATCCACTTCAATTTAGAGTGTTACTTCAAACACTGAGACCTGAGTGTGTCCTAAATGTGTGTTGCTATTGTGCTAAGTTTCTGAACATGTGGCAGCTATATTATGATGAAGAGGGATCGTTCCATACTTTGGAGTGTTGTTCTGTTAAGCCAAGCATACTTTGGTAAAGTTCTGCTCTTGTTGGTTACCACCTTTATCTAACGTAGTTGCTGCTTCCCACATCCACTTATTGAAAATATGGCTGTACCTGTCTGGACTTTGGTGTTATCCTTTTTTGGCCACCACTGCACCAGCTTGTGTCTGTCTGGCTGAGCCTGAGCTGTATTTGCCTGTTTTACACAAATTACCATCTGTCTTGTCATCAGTACATCCCACCCACAATGCATGCTTGTCCATTTGCATCCATAATCCAACTGATGACTACATCTCAAAATGATATTAAGATAAGAAATTCAAAGCAGGCATTGCCAACTCCTTATAAGCCTGGAGCTGATTGCGAATGCTTCTGGGAAGAGGTAGAGTGTCAATGTGGCTTGTCCCTTTCATATGTTGCAGCACAGCATAGAGACAGTGCTCCTTAAGTGATGTGAAGCGCCAGCACCTTAAACCAAGCTGCAGTTCGGTCTCTGCTGAAGTAGAGCTGGCCAAGGGATAAAGAGGGGCACCCACCTGTGGCCAAGAGATAGAAAAACAGAATTAAACATGGGAAGGGGTAGTTTATAATCTGTATTGGTATAGAACAGGAGTTTTCAAACTCAGTCCTGGGGACCCACTGTGGCTGCAGGTTTTTGCTCCAGCCAAATACATAATCGGTGACAACAACTGATAACACTCATCTCATTTAATTAGCTGCCATTTCTTTTCCTCTTCTCTTATTCTACATTCAGAAAAGCACGGCAGCATGATTTTTACATTTATAAGACTTTTATAAATATTTCTGCTTTTGCCATAGCATTAAATGCTTAACTCTTTTTTATTGATTTCATTATATTTTGCCCTTTCTCTGTGCAGTTTTCTGTCTTCATTGTATCTTAATAATGACAATTAAAAACAAGCAGAGCAGACACCCAGACAAACACTGAAAGGCTGCAAAAATTTTAGTGTCTGACCCACTTATTATTTAATTAATCTATTATTTACTAATTAGAACATCTGAAAAAGTAGAATGAAAATCAAGATAAAAATAATGTTAAAAAGAAAAAATACATTATTCCCATATAACGGTTTAGTAAATTAATATTTTTTTATTTATTTTAACCAAACTTAGTATTCTGATTTCTATATTGTTCCCAAAGGACAGAATCTGGGAAACAACAGTTCACTTAGTTAGCTCAGGAATCCAATTAAAAACACAAGCTGGTTGGAACAAACACCTGCAGTCACAGTGGGTCCTCAGGACTGAGTCTGAAAACCCCTAGTATAGAAGGATGCTATAGCACAGCCCCACCATATCTGAAGCAAGAACTGTTAGTTTCCAGTGTGAGCAAACACCTGCTATTCAATCATTCACATGCTTGAATGTATGTGCATTGACAGCTAAAAACTGGATAATTGAGAAATGAAAGACCTGAATGATGACTTAGGAGAGTTTAGAGGGGCAATACTTTAATATTTTGAGTTGTCAACATTTCCATTTTTATTCACTCTTCTACTCTTTCTTGAAGAAAAAAAAAAACATTCTGTAGTGCAACAGATGTGGACTGCAGAGGATTAACAGGAGACACTTTGATGCACATGCTAGGATAATCAGTATAGACCGAGATGCCTGCTGAATAATGAACTTTGTTCCATGTGACTAATGCTGTACACAGAACTAGTTCAACTTTGTGTTTTTGTTAGTCAGGTGCAAAGTCTCTACTTGGAGTCTTGAACAGAGGTTAAGAGATGGCAGAAAGGTCTCAGTTTTTCAAACTGGTTAGCACACAACCAGGAGCACTTGGCCACTGAAATAATAAACCACTGTTCACAATTTGTCTAAATTTATTACATTTCCATGTTGAACCACCAAAGACTTCACATCCATCTGGTAAAATCGCCACTCTAATCTGGTAATATACTACCCAGAAGTCATGTAACCAGCTCACCTTATCCAATCCAGAGAACGCCAGGCCCAGCCCCGTGCCATTTTTATAAAATTCAAGTGTTCCAGTTTGCAAGTTCAGGTGAATGCCAATGATGGTAGCTTTTTCATAGAAGGGCTCAGTATATTTTCTGTGCTTCCCCTCATGCCAAATTAATCCCTTGTAAGACAAACCCCAACTCTCTTTGTCCATTCCTAAAAATGAGAGAAGAGCACTGAAACATATTGCCAAAAAAAGCCCACTTTGGAAAGTTGACATTTCTTAAGACGAACGCAGGAATGAGTTGGGTTCAACATCTGGACACACTGTAATGAAAGGGATTGTGTCACCCAAGGCCTACAAGATTAAGAGATATATAGTCTGCATACTACCGCATAAATACAAGTGTAACTAGAAGTCCCAGGACTGAGCATAGTCTTAGTCTTTTGCTAAAAATGTGAAGTCCAGTCAGCTTGCTGCTAGATATTATGAAAACAGACACTGTTTGTCACCAAGTCTTTAATATGTACATTTTTATGTTCTATTTTTCACTTTACTATTTTAATTTTGTACTTGATAAAAAATCCCATGTTCCTCAACTTATGTAGAGCTTGCCTATTCTCCCTGATGTCTGTGTGCATTTTCCACCAGGTACTCTGGCCCCTTTTAGCATTGGTTCTTGCTTTGTGTTCAATAAATAAGCTCTAGCCCCCAGGACCTTGAATGGGTTTAACTGAATATTAGACTGCTGTGGAAGGCACAGTATAAAACTAAACTGGTTCATCATAACATGAATAGCATCATTTACCACAGCGTACAAAGTGCTGTGCTGGTTAGGTACCCAATTTAAATGAACGTCATAGCACAGTTGTTCTCACTTGGTTTATATACTGTACCAAATTGATCTGTGTGTGTGGCTCATACTAAAGCATGCACACAATCATGAAATGCTAACTACACAAATTATTTTTCTTAATTTAATATGTGGGTCAAGTATTTAATTATCAAGAGATGAAGTGGGGGAAAAAACACAAATGTAATGTTTCTTTCTCTCTCTCTCAACAAATTCAAATTGCAGGTCTCAAACGTGTGTGCTCCAAAACATTACTATAATGTGCTATAAATGAATTTCTTTTCTATAGTCTTTAGTAAAGCTCCGTTAGGTCTGGCATTTCCCCTAGCTCTAATCAACATACAGCAGGAGCTAAGATAGGACAGATGTACAGATCAACACCATATTAAAATCTGTTTACTCTGTTGTTGCAGAGATCTAGAACACATGGTAATGCATGTTCTCACAGTGTTCATTTGGGGTTCCAGGCCTAAAATATGGTCAGGTCAACTGCTGCTTCTACAGCAGAGGGGTGGGCAATGTCGGTCCTGGAGAGCCGCACTGGCTACAGGTTTTCATTCCAACCCAACTGCTTAATTAGAAACCTATCCTAGCCAGTCTTGAACCTTATTTAATTTTATGGCTTGTTAGTTTGCAATGTAAGGTTCTTATATCAAAGATTTTTCCTCTCCATGGATATCATCCAAATGATCTGAAGCGTAAAACAGATCATTTTCAGTCTGTCACATTTTCTATTACATGTTTAATTAAATCACATAGTGCATGATAAACACACAGATTTAAATGAAAACAAACTGGATGGAGAACTTCTGGCTGCTTTGTCATTTATGTCTTATTGCTAATAAGAAGCCATTAAAACAATGAATGCAGCTGTTTAAGATTGAAATAAGCAATCAAGGGTGAGGAAACTTAACAAGCAAGACCACTAAAATGAAGCATCAAAATGTCACTTAAGCAATAAGTGCTTTATCAGTAATAATTGTTTTCTCATTAAGAAACAGGGTTGGAACAAAAACCTGCAGCCACTGTGGCTCTCCAGGACCGACATTGCCCACTCCTGCTCTAAAGTGTTCCAGTGTACGAGGGGAGTGTGAGAGTGTGGAATAGGTCCTGGCTGTCTAGAACACTCAGTATGGTAATGTATAGTTGAAGATGGATGGATGGATGTTGGAGTGGCATGGTAGCATAGTGGTTAATGCTCCTGTTTTACACCTCCATTGTCAGGTTAAACGGTCTGCCTATTTTGTTGTTGCTGTAACTACCTTTCCATATAACTGTCCAGAATACAGAAATTCCTTAACAAAGTATTGCTGCAATTGATCATCCGAAGTTTCCTATGGAACAAACAAAAACATTGGGAAGAAGGAAAAAAAAAAAACCACCAATCAACTGCCCACTTGTTATCTCGTACCCTGTTCGTTCGAGTTGCTCTCCTTTGACCATGACCTGGAATAAGCAGGTTCAGAAATATAATAGATATTAGAGAACATGTCTAATGATCACTGCACTAGTGCAAGTTAATGTCTGTGACATCTACTAACCAGAACATAAACTGCCAAAACTTTATTCAATCCATAATCTTTACTCTTCCATAGAATCTCTCCTGAAGCACAATAATGAAAATGAGAATAGAACTGAATGCAGCAACAGAGCAACTTGTAGCAAAATATCACTTGAATGCTTGACAAAGCACAACATATAATGGCTAATCATATAGTTTTAAGAAAATCTGCTGTGGCCCCCACAGGACTTCCCCTTCCCCTAATTTTAGCAGTAGAAATGTTGCTGGCTAAGAAGTCCAAAGCATTTTGCAAAGCAAACATCTGTGCCAAGCAGGTACTGAAGGAATTGGTTTAGAATAATTGTATTTACAGATTCACACTCCAACGTAAGAGTTACACACCACCCTGAAAGTGATGAATGTTCAGGGATGCCCAAAAAGTATAAAAGGAAGAATAAAAAGATCAAATTTAAAGGACAGTAGAGTCAGCTTCAAGATGACATATACAGAGGAGTCTGTTAAATGTCTAAGTGTAAGCAAAAACAGTGGTGTACTTCCTTTTTAGGACTTTTTGATGACAACCTTGCTAGTCATCATTCTTTTTGTAAATTGTAATGTGAATGTTAATACTCCCTTTTCAAAAGTTACTAAAGTGTTTACCAAGGAGAAACAAATAGGGGAATGTGAAAAGCATATGAAGCAGCAGCAGACTGAACTTGAGTCACTGCCAAAGATTAGCTCACAAGTATAAAAGTGACCTACTGTCTACCCAAGTTGAGTCCCTACGGACACATGGGGCCTTTAATTGGACTTGGGGTTCCAGCTCAAACTGAAGTATAACTTCAACAGTGAATTTGTGCAGCACAAATGTTACACTTCCTGCTGTAAACTGAAGTGAAACTTGCAGAGGTGGATCACAGTACTCCTCAATATAAACCAAAATTATTTATTGTGAAGTTTTATGTTCAACACCTAAACACATGCCTTGGCCCCTTTTGTTTCTCCTGTTAAGAAAACAGACAGGTAGGAGAAGGCTCCTTTCACAAATGCAACAACCTCCTCTGAAAATCACAGTTGGCACAAATATCCGATTTTCTCACCAAGTAAATCAATGAACTGGTAATCCTCCAGGTGTAGCTGGGCTTGTGTTGTCCCAACTCCCACCATTACTGATGTCCCATAAAGCGGTTCCAGGAACTGAATCTCCCAATAGTGCTCGCCATGTGTGAAACCTGCCAGAAAGAAATGAGGACCTCAGACAAGGAATCATTTCACACCCCAGCTGCTCTGCAGTTTTAAACTTATTAGTTAACAATCTATTGCTATAAAATCTTGGAAAGAGATGGAATATACAGTAAGAAAACACCATCATAACCAATCCCTTCATACAATAAGAGTGGAGTGATCATCACTGCAATGAGCTGAGCTACAAGCAAGCAGTATGCCAGGCTCCAACTGAAAATGATTATATGAGCAGATCGACTCTTTTCTTACATTGAATGAACAAGGCTTTTAGTGTATGGTTTGCTAAAAGCAGAGCGTGTAATGATTGCACCCAATGAATTGTACAATAAAAAGACATTTCTGAAGGTCCATAAAGTTCTATTCTCTCCATCACACTACTTGGTAATTTATTCAATGGCGATTTGGTTCTTTTGTGTGAAGAAATCTTTAACATTTAAGTGAAATCTACACTTAGAAAGTTCTTAACCATTTCTCTGTGATCTTGTTGCAGAATGTATTTTAAAGAAACTGGGATCTACTGGACTAATTCATTTCATCATTTTAACACTTAAATCTTCCCTTTTAATCTGGAGTTTTTTTTTAGTATGATCACTAACCATTCGTTATGGTACCTTATCAAAAGCTTTCTGAAAATCAGGATAAAAAAATATCACATGCACCTTTTTAAACATATCCTTTGTTGATTCCTCATAGAATTCCAGCATATCAGTGGAACATGACCTTCCTCGTCTCAACCCATGTTGAATATTTGCCAACACTCATATTCTAGACAAGTGCTGCTCAAACAGTTCCTTAATAATTGATTCCATTAACCTTCTTGTGATGCACGGTAAACTCACTGACTTATGCTTACTTGGATCAGTCCTATCACTCTTTTTATACAACGGGACAATATTTACTAGCCTGAAGTTTTTAAGAATTTCCTCAGTGTGCAGAGATACTCAAAAACTATGTGCCAAAGGTTTACATATGTACTCACTAACTTCCTTAAGCACTCAAGGATCGATGTTATCTGGTCCTCATGATCTGTTAGATTTCAGTCGATTTAATCTAAACAGTACTTCTCCCTCTGCAATTTCAAAATCACTAAATACAGTACCTTCTTAGTAGTCTCTAATGTTTTAGGAGGTTATCAACCATCTTCTTCACAAGTACAAATTTCAATAAAGTGCTATTTCACTTGTCTGTATATTCTAACTCAGTGATTCTCAGCATTCAGTCCTCAGAGTCCCCTGTGCCTGCAAGTTTTTGTTCCTACCAGTTTCTTATTCAGTCAGTCACCTTTAATTGATCTCATTTAATGAATTACTTGGTTCATTTTTTTTCCTTTTCATTTTGCAATCAGAGGAGATGCAGCAGTGTCAGATTTACACTTACAGGGAATTAAGACATATTTGCATGTTTTCTGTATTTTTAATTGTGTACTGTGTTGTGTTTTTTTAAATCACTTTTTCTGTGGACTTTTTTTTTTATTACAAATGAATACAAACAATTATGTTGATCAGAGAAGACACCAGCACAATTCACTCTGAAAGGAGCAACTAATTCACTACACATTTATGTGCTCATAAGTGAATAATTGTCTCAATAACCAGAGCAATTAAACATAGAAAATATGTTTAAAAGGAAAATTTAATTATTATTACCCATAAAACACATGTACATTTTTCTTCATTCAGTTAAATTATAACATAGCATAATCAGTGTGTAATTTCCACATGCTCATAAAAAACATAGAAACTGGGAAATAACTGTTTGCTTAATTAAGGTTCAAGTCCTGTTAAGAGAAGTGGGTCACAAGAAGAACCTGCTGCTGCAGTGGCCCTGAGAACTGAACATTGAGAACCACTGTTCTAGCTTACCTTTACAGTTCCTACTACTTTTCACCTCCAGCTTGTCAGCAATTTTACTACTAAAATATTTAAAGAATCTTTTTGGGTTATATTCTGCAATATTTCTCTCAAAATGCCTTTTCACCTTCTTAATGTCCTTTTAACTGTTGCTCTCATATGCCCCGTGTTAGCACTGATGTTACTAGACCTACATGTCTTATACATCATTTTTTCTTTGTAACTTCCTTTTTATCTCCTTATATATTCACCTCTGAGTTTCCTTTAATTTTCTACTGCTTCTAAATTTTGGGATGAATTTGTTCTGCATTATATGTAAAACTCTCATCTTAACCCTATCCAACATCTCATCAACTGTCTCCAGACTTAAAAGCTTATCCCATTTTTTCTTACTTAGGCTTTGCTGTATGTGTTCAACGTTTGCCCTACTAAAATGAAATGTAACTGTTTTAGTTTTAAAATATGCGCTCAGCCAAAACACTGTAAACTCTGTTAAGGTCACTAGATCTTAATTGCTCAATCCCCTTTATTTGCTCTATTTTATCCTGGTTATTTGAAAATGCTATATCTAGACAGGGCTCCTCCATCACTGGTGTTCTAACATAACTGTATTAAAAAACATTCATTGATTACATCTAAAGACTCCTGTTCTTGTGCCCCACTATTTCTAAGTATAGTCCAGCTAATACCTGAGCAATTATATAGGACTATATATAACATCCCCCTCTAAACTTATCTTTTTAATAATAATAAAAAGGAAAGTTTATCAGTTTAAAATGTTGTCTACATTAGGGGGTCTATAACACACTCTTAATATGAGGTCTCAACCCCTAATGTTGTTTAGCCAAACAAAATAACATCTTCTTTATGCTGTGGTTCACCATCTAATTGAAGAAGCCTTGCATTTAAATTCTGGTTTACACAAATGGCAACTCCTCCACTTTTTTGATTTTGCCTCTCTATCCTAATATGTTCCCATCTATATGGTACTCCTGCTCATCTTTATTATTTTACCAGATTTCAGTCATTTCTATTACAGTTTATCAAAGTTATGTGGTACATATAATCCCAACTCAGTTTGTCATGTGGTGGGTGCAGCAATGTGCTGTATCAGCGTGTGCTCCTCACCTCTCTGGTATTATTTTTAATACTCCCAGCATGAAGAGTAACCAGTCCTTGCAAAGAGCATGTCATTAACAAAGTGGCTAATTATCACACATAATAGCCTTTTCTGCCAAAACATTGACCAATCACAGCATAAAATGAGTAGTGTTACAAAAACACTAGCCAATCCCTAAAACCAACATGCTCTTTTAACAATAAAGTGCCTAATCAGCACATACAATGGTGTGTGATTCTAGAATGACAATTGATCTCCACATAAAATACACTCTGCTCCCCGAGAGAGTGACTGATTCACATTTTGAATGGCCTGCTTTACTGGCAGCATAGGTTGCCAAGGGAGTTTGCCGGTCTCTGCACAGAACAAGATGATCTACCTGCAGATAGATCATCAAATCCTGGATTTATGTTCTGCAAATGACAAATTAACTACTTAGCACAGAGTGAAACTTGTAACAGCGGAAAACACAGATTCAGAAAAAAAAACACAGCAGTGCGATTTTTAAAGTGAGTTTATAAATCATTTAGAAATATTTGTATTGTTGCTATAGCTTTGAATTCATAAGTCTCTTTCGTTCTTTTCTAATATACTTGTATTGAAATAATGACCAGAGTAGACACCAGTGAAAACTATATTAAATGCTGAAAGGCTGGAACAGCTTCAGCATCAGACCCATTAATGTGTTCAATAGTAAACACTGGATTAAATAATTAGAACAACTGTAAAAGCAGAATGAAAATCATGAATATGAAAATCTTAAAAAAAAAAAAAAAAGGTACAAGTTTACTCATGTTTAAGCTTCTTTTAAAAATGCACCCTTGCATTAAATATTTGGAAGTGGCTTTAGCTCCTTTTCTACAGGATAGTTGCTGTTGTACTGACAAAGAGTCTAGGGTACTGTTTTATGTCTTGGTCTTGTTGCAGGTTTAATTATATAATAGTCGTAGGTTTAGTAATCCCTCTAGCTCGTTGTTTTTTTTTTTTAACCTTGTTTCTGTTGCTTTTGATACTGTATTTACAACCTTATCGCACATACAGTAATTGCTTGGTACATTCTAATAAAAATTCACTGCAATTCGTTTTGTGATTTCTGCACTGCCCCAAAGACACTAAAAGTGGAAACTAACAGCTAGGCTAATTAGGTTAGGAACCAAATGAACATTGAACAAAAACTGCAGTCATAAGAGGTCCTCGAGGATGGAGTTTGAGAACCAGTGGTTTAAAATGTTGGACTTTAAACTGCAAAGGCTGCCAATAAAATACCTGCACTTGGGGTAGAGGTTCTGCCAAATGAAAAAATATATTCTCAAACTTGTATATCTTGGAAGCATTATGTGCAAGGCTAATTTTTTTTGTTGGACTGACCCATTCACACACACACAGCCACACTCACATGCTGACAATTTAGAAACGCTAGTGAACCTAATACTTTTAGTTTTTTTTCCCCCACAGAGGAGTGTATCTGGAGATTTCGTACATACACCAACAAACCATGGGCTGTGAATCAAGGACTCCCCTGGAAGTGTGAAACAGTAATGCTAACCACAATAACAATGATAATGAAAAGCAATTTAAAGTGCACCATGAGTAATGTAAGAATATAATTATATTATCAACAGACTGACCCACCTCTATTTGCATGTTCTACCAACACAGTAACGGTTTGTTGCACATAAATTAGTTTGCCAGCAAAATGGCCAATATCTGCACAGACAGAAAGAACCATTCTAATTACAGATTAATCATTTCCTGCATTGAATGAACTTGGCTGCCACAAAATAAATAAATCGGTATTTAAGCACAGTGTGGGCTGTGTGGTAGAAAGAATGAGTGGTCTATTCCAATCTACTGGACAGGTTGCTTACTTGATATAAAAAAAAAAAATCTCCGACAAAAACCGGGATCTCTCTAAGCAGGATTAACTGTACAAACTAACAGCTTCCACTTTGTACCTTTAGTGCCCCTGACCCCTGCTGTCCCTCTACTCTCCAGGGCAGAGTCCACATGGAAGTAGACACAAAGTTGATTTGAAGACAGCTGGGCAGCTGGAGACTTGGCCTTGGGATCCCATTCCCAGTATTCTGTGTTGTACCCCCGAGTAACGGCACTTGAGAGGAGGCTCATAATTCTACACCTAGAAGGAAATGAGAGACTTAAGTTCTGGCCATGGGATCATAATGGGCAGGCAAGCAAGCAAACAAAGGCATAATTGCAAAACATTTAAAAAAAAAATCGAGTACTTTGCGTGTTAGGCGTCTAATGAGGAAAAGCACACTTTACAGGTCGTGTTGCCAAATGCATGAAGGTATTCACCCATTCGGAGACAAAATGGGTAGTGTGGACAATTTAACTCCCAGGACGCACTTACCTGTATATGGGCGTTGGCCGTCTTCACCTGGAACTTCCTGCTGTAAGGCTCCCTTGCAGAGCTGGACAGTCGCCTTTCGCAAACGCCCTTTCCACAGCCTGCGCTAACTCCAGTGAGCCTGTAACAAGTCTTAACGAGATTCTGATCCGACACAGGACAAATAGCCACAAACGCGAGCGCGCGGCGTCACTGAACAGACTGGCGATTGTGTGCCTCGAGCCCATTAAAGACCACGTGACCGCAGAGTAAGCGAGGAAGACGCACGCCCAGCTCGAGTCCGGACAGCTGAGCAAAGCAGCGCCCGCCGCTTTAGGAGTTTAGCGGACCGCATTTCATGACCACTCAGTGACTTATACTATACAGTGCCTTTACAAAGTCTGATACAGGAAGGCGTCTCAGAAATGCTGGTATGAAGATTAACTAGATTAAAAAATACAATCGAAAGTAGAAATTTCCAAACAGGTATCAAAAGAATATCTAGTTTCTTTAATTTAAGTCGGTGATGGGGTGCTGTTCTTTTATTTTTGAAGTGGATAACAGCAACTTGATAAAATGGGTGTAAGAACAACCATTTGTAATTTGTTCCTGAGAACTGTTTCTTTTTTATTAGAACACAGTAGAAATTTCCAAGTAGGTACCAAAAAATTACTCGTTTCTTTAATTTACAGCCGGTGATGGGATGCCGTTCTTTTATTTTTGAAGTGGATATAACAGCAATTTCCAATTTGTTCCTGAGAACTTTCATTTTTAATAATAGAACACACTTAATCCAGTTCACGGTCGCGCATCTGTTTGTTATTTCAATTAATGGCCTGCTTTTCCTAAGTAAACAAGCTGTTCTAAACGTAGACTTCAGTTTGCACTTGATAGCCTCACATTAAACAGAATTGCATTCAGTCCAGGGTTGGTCCCTAACTTGTACTGAACTGAAAAAAAAAATTATACAACCCTCGTAGCCTAATTCAATTCAGAGTCGCGACTGAGCGTAGGATATTGTCGGCACAGTGCTGGGTTCAAAGTAGGAAATAGTCGGAATTCAGAGCATAGATGGATAGATACGAATTAATGATTGTTCCATATAGTCGTTTTCATCTTTGTAGTCATTAGTAAATAATACGCATAATTGAACCATCATTATGGAGAATAGTTATGTGTGCGCAAGTTCGACTTGCGGAGGACTTAACCCCTCCTCCGGTACTGATTCCGCCTTGCTCCTAGTGCCGATTAAATAAGCACCAGATCTCTCAGACTCAGGGCTGGACACACGAATTAACAAATGAATTATTATTTGTAAAGTACAATGCATTATGCTGTGTTCCATCCATCCATTTTCCAAGCCTGTTTATACGGGGCAGTGTAGTGGGGCAACTGGAGCCTATCTGAGCATGCATCGGGCGGTTATATTTGCACGACGATGTTTTTTGAACTATGGTATGTTTTAGACATGTTTCAGTTTGTTATATTTTTACTTATTTTCGGTAAATAATTGTTCTAAAGAAGAACAATCTGCGTGCCCTTTAATGGACAGAAGGTGTTGTCCGAGTTCCATTGCTGATTTGCAATCACGGCTTCTGAGAAGAGGTACTAACTCTGCACACCACGCAGAAAACATATTTCAACATATAAGTCAAACTAAATTTCAAGTAAGGATATGATTTATGGTGTGTTCCGCATACTTTTCAGATACAGTATATCACAGGATGCATTCAAATGGAATTCCCTGAATGTGCAGTCCATAGACTAACGTTTAATAATATATATATTTTGTAATGTAACGCGATCTACTTGCACTACCTTTGCGATCTACTGGGCACCCCTGCCTTAGGTGATTAACAGCTGGCAACCACAATCTAACTCATTTCTATGATCCACATGGTTCTGTTTCTCTGCTACTGAACATTTTGTGCAAAAACGTTAACATAATATTCTCAGTCCACTTAATCCATCTCACTGTCTCTCCTGCACTAAATCGGAAGGGACACTCTTCATAAATGAAGAACCATCCTTGGACGGAGAAACATCCTGTCGAAAAACCCACTCAGGTACACACCCACGTCCACTTTGGAACTGGTCACCATTTATTTTATACTTGGCTCTTGGAATAATAAAAAGACCAAAATTAAAGGATCTAAGGTTGTGGTATGGAATGTAGGAGGACAGGTACTCCAAAATACAAAAGTCTATTGAAGGCTGAATTAGTAGTCTTCCTTAAAAAGTGGTGTGAAATCCCTAATGTTCCTATTTATTCTCAGCTGTATAAATTAAATTTTTATAGTTTGAAACAATAGAATCACGTGGTGCAGAATGGAAACAATGTGATACAAGAGATCATTCTGTGTGTTTAGCAACTGGAAGACTTTGAAACAGTACTAACCACTGTGCCACCATGCCACTTTATAATAGTTCAGTTTTAATTTGTATTGGGATTTGCAAAAGTTTAACTTTTTTGTGTTGGCTGCAAATACACATCATATTCTGCTATATTTAGCTCAAAATCATGCTTGTAGCGACTTGCTCATAAAAAAAAAGAAGGATATGACCACTTGTTTCAAGCGACAAACAGACTTGGAGCTTCATTGTTGGTGAATATCACATATGTATGTTACCTGAGTAAAAATTTAGGACTGATTTTGTAAAAAAAAATTAGTTTAAGTTTCTATTTTGAAGCAGTTATTCAATTTGAATATGTTTTATTAAGTGAATGACAAATATAAAATTAAAGATATTTTTAATATTTTTATAAAAAAGGTTTGTTTTCTAAAATGTTAAAAGCTACTTGTAATTGGTAATTAAAATGAAGATTTACTAAAATTTCAAATTTCACAATAGGCACTATGAACAAAAAATCTGATTTTTATCATAAAATAATGATGAAAACAAATGTTTAAATGTAAACATATTTATTTTTTTTGAAAAACTGTTTAACATCTGTATTATATTTCCCAATTCAAAAATGGTGTCTTCACTATACAGAACTTTTATTAGAAAACTCAAAGCATGGTGGTGGGTGGGGGGAAGTTTGTTTTTTTGTAAAGAAAACAGTTTTACAAAGAACTCTTGCATGCTGCTGATTTGCAGATTTTCAGTTGTGTGGGCATTCACTAGAAGACTGACAATTTAAAAAAACAAACACAAAATACATACAAGGAAATTAGAGGTGACCACTTGCTAGTGGCACTACTTTGAGATGTTTGTGGGAGGTTCTGGTTGACTGTGAGTAGTACCAAAGATGCCAAAAAACTAATATCAAAACCTAGCCTACACTCTTAGAAAAAGGTACGTGTCAGTTTTGCTCCAGTTATACTTAAAAGGCTGGAGATCCTCACCCTTTATGTGATCATAGCAGTGTTGGTTTGTTTAGATACTTGTATTTAAACTGATTCTGCTAGTAACTTGCCTAGAAGGCAAGGGAGCATAGGTGAGAGGAGAAGCAGTGTAGAGGACAGACTGCATATTAGTTAATTAAATCATTTTGAAGTTTCTGGCTTGGTAAAGGGTAAACCTTTTTGATTAAAAGTTATCCCACAACTATCAAGTAGATGTCAAAATATAACATTCTGAAACCCACTTAATCCAACTCAGGGTTGTGGGCATGGTGGACACTATGTGGGAAGCAACCCTGCGGAAGGTACCAGTCCAGTACAGGGTCCACTCATGCCCACAAAGGCACTAATTTGGAATCACCAAAAACCTAAACTGTAGTGGTAATGTGGGAAGAAACCCACACTGACACAGTGAGAATGTGCAAACTCCGCACAACCAAGGAAACAGCAGCGTTATCCACTGATTTACTGTGTCGCCCAGATGAGTAAATATTCTTCTGCAATTTAGTTAACTGAACTGGATAGCCAGGTTAGAAAACTGATGGAGGGATAGAAGCGGTTAACCACAACAGTGTTTATTTATGTGGCACATTTTCATAAAAATGATGTAGATCAAAGTGCTTTACAAGATGAAGAAAGAAAAATATAAAAATATTAGGCAATACTAAGTAACAAAGAATAAAGTAAGTCCAATGGTCAGGAGGACAGAGAAAACAAAATCTCCAGAGGGATAGGGTGAAAAAAACCCAGAAATCTGCAGGGGTTCTGAGGCCACGAGACCGCTCAGCTCCCACAGGGCATTCTACCAAGCCTAAATGATCTAAATCACATACAGTGGAACCTCGGGTTACGAACGTCTCTGAACACATACAAATCGGGTTACGACCAAAAAGTTCGCCAAACTTTTGCATCTATTCACGACCACACACTCGGGTGACGAACAAGCCAGTTTCCCTTCCGGTTCGTACGCACCGATGATTTCCGCACGTGTTCAGTCTCTCCCTGTGCATTCGCTGTGAACTCTTTGTGCTCTATTTTGTTTCCCTTCCGGTTAGTATGCGCCGGTGATTTACGCATGTGTTCAGTCTCTCCCTGTACAGTACATTGTTATCGGTCAGACGTGCATCACGCAGAGGGACTTTGTGGTATAGCAGGTCCACAGCTCATGTCAAGAGGCCAGTTTTAAATAAATAATCGCTGCGCTTGCAGCTTAGTGAGGGGGCGTGGTGGTTGATTGCTACAGCTGCCACATCTTCTTCATAAATAGAAGCGTGAGGCAGCTAAAGGGAGGAAAAAGAAAAGAAAGACGGAGGTTGCGGAGTGAGGAAGTAAACAGGAAGCAGTGTGGAAAGAACTGGTGTGAGCGAGCGAGCGCGAGCTCGCAGGCAGGCAGCTGGACAGTGAGCCCAAACAGGGGTGTTTTGAACGACACTTGGTGAGGCAGAAGGAGGAGGTCGCTCCAGCTGAGCGATCAAGGAGCTGGAGTGACCAGAAGAAGAACGGCTGGCCGCGTAAGGCCGAGAAGGCAGTTAAAGAATGCACCAGGCTTGTTTTTAAAGAGACTGCTTCCAGCATTGTTTTAACCTCATATTTAATGAATACTTTTTTCTATTGGATTTTAACCTCCACTTCACTTTTGTTTTTATGGGATTTATTCATTGAAGGATTCTGAAAGCACTGCACTTTATTTAATTTGGACATTGTTTTTGATTGTTGTTTTGTTGATTTTAATAAAAGCACTTGGCACTTTTTGCAAAATCCGATTGCTCCATTGTAGTGCCTTACTGTCGTGCTCATCGGTAACATTACCGACGGTGATGGGTTTAAGGGCTCCTGGAAGCGAGATGGGAGCATGCAGCGAACCCGCATTGTCTCAGACTTTACCTCAAAACTGTAATCTCCTCTCCACCCAGTTCCTCCTTACTTCCTTCATGCCAGAACTCGACTCATGCAAGGTTAGTTTTCTCGGTTGTTTATGGTTAGTTTTTGTATAAATTACAGATTTTTCAAATGTTAATTTTTTTCCCTGTGCTTAAAACTCATTAAAAAAAAGTGTTTACAGAGAGCGGTTCGTAAGGGTACAGCACGAATTTTTGCAATGTTAGTTTTCTCTGTTCCAGGTTTTCTCAGTGTTATTGAATGTTTTTACATTTAGTTTACTATTACACTGTGCATTCTATGGCATAATTAACTATTTTTGTGCTTAAAAATATTTAAAAATAATATACAGTATTTACATACAGCTCGTATGGTCTGGAATGGATTAATTGTATTTACATACAATCCTATGGGGCAAATTATTTCGGGTCACGACCAAATCGGATTACGACCAGAGTTTTCGAACGAATTACGGTCGTGACCCAAGGTTCCACTGTATATATATATATATATATATATATATATATATATATATATATATATATATATATATATATATATATATATATATATATACTGCTCAAAAAATTAGTTAAGTAGCAGAGGGGGATGTTAATCAGTTTTAGCTACTTTGGTGTTAAAATTAATAACAGGTGCACTAGAGGGGCAACAATGAGACGACCCCCAAAATAGGAATGGTTTAACAGGTGGAGGCCACTGACATTTTTCCCTCCTCATATTTTCTGACTGTTTTTTCACTAGTTTTGCATTTGGCTACAGTCAGTGTCACTACTGGTAGCATTAGGCAATACCTGGACCCTACAGAGGTTGTACAGGTAGTCCAACTTCTCCAGGATGGCACATCAATATGTGCCATTTCCAGAAGGTTTGCAGTGTCTCCCAGCACAGTCTCAAGGACATGGAGGAGATTCTAGGAGACAAACAGTTACTCTAGGAGAGCTGGACAGGGCTGTAGAAGGTCCTTAACCTATCATCAGGACTGGTATGTGCTCCTTTGGACAAGGAGGAACAGCATGAGCACTGCCAGAGCCATGCAAAATGACCTCCACCAGGCCACTAGTGTGACTGTCTCTGACCAAACAATCAGAAACAGACTTCTTGAGGGTGGCCTGAGGGCCCGACATCCTCTAGCGGGCCCTGTGCTCACTGCCCGGCACCGTGGAGCTCGATTGGCATTTGCCAATAGTGGGTCAGTGATGGTTTGGGGAGGCATATACATGGAGGGGCGCACAGACCTCTACAGGCTAGACAACAGCACTATGACTGCCATTAGGTATCAGGATGAAATCCTTGGACCTATTATCAGACCCTATGCTGGTGCAGTGGGTCCTGGGTTTCTTCTGGTGCACGATAATGTCCTCCCTCATGTGGTGAGAGTATGCAGGCAGTTCCTGGAAGATGAAGGATACGATTGACTGGCCCTTCATGCTCGCCTGACCTAAATCCAATAGAACACCTCTAGGACATTATGTTTTGGTCCATCCAACGCTGCCAGGTAGCACCTCAGACTGTCCAGGAGCTCAATGATGCCCTGGTCCAGATCTGGGAGGATACCATCAGGAATGCATACAAGCACGTGGGGGCCATACAAAAAACTGAGTACGATTTTGCAGTTGCTGCAATGAAATTTCGGCAAAACGGACTAGCCTGCTGCATCATTTTTTCACTTTGATTTTCAAGGTGTCTTTGAATTCTGTAGTTTGTTAGTTTTCATTTCCATCAAACGAAAACGTGGCATCCTTTTGTTCCTAACATATTACCCAGTCCATATCAGCATAGATATCCAGCAGAATTTTTTTTCCCCCATTGAGATCTAATGTGTTTTCTAAGTGTTCCTTTAATTTTTTTGAGCAGTTTATATATATATATATATATATATATATATATATATATATATATATATATATATATTAGAAAATTGGATTTATTAGATAATGGAACAAACCTTAACAAAACTGATAATTTCTCAATGTAGTCTCCACCCTTCTCAATGCACTTGTGCCACCTGCCTTGCCCTCGCAATCATTTTTGTTCTTCAAAAACAGTAAAGCTAGACATATTTTTTGCAGATATTTCATACCATTTTTCTGGGTGTTCCTGAGACATTCTCTGACACTCTTATAGTGTTTGGAAGATTATTGCACCTATGGACATAAGAAAAATGTTCAAAGTCCTTTTGCTTTTTTTTTTTTTTTGTAAAAATGTTATTGAATTTTGTAGCCTATTCTGCTGTAGCATGTGTGTTCAACATTAATATTCCCAAGGTGTAAAATTCTGAAAGAGAAATGTCTGACCCATCTTTTAAGGGGTGAAACATGAATATTGGGTAAAGGATGATGAAGTTATAACCAGCTAAATCAAAGTAGCAGGAAACGGACATATCCATCCATTTTCCAACCCGCTATATCCTAACTACAGGGTCACAGGGGTCTGCTGGAGACAATCCCAGCCAACACAGGGCGCAAGGCAGGAAGCCAGCCGACCGCAGGAGGCTGAATTGAAAGGGCTAATATTTTCCATTTTATACACAAATAAGACTGAGTTCTCTGATAGAGGTCTTGCTTGGAAACAATGGCTGTTTGGTTACTACCCTCTGCTGGACAGTAATGACACTGCAGAAAACATTTCACTTGATCGGAGACCTGGGCTATTTTTCTGTACATGAGAAAGGGTGGAATAGTAAGAGTAGAGGATCTTTATTAAACTTGACAGGCACATTATGGTAGTGGACACCACAAATAATATGGCACATCTATGTTTTTTCTGAACACTTTCTATTAATGAGTCAAGATGAGCAGGAACACACATCTGAGTCACCGGAATGAGCCATAGATGGGTTTACATTCCATAATACAAGCCATTCCCTCATTCACACCAGGTCATTTTAGAGTCACTAAGTTACCAAAGATGCAAATCAGGGATGTGGGAGGAAGCAGTAGGATGATTCAATAGCTAGAATTAAAAATAAGAAGTGCTCATAGCTAACACAAGAAGAGTTTATTTGGGATGCCAACTGAGCTCTTTTGACAGGGCCCTTTTCTTTTAATAAAGATTGTTATCTCCCACAGGTTATTTTAACATGCCTACCCTCATCCAATGCGAGTGTGGCCCCTTGCTATGGCTTTGCACCCTGTGCTTCTGGGATAGACTCTTTGTGATATGAAACTGGATTAAATAGGTGAAATAAACAGATAATGAGGTCTATCCATCTCTTGGCGTAATTATCCAATTCAAAGTTACAGGGTGCCAAAGCTTATTGGCACTTGGCACAAGGTTGCAACTAATCCTGGATGGGGTGCCTGTCCATTTTACAGCACACTCAGTCACTAATAATAGGCCAATTTAGAATTCTCAGTTAATCTGACATACAGATTTATGCGATGTGGAAGGAAAGATGGATTGCCTCAATTACAATCCCTGCAGACATAGACTGCCCATGTGAAGTTTTCATGTTCAATCACCAGGCTGTGATTCAAACCCTAAACACTGGAAATGTGAGGAGTCAACACTAACCACTGTACTACCAGCCAAAAAGTTAGAGATAAGTTCATTTCTTTATATTTATATATATTTTTATTTTGCTGCTGCTTTACCAACTAGAAGCACTTACTTTAAGTAAAGAAGAATCTTTGAACCTGGAGACGTGAAGTATACTTGAAAAATAAAATTCTTAATTTCAGAATATTGTGTAATTACCTATTGTAGAATTATGCTACCAAAAACAAGTTATTGCTTTGTGTATGTGACAGAGTAGAGCTTTTCACTCAGTGGGTACTCAAAATAGCTTAAGTGTTCATTTGATGAGAATTCAGACATCTCTAAACTGATCTCCATCCAGCAATTCTAAGTTTAGACTCTACTTTGTATTGTGTTTGGCCTACAGTTCTAAAAACTTTGGGAAACAACACACAATCTGGGCTTTAGTTATAACCACTGAGCTTGAGGTGATTTCAGTGTCGGATAAGAACTTGGAAGTTGATTTTTAGATCTCACTCTTAGTTACAGTCCGTTCTACTCCTTTGACAAATTCTCTAATTGTTTTGAATAATAAATTCTAAACAGATTTTGCTCTCTTTGAATATTTTTTTAAATCAGAAATCACTAAATGCTAAATTATTTTTTATGTTAGTGTTTTATGTAAGAAATAAATCTTAAGAATAAAAGTAATTGTGTTATTTGCATAAGCATTCAATCACATTTTAGTATTTTATACATTCTTTTGCAATAAGACCAGCTTTAGGTCTTTTGGGAACAGTATGCCCTGACCTTGTTCACTGTTCTAGTGGTTTTGGCACATTTGCTCCAAGTTGCTTAACTGTACCTATGGTGTTGTTTTTTTTTTGAGGTATGGGCCATACTGCACATGTCTTTCAACACTTTGGCAATAAAGGTCTATCCTGATCTCATCTGATCTACAAACCCTTTTGTCACAACACAAATGGTTCACTCTCATGCTTTTCAGGACATTCAGATGGACCTTCACGTGTCTTATTTTTATTTTATTCAAGGCTTCTTTTTTATTCCCCTTTAATACAGGTCCGTGTGATGCAGAGCTGTTGATATGGTTTTCCTGATGCTCCTATTCTCCAGTCTCAGCAACTGAACTCCTTTAAAGTGCTTGTTGGCCTCTCTGTTGCTCTTTTCACAAGTTGCGTTTGCTCAGACAGTTTTTGAGGGATGTTTTCTGGGCAGCATTTGAATGGTTTGATGTAGTTTTTATTTCCTGTTAGTTGAACCAAGGGGTCTCACTTGACATCCTAACACTTAGATATTGTTTTGTACTTCATAATTTATTATCTCTCACTTATTTGGAATGCCCTTCAGTCATGATTTTCACTGCCATTCTTCATATTAACTGAATGATGATACCTTAACTGTGATATTTTTATGGGAGTTATTTTAATGATTCGCTAATGAAGGCCAATTGTATAGTAATTTTCCACTTGCTAAGCAATCTTAGATTTGATCAACTTTATTAATCCAAGGGGAAATTTAGAATACAGATTGAATACTTATGCAAAAGGAATATTCTAACATAGAACAATGTCACAAAAAGTGTTTTGATATAAAAATATCACAGAGAACAAAATTTTACTGTTAAGATAATTATTCAGTAAAATTTGGGAATTGGTCAATGGGATGAATATTTTTGCACTTTTGGTACTATACACTAAATGTCATCCCATAACACTATATACTTTTCTGGTCCTTAATTAAAAATAAAGTCATGCCAACTTTCTGCTGTTTCCAATTATTATTGCTTTCACATTGCATTTGGAATTGTAACAAAGAAAGTGTGCCAATTGACCAGGCATTTGCAAAAAGGGTAAAAAATCAATAGCTATGGTTAACACTAACACTAGTTAAGTGTTGTCCTGTCCCTCATGGGAGATTTGGAAGGCTCAAGGGGACAGTATACGGTTTTCAACAACTTGGTCCACTGCCAAAGCAAAGCTGGCAAATATCTGAGAAAAAATACTACTAAGTGTACCTACTCTTTAATATCTTCTTTTCCACTGGCTATTTCATGATCTGGGGTGTCACCATAGTGAAGCTGGATCTCTCTCTCTCCCATCACATTCTATTTCCAGTCATCTCCTTATTACTCCTAAACTCCTGAATATCCTTCTGTAGCACCTGCTGCTGCTGCTGCTTCT
This sequence comes from Polypterus senegalus, assembly GCF_016835505.1. Lineage (NCBI taxonomy): Eukaryota > Metazoa > Chordata > Cladistia > Polypteriformes > Polypteridae > Polypterus > Polypterus senegalus. Next base: position 102,215,076 of record NC_053154.1, read on the forward strand.
TCTTTCGGCTGCTCCAGTTAGGGGTCGCCACAGCAGATCTTTTTCCATATCTTCCTGTTGCTCTGTTACACCCACCACATTCATGTCCTTTCTCACCACATCTATAAACCTTCTCTTAGGCCTTACTCTTTTCCTCATGCCTGGCAGCTCTTTAACATCCTTTTCCCAGTATACCCAGCATCTCTCCTCTGCACATGTCCAAACCAACGCAATCTTGTCTCTCTGACTTTCTCTTCCAACTGTCCAACTTGAGCTGACCCTCTAATGTACTAATTTATAATCCTGTCCATCCTTGTCACACCCAATACAAATCTTAACATCTTTATCTGGTTTTTAGTCTTCATCTCTTTCCCCTAGCAGCTTCATCTCTAATACTCTCCTTAGCACACTGCTTTCATGTTTTCCACAAATGCCAAGTCCACTGGAGTCTCTCTATTATCTTTTGCAATCATTTTTTACACTGCTAAATTCACGTTTTCCATTTAATCCATTCTGTTCATGCCATACACCTGTCTCAACATCTTCATTTCTTCAATTTACGTTCTTTCAATCTCCAGTCTGATTGTTCCTTCTCTTTCTGTATTATGCAACATTGCTGATCTCGCTGCCATATTATACCTTTTTCCATTTACTATTGCCGTTATCCTTTAATCCTTTCAATTTTCAATTCTTATTCCATCCATTACACAACACAGTGTATTGATTGTTTTATGTTCATATCATACTCCATGTATCTCTGCACTTCTAGTACCTTCTCTGTTCACGCACTTAAGATTATCTGCAAAAAATATTCTATTTCATTACTTCCTTGGCGGTCTTGTATTACTATAAACAAAAATGGGTTCACTTGCACTTTGAACCCCTATTTCTGTATCACACACTACTGTACTTGCTACAACAAACATGCTTTTAATAAGTCTTCTGTATTTCCCAGATACCCCTTCCTTTTTCTTGTTCTCAGTCTTCAACAGCCATTCCACACCTTTCTCTCCGAGTAAAAGTGAACTAATATGAGAAAACAGCAAACTAAACAAAGCAGCAGACTCAAAATTAATATCCAATTTATTCTTAACCATTTTTGAGGTTTGCAGTAGACAAGAAACACAGATGTCCTGTTTGTCTCATTTGTTGAGGATAACCAACCAGCCAACCACAGCACGCAGAGGACAAATAAAAATGGGACTATACATTATCTGTGGAATTTATCTGGAGTGCCTTAGAATTATGCACCTCACTTTTTATCCATTCAGTATCTGATATGAAAGTTTTCTAAGGCTGAATTGGATGTTGGTTGAATGTCTGGCATTAGGGAGGACATTGTGGAAAACTGGCAAAATATACTTCTTATACAAACTGGCACTTTACTGTCTCACAGAGCAGAGTCACTAAGTCACCAGGAGAAGGACAGGCTCACTTGCGTGAAGAAAACTAGGCAGCTCATTGCCAACTAAGAAAAAAAAAAAAAAAAGGTATTTTATGACCACAACTCTGTCCATCTGCTTTGCAAAAAAGTTCCACTTAAGGGTGAAACATTTACTGGATGTCCTTGGAAGTCCTCCTGCACAGCAGAATGAACAAGAGGTTTTGAAATGCAATCTTCTTACTTGGTTCCACACAAGAACGTGCAACAGTCTTCAGCAGGCAGTCACATACTGCTAAGGATTACATAGCTGTTTAGTTCAGACAGTTCTGCCTGGCTAAAGAGACAATTTTTATGACTAAACAAGCAAGAAAGATTCATGATGTGTGATGAGAAAAAAAGTGAAAGGAGAACATCTGGGTGGTTTCTCCTATTGAAGGGTGTCTACAAAAGCATCAAACTCATCAATATTCTTCTCATATAGAGCCAGCTTCTCTGGTAAAGAATCCTGGACAACAGCAGGAAAAAAGAGACTTGAAATAACCAAACATGGGTAATACAGCAGTAGCCCAGCAAAGTTTTATAACATTCTTACCAAATCTTCTGCCATTGACTGTGCACTCACATCCACAGACAAGCTGCTCAGCTGAGGTGGATTCTGGAACTCGCGATAAAAGGTACCTAGATCCATGGGAAGGAGGTCATCCTTGGAGAAGGCAGGTTTCTGCAAAAGAGGAAGAGAGCAACAGTTTATGCTTATGACATTTAATTAACAGTTCTATCCACTTCCACTCGTTAGCTTCACTTAGGGCTTAACTTAAATTTTTTTTTTTTTTTTTTTAATAAAAATGGTCACTTAGCTCTTACAAAGTCCACCATTACAAAGTCATCTTGTGTCTGGCCGCTGCTGCCACTGGAGCCATCCGAGTGCAAGCTGCCCTGAAGTGGGGACGCTGGAGGTGGAGAATCATTGGGGTGGAGCTGGCAAGAAAACAAGTCTAATGACCAGTGGGATAAGGGTGCTGGATTTGGGGCTAAAGCCCTTAATTTTGTGTGCTCCAAGCAATTACTGCACTAATGCCAGTACGGCAGACAAAACTAGCCTTCAGCTAAACATACAAATGAAATTCATATTTGTACACGTACAGACTCAGCCATTCATAATTTCATTTGCCAGGTAAAGAACAATCATCTGAATATATCTCACCATGATGTCATTCTCCTCCAAGTCAAATTTCTTTGGTGCAAATGCAGCAAAGGGAAGGTCCAAACTGGCTGTAGTGACCTGAAAAAATAGTGGAAATTATAATATTCAAAGGAAAAAAGTAATTGTTATTCTCATGACGAAAATTCAGTAAAAGATGCTAAATTTCCAGCCTTCATCAAAGCAGACAACAATGATAAAACATCTTACTCACCTTTTCTTATCAGTACTGGAATTATTATTTACTCTTTGTTATTAAAATAACATTAAAAGCACAGAGCAAAAAAAAAAATACCTGAGAACACAAAATTGTGCACTTGTTCCAAGCTGAAACAGTCATGCAAACAAAATTAGGCTACATTAGGTGATAATTACTCTATATGAAATACTTTTTTTCTTGTTTTAACTCTCAGACTGTACCTCTAAACAATGACTGTAGCATTTGATAGGTTTTCCTTTGATTTTCACTGTGTTGAGAAATTTTACACATGTGCACTACTAATTCCTTGTGAGCTAATGCTATCCCCACGCAATAAATGAATAATGTTTACCGTGGCTTTATTACATTCAAAATCAAGTCAATTGTGCATTTTAAAGATCCAACAGAAAATGCAAGAAAGGGACTTATGAAGGTATGCCCACCTGTAAATTAAAAAAAGGGGGCAAGTAAGAACTATTACAGAGGATGTCAGACTGCGTTGTACCTACCGAGTGCAGTAAGGTGTGGAAAATTGGAGTCTGGTAACTGCAAAGTTAAATGGAAAACTGCAACAAAGAGCAAGTTTTATGTGTGTAAAGCTGATGTGAACAAGTCTGTGATCAGAACATCCTCAACTGCATTGTTTCAGACAGAACTGAAAATGGACTAGGCCAGGGGTTCTTAACCTGAGGTCTGTGGACCCTTAGGGGGTCCATGAGGGTCGCATAAAAATTAACATTTATATTCACTATTCACTATACAGCCTGGTACTGTTGATTTAGAGTAGCTGTAGTAGATCTGTTTTAATTTACACAAGAGGATTGTATTTCATAATTATAATGAGTGGCCATTACTTTTTGCATAAAAAAGTAGTTTTTTTAAAGATTAATGTTTAATAATACTTTGTGTATGTAATATATTCATCCATCCATCCATCCATTATCCAACCCACTATATCCTAACTACAGGGTCACAAGGGTCTGCTGGAGCCAATCCCAGCCAACACAGGGCACAAGGCAGGAAACATACCCCGGGCAGGGCACGCGCACACACTAGGGACAATTTAGAATCGCCAATGCACCTAACCTACATGTTTTTGGACTTTGGGAGGAAACCCACGCAGACATGGGGAGAACTCCATGCAGGGAGGACCCACCCAGGTCCCAAATGCAAGGCAGCAGCGCTACCCACTGCACCACCGTGCCGCCCGTATGCAATATATGTACAAGACCGTATGTAATATATGTACGAGACAATCAAATCTTCACAAAAAGAGTACACTATATTCATTGCATGCAAAGTTGTGTTTATGTGAATATTTCAGAGGAAGGGGCCCATAGATTTCATCAGATTCTTAAAAGGGGTCCGTGACTCAAAAAAGGTTAAGAGTCCCTGGACTAGACAAAGAGTATGGCACTTGATGTGCTGGGAATGTTTTTTTTTCCTATAGGGCTTGAATTTGCTAGACAAGATCTATCCATGATATGATGTTGTGTGTACTAATGGAGATTATTATGTAGTTATATTATTTTTTATAAATGCACTTAAGTTAAACTGCTTTAACCTATGCTGTTTGTGTCTGTTACTTCTTACAGTTTAGCCAAAAGTTGCCTGCCTGCCCGTTTCTTTTTGGGTGCTTTGCCAATGTTAACTCCCACTACCCCCACACCATTTCAAGTAGCTTTGCAACAGGGTATATATCCATGTTCGCCTGGGATAGGAACAGCCTATATGAACACATTTTGAATGGCATGACAACAAGGGCAAAGACTTTGGTGGAACACTACAAGTCCTAGTTGTACCTGAGTGGTAGGTTTGTTGACAAGTGCCCCTACTTTTCTTATGAAGGTTGCTTCTAAGGCATCAGTGGGAGAGCTGCTCTTTGTGTCATTGCTCCGAGTCATTGCTTCTGTTTCTTCACCACTTCAATGGACGAGAAAAAAAAAACCAAAGAAACCATTATGAAGCAAGAAAAACCCAGTGTCACAACACTTGTGATTCATACTACAATATGGCAGCTGTCAGTAATTCTACAGACATTTTGTGTCTTTTATCTTCTTTAAGTTTAATAAAGTGGGGAATCACCTGCTGGAGGGTGTTGCTGGTACATGTTGAGTCGTATCAGCAGTATTGCATGTTGAGATTTTTCCGTGGTCAGCAGGTGTACCATGGGGTAGTTGCACAGGACCAAGTGGAACTCCACCATCTTTGCCTTGATTCACAATCTGAAAATTGGAACAATGGTAAAAATAAATGGAGCACAACACAATAATGAGTTGCAAACACATTTGGGAGGTATTGTAGAAAATGCTTTAAGAAGACATTTAGCAATAAAAAAGTATCTTGCAGAGGGCTGTTATTATTTTATGGGAGATTATCCCACCTGCAGTGTTTGTAGTTCTCCTTAGATTGCCAGACTATCCAATCATTTACAATTAAATTAGTGGAAGGAAAGGAGGAGGCGTCTCTTAGGTTCATTTCTGACAATCTAAGTGCAGACGGAGCATCATTTAAGCACTGCCTTTACCTGGTGTAGATGAGTGGCATTTAACACGGCAGGACATAAAAGGTCCGTTGATCCAAGTGTTGGGGGCTGATAGGAGAGACGAGAGCTACACAGCTGAGAGAGAGAGAGATAAATAGAATTGGGGTTTGGAGAGGCAAGGAAGTGAGAAGATGGTGGAGTGGATAAGAAGTCACATGAGGGATGGAGAAGAAGTGAGGATGGAAGCATAAACTATTCAGTGCCCTGTGTCAAGTGCTACTTTGCTACCTTACTCATGCAACTAGCTACAGTTTTATAAACAGTTTCTCAAGTTTCCTAATTTATTCACTATAAATTTTGTTGCTATCCTCATTCAGACCCCAAACAACCTCATCCTGTCTTCAATGAAAGCTAAATACTGAGGGATACCCAGAGGCTGAAGCTTACACAAAACAGGTAACTGACCAGTTATGCTACCTGCTCTGTGCATAGAATGACATTTACAGTGATATTCAAAACTCACTTGGTGTGAAAAAGCCAACCCCATCATGGGGACCTTCAGAGTGTCCATCACAGCAGGTTTGGGGTTCTGTAACTGTGTCTTAGTAACAGAGAACACACACTGTACACAGTGGGACAAGACAGCAACAGCAGAGAAAGAAAGAGAAAGAGGAAGACATGGCTTAGAAAATGAAAATTGCATTTTTGGCACCCCATTCAGAGATCCATTCAGTCCTTTCTGTTGCCATGTTCAGAAGTACAGTCCTTCCTCACTTACTCTTAAAGAGGATGCAGTTACACATGCAGTTGATGCTACCGATTACAACTGTAAAAATCTCTCTTTCATCACTCACAGGCACTATCATTTGTTTAATGCTAAATTCAAAGATATTGCTTATATTCTATTCATATAATTTCTTAACTGTAAACTACAAAGATGTTAGTTAGTCATTTATTGTTCATAATCTACATTTAAAAGGCTCCATCAATCTCCATTATTTTAGTACTCTTAATACTGTATTCAAGAAGCCGAACAATCACCCAATACCATGACCAAAGACAGCAAGTGTGATCAAGTGATGTCTGAGGTGCATTAAAAACAAAATACTTGTTCTTAATCCTACTTTTTGTAAAAATTGATTGATTTGTATGGAATGATTGCAATAAAATTAATAACATTTCAAAAAAAAAACCCTACATGAAGCAGCTAGGTCCATGAACGTGTTAATATGAATATAAGCAATCATGGGTGGCACAGTATCATACACCTGTTGGCACTGGAGCAGTACAGATTCAGTAAACGTTTATCGAAGCATACAGTATGCATGTTCTCTCTGTCTTTGCAAGGGCCTTCCTCGGACTACTCTGTTTTTTCTTCCACATCCCAAAGATGTTTGTGTTAGGTTAACTAGCAATTCTGAACTGGCCCAATGAGAGCGTATATGCGAGAAGACTCTGCAATGACCTGGCACTCTGTCCAGGGTAGACACTTGACTTGTACCTAGTTTTGCTAGGATAGGGTCCAGCCTCTTTTGTGACCCTGAATAGCAATAAACAAGTTTGATAATATTATGTTATTTATTTGATCACTGTTAGGTGTTCATGCTTATAAAATTAGACACTCAACAAGTTGGGTGCTGTGGACACAGTCAACTGCCAACTGATAAGGTCAAGGTTTACATTTTTTTGCCCCTTTTTAACAAATTCTTCCCAAAGAAAAAAAAACCTAAGCTATTGTGTATTTTAAGGCTAGCTTTACTATCAAAAAAACATAACACGCAGATCCGTCCCTCACCAGTTATTACAAGTTTTTGGTAGTTTCCATTACATCTATAACCATTGCATTTTAGTATTTATGTTGCATTGTAAAGCTAAACACACACTACTAAACAGCAAATTTCAAAATGTAGCATTCTGTATAATAATTACTATTATTATTTCTTTGAAAAATCCACATCTTTGTTTCTATATAAGTGAACAATAAGTCACTGTTTTGGCTACCATACTATAAATGTCCTCATGAACGATAACCTATTTTTCAAAATACTGACATGCTCGTATTCATCATCCAATACACTGACAAGAAAACACGTTCAATATAGTAGAAATATTAAAATATTATAGATCTTTGTATAGATTTTAAAAATAGATGCACAAATTAGATTTTGAAAATAGAAGTACAAATTAAAATTTAAAAAGTATCTCACTCTCTTGCACTCCCTGGAAAGGTCTTCAGTTTCATGTTTTCTCTGTAATGTGAAAGGCTACACGGTATATAAATACTCAACTGCAACTTGTTCGTAAAAGGATTGTCATTCATTCATAATGATCAAAAAAGAGACTGTCTCCTCTTTGTCTAATGATTACAGCAGCCATGCCACATGGACTTAAGAAGCGGACTTCCACCTGAAATTAAACATGTTTGAGCCCGGCCAGTACATGGATTGGAGATCATCTAGTTAAAGCTTGGGTTGCTGCTGGAAGAGGTGTTGGCAAGGCCAGCAGGGGGACACACTCTGGTGTGTGAATGTGGATCCCAATGCTCCAGTACACTGATAGGGATAGTGTGCTGTAAAAATGACACTCTCCTTCAGATGAGACCTGAAATTGAGGCACTGGCTCTCTGTGGTCATAAAAGATCACTGGGCATTGTTCGTAAAGAGCACAGTGTAACCTGGTGTCTGGGCTAAATGGTCCTTCTATGGCTTAGCATTTCTGGGCCCCGACTATCCCCCAACTCTAACTGGCTCTCTATCTCTCTCACCACTTCACCACCCAATTGCTAATGTGTAGCGAGTGTACTGGCACAAAAATAGCTGCCGTCACATCATCCAGGTAGATGCTACACAATAGTGGTGTTTTAAATTGCTCCCCACTCACTGTGTAAAACACTCTGAGTAGTGAGAAAAATACTATACAAATGTAAAGAATTATTGTTAGTGTTATGAATTATTAGAAAGCAACATAATGAGAAAACCTGACACACAACAAAGACCAGTATAATAGGAAGTCTAAACATAGGATTCTACTTCATTAAGAAAACAGTAGTACAATAAATAAGGATGTTCAAACTACCACTATGCCCATGTCACTATTTAGTTAAGAGACATTGTTCCAAAAATCTCTTCCAATTTATATTTTTAATCCAGTCCAGGCCTCTATTTCAATAAGGTGACTCAGTAGACACCTCTGCTCAAAATTAAAGAGGTTTAATATCTAATATATTTTGTCAGACCAAATCATGCCTAATTTAGAGATGCACCATGCTGATCTCTTCTGCAGACCTCCTAGAGATTCTGTCTTGAATAATTAGAAGAACTGCACACAAAACTCCAAATGTAGTTGTCACTGTCACATTTTAGATTTTAACCATATGGGCATTTGTTAATATTAAACCATTTTAACAATAATTTTATAATTTCACTGGCATTTTACCTATTTTTGTTGATTACATAGGAATAAGAATGTTGTGCCAAAGTAAATGCGTAAATCCTTTTCAGTTTCCTTCCCGTATGTCAGTGTTGCCCATCTTGTATTTTTAATTCATGTTTTTTTATGTCAGAAGGAAGCACTTTATAATTGTTGGCATTTTCCAACAACTTTATAGTAATTATTATTCTGAGGGCACTTTGGCATAGCTTAAAACATCTAAAAGACAATTTAACAAGGGGCATTTTGGTAGTTTGTATATGATAGAGGCAACAACAAGATTTGTATGTCACTTTAGATTTGCATTCAAAATGAAGACTGTTTTAATCAGAAAGTGTATAATGCTTAACATTTAACTCAAAACTACATTACCTTTGACTCTGCAGTTGCAAAGCATTTTACTGAATAACAAATGTACGTCATTTCTAAACCAGAAAGATGGAGATTTTTTATATTAGTAGGATTTATAGTAGGATCATGTGACAAAATTAACCCATATGAAACATGCTATGGGTCATTTATCTCTTCTTCTAAAGCAATAACAGAACTGCATAATAACACCAATGACACCCAATTCATATTGAGAAAACTGACAGCAGTATCTTTCTTGGTTTTTAGGTGAGCCAGGACCCGTCTCTCTGCTATATAAATTGGCCAAAATGATTCCCTTATATAGCAGGGACCCTGTTTACTGTTCTTGTCTAAAACAAACCAGCTTTGCCATTTTCATGTATGTCTTAGCTAAGTAATGAGGCAGCACCTTCACACAATGCTCAGGTTTATTTTAAACAAAGCTACTACATATATTAGACGTTTAGGTAGCATAGTGGACCTGATTTAAACTTCTAGCCATTTAACTATATGGAATTTAGACAATCTTTATGTCTGCTAAGTTGTGTTTTTTTTACCCCAATAGTCCAGTTTCCTCCCACATTTAAATGCGGCACATGTTTGGTTAACTAGAGGGTGTAAACTGGCCCCATGTGAATGAAAATACCCTGCAATGGGTCCTGCCTTGTTTTTGATAATACTGGGATCGGCATTTGGCCTAAAGGGACAAAGGAATAAAAAAATGTCAGATCAGAACATAGAATGATATGTATAAAATATAATAAATAAAACTATAAGCAGATGCAGTGGTCCTGCATACAAAAGTGGTGACGCATGAATAATAAATTGTAAAAAGTGTATGATTTATTGGATCTGAGTGAGGTTGTATATAAAGGCTGATAGTGTCGGGCAAAACCTCCACAGCAGCAACGGACCCTGAAAGGCATCCTGTGACACATACAACCACAGTTTGGTCATCCAGGGATCCAAGGAGGCAGTGGTATACAGGATAAAAATGAAATTTTAATTGCTACCACAATGTGTTCCCCAAACACTCCATTAGAAACAAACGGTGCAGACATCACGCATAGGTTGTTGGGAGAATGCAAGTTGCTTTGGCAAGCAATGTGTTTTTGGAGTATGGCACCAAACCTTCAAGCCAAAAACATGCTATAAATGGGGGCACGATTTCCTGGATATATCATGTTGGGTCAAACACCACTTGACAAGCATGGGCAATTGTCATCAGTGATAAGTGAAGGTGTCACAGACTATGCTATTCAAAAATGTCATCCAGAAAGCCATCCAGCATTAATTCGACATAAAGGATAAAACACTATTCAAAGACCCCAGTCCACGGCAGACTAGGTGGTTAAGCCAAACACCAGTTTAAACATAATGGGCAATGATAATAATTCAAGGATACCATGAATGGAGTGCCACTTCTGTGAGCTGTCTGCCTAAGGTCTGAGCTATAACCAAGTGATCCATGCTGGATGAATCATTTCTGCAGACGGTGGAAATCACTTACACCCTGTTTCACAATCCACCAATTCCCCCATGGTATTGTACCACCAGGCCTCCCCGTCCCATTGGGAATAATAGCCTTCCTGCAATAATCATCTCCAGCTTTGTCCAGCTCTAACATAAATTCTTCTGACGTGTGTTGGATTGTACAGGAGTGACCACTTACCCACATGAATAATAATCAAACTCACCTAAATGAATTAATGACTAAAAACATACCTGTCATTATTGGCATACTTCAGCAGAAACTTAACATGGTGATTTTAAATTTTATAGGTGAAGCTAAACACATGGATTTCTTTGGTTGCAAAAATGAATTATTTTAAATTAGAATAAGGCTTTGTGCACTCTCATCCACTCCCGATATCCCAAGCATTAATACTGTCGGTCACTTTTGACACTATTTAAAACCCCTTCTTTTCCATTTCCCTGATGCCCACAACCCAATTTATAAAATGTATTTAATTTCGTCATTAATATACTTCACTCAACATAGCTTGTTCACCGATCTGTTCTATCCCACGTTTACTTCCAGTTCTTTTCAGTGACTTTGAGTCTCAATTTTGCACTTACCTATATTTAATATCTACTTCAATATCCCATGCTTATGTACTTTGGTTGTTTTTTTTTTTTGATTCCGTTACCTTTTTCCTCACTTACTTTTCCAGAGATTTGTTCACCGACTTCAATCACCACTAACTTGTTTTTCCCAACACTTGCAGAAGTCTTATCAATACATTCACTTGTTAACTCCAGCAACAGTTAAAATTGACTGAATTAATTTGATCACCTGTGATGGAGGAGAGGTAGAGAATGATGTTGTACACACTTCCTGTGAGTCCTCAACACCAGGATACTCCAGGACTTCATCTCCTGCTGGGGTCCTATGAAACAGAAGAATGGTTAGACTCAATGACCAGTAGAAAAAAAACTTACAGCTCAGCATTATAATCAGAAAACACCTTTTCCATATTATTCTCATTATATAAGACATGAGGCCAGTATTTCCAATTAAAAAGAATTCTTTAATAAAAACAAAGCACAAAAGATATGTATATTTCCTATCTTTACTAGGATAATACATGAACTTTTATACACCAACATGGCACACTTGTCAAAATAACTACCAAAAAAAAAAACACACACCAGCAATTTCAATTCTATTGCCATTATTTCATTTCATCATTTTAAATTGGTGATGAAAGCTGATGGACAAGACTATTTTCAATTTGTTGATTTATTTTCTAGACAAAGAATACAGAGTACCAAATAGAACACTGAAATACTTGTCCGTTTACCTGTAGGTACAGGGGTGCATTGGTCCTACAGTGACAAAGGGCCGGTCTACAAAGTGATCAACAATAATTCCCATGATTGGTGCACCACGCTCAAATTGCCTGCAACAGCATACAAGACTGTGTTACTCTGGAGAATTAGGAGAAGCCTACAGAGAGACAAGAAGGCCCGTTAGTAAACTGAATAAAAGGCAACATGCTTTAACTGAGGCTCTGTATACCACACCTTTTGTTTCTTAAGAAGATTAATAAGGTTTTGACCAATTATGTATGTAGGGAATTATGTGCCAATTCTCCAGGTATAATCATGCCATTCTCTAGTTATAATCCCATCCAGAATAACAAATCTTGCATACCGTCTCTCTTCCTCCTCTCATTTGATTTTTATAAAATACCAAATTGTAAAACAAATAATACCTCTAGGTTTTGTAATAATTAGATGCTATATTTGACAGATCAACAGATTACCTACAGTCCATCCGTTGGTTATCACCATGCACTTCTATTTGTACTATGCAAGCAAAGGCTCTGAACCAACTACAGTGATTCTCATTGCTTTACTTACTGTATTTAAAATGGAAAAGTTGTTTAACATTCAGACGGTCTTTACCCAAGCCTGTCAATAACCTACCCTTTGGATTTTCTTACCAGTCAACAATAGTTATGGTGGATGGACTACTGTAGAATTGCTTCCGAATGATCCCCACCTAAATGCGTGCTTCTTACACATCATTTCATGCTGGCTCACTGTAGATAATTAAAAAAAAAAACAAACAAACAAACAAAAAAAAATCACCTGGTTGACATGAAGGCAAGATTAGTTCTATATGCACAGGACAAGGTGATGGTCCCAATTGGTGTCCCAACTACTCCAACCCGTACAGTTTGGAAACCTGCAGTGAATAAGACGGGACATCAAACTCTAAAAAAAATCTAAAATGTTCTTGGTTCTGATTACAGGCATTTTTATTAAATGATGATAATGGAGAGCAAAGTATCCAGACCATGATAAATGATATTGCAGAGTATGCAAAACAACAGCGTGATATTACACTGTCCATTTGATGTGATTCAACTCAATAACTTAATTATTTTTTTTTAAGTTCCTGTGAATTTTTAAAGGGGGCATACTGGGGGGGCCATATTGACTATTATGATTATTTGCGATGTTCCTGTTCATTTTACTGTGTTCATTAACATCAAATGGCTGCCAAAAATCACCCTTAACTTGAACTGCACATCTTGAAGTCAGTCGGAAACTGGACAACAATCCTGCAATAAATCACTGTAATTCACTTGTGGCAACAGTTCTACAGACTACAAAATAGTGAAATTTCTTTCAGTCCTTAAATGTGATGTGCCTTCCATGTAAAAGATGCAAATTGTTTTGAGACACAAATCTGTCACTGCCTTTCTTCTATTAAGAAGTTCTTTGAATTTTTTAATTATTTATTGCTAAAAGTTATAGTCTATTAGTGCCCACACCCCACCCACAGCTCTAGTCAGCTATCAATGCTACCCATTTGTAAAACTGTTTTTAGGGGAAATATTGAAAGGGTAAAGATTTCTAGTAACCCATGTACACCAAAATATTTTTTTTTTTTTAAATGAGTTGAATTTCGAATTTACTCAGAAAAAATGATAACTTTGATGTTTTAGTGTTCATATTTTGTTGTCTGTACATTTTAGACTACACCATGATTTTGTGCAAATAACTCGCAAGTGCTCACTCTCTGCTCCATGAGTGCCATAAGTACAGTAGTCATTCTTGTTAAATGCGACAGCGGACAGTGGCAACGGTCGGACATAAAAGTAAGGACTGTACCCTGTACCTGTGATAACACTACTACATACTTCAACATATCAACTACACGTCACTGTAGTTGTTGCAACTGCTAGCTGCAATATGCTAATTGGGCCATATTTTAGACATTAGTGACCTGTGCATGGATTACCTACAAGTAAAAAAATAAATGCAGTCAACGACCATGCCAAGTCTGAGTAAATGGTTAAGAATGCTTCAGTGGTTATTTATACTAGAACATTAAACTGGACTTTAGTACACAAATGAGAAAAAATATTAAGTACTTAAAAAAGCTGAATTTTAATATATCTAATTGATGATAAATACATGTCTCTCTATTATAATAAAAAAATCTTGGATCGAGGCGTGATCTTCTCGGAAAGACACTTTGACGTCCCACAAGAGACACTTTAATGTCCTGCAATACAAGGCAGTGAGACAAAAGGACACCTGCTGTACAAGCTTTTAAACGACTGACGTGCAGTGCGACAAGCTGAACACACAGAAAGCCAGCAGCTGATCTGACCACATCTCCTTAGCATGGGTTTAGCCCCCCCCTTCACAACCCGAGCAGCAGAGACACAAAGTGGCTGGTGCATAGCGCACCCCTTGGAGGTGATGGGTGAGTGAAACAAGCAGGGGGCTAAGCCCCCTAGTATTTATATATATAAAAAAAAAAAAAAAAAGTCCACTATGTCATGCTATATATAGACTTGCATTGTTGGGCTTTACACAACTAAATTGACAAGTACTTTGCTCTCCTGTAAATAGATTAAAAAAAAATAAATAAAAGCTATAAAGGCAGAAAAACCATACTGACCCTCACCAAGCACTGCTAGCTGTACTTCTCCAAAGTAAATCCTAAGAAAGAAAGAAAGATTAAAATGCATCAATACAGAAACAAAGTCTTCACATTTAGTGGAGTACATGCATGCCTTTCAGCTGTCCTCTATGTCCCATGTTTTACAGCTTGTACTTTATTACCGGCAGTCTAGGAGAGAATGATCCGATCAACTACCTTACCTGTAAAGAATAACATAGTCATGTCCCTGCTTTCTTGACAGCTTGTATGCAGGGGTAACTCGGGTAATGGCAAGCAAAGACTTGAGAAGTAAAGATAGCCTGTTGTACACTGTGTATGACACTTTGATATCTCTGTCACACCTATAAAATAAAGAAGGATGCACAAGGACAACAGTGAATTCACCATTTCTTGGTCAGTTGACTGTAATTCAAATATTGCTTTCTTTAAACTTACTTCTCATTCACCTCCAAACACCATGTTTCCAGTTCCATGGAATCACCCTACAATACAAGGAAAGATAACACCTTTAGCATCCAAAGTAATTTAACCTACTGGAAACGAGTGCTATGCATATGGAAGAAAATTGAAAATAAAATGAACATAAATTTAACAGTTATCACACTGCACACTAAATTAGTCAAATCTGCAATAACACACTGCTAACAAATGAAACACTGCATGTTTAAAAACCATCTCTTATACAAAACACCATGGGACTGAGCATTTTTCACATCTACATTATGTCAATGTTGCTCAAATTAATTTTCTTTGGTGAACAGAACCAAAACCAATCACTAGTCTCTATAAACATTCATTCAGTAATATGGTACTTTGTTTGCAGAAATGTCAGTTTGAAGCGAACACCTGAAATTCAAAATGAGAACACACTGCACTGTGAAACAAACATTTCTAACCTTCGGTTATTTAATTTACTGTCTTAATGATCTGCTATTATCAACACTAATTGAAATGAAAACTTCACTGTATTCAATATGTCAAAGCACTATGAATGGAACATGTACAGTATCTCACAAAAGTGAGTACACCTCTCACATTTTTGTAAATATTTTATTATAACTTTTCATGGGATAACACTGAAGATATGACACTTTGATACAATGTAAAGTAGTCCGTGTACAGCTTGCATAGCAGTGTAAATTTGCTGTCCCCTCAAAATAACTCAACACATAGCCATTAATGTCTAAACCGCCGGCAACAAAAGTAAGTACACCCCTAAGTGAAAAATGTCCAAATTGTGTCCAATTAGCCATTTTCCCTCCCCGGTGTCATGTGACTCGTTAGTGTTACAAAGTCTCAGGTGTGAATGGGGAGCAGGTGTGTTAAATTTGGTGTTATCGCTCTCACACTCTCTCATACTGGTCACTGGAAGTTCAACATGGCACCTCATGGCAAATAATTCTCGGAGGATCTGAAAAAAAGAATTGTTGCTCTACAAAAAGATGGCCTAGGCTATAAGAAGATTGTCAACACCCTGAAACTGAGCTGCAGCACAGTGGCCAAGACCATACAGCAGTTTAACAGGACAGGTTCCACTCAGAACAGGCCTCGCCATGGTTGACCAAAAGAAGTTGAGTGCACATGCTCATATCCAGAGGTTGTCTTTTGAAAATAGACATATAAGTGCTGCCAGCATTACTGGTGGGAGGTCAGCCTGTCAGTGCTCAGACTATAAGCCGCACACTGCATCAAACTGGTCTGCATGGCTGTCATCCCAGAAGGAAGCCTCTTCTAAAGATGATGCACAAGAAAGCCCGCTAACAGTTTGCTGAAAACAAATTAGGACAAAATGGATTACTGGAACCATGTCCTGTGGTGTGATGAGACCAAGTTAACCTTTTTGGTTCAGATGGTGTCAAGCATGTGTGGCAGCAACCAGGTGAGAAGTACAAAGACAAGTGTGTCTTGCCTACAGTCAAGCATGGTGGTGGGAGTGTTATGGTTTGGGGCTGCACGAGTGCTGCTGGCGCTGGGAAGCTACAGTTCATTGAGGGAACCATGAATGCCAACATGTACTGTGATATACTGAAGCAGAAACTGGGGCGCAGGGCAGTATTCCAACATAACGACCCCAAACACACCTCCAAGACGACCACGGCCTTGCTAAAGAAACGGAGGGTAAAGCTGCTGGACTGGCCAAGCAGGTCTCCAGACATAAACCCTATTGAGCATCTGTGGGGCTTCCACAAACGGAAGGTGGAGGAGCGCAAGGTCTCTAACATCCACCAGATCCGTGATGTTGTCATAGAGGAGTAGAACAGGATTCCAGTGGCAACCTGTGAAGCGCTAGTGAACTCCATGCCCAAGAGAGTTAAGGCAGTGCTGGAAAATAATGATGGCCACACAAAATATTGACACCTTGAGTACAATTCGGACATTTTTCACTTTGGGGTGTACTCACTTTTGTTGCCAGCGGTTTAGACATTAATGGCTGTGTGTTGAGTTATTTTGAGGGGACAACAAATTTACACTGTTATACAAGCTGTACACCGACTACTTTACATTGTATCAAAGTGTCATATCTTCAGTGTTGTCCCATGAAAAGGTATAATAAAATATTTACAAAAATGTGAGCGGTGTACTCACTTTTGTGAGATACTGTAAAAACAATGTCAGACGACAAGATGTTATGGAGCTCACTTGGCTGCTTCTTGTACTAGTGTCGCACAAAACATTTTTACTAATGCAGTCATCTGCTGATTTACTGCTCCATTTGGGACCAGTCATTTGGCTGTATGGTGGTTACAAAGTATAGAGGTCTTTGCAGTTGAAGCTCAGTGGGTCTGGCGTGGGGTCACCAGTATGCATACTTTAACTGCCAGCACTAGCAACACAAACCGGTATTCAAGTGTCGATGATCAAACACTTTTGAACTGCAGCTCACTAACCCTCCTGCACACAAGTTTGGAAGTGCCACATAGATGTGCTCCCGAAACTCCAAAGGGGAACTGCTTATCGTTCATATGTCGGTGCTTCTCAGCTATCAATACTTCATAAGAGAATGCTCATGTTGGGCAGTGGAAGGGATTGCTGCTTCATAGTTCCAACAGACACCAATTATGTGGATTTTATCTATGTCTGCATAGATTTTTACCTGAGGTGTTCCTCCACATTCCACAGAAGTTACATTTTATGTTGTTAACAGACTGCTCTAAACTACACCATTTGCATGAGCACAAAGCAGAGGAAAAGAGTCCCCTCTTTGTGAATGGCACAAAAATCCAGAAAAACCAAATTACACAGTATGTCAGTATGGCATGCATAGTGTGGCAACCCACAGGCATATATGTTAGTAATTAGGGGAGAAACCCCTCAGTTTGTATCCTGGAGGTTATTATATTTTATACTGAGAGTTGCCTACATTTTACTATGCTGCCAAGTTATAACAAATGTTGTTCAGAGATTTTTCAGGTAATGAAGACAGCAGTTTCAAGGTAGGGTAGTTATGCTTCCCATTCACAATGTTGACACGTAGATTTGTGTATGCAAATGGATTTCACTTTACTCTATACACATGACAACAATGATTTTATAAATATATACACCTATTAACTCTAACCAAACTTTCAGGGGAGACACTGGGAAATGAAATCAACCCCCTTTGGAAGGAATTGTTATCCAGTATCTTCATCCCAAAATTCAAAAATAAGTATGTTTAAATATTATAGTATACTGGGGCAGCCTGGTGGTTACCCTGTGCCTGCATGAGTTTTCCCTCCAGGTACTTTGATCTTCCTCCCACAACTCAAATGTGTGCACACTGGGATGACAGTTTCAATAAACTGCCCCTGTAAGTAAGTGTGCGCTCTGCTCTGACCGATAGCACACTGTCTAGGGTTGGTTTCCACCTTGCTCCCATTGCTGTGAAGAAAATTTCAAGGTCCCTAAACTCTAAATGTGTATTCATGGATCAGAAAATTAGCAATAAAGAAATTTAACTGGAAAAAAGAAAAATCTCTTGTTTATTTAACTGCAGATTACGTACCTCTGAAGTTTTAAGAGAGACTTCCACACACATTGACCTTCCAATGCCAGGCAGCTGACCAGACAGCGCTTTTTTGGCTTCATGGGTCACTTCTGGGATATCTTTTATTGCTAAATTGAACTAAGAAAAAAAAATGTAAAAGTTACAATTAAACTATATGTTACAGAAAGTTATAGTGCTAAATAATAATAATAATAATAAGGTAATAATGAATTACATTTATATTGCGCTTTTCTTGCTACTCAAGAGAGCTTTACATAGACAGAGTGGAACCACTTCCACCACCCCTCATGTGTAGCACATGGATGATGTGATGGCAGATTTTATTACACCAGTATATTTACCACACATTAGCTATTAGGTAGTGAAGGGGTGTGAGAAATAGCAGATTAAAAGACAGAGGATGATTAGGGGGCAGAATAGATGAGGCTGTGATGGCCAATTTAGCCATAACATCAGGATAAACCCTACTCTTTTCAAAAGATGCCCATAGAGAGTCAGGACCTCTGTTTTACATCTCATCCAAAGGATGGCACCACATTTACAGCATAGTGTCCCAGTCACTGCACTGGGGCATTAGGATCTACATACAGACCACATGATAAGTGCCACTGTTGGCCTCACCAACACCTCTTCCATACATGTACGATCATTTAATAACCTGGATTTATTACGTGTAAAACCATGTGAATTCCTGCAGCAGTTCTGCTTACCCAGTCTGATCCTGTGGGGGAGGAAGATGACCTGGTACAAATCTTCTCTCCAAGTCGAGCCTGAACAATGACCTGTACAGTCTGATAAAAAGAGAAACATAAAATGGACAGAATAGGTAACATGGTGCAGTATTCCATGGTTTATCTAAGGAAGCAAGTTTCCCTGATCATACTACTGGGTATTTAGCTTCTCATCTACTCAGTTTTGATCCCACTTATGTCAGTCATTGAGAGCCAAAGCCCATACTGGCATCAACCAACGCTGGAGAGGGCACCAGCCATTGTAGAGAACAGTCAGTCACACTGAGCTAATGTAGAGGTGTCTAACAATCAATTAAAATACTATAATCTATCTAACATGTATACAAGGGAGGTATTCCAATAAATAGAATATTACCTTTAGAGCAAAAAACTTGATAAATTTGTCCAGGTCCTTCCTATCCTGCAGATTTAGATCAGCCTCCATAGTGGATGGAAACCTTAAAATAATAAACAAAAGAGAAGGGCTCAGATCCTGTGTTAGTGACATCATTCGTCAAAAGTGTCAATAAGAGGTACTGAAGCTTGGAAACTGAACTGTGCCCTACTGACCAGGCTAACACACACGTCAGAGTTAAAAGTAGCGTAATAACCACCAGTAGCTCTAGCAGTCTTTACATTGCGCAACTAATGCCATGCTCTGTGAAATGAGGTTTCACAGTGAAATACTACGCTTACAACACAGCATCTAAAACATAAACTGACTGCTGAAATTAAGCAAAAACATCAAGCACAATCATTAACTTGGTATTTCTCTCCATTACCGGAAACGATACTGACCATATTCCCCGATTCGCGCTGTTTGCCCTGGGCTCATCTGGGGAACCCATTGGGACTGGAAGCTAACAGCAACTACGAGATAAACAGTTCTTCCCACAAAAGACCTCGGTTGTGTATGCAAAATGCGTTAAGATTCTGTCATACCCTGCCTGTAGCTCGTGTCGTCCCCCAGCCGATTAACACAAGGATACCACAAGTAATGAAGTTCAGTACCAGCGGCCGCTGGAAGGATCCTGCCAGCCCGGTACTCACTCAGCATTCCTGACAGCTTTTGATGCCTGTGCCGGACATCCGGCTACACTGTCGCCACTGACAAGTGGGCTTAGTGGAATCTTTAACAATCCGGAGAACGTTGCGTTTTAAGAAAAGACGACGCTTCCCGTCAGCCTCGTATGTGTTTGTTTTCATCAGGTCAACCCAAGTAAATGCATTCGTCCTGGAGAACCGAGCAGCACATTCGACAACACGGAAACAACGCTATCACCTGTGTAACTAAGAAAATGTTAACTGCAAAAATAAAAAAAATATTTTAAAAAAATATATAAAATTGTTCGTGCGATTTTTGGGAAAACATACTCATGTTTTTCAGAGCTCCAAACATCAAACCGATTGTCGAATCTGTTGACAAAGCACAGTGCGAAATCGCTTGACCGGGAAGAATGGGCTTGGATTGCGCTTTGTTGCAACTGGAATCGCATTTTTTGACAAGTGAAGTCGCACTGTTTTGTTCGCTGTGTGTATCGTATAAGTAGCAAAAGACACTCATAAAATTAATCACATGAAATTTGTCCGCGATGCTATGACTTGATCCAAGCTTTATCAGTATTTGTTGGCGGATGTAATGAGTTGCCTCACTTTATAAAGGAGAATGTTTTGGATTTAAAAGATAAAAGTAGAGAATACATCACCACATATTGAGTATTGAGATTTAAATAGCTGTCCTCACTGATTCTGTTTCTATGATTTAGTCAAATAATTTTCTATTTCTATGAGTTAGTAAAACGAAGTCAACTTTTTTTTTCCAATGGGTGGCACTTTTTCATTTCATTTTATAATCCACTTCATCCAGACCAGGGTCGCAGGAAGGTGGAGTATATCCCAGCCAGCATTCTGCCTCACAGATCCAGTGTCAAGAAGTTGTCCATGTGAAGTATTCATATCTTCACTGTATCTGTTTATCTTTTCTGCTCACACCCCCAAGCATTTAGGTTAATTTGTGATTTCAGTTTGGACCATGATCTAGTGTGAGTAGGCCTTCTGATGGACTGGGACCTTCTGTAGGTCTGTTCACTTCCTCACAAACCTCCTCAAACAAACAACCCTGAACTGAGTTAAACATGGATTAGACGAGATCAATTATGTTCTGAAAGACAGAAAAGCTAGTTAGGGAGAACCTTGAAATGTAAAGTATTATCTTGCACATTAAGGACGATTACTGCAGTGACAACATATGATTAGTATCAGTGTAATGTGGCTTTATATACAAATGTATTAATACTGTGGTCATTAATGAAAGAAAGCAGCTTTTTAACCTAAATGCTCTGGAAAGTTTGGACATTTTAAAATATTTGCACTTGGCTGCGTTCTTTTTCAATTTGGGGGTGGGGTTTCTTGACCCAAAGAATGAATCCACATTTGGAATTTTTTTTTCATTACGTGAATATGTTTGTAATTCATAATTTATTTGGGCCATTTCACTGTCATATTTATTTATTATGGGGTGGCAATATTTTGTCTCCCGTTGTACGGATCACTGCCTGCATTGTTAACAGTTGTTAATTCTACAAATCCCCAACTTCATACTAGACATTCTGAATATTGATTGAACTTTATGGCTGCCCAGAATATATCATCCTTGCCTGCCTGGTTTTACACTCATTCATCTCAAGATAGGTAGATTACTAAGATCGTATGCCCTGTCAGGCCTTTATGGAGTTTTAAATAGAATGAAAAAAAAACTGAAATGATAAAGAAAAGAGATATGGCCTGACATATATGTACTTGTTCCATATCAAAATAAAAAAAAAAATGAAATGGTAAAGAAAAAAATTGCTTTTTTCCAGGTCAAATTTTAATTGTTCCTCCAAATGAATAAGGAAAAAACAAATAGGTTAAACATTCATTGGAGTCCAGCTCTAGCTGCAGGCTGTCAAATAAAAGCAAACATAATAATATATAATTTGAATATATATTACTGGAAGGGAAATATAATTACAGTGTTATGATATGGTATTGTTCTAATTTTGTTACAGCTTATTTTCATACTTTTCCCTCCATTTACTGTTCCATGCTATTGCTTAGACTTGAGTAGAATCTTATTTTGAAAACAGGTTTTCATTTAAACTTTATTTAAAAACGTGACAATATTCTAACATCTTCATGCAATGCCATTTTGTTCTCGTTATGTGCTCCGCCAGTTTGTTTCTGCACTCACCATGTTGCTCGGCTCTGATGGCAGGAAGTGATCAGCACACAATAGCAGAGGTCAGTAGCTATGAGGGTCACTTCAGGGATATTCACGTTTGTGTACAAAAACCTTAGTAACAGTGTTAGCATGTTGTTACTAGAACGTTCTTGTTATAACTTAAAGCTTTGTTTTCTTTTGACTTTTTTGACTTGATTTTGATTTGTGCCTGTGCTTTTTGACAGACTGGTTTTTGATATTTCTATTTATTGTATCCAGCAAGACTTTAAACTACGTTTCATCTCCTGGTCCTTTCTTTTTAAAAATATGCCTCATCTTTTCTGTGGCAGTACATAAGTTACTAAAAAGAAAAATAATAATTTACACAGATTCTTGTTCTACTTTGACAGTAAAACAGAGTACACAACTAGGTAAAATTAAATGTAACTTGTTTCTATTTATGTTGAGTTTGCAAATATTTTAGTTAATTTAATTAATTTAATTTTTAATAATAATGTAATGTTTCGTATTTTCTTCAAATGTCAGACACGCCTGCCACTTTCTACTATTTTGTTGTTCTTTGTTTGGCAGTACTGGTACATTTTTGGATTAAAGTAATTATTTGATTAAAATGTGGTATATCAGGTGGATTGGCAATTCTAAATTGGCCCGTGGGTGTGTTTGTGTGTGTCCTGTGGTGGGTTGGCACCCTGCCCAGGATTGGTTCCTGCCTTGTGCCCTGTGTTGGCTGGGATTGGCTCCAGCAGACCCCCGTGACCCTGTATTCGGATTCAGTGGGTTAGAAAATGGATGGATGGATGTGGTATATCTGTAATGTGTCAGAAATTTGCTTCCGTATTTGCTACTACTCTCTCAAATGGTTTTACATATTTGTAAATAGTTATTTCTCCTTAATCTGGCTATACCTTTACAGTCTAAATATTATTGATCTGTAATGTAAATGTGTTCTCACCAGCAATCGTTTACCATGTTGTAACAGATCACCGTTTATGGGATGAATGCCGATTGCAATCCTAGTTAATTTATCATGGTTATTTACTACTACTTGAAATTCATTATAGCATTTTTACATGATTTATCTATTTGCTTCTTTCTTGAAATATATGAATCCTGGAATACATAATGATTTTCTGTTGTGTCGAGCTAAAAATGCAGTTGGCTCCTTATTGAAAGTTTTATAAGAGTCAAAATTATATCGGTATCCTTTTTTAATCCACACACACACAGTAAGAATGTGCAAACTCCAATGAGAGTGACTTAAAAGTTTAAGTTTATTGTTAATGCAGCCATATTATTGGTGTGCAGATTCTGGTGAGCACATTCTAGATTTATCCTTTATGTGTGTACACTTATCTAAAATTTACCTTAATTTAACAAACTAATAGTATCTGTCATCTTTTGCTAATAACATTTGTGTTAAAAAAAAATTGATTAAACAATGGTATGCTGAAGCCTGGTCTGTCTGGATTGGATCATTGTGGCACTTTCTGACATTGTCCTCATCTAACAACATGCCGCAATGTAGATTTAAACGTTAAATAAACTGACAGCCAGCCTCTCAACCACCTGCTGCCAGGAATAATATATTGTCTTTGAACCACCTAACTTGAAATAGCAGCTCCTCAAGTTTAAAACGTAATGGCCTTGAGGTGAAAAACAAGAAGCTGCAGTAACATAAAAGGAACATGCAGACTACACACACTGCACGAATCAAACTGCACATCTGAATGTGTTAACCACTGTACAGACGGTGTAAAGCTGGCACATAATTGTAAAAACAGTGCCTTAATTTTAAGGTAGCAAATGGTACTGGACTTTATGTACCTCTTTGCTGGCTAGCACTACATTGCAATGGCTAGGAAAAGCTTGAACCGAACGTCCAAAAGCAGGAATTAAAAAAAAGAGCAGTGCTTATTTTAAAACTGACAACAGGGGGCTGTAACTTTGAAGCCTCATCTCTCTACACTGGGATGTTCAGGTTGCACAGACCCAAGGAGAAACCAACAGTACAACTAGAAGGAGGAAAAAGGATGAAACCAATTATGCATGCTGGAAAAAGCAATATTTCTCTGGACAAGAAATTTGAGAATATGCTGAACAACTGGAAAACATTTGGTTTAGAAGACAAAGTTAAGGGTTGTTATAAAGATTTTATTAGCATGTTAAATTACTGTGATGAAGTTTTTATTATTTATTTTGCACAACATCTGGTGGGTATTTGTACCACTAACTCTTAATGTAAAAACTTTACTGGTAAAAAGAAATTCCTACATGCATGACTCTTTAGAGGGCGGCATGGTGGCGCAGTGGTAGCGCTGCTGCCTCGCAGTAAGGAGACCTGGGCTCACTTCCCGGGTCCTCCCTGCGTGGACTTTGCATGTTCTCCCCGTGTCTGTGTGGGTTTTCTCCCACAGTCCAAAGACATGCAGGTTAGGTGCATTGGCGATCCTAAATTATCCCTAGTGTGTGCTTGGTGTGTGAATGTGTGTGTGCCCTGTGGTGGCCTGGCGCCCTGCCCGGGGTTTGTTCCTGCCTTGTGCCCTGTGTTGGCTGGGATTGGCTCTAGCAGATCCCCGTGACCCTGTAGTTAGGATATAGCGTGTTGGATAATGGATGGATGGATGACTATTTAGAACAGTGACAGAAATACAATTCCAACAATAAGATACACACAGCAGCAATAATCACAGTACCACTGTGTCAATCAGCTCATTTTTTGTTAGCTTTATTGGCAAATATAAATTGACCCATCATAACGTGGCACGTTGGCACAATGGCTAGTGCTTGTTGGTTGTTGTTGCCAGAGTGGAATTTGTACATTTTCCTCATGTCTTCATTGGTTTTCTATTGGAACTTTGGATTACTTCTCACATCCCTAACATACGTGTTATAGGTTAATTGCAACATTAAGATGGGCCCACACTCTAAAAAATGAGTTAGTCAGTCAGTCATTTTCCAACCCTCTATATCCTAACACAGTGTCACGGGGGTCTGCTGGAGCCAATCCCAGCCAACACAGGGCGCAAGGCAGGGACAAACCCCGGGCAGGGTGCCTGCCCACCGCAGGGCACACCCCCACAAACCAAGCACACACAAGGGACAATTTAGAATCGCCAATGCACCTAACCTGCATGTCTTTGGACTGTAGGAGGAAACCCACACAGACACGGGGAGAACATGCAAACTCTGCGCAGGGAGGACCCAGGAAACGAACCCAGGTCTCCTAACTGCGAGGCGCCAGCGTGCCACCCTGTGCAATTACATTTAAAAGCAATTACATTTTTAATAGTATGCACTTTTGCTTTTTTGTGTATATCATTATGCTATATTTAATTAGATAACCGTTATCTAATACGTTTATTCTACGTCTATAACAATTTCGCGCATAAGCAAAATTTGAGATCAAAAAGGGCTGTTTTTTTTTTTTTCTTATAAAGTAAATACCTTTAAAATATACACGTATTGTGTAACCGCGGCGATGGTAAGTATTTTTGGGATTTGTAGTCTGGCGAGTGGAACTTCGACTCCCACAATGCACGACGAGAGAGCTACGTTTACCGGAAGCGCCAAACCAGTGCATACACAAGCCGGGAAGATTTCAGAAGAGTGCGGATGATTATTACGGCTGTTGATAGAAAGAGGTGAGCAGAGGTCAGCCTACTGTACTTTTTATTAAATAATGTTAACGTCATTCAGTGCCCGTTAGCTATAGTTTGAAATGCCATTTCGACGCTATCAAAGAATTAATCATTTTACAGTTTTTGGGATGTCTGAGCTTGACTGTCGTCACTCATTTAATTTTCATTTTTATTGTAGTCCCTCTTATCGCTATATATTTCAAACGTTAAGCAGAAATCAAATTTTTTTCGTGAGGTTAATCAAAGGTACCAACATTCTTTTACAATACGTCCTTGCGTATTCAAACTGTACTGTCCGGTTTTCTGTACCGATTCCAACTAACAATTACTGTTAAGACAACTTTATTAAACTCGTATTTTATATTTGTTTTAAAAAGAAAGTTTAAAATTAAAGTCTTTCTACCATTTTGGAACTCTCGGTGGTGTGATCAACGGGGCTAATGGTCCCTACATTGGTCAAATATTATGCATTTATTTTTTGAGGGGGTGCCCCATTGTCTTTGCCACAGTCCTCTCTCGCTTACCATTTTACCTCCTTCATAGGGACTGTGCTATGCTGCAGTTCACTGTCTTTTATGATTATTGTTACCTTCACATGTAAAAAAACACCCCCAAGATGTTTAAACTGTTCCACTTGTGCCGTCTGTTCCCCTGTCACTTGCAGAGATCAAGTCACTCTTCTGCAGGAGATGACCATGACCTCTTGACAACATCAGTTCGGCATGCAAAATATATCAGGAATTGGTTAGCTGGGCCCAAGAGGAGAAAATTGTTTGTTGATGGTGGAGATGGAAATTTTAGGCCTCCACACTGCATCCCATCCAATCTTCTGTTACACTTGGTTATCCAGTCCATAAAAACCATGATGGGGAAGCAAGATGCCCCTATTAGTGGAGTCTTAAGCAGATCTGACTTAAAACCAGGAACTGCACGTAGCAGTGGCTTGTTCTATTACAGTAAACCCTTACAATATGTACTATTCTTCCAAGACAACAAAATGTGTAACCTGAACTAGCAGCTCCTAATGCCCCTGAAATATCCGTGAATTGACACATTTTTTTTTATTTCTACATGATTAGGACAGAATTTGTATTATCTCTTATAAATCAGTGATTCATATATTGACCGTAATATCCCTTCTGGCTCTCCTGCGTAGGTTTCTCAGGGAGGCTAAGCAGTTTAGTTTCTTGTTATTTGGAAAACATCATTTGGACACCCAATTGGAAAATTGTTACTATTATCCCAATCTGCCAATCCATAAATACTGTTCCGATGTTATTCAGTATTTAATTGGCACATTAATACAATTACTTCAACAATATTTACCACCTTCAGTTTTTCCAGCCAAGTCTCATGCATTGTTACAACCACCCCACTGGTAACGCTTTCGGCAACCACAAACCATAGCCTGTGTGACATTTTGCATAGGTTTCCTGTTTTTTTGATAGGCTGACAGAACATCTTTGAGCCTGCTCAAAATGTATTCCTCATTCCTACCAGATTCAGCTCTTCTCTTTGGCCGGTGCCACTTAAGTTTATAGGGCATACATGCTGCGCATTACCAGTACACAATCACTGCCCATTTGACCCTCCTAGGTCTGTCTAGCTGGCACCAAAGCCTTCTGATTTAGCTCCGTGCTAAGTAAAGATTACTTAACAACTTAGCATTCCCCTTTATTCACTTGGGTAGAGCACTGGCTCAAGGTGCCGTGGCCCCAGGCGTGCTTCTGTGCAAACTATGGGTTGCGATGTTTTTGCATTATGGGTAACTATTGACTAGCACAGAAATCCAATACCAATTCATCACTCTGATTTAAGTTGAACTTTCAAAACAGGACTATAGGTTCTTTGTGTCATCACCTTTTGACTACCACTCTTGCAATCTCCAAGAAGGTTAAGTACTCTGAGTATTTAGTTGGCACATACAAGCAACAGTCAACACTTTCCTCTCTCAGACTAGGAGACTTTGTGGTGACTGTCTTGTTCATCAGTACAAATGCATTCCAGCCAGTGGGACTGTAAGGATCTATTTCATGTGCCCATTAATTAATTAATTGACATTACACCTATCACACTGTACCTTGTAGATGGTAACTTCCATTTGGAACTCCATATATCAATTTAGAGTTGAGCTCACCGGCTTTATTTGTGTCACTTGGCCACAAGTTATTCATTGGCAAACATCACCCTCAGACCTTTTTTCAGGACTGAGCAAATTTTGAATCTCCAGTTAATGGTTTTGGGGTGTTGGAGAAAAATTAGAGTAAGCACATTGTGGAAAGTTCACATATACAGTGACTAGGCCCGGGATTTGAATTCCATCTCCTGCAGCAGTTCAAATCCAGCGGGTACAGCTCATATAAATAATCAGGGAAGTATATTTGGATTGCTGTTTATCTTGCCTCTCTTCTTTTACCTTTCTTTATGCAACTGAAGCCTTCTGTCAAAATAGCTGTAAGGATCCCTAGGGCCTGTAAACTCTCCATACTGTCAATGTCTTGATCCCTGAGTGGAGACCGTTGTTAGTAAACATGTGTTTGGTGAAAAGAACATTATTCTTTAAACATGAAGTGTCTTTTGAATAAATAATGTTTTTGAAAGGAGGCTAAAATGGGCAGCAATAAAAGACACCAACCAACTACAGACTGAAACATTTCCGAATTTTTTTCTTAAAATTGTAAAATCTATAATGATAAAAATGAGAGCAAGAACATGAAATCTAATTAAATGGCATTTTCTTTTAATTACAAGATTTGGCTTTATAATTAGAAATTTGTTGAAATAAAAGTCTACAGGCACTATGGTTGTCTACTAAACCGGTGGTCTAAATTTCAGTTTGAAACCCCTGGTATTGTTGGTTTTGCAATTGCCATTCATTTCTTGTAATTCTAATTTTTGTTTTCCTCTGATTTCAAAAGGTGAATGTTCCAAATGGCTATTTCAATAGCTGTTTTAGACTGTGATCTTCTCCTTTATGGTCGTGGACACCGGACACTTGACAGGTTTGACATTGAAACAGTTTCTGACGATTTTCTCTTGGGTACCTTTGGCTTTCCGCGAGAGTTTATCTACTATTTGGTGGAGATGCTAAGTGAGACTTTGTCCCGCCCAACACAGAGATCAAGAGCAATAAGCCCAGAGGTTCAAATCCTTGCAGCTCTGGGTTTCTACACATCTGGATCATTCCAGACCAGAATGGGAGATGCTATTGGCATTAGCCAGGCATCGATGAGCAGATGTGTCACAAGTGTCACTAAAGCCTTGGTAGAGAAGGCATCTGAGTTTATCGTCATGTCCAGGGATGAGGCCACCATTCAGCAGATTAAGGAAGAATTCTACCGAGTGGCTGGCATGCCCAATGTATTGGGTGTGGTTGACTGTGTGCAGGTAGCAATAAAGGCTCCCAATGCAGAGGATCTTTCATACGTGAACGGGAAAGGGTTTCATTCTATCAGCTGCCAGCTAGTGTGTGACTCAAGAGGCCTCTTGCTGAGTGCAGAGACAAACTGGCCAGGTGGTCTGGAGGACATGCAGGTATTTCAACAGTCAGCACTGCTTAGAACATTTGAGGAGGAAGAGAAGAACCAGGCCGGATGGCTTTTAGGTATGTATGTTTTATAGTTTACTTACTGTATTCTCTGGAGTCCTTCAGATAGATAAGATAAAACCTTACAGACATATTTTGATAAGTGCTTGCTCAATTCTTATTCACATGTTTCGTTAGCAATGCCTAACTAAGATTTAAACATTCTCTGTTTCTGACTTGCAATCATTTATTTCTCAGTTTCTATTGCAACAAATTGTTTCTAGCATTTACTTAAACATATATTCATTACCATCTTCTAGGAGAACCCTCTACACCCTTACTGATGAGCAATAGCTGTGATCGTCTTTGTTACTTATTGTGAATACTTCTGATTTGCCTGTCCTTAATATCTGTTAACTGAAAAATAGTGACTAAATGAGAATTAACAATGTTTCAGTAACTCTTTACCAGCATTTTCTAATACCATTTGTGCTTCATTTTAAAGTAATTATTTGAAATGCTTTCTACACCTTTTAGATCTCTAACTGCATAATAAAATTAGATGTCTGGTTTATCAGTTTGTCAGAAGTTGAATAGGTATTTTTATATTGTGTAGAGCTACAGATGGTTTGGACAAAGATGAAACTAAGTTCAAATTTGCCCACAAATCTATGTAGATTGGCCTAGAGAAAACTGTGGCTTTTAAAGCAAACAAAACGCAAATTAATACAAAAATTCATTTGATTTAAATGCCTGCCCTCTTTATATAAAGTATACATCTTGTCTTTCCATACCATTAGCTAGAAATTGCTCTCTTGTTAACAACCCATGTTTTCTGTTGTGGAGCAGTTATATGATACGTGTGGTATAAACAGGGCTTTTTAAAATGAAAACACATTTCAAAAATGTATTTCAAACAAACTGTCTAAGACAGAAACACATTGCACACATCACTGGATAGAGGAAAGTTCAAAGTTTGGTCCTATGGTCCTTGAGGTTGAATGCACTCAACAAGAGCACCACGTGTAGTGCGACAAACATCCAAACGGTAGACCATTTCTTGCCACACCCCAGTCAACTGGTCCCAAGTTACTGAATTCACAGCCTCCTCAATGCGATGTCGCAAATCTTGAAGATTAGTGGGCATAGGTGGAACAAACACTCCTTCTTTAATGTACCCCCATAGATAAAAATCACAGAGGGTAAGGTCTGGAGACCTGGGAGGCTATAGATGATGTGCAAGATCTTGTTGTCCAGCTCTTCCAATCCATCGTCCTGGAATGGTGTCGTTCAGGTAACGCCGGACTTCCAAAATGATTTCTTTTGTGGTGTTGTCGCCATTTTGCTATAAAAGAGAAACTGCGCTCAGTGGCATTCACTGGTACTTTTAGGCAGGCTTTTAAACTTTGAACTTTCCTGTATCCAGTGATGTGCGGAATGTGTTTCTGTTTTATACAATTTGTTTGAAATACATTTTTTGAAATCTGTTCTTTCATTTTGAATAGCTCGGTATATTTAAGCAGACTTACCTCGCCACTAAGTGCTCAGTCTAACTTTAATTTTCTCTTTCTCCAGTACTGATTCATTTTATTTGGGGATTTTGACAATTACAGTGGAACCTCGGTTCACGACCATAATTCGTTCCAAAACTCTGGTCGTAAACCGAGTTGGTCGTGAACCGAAGCAATTTCCCCCATAGGATTGTATGTAAATACAATTAATCCATTCCAGACCGTACGAACTGTATGTAAATATTTTTTTTAAAGATTAAGCACAAATATACTGTAGTTAATTACACCATAGAATGCACAGTGTAATAGTAAACTAATGTAAAAACATTGAATAACACTGACACAAAACACCCAGGCTTCCTTCTCAGCTGCACGAGTAGTCTCTCTCTCTCTCATCCATCTCTCTCTCAGCAGCAGCATGTGCTCGCTCTCTCTCGCTCTCAGAACAGAGAGGAACATTTGAACACTCTTCACTTGCTTAGAAGCCTTGGTTAACTGCAAAAGCACACGAAATACTGTAGAGCACAAAGAGATCACAGGTAAAGCATGCACATCTGACTGAGAACAATCAACAGGGAGCGGCGCAACACGTGCTTAAATATAGTAATCGATGCTTATGAACCAGCAGGCACACACGTGCAGGCAGGCAGGCACGTCTGACCGAGAACAATGCAACACATGCGGAAATCATCAGCGCGCACAAACCGAAAGGGAAACTGGCTTGTTCGTATACCGAGTGTGTGGTTGTGAACCGAGGCAAAAGTTTGGCAAACCTTTTGGTCGTAAATCGAGTTGTACGTGTACCGAGATGTTCATGAACCGAGGTTCCACTGTACTACTTTTTGACTTGATTTTTGCATTGCCTGAAATGTGACCCTTAATTTGTATAATTCTTTTTTCCATATTCCAGCTTCATCAGTGCACATGAGCCACCATTTATCTCACTTCACTGTAAAAGACCCTTACGGTGTCTAGTAGTTACCCAGTAACAAATCTCCATTGATCTTTTCCAAACTTAACAGCTCTCCTTCTGTATCAAAACTTTGCCTATCTGTACTGAATAATATGTCCCTGACAGTGTATAGTTATTTTATGAAATACATGCATTATGTCGATGATATGTACTCTTTATTTG
The DNA here is from genome assembly GCF_016835505.1 of Polypterus senegalus. Taxonomy (NCBI): domain Eukaryota; kingdom Metazoa; phylum Chordata; class Cladistia; order Polypteriformes; family Polypteridae; genus Polypterus; species Polypterus senegalus. The sequence continues at coordinate 102,247,284 of NC_053154.1, forward strand.
TATTGAATGTTTTTATGTTAAATGGTTAACAACATAAATCTGACTGAGGAGAGATTCTGTGATTATAGGGAATGTGAATCTTTGAAACCTGTTTGTGGTATGGAGTACTTTATCCATCTTTTAAAATTTTAATATTCAGCGACAAAATTTTGATATCCAATTGCAAAATCTTTATCATATTCTACAAGGTTGAATTTAATTTTTATATATACTGTATGTATTCAGGAGTTAATTTGCAATTCACTGAAAATGTGCTATTGTTGTGCCTTGATAGCAAACTATAAATAATTCTAGCATACAGAAATTTCACTACATTACGTTTTATTTGATGAAATCACATAATCAGTACCAGTGTTACAGAACTTAAATTTAAAGTAGAGATATACAGAGATGCCTTTCTGCACATTGTATAGCTGCGGTATGCTATATGCAGCATCTTGTGCTTTGAATTTAAATTGCCAAATGGAGGTGTGAAATGCAAAAAATAACTCGTCAAATGGAGTTACCCCAAACAACATGGCACATGAAGTTGCTTGCAGTTCTTAAATCTACATTAAGTGGTAGACGATGTTTCATGCAGCAGTCCTTTTGTACTTTGCAACTTATTTTGAAACAAATAAAGTAGATCTTTCACATATTTCCGAGAGGTTTACGATGTCTGCTACAACACTTGGCAGTGTTCAGGCAGACTTGGCCTTGATTTGCTTTTCCAAAAAGCATGTCTTATTAACATTGGTCCTGTCATTGCTGGTTTTAAATTTATACTTTTCTGAGCTGAAAGCTATGAGTCAGTGTCTAGCTTAACCTTTGGCGTACTACAAAGTGTTTAGTTTGGATGATGCACTAAGTGTGATTATCATCATCATTTCCTCTGATTTCCTAATGGAGAATGCAAATATAACTGAAAAAATATGTAAAATAATCATCAATGTAATTTCCATGCCTTTAGCGAGAACTGAGTTAGGGCCACATTATAAACATTAAAAGGCCGTGATGCAAGTCCTGTAGGTACTAGAGTAATAGGAGAGTGTTTCCTGACGTGTGGGACTGCATTTGCTTAACAAACTGGTGAGCAGTTGTGTTTGGGAGGAATCGTATGTGAATTTATCAGACAGAGTGGTAGCAACTTTCTGATTGGGCAATTAAATCAGAGTGTGAGGTACGAGTCAATTGTTTTCTAAATGTAATTGTACCTTGTCTACAAGAAGCATTTCTTATGGAAATGTATTAATTTTCTAATTTTAATATTCTTGTTTTAAGGAGACTGCGCCTACCCTTTAAAGAAGTGGTTGATGACGCCTGTCCAGTATCCTGAGACACCTGCTGAGTACCGTTACAACATTTCGCATACTGCAACACATGAAATTGTGGACCGTGCTTTCCGGGCCATTCAGACTCGATTCCGTTGCCTTGATGGGTCAAAGGGTTGTCTACAGTACTCTCCAGAGAAATGTGCACAGATCATTTTGGCTTGCTGTGTCCTACACAATGTTTCCTTGCAGACTGGTCTAGACGCCTGGACCTTTGCAAGGACAGAAATCCAGGAGCAGCCAGAGGGACCATCTAGACAGATGGAATCTGTGGACTCGGAGGCATTTAGAATTCGTCAGGAACTTATACTTAGTCATTTCTCTTGAAAGGAGAAGAAGAGTTGCCATCTGTAGTGTTTCTTTAACTAAGGGATTGTGAATGGTGACATCTGTTCAGGTGCAATCCCTTCTGAAATGGTTAGGGATTATTATTGTCACGTTTGACAGAAGGTCCTTGTGCAAATATAAAAGCCAGTTTTGAAAAATAAAAAAAACAAAGGCATAGATCATTTTCATGCATGTCCCTAGTAAAAGTATGACATGAAGAACATTCCTCAATTTCTCTTCTTGTACTTGTCTCTAAAAAAAATAGGAGTTGTCTTTAATTTAGATTTCACTACTATAATGTATAATGTATGCAAAAAAGAATATTTTAATATATTGTGTTCTAGTATCTACAATTGTATGTTTCTGTTCAGACATTATGGGACCACCTGTAATGCTTATTTTTTACCATATTATTTATTTTATATATGTATATTTATGTATTTTATATATGTATATTTAATGATGTTATACAGTGTACCAAGTAGATCATTAATCAGAGATGGGAATAGCAAGATTTTAAGAATGACTTTCAGATGTAAAGCTTTTTTTTTCTTTTTTTGTAATTTTTAGAGAATTTTTTAGCTAATTGGCAATTAGATGATCAAGTGGGGTATTTGCTAGCTTTCTATGCAAATTAAACATTTTGATTAAAGATATCCAGGCCTATTAATATGTGGCAGTGCTTCCCAAACTCAGTCCTATGGACCCCACTGTGGCTGCTAATCAGTGACAACACTGATCTTAGTCTACATTCAGAAAAGCACAGCAACATGATTTGTACATTTATAAGACATTTAAAAATCTTTCTGCTTTTGCTATAGATTTAAATGCTTTACAGTACTCTGTTTTGTTGATTTCATTATATTTTGCCCTTTCTCTGTGCAGTTTTCCCCATTCGTTGATTGTTATTAATGACAATTAAAAATGAGCAGAGCAGACACCCAGGCAAACAACACTGAATAAGCAAAGGCTGCAACACTTTAGCGTCAGACCCACTAATTAGTAAATACAGTAATCCCTCCTCGATCGCGGGGGTTGCGTTCCAGAAAATCCGCGAAGTAGAAACCATATCTTTGTATGGTTATTTTTATATATTTTAAGCTCTTAAAAACTCTCCCACACTGTTTATAAATATTCTCCGCACCATTATACAGTAAACCCTCGTTTATAGCGGTTGATCCGCTCCAGACAGATAAATGAATTTCCACGAAGTAGGATTCTTTATTTATAAATCTAATATTTTTGCTGGTAGAGCTTTGAAAACCTGTTTACGACCTTCTAAATACGCTTTTTAACATTATTAGAGCCCTCTAGACATGAAATAATACCCTTTAGTCAAAAGTTTAAACTGTGCTCCATGACAAGACAGAGATGACAGTTCTTTCTCACAATTAAGAGAATGCAAACATATCTTCTCTTGAAAGGAGCGCCGTCAGGAGCAGAGAATGTCAGAGAGAGAGTAAAGTAAACAATGAAAAATCAATAGGGCTGTTGCGCTTTTAAGTATGCAAGCACCGCGATAAAGCAGCGGCAATGAAGGGATCAATGTGAAGGTTGTCTTTTCAGCATTTTTTAGAGGAGCGTCCGTATCTTCTAAGCAAACAGCCTCTCTGCTCACACCCCCTCCGTCAGGAGCAGATAATGGGGCCAATCATACGCCTCCCTGATGGTACTGCATGATGGATAAGTATCTGCCCGTATTTCTCAGAGAGTGAGTGACCGAGAAAACCAAACAATGAAAAATCAATACGGGATGTTAGAGCTTTTAAGCTTGCGAAGCACCGCACAGGAAACATATCGTATATCATTAAGGAGTTTTATTTAATATGTAAACAAACTGAGGAAGCATGTACCATAAATTGAAAGACTCATTGTCCGCAGAATCCGTGAACCAGCGAAAAATCTGTGATATATATTTAGATATGCTTACATTTTAAATCCGCGATGGAGTGAAGCCGCGAAAGTTGAAGCGCGATATAGCGAGAGATCACTGTAATGGATTAAATTAAACAACACCTAGAAAGTAGAAAAATCAAGATGAAAATGTTGTTATAAAATACATTATTCCCATAAAACTGCTTGGTATATTTTAATATATATATATTTTTTAACCAAACTTAGTTTTCTAATTTCTATATTGCTCCCAAAACACAGAACTTGGGAAATAACAGTTCACTTAATTAGCCCAGGAGTCCAATTAAAAACAGAAGCTGCTTGGAACAAAAACCTGCAGCCACAGTGGGTCCCCAGGAGTGAGGTTGAGAAGCACTGGTATGTGGTAATGACAATGTCACAAGGAATGCCTTCTGATGCATAGAAACAATGTTATATTAGATGAAAGGAACCAGAGTACACATATACCTTCATTTCTTAATGGCTATTGATTAGATTGAGAGAAGTTTGACAGAACATTATAAGAATAGAAGCTGGACAGCTGCAGCCTATGTTATGGAATGACTGGCCACACAGACAGGCATAAAGGTGAGGAGGTTGTTACCTAGTCTAATGGTCCACTGGCTACATGGACAACAAAAATAAGAGAGCATCTTGAGGGTGATGGACTGAACTGACAACAAAAAAAAAACAAAACCTTCTAATTGATACTCAGAAACACATGGCCAGCTAAACAAGTAGACTAGGACAGCCATAGCATGATAATAATGTTATCCGAACATTACATTTTTGGAGTTGCCTAGTCAAAGTCCTGACTTGAACCTAATAGGGATGCTGCGGCAGGCCCCAAGATAAGCAGTTGTGCTCACAAACCTACCAAAGTAGTCCTGCACAGAAGAAGAGTGGGTTGAAATACCTGAACAGCGATGTGAAAAGACTGCTATCAAGGAACAGGAAATGTGTAGTTATGACTGTTGCTACTACAGTTGTTGGATAACTTTGTTCCTTGAAGAAGGAAAGTAATAATTAAAAAACTTTACTGTGAGTTCCTTTTCTTTATTATTGCATTTTTGTCTAAAGGACTGAGGACAGTTGTTGTGATAGATAAGCAAAAACAGGATATTAAGAAGGGGGCAATATTTTTTTCACAGCACTATATGCTTCTCAAACCTGCAATGTGAAAGATTTCATGAAATTAATTTGTTTTGCCCATTGGTTATAATTTACAGATGGCATGTCTGTGATTATGAAATGGTGCCAAATCAGTAGTCATGAGACCTCCTCCTGTCTGTAGCAAGCAGGCAGTTACACTTGAAGCCTCCTTTTACGTATTTGTTCTTTTCCGTAAATCTGTAGGCATTAATTAGACAAGGATTTCATGACTGGAGACTCTGTAGCCTAAGAGTAGCAGCCTTCTTATATACTTGCAGACATTATTTAGGCAGACATCTTTAAAAGGATGTTTTGAATGATGTGTCCTGCTTGCTAGGGGCATTATAAACGATCGTGCCAGTCTGCCCATTATGCCATTTACATGCTGTATGTATGCAGAGACCATTGACTCTGGCATTTAGTGGCTAGATCTCTGAATCATTAATAGCTTTGAGGCCTAGTAGTATTTGTCAATCAAGCACAACTTGTGCTTTAAGTAGTCGAAAATGTAAAAGAAAAAAATCACGCAATCTATTACTTGTATGCAGAGCTGTTTACTCTGTAATTGAGGTTTGTCTCAGATGTGTCATTTGTTAATCTTTGATTACAGGATGAAAAAAGGACAGGATAAGAAGGAGAGCTGAACTGGAGCCGATGAATGCAGACAGCGGCTGTTTGAAACTGTCACATTGGCTGCAAAGGTAGAAGCTGATGGTGCAAAAGATCCATCCATCCATTGTCTAACCCGCTGAATCCGAATACAGGGTCACGGGGGTCTGCTGGAGCCAATCCCAGCCAACACAGGGCACAAGGCAGGAACCAATCCTGGGCAGGGTGCCAACCCACCGCAGTGGTGCAAAAGATATGGCATTAAAATAAAGCCAAACTACCATTCTAGTTTAGCCTTCATTGTCCTGGCTATTGTGCCCTGAATGTGGCAGTGGTAACAGTGGTGACAAGATTTGACAAAGGCCACGTGGCCTGTGCACTCGGAATCAATCATCCAATAAAGGAAAGTTGGGGGCACAGTGGTGCAATGGTTAGTGAATGAAAGTGGGGGCACAGTGGTGCAGTGAATAAAAGTGGGGGGCACTGTGGTGCAATGATTAGTGAATGAAAGTGGGGGCACTGTGGTGAAATGGTTAGTGAATGAAAGTGGGGGGCACTGTGGTGAAATGGTTAGTGAATGAAAGTGGGGGGCACAGTGGTGAAATGGTTAGTGAATGAAAGTGGGGGGTGCAGTGAATGAAAGTGGGGGGGCACAGTGGTGCAGTGGTTAATGCTGTTGTCTCACCAATTTAGCATCCTGGCTTCTGTTTCTCCAGATGGTTTCTGCTGAGTGGAACTTGCATGTTTTCCCTGTGTCTGAATGTTTTTGTCTATTTTGGTGTCTCTCCCCCCCAGTTCTAACTTGGTCCTGTGTCAATGCCACTTTAGGTTGGCCCTATAATGCCCTGATCTTCTGTCCAGGTTGCCTCACACCTGATGCTGCTTGATTCTGGACCCCTGCCACCATTGATTGGATTAAGAGGGTCTGAGAATATAATGTTCAAAAAATTACGCCATTTGTAGTAGTACTGAAACCTAGACCGTCAAGTTACTTAACTCTGAAATTAAACGATTCAAATGGTTTAGTAGTAACATAAAGAATAAATGTATAAAATGTTACGTAAAATGGTTCACAGGTAAAGCAAGCAAAAACAATCTCTGTTTAAACAAAGAACGTAGAACCGTTAGAAAAGAGATTTTAGATAATGGGGCGTGGAGGTGCATGAGAGGACTGCAGGAATTGACGGTGACTTTCTAGCTGTCTTGCATTCTTAATCCCAAAGGCTCTAATGAGACACATACTCATTCCAGCTACATTCCCACACCATCTGCATGGTGCTATATTTGCATACTGGTCATCAAAACATTAAAAAAAAAACAAATGCAGAATTCTTGGAACTAACAGTTATGACAAGGCTTCATAACTGGTAGTCAGGCCCTTTTTATTTTATGCCATTGCCTGCTCCGCCTTGATATACTTCTTTATACCCCGCATCTCCATTATCGCCGATTTATAAAGCTGCATTTGTGGTTTCTAACAAATGAGAAGATGAAGAATTTTGACTGAAAAGGGCTTCAAGAGTTACACCTAAAATGTTTCCCACTACTGTGGTGGGCTGGCACCCTGCCCGGGGTTTGTTTCCTGCCTTGCGCCCTGTGTTGGCTGGGATTGGCTCCAGCAGACGCCCGTGACCCTGTAGTTAGGATATAGCGGGTGGGATAATGGATGGATGGATGTTTCCCACTACTTTAAAATGTCATGTTGTTCTCGTACACAAGCCATTGTGTTCTGGCTGATATTTTACGATGGTTGGTGCCCCAAGTACACTTTAAGCGACTGACATTACACACTCACATTAACAAGGTCCCTGCCAGCCTACATTACGAGCCCAAAGCTCACTGCAGATGGCTTCTTGTACTGATTGTATTTCACTGTGTCAGTTTATGCATAAGGTAACTGGGGCAATGCCAGGTTGTGTTTGCAGCAATTGAACTTGGCAGGGAAAGGCCACATTTGGAATGCTGCAGCATTTCTTTAGTCCAGCTCAAGCAATTCAGGCGATGAGGCACAGCGGCCATCACTTTGGCCTTCTGGTAGGCTTAGAGAAATTTCTGAAAGCAGTGCCTGCCTCTGTAATCGCCACACATACAGGGCAGAGAAAAGATGTTTTGTACTTGACCAGCGAGGGATCAAATGATGTCAACTCCAGAGTGACTTATCAATAGTGCAATCTGAAAAATCAATACCTGTATATGGAAGCTTATGAATTTGAGTACAACAGAAGTCTACGTGAACTGGCAAGTAGCATGTAAAGCGTCCACCCCTACCGTGTGCAGCGTGAGGTGAGCTGTGGTCAGCATGTCCCTCTTTTGCCGAATCCTGACCCTGTTTGGAATTTGAGTGGAGGACCAAACCAAGAGATGCCAAAGGGATGTGCCTTCATTTGGAGTCTTACAGGCAGTTTGGTGGCACAGTGGCTAGCACTGCTTCACAACTCCAAGGTCTGAATGACAGCCCAGCCACTCTGTCTGCATGTATACTGTGTGTCCTTCCCTTTCACATTGTGACGCTGCAGTGTATCAGTGATGGCTGTCATGAGGCTGATATCAGCTGTAAAGGTACTATCTATGTCTTTATGCGACTGCACTGTAAGTTCTGAGTGTCTGGCACCACCGTATGAATCGAGCTCCAGAGGGTGCCTTTGAGGCAAAAAGAAGTAAAATGAAAAATCTGTTCCTTTTTGGGAGTCTTACTGGAGAGGCAAACATGCACGCCTGGCACCACATCTGCATGCTAGCGTACTACTGCTTGGTGTGCATCCCTCACACTCCCACCTCTTGTCATGCCTCTACATACTGTAGTGTGATGTTTGTACAGTATACAGTACGTGAATGTGTTATGCATGTGTGTGCACTGAAGTGAACGCTGGCTTGAAACACTTCATTTGCATTTCATAAACTCAGTCAGTAGTTAGTAGCCATTAGGGTCGATTGGTGAAATTTACCCGTGTTCTTCACAGCACGCTGACAGTGTTTAGTGGTGGCCTGGTTTGACAGATCTTCCCCTGAAAGTTTGCCCTGCAGCTGACTTAGGTGAACATTTTTTCCCAGCGCCTCATGATGCTTTGCGACATCACAGAACATTCACACCTGCCTACTGTAACGTCACTGCTGATCGACTTCAAGTGCTGATCAGTACCCTCACCAGATGTCCATCCTGCAGATGCAACCAGATAAGCAGAACATTGAGCCCCCTGCATTGGCCCACCTTAAAGAAGCCATTGCCCTGTCAGAAAAGGCAGGAGACCCTGTGAAATAATAATGAAGATGTATTACTTTCTACGAGGCACCGATGTAAGAAAAAAGTGCAAAGCATTTGTACAGATACATGAGAAAGAAAAAAAGACGATCCAGCTGCACCTGCAAATCGCGACTTCAGTGAAACGAGGCAGTCCCCTTGGGATTAATAAAGTATCTATCTATCTATCTATCTATCTATCTATCTATCTATCTATCTATCTATCTATCTATCTATCTATCTCTATCAGTCCTGCGCCGCAGCCAAACTGTGAAACTCAATCATCTGTGGTGATCTGATTTACTTACTGCTAGTTTGTAGCCATTTGTTGGGCCTTCAGCTTTTGTTGTTTGAGGTATGGTGGTGTAGTGGTTGGCACTGCTGCCCCACAGCACAGCTTATACTTTTGGGCACAGGAATCCATCCAGCATAGTTGGCAGACACTTCCTTAGCCTGCAAGGACACTTACAACACATCAGTGCACCATTACAATCCACTCAGAGCCAGTTGAGTTCTCCATCCCCATTGACTTCAATGCATTGAGCAAAGTTCAGCGATGTTCCTGAACAATTCAATGATTTTTACTGAATTTGTGGTGAAGCGCATCGCTAGTGGCCATCACACCACAGCAAAAAATTCTTCCAAAATAACACCTCCACTGTCCATCCCGGGTAATTCTCTAAATGAAGCCCATGGGTCTGCAAAATCATCAGGCTTTATGAATGCGAGGTGCTCCACTAGTTAGGAAAACGAGACAAACTTGTGTGCTTACACGGAGAGTAGAGATCGATTGAATTACTGAGGTGTTAAGTGTTCTTCCTGCTGCTTTTTGTATTCATTTTTATGTATTTTTTTGTCTTAGTAGCGTTGTTTCATGTTTCTGGCCACTTCCTTATGTTGCTCGTATGCAGTGCTTCATCACGGGTTACACAGTCCAAGTTACCCTTTGAGTTCACTCCATTCTATCCATTGCTGCATTTGGCCAACACGGAGTTTATTTAGTCCACAAAATCAAACAACCAAACGGCATGCATTTATAGGAAGCTTGAGAAGTGCTTTTTCATTTGTGTGACAACATAGGCCAAAAACAGCAAACAGTGAGTGGCCTCTTCAGCCAGTTTTTCTCAATCACTTACACGCTATTACCTTATAATAATAACTTATTAACGAAAAATCCCAAACCATACCGAAATCTACCAAAATACAAACTCATTTCCCGAAACTATAAGCACTGTTTGTATATTTTGACACATGATTCAGATTCCTTTCACTTTTTGTGCAAACCTTTACCCATAAATCCTTTCACATGTCATTGGCTTCACTATGTGCTCATTTAGAAAGCACCGGCTTCAATATCATGAACTCAAGTCAGCATGGCAGGAGCACATGTAGCACACAATTGCCCAGCAGCAAACACTACAACTCCAAATTGTTCACACACCAGTCATAGCCTTAGGACAGACAGCCATGGGTCAGTTCACTTGTCTTGGAAAAAGGGATCAACCACCACAGGAAGAAAGAGAAAGAGGACACAGGAGGGGAGGTGGAAGAGGACAAGGAAGAATAAGAGCATGAGTAAGGAGACAAATGGCTTCAAATGAGATTTATGTCTCTATTGGAGACGATGTCCTTGCGCAAACCCGAGTCACTTCACAGTAGTTTCTATAATAAGAGCATTCACAGGAGACCATAGGCAGGTCACTGACATAACGCTCTCTGCTGTATCTTTGGAGTTCTCTGTACTGTTACGTACAATACCTACACCTGCTCTAGCTGTTTGCTCTGTTGGACTGTGTGCTGTCTGAAATGCGCCACTTGACATAGCTACTGTATGTTCCTACTGTAAAATGTATGGTTTTACAGTTAGTACTTGCAGTATTTTGTTTGCCAGAACTGAGAGGTGACCATCTGTTGGAAGTAGAAGAACCCTATTTTCGGAAGCGCAAAAGAGGACAATGATCAATATGATTATTGCCAACAATACAATTTGCTTGCAGGATATACCACAGGGGGTTGATTATTGAAGACCAAGAAATCTTCTGTGGGATTGATGCAGTAAGAATTTCCACAATTCTTTGAAAAAACAGGTTGACGATGAAACAAGCCTGTCATGATCCTGTCAGAAGTATCGTGAAGTACTTCAGCTTAGTTATAGGATGCATTACAGTACTGTACAGCACTACGTAGTGTAGAACAAATTGAATTTTGGACTTCCTTTTTGTGTACTCTAGCAATGTGTTTCAGAGCAGTCGTTTACTGCAGTGTGTGTCGTCTTTTGTAGAGAATCTTTGACATAGAAGCAAGATGCACTCCTTATGATCTCTTCTTTGGTGATGAAGCCTGCTTCAACCTCACCAAGGAGGAGGAGGGTTTGACCATAATTGGTCAATGTCTGTGGCCAGCAAGGGGGTGAACATGACAGTGTGTGCCGCCATCAGCCACCAAGGGGTACTCCACCGACATACCATCCTTGGTCCATACGCCACCATGCTTCTACTAGCTTTCCTCAATGGTCTCCAAGATCATGCATACCAACTGGACCAGAGAGAGCAAGCACAACCAGAGCAGCCATGCTATGTTGTAATTTGGGACAATGTCTGTTTCCATTGGGCTGCTCGGGTTCGTGACTGGTTCCCCAACAGTTCCGGATTCAGCAACATCTTTCTGCCGGCATATTCTCCTTTCCTAAACCCTATAGAGAACGGTCTATGACCGAAAGTCCTACTTTTGTGTTCACCACCTCAAGTGCACGGAGGAAGCTTGTTTGGATATCACAGTTGAGGTTTGCCAGGGATAGATATGCCATACAGGGTTCACCCGCCCACCCCCTGCTGCCATGCCAGGGCTCATATTGTACATGATGTTGATGAGAGTCTCTGGCCTGACCCCAGCAGGGTGCAAGTCTATGTTGTAGTGTACAAGGTTTTGATACAAGATTACACAGTTGTGTGTTTGGAGAGTTTGGTTTTGACCTGGAAGTTTGGGGAGCCGAGTGTACGGTTATGAAATTAGGCCTAGAGGTTTCAAGAAATTTGTCTAAGCAATCAAGAAAAAAACTAGGAAATGCACTTATTTCATAGATGGTTCCAAGAATCTTTAAGATAAAACAAATGGCACAAACCTTTACAGCAGAAAAGAGTGTGTTGGGACAACTACAATATGTGCCGAGAGTTTTTAAGTAAGAAAGATCAAAGTTTTGATTTAAGGTTGTTGCACTCATTAATCATGGTGCTGGTCCTCTGTGCACGTGACAATAATGACCCTGTAACATAATGTCGGTGCAGCCCCCAGGAATCTGCCCTTGCTGGTCAAAGCCCGACATTGAGATCCCCGTAAATGCAAAAAGATGACAAGGGAGACACTGCCTGACAACCACAGCACAGCAGCTCATTCCTGACCTCTCATTCCCCCCTCCATTTTGGAGTAAGATGGCAGTCCGCGTCGCCCTTCATATCTAGTCTGTCCAGACGCCGGTGATTTGTCAAAGATGGGGACTTGCCTGTCTTGATGGCCGTGCCCTTCAAAGCAAACCCAAGGCTGCTCCGGTTCAAACGAGAGCTGAAGTGATGACCCACCATACGAAACCAGTGTTGAAGCAGCCCTTTTGCTTTTTTTTTCTTTTTATTTTATTTAGCAAAATGGTAAAATAAATAAATACAAATTGATCAAATGCTCCTAAATTCCACTTGTCTTTACGTTCTCTAAAGAAATTGCTAAACACTGCATACAAATAACTTAAAAATCACAAGAGGCTCAAATACAGTGGAGAGGTAAAGAAAGTCTGCAGCTCACTAGCAACATTGGGCAAAAAAATAGGATCTGTAACAAAAGAAAGTGGAAAATTAGACACTCTTCAAATCAATAGAAACACTTTTGTACAAGGAATTCTGTAGCCTCACTGTGGTGTAGGGGCACGAAGACCCTCAGCTGGGCATGGCCTGGTTCAAATAGAAAAAGTTGGGGGTTAAAGGTGGCACTGAAGGATTTGGGCCTGAAACAAAATGCAGGCATGAGGGGAAGGGAAGTGGCATACAACTGGACGTGACCCCCCGTTCTGACTTCAATGGGTCTAACATCAGTAATGCAGCCTCTCCAACTTCTGTGCATAACACCAATGGACCATGCATATGTAAAGCTGACCCTCTATATGAGACCAAAAAGCCCATACTAGCAACTCCTCTCCAGTCTCATATTAGGCAGTGCCCCCCAAATAATGTAGAGGACTCCCAAAAGCCCCCAATTCAATTTGTTACTTGGCTCCTGTGCTGAGCACCACATCTTGACGTTTTAACTAAAGACTTGGATGCTTTTGCTCACGTACGGTTTTCTAGAACTAAAGATGCATAGCTTGCTGTCTTGTGATGGAGTGAGCAGTGCAGGATGGAAGTCCAAACTCGCCCGTGTCCCCTCATCCAAATAAAGATGCATAGATAGCAAAATGTAACTTCAGCCTGGCACCAATGGATCTGCAGCCTCTTGGAGCCCAGAAGTGGGTGCACCACATACAGCCCATAGAGGCTGGACTGGCATGAGGAGAGTGTACTGGCCAGCCTAATAAGGGAGTGATGACAACTAGGCGTCTGTGTGGCACTGAACACCTTCAAATTGGCATGGCATTGGATGTGGTGCCAAATTCTAATGACTCCTGCCCAGCCTAAATGACAGTCAACCATTCCTTTCGTCTTAATTGAAAAATAAAAGCTAGGGTGCTGAAGTCAAGCAAAAGAAATGTAAAGCCACACAGATGCCTTAGGTTGCCTATGCTGACCTTTACATGGGTTTCAGTTTGATCAGTTTAGTGGCCAAGGCTTGGACACCACTAGACATTGGGGTGGGGGAACTGCAGTGCTGCAGACTGCCCTGCTTGTAATAGCAGCAGAAAAAGATGGCGTCCCTTGAAGACACACATCCCTCTGCCGATAAAGGAGAAAAACTGTGACGCACGGACTACCACGTGGAGTGAATGGACACTCTGAGCCAGCCTGCACTACCAACCCCTAGAGATGCACATGCCTATCAGAACAGCACACCCTTAGCCAAAATACTGAAGTAGCCCTTAATGACCATAGATGTACAAGACCCGTGGGTAGTGGCCATCCCATTCATATTTCACTGGAAGCTGTAACCAGACCGGTGTACAGGTGCATTTCATTGATTACACAAGATGGCAAAATTAAACCCCCATTCCCTGGTACCTCAGCCAACGTGATAAAGTATGCAAGATATGTTATGTGGTAGTGCTTCAGAAGCTGCCTGCCAACCCTACCACCCTCCCCCCCCTTAACCAACTGAACAAAACTGGGCAGGCAACAAATTGATCTGGAATTGTAAATACCGGCCTTACTGTTAACAGTGACCAGCTAAATCTTGTAAGGCACTGCTAAGAGCGAGTAGGGACACCACCCAGGTTTGTCAGTAAAGCTACCCCCCCCACCTCTTAAAGTGACCAGAATTGATTTGCCACCTTCATGCCTGGCGCTTCAGAAGTTCCAAAGTGTGTTTAATGCCCACTTCCCCTCTTGCTGCTTCTCTCCATGAAGGATTTGAATTTGCAGTGTTTTTTTTTCTTTTTTTCTCTGTTTTTATGTAAAAGAACGTGTCCCTGCTGTATTGGTACAGAGCAGCATTTGGCAGTTCACAATCAGACAGCCTTAAGTCCATTTTGTCCAACCTCTCCAGCTCTGATAGGTTTTGATAGAAACTCAGGAAACAGAAAAGCACTTTGTTCCATTTTCCTTAAACATTTTTTTTTTTAACACAAGGAAGACCTGAATATTTTTCCTATTTAAAATAAATACTCCTCAGAAATAAATCTTTTCAAGACACACATTTTGCAGTTGGTGCCTGAAATGCTCATTCACAACTGAGGACTGCCTCTTATTTAAAATTAGTCACTGTGTAGGCCCCTAATGATGCAAGCTGCACTGCCTTCCTGGCAAAGGGCCGATGAGAAACCTCGGTGATGTCCTGCCAGGGACATTGAACTGCCCCGGCCTTGCAGGATCTTGACACGTTGAGTCGGGATGTTCTCCCCTGTACCTCCACTGTTAGCAGTGGCATTCCAGTCTAGTTGTACTTTTGTGAAATACTGTGTTCTCAAAGTGCCATCCTCTCTGCACTGTTCTCCTGGTTTCCATGGCAAGTAACAGTCTTTGGATTTGGACATGATGAGCGAGTCCCCGAATCAGGGTGATCTCCCTTGCAGTCCTGACAACCTCTGGAGGCACACACTGGCGTGATGTGTTTTAATTGGCATGACGCTAGTACAAAAGCTCTTGTGCCCTCCCCCCCACACCCCAAAGCTGGCACTCTGGATGTGATTCTACCATTAACACAGTACACAACAACAACAAAAATATATATATATATATATATGTATATATATTGATTGGCAACTTGGGCACCGCCAGGTGCATGTGGGTGATCATCCTCCGGTCCAGTGGTCCTGCAATCTGTTATTTGATGTCACCAGAACTATTGCAGTTCACTGTTGTAGGCTGACAAGGCTCTGAGGTTTTGTTGTTGTTGTTGTTGACACAATCTGTGCCATTTGCAATCCCTTCCAAGTCAAGCTCGTCAGACTTACTGAGGTCAATGCCCTGTATAAGGCGAATCAATCGTTTGACCTTCTCTAAAGAGGTCTGCATCTCCTTTTGTCTTGCCAGGATTGTGTTCTTTGTCTCCATACATTTCTAGAGATGGACAACAAGAAAGCAGTTGGTTACTTTTGAGCAAACGAGATACAGGGCCCCTCAAATGTTAAAGCTATGCTCACCGTTATTGAGCTGCTCAGCTGTTTGACTCTCTGCTCCAGTTGCTCCCTCTCCTGCTTCAGGTCTGTACTCCACTTTATTAGCTTCTGTTTCTCTTCTTCTTTAGCTAAATATAAACACAACGAATGAGGCAAAATGAAAAGAGACGTGCATTTAGAGGTCTGGAGAAATGGGCGGCTAGATGCACATACCTGCTTTATAGGCAATGTAAGAGTGCACGATAGCAAGTGTCCCAGGCCATGGAATTGCTTCTTCTTTTTTCAGAATCTGGAGATCAGCACAATAGATTTTTACTTACAGTCTCAAACAGCTGCTTACATTTGCCAGTCTAATGGGGCAACCTGTCAAATACCTGTATAGACTTTATATAGTTTAAGTACTTTACATTTTACTTTCCCATGCTCAATGGTATTATACGTTTGCCTGAATGACAGCAGAAAAAGGTTTACCCTGGAGCAACCTAAAACACACACATACCTGATCCTGACACTTAGGACAGATCCACATGCCCTTTGGGATGGTCTTTAGTGGTGGTTCCAGACAGTCTAGATGGTACACGCGTGAACAAGTGTCACACATTAGCAGCTGACCACTTCTCCTACAAACGCTGCAGAAATCCTCATGGATGTCTCCTTGCTGGAAAAAAAAAACGGGCACAGTCAATGTCCACTTCATGACAGTAGCAGATACATTCAGTTATCTCTTCTTCCTCAAACTGGGATTGGTAGACAATGAGGTGCCTTGTCACCACTAGATGTGCGTCACATTTGTTCTGGTTGCATTCTAGGACTGTTATGCTTACTAAGGGGACTACTGCCTTAGATTCACGTATGTCACTCCTCGCAAAGAAGGACACTTCAACAATAACGTATGCTGTGCAAAAGCAGATTATGCTCTCGTCTCTCCTGTAACTGAATGGTCTCCCTTGACATAACAATTTCTTTAGAAATAAGATACTTTTGGGTGGGGGCGGAGTGCTGTATTCTGTGTTTTGAGTTGTCCTTAGATCATATTATTATAATTACATTTTTCTGATTGGGTTGTTGTTTGCTATTATATTTTTCTTTCTAAATAAAAAAAAGAAATGACTGCCACTTCTATTTATTCAGTAACAAGAAATATGACACAGCTCTGAGTAAGTAGGCGTTCACAAAAAGCTACACGCATTTTTCAAAGTTTAGCAGGAATGCTGAATCACTGGTTATTTTTGTATCCAGTAATAATCCTGTAATTAGGAAAAGAGAAGCCCAGTTAATCAATGCACTTCAATAGCCTACCCAGAATCATGGCAGCACTTTGACGATACTGCCCTCAGAACAGTTTTTGACGCTACTGGACTAAGCAGTGTGGTGTATGGCCGGCCGTTCATCCCGTCCAATACCCCCAAGCCGCCAGGTGGAGGTCTCCTTGCAGCATGGAAGTGGCCCAAAGACCAGCAGGGCATCATGGACATTGGAGTCTTTATACACAGCCCTGCTGGATACGTTTACTTGCCTTACGCCCCGGAAGTACGTCCGAGTCACATGGACAAGGGGAACGACGTGCTTCCGGGGTGAAGAAAAGGACTTTTGATCTGACCCGGAAGTGATACAAGATCACATGGACTGGGGATTGGAACACTTCTGGGTCAGGGACTATAAAAGGATTGTGGGAGCTCCCAGACGGCGAGCTGAGCTGGGTGGAAGGGTGGCAACGCATCTGGGAGTGGAGGAATTGTTTATTGTATTGGTAGTGATTTTTTTAATGAGTATTGTGGAGGAGAGGGTGCTTTTGCACTGTTGATTAATAAAAAGTCACACTTTTGGATTTTTATCTGGTGTCTGGCATCTTAGACAAGGGTTCAAGGGAACGGTAGTCCCCCTATCTGTCACAGTAGACATTTTCAAGTGTCTGTGTAGCAAGGAGGCGAGGGCCTCTCCAGCAGTTATAAGAAGGAGGAGGAGGAGGAGGTTAGGAGCGCGCACTGCCACACCCGCCACATGACAAACCACCTCAGAATCTTAAAATAGGACCTGACCGCAGCTGTGCATCTAGTGACATATCAGTACCACACTGGTCTAAAATCCATGACGCTTAGCTTTCGGTTTAACAGCCACACAGGCAGGCTTGCAATGCAAGTCTGAGT
This sequence comes from Polypterus senegalus, assembly GCF_016835505.1. Lineage (NCBI taxonomy): Eukaryota > Metazoa > Chordata > Cladistia > Polypteriformes > Polypteridae > Polypterus > Polypterus senegalus. Next base: position 102,264,711 of record NC_053154.1, read on the forward strand.
ACGCGTCTCCCAGTGTATCTGAAAGCTGGGGTGGCACATGGGTGAATTACAATATACAGCAACTGTCTACATCGCCTAGTCTGGAGCTGGAGTTCCTTAACAAAGAAGGCTCAACTTGGTGAACTAGCAAGAATAAGAACATACCTTAGTCAAGGAATCTTCATTGGCTGGCATGGAATTAAAAAGGGGGGGAGAGAGAAAAAGGAAAAATTAAAATTAACAACCTTCTAGAATTCTTCCTCTGTGGTGAATGAGACAGGCTTATAGTGCCTCCTCACAACTTCATCTCATTCACAAAACAATAGAATTCATCAATTATTAACATTTCAGTTACAGATCTAGTATTAAAAAGTAAACCATGCTCTACCATCTCTTTTGACATTCAATTGAAACCAGTTTATAAAAAACTCATTTTCTAAGGTAATCTGTGGATATTTCTATAGCATCAACAAATTTTAGGAACATAAACAAGCACAGATTTACTCTCATATTAACACAAACACACACTCATATTTCTACAATTATGGTAATCTCAGTGTTAGCTTGTTGAATGACTGGCTAATCTGAACTGTCTGTGTTTTTTTGTAATGCTACCATCTGTCCAGCTTTATGCTTTGCACAATATAGAAAATTCATCATTTTTGTTAAATCAGAAATAATGCACACACATTTCATATGGTGTTAGTGTTTACCCAAACAAGAATGCTCAAACAGTAATCCAGGCAAGTATAGAAGATCTCAGGTTTATACAAATGTTTTTAAAATTTAATTTTGTCAAATGAACTTTGTGTTTACTATGTATGCAGCAATGACGTTCCTCACTGTTTAGTACGTCACTGTGCTCTCTGTATTTAATAAGCATAGCACCCATGTAAAGAACCTTCTTATGACATAACCTTTCATATAAAATGTTTTATTCACTTATTAGTGGTGGGGTGTTGTACCGTGTTAGTCATTATGGATGCAATGAGAAGTCAAGCAAAATGACAACATTTATTGGCTAACTGAACAGTTTACAATAGCAAGCTTTCAAGGCATCTCGGGCCTCTTCTTTAGGCAGGTTGTAACACTTCTGAAGAAGAGGCCTGAGTTGCCTTGAAATCTTGCATATTGTAAACTGTTCAGTTAGCCAATAAATGTTGTCATTTTGCTTGACTTCTTATTATTCACTTATTGCTACTGCTTCTTTAATTGATTGGTCTTCTTTTTATATATTTTATACAGTCTTGCTTTTTGTTTTCACTGTTATGCTGCATCAGTCTGTGAGAAACTATTTATTGGGCTCTGCCAGGAGAAACACTGAGAGTTTTTTGTTTCCACAGATTTCTAGCAAAAGGGTGGCAAAGTTCCTATTTAAACAAAACATTGGTTTATTGCACCACAAAGTGTTACCACACCCTGCCACTTGAAAACCCCACAACTCCTGGACCACAGATACACTAAAGCATGTACCCCAAATTCTGACCTGCTTAACTCTAGGACTTTTGAGCTGCAGTACTCCATGATATTTTACCTCTAAACATGTGCCTGCTCCGACAGCACCTGAAGAAGGCCTTTTGGGTTGGAGCACCAAAAGCATCTCAGCTACAAATGAGAATTCCTACCATTGTGTCTGCATGAATTCTGCCAAATTCCAATGAGGTTTCCTCAGCAGAGCCGGACGTGGACTGTCCACTGAATGATCGATTAGTTACATTATAATGTGTGCTGTGGTTAGTTTTTGTTGTTTTGTTTTTCATTGTGGCCATGAGGGTGGCAGTGTAAGTGTAACAACCCTTCCACAGTACATTTCTGAACAGTGAAATGGGCCCATTTGTGGTCAACACTGCAACTTTATCGATTCATCTGCCTGAGTTCTAAATATGACCTTGGGTGTTATCCATACACAATCTGCACAAACTCCATGTGTCTCTATGGGTTTTCTTCCAGCATTCCCAAAAATATGTGCATTAGGTTAACTAGTGATTTCATATTTGCCCCAAAATAGCAGGATTGTAGGTTTGTGTGCCTATTGGTTCCAACAATCAGCCCAGCATTGCTGCAAATAGGCTTCAGCACCCTGAGACCATGAATTGGATACAGCAGGATGGAGAATGTTACACATGTTACATTTCACACTGGGAGTAACACAGAGTTGCAAATTATCTGTAGCCAAAAAATGCTGGGGGTTTTCTGACACTATTTTACGCCAGTCTATACTATAAATGGAGTGATGCAAGAGAGAGATTTTCTTGTCAGATGTCTGACTAAACACACAAATGTAGGACCAAGTCAGAAGTGCACGGGATATTAATGTGACCTATTTTAGAATGTCACATTCAGCCTGCCCAGGTTTGTTATTTGCCATGGGCCCATTGCTGCCACAAAAGGTTTTGCTGCTTTCCAGGACACTAAAAGGGATTAAGCAGGTTTTGAAAATGTTGTTTTTCGAATTCATGTCTGCAGATACTGACCTCTCTTCCTTGTCCCAGGATGCACTGGGGTGTTCAGGTAAGTGACAGCACTCTTCTTTCGCTGTGAACCAAAAAAGGAAAATATGTGTTTTGGTGTATGCTGCTCTACTCACACAACAGCTCTCTTATAAGCTCAGTCCACTTGAATCGCTCATAATGCCAAAACTAAATCCATCGTGTCCTGCTTCACTGTATGCTCATATAAAAGACATACGGTAAAAGTTTCACCACTTGGTTGCATTATTCTAGAAGCGAGTTTTAACTTAATTTAACATTCACACAGACCACACACTGACTGCATCACACAGAATAAATGAAAATCTTTTTACTGAGCAACCCCAACCATTTTTTCACGCCATACACTTCAAATCGGCCTATCTAATTTAGGAATGCTATAAACTCAACCTACTGGATAAATTACTTGTTAACTGACAGCTTTATATCTGAGCTCAATTTTATAGGGAAAAAACACAAATGCAGTAGATTAGCATTTAATTGTTATTATTTATAAGCAAGTAACATGCAAATAAAATTGCTCACTTGACATTCTTGATGAAGAGTTACACCGGAGGTCCTATCCACCAAAAAGGCGGCTCCACACAGATTATAAAAGCATAATACTTCTAAGCACTTTCTACACAACCATGTTTTAAAAGCAGCTTTACTGCCGCACATTATAAATAACAGCCTTGTCCCAGTGATACTGAATGTTTATTCTGTAAATACTTTTCAATTTTATAAAATTATTTTCAAATGTAATGCAAATTGGAATGAAAGCCTCAGTGAAAAAAATTAACAAATTACTGTCATTAGTTCAACATTTCACATTTTACATTTTTTCTTCCTCTTTACATTAAGTAATTGATTTTTATAGAACTGCCAGAAATGACAAAAGTTACCAGAGTATTATGGCTGACATCGGGGGCTTCAACTTTGCTTTCTCTTGAGTGCCACAACCTAAAACTAGATAGGGGTACCTGACCTAATGGCTACTGAGAGTACAAGTGCTATCTGTCTTGCTCAAAAATCAGAACAGTGTCAAGCTACTTAAAATAGAAAAAAGCCACAAATTGACTTCCTTCATGGTGAGCTTTTAAGGCTTAGAGTTGGCCTCTTTAAAACTGAATGCTTCAGCCATGCTAGATTCTTATCTTCTACTTTATAAATAGTCATACATTCACATTTTCATTACCTCTGGCTCAAACACTGCCCCACTGTACACTGGATTGGCCGTTGTTCTCCTCTTCCGCTCTTGTCTCCGACTTTGAATTTCTGTTGAATGGGGAAAAGAAGAAAAAACAGACTGACATAACACGTCTGGAGGGTTGCTCTTCATCTGTCTCATTTGTCAGGTGGACCTACCTTCTAAATGGTCATGCGTCACCAGGCCTAAAGACACCATAAACGCAAGTTTCTAGGAGAAAGGAAAAATAAAAGAAACTTGGTCACTTTAAAAGTAGGGATGTCATAAGAACTATTATTTCTGTAATACCTGGACACCAAAGTTCTGAAAACACAACAGTAACCGCTTTTCTGCAGGATCAATTGTACAGAGAAAATCGGTACTGCAAGTTCACAAATTACAATAATAAATAATAAAATGTGGTGATGATACAGAACCGCATATCAAGGGAAGAGAATTTGAGCACATAAACGCAGGAATCAAAAAAAAAAACCAAAAAACACACACACACAGGCGCATGTTACGTTACTGCCACTTTTATCCCATTTCAGAATTAGTACAGAAATGGATATGTGTATGCTTTGAGAGTGGCATAATGTTACTGATCAAATGAGATGTAATCATTTAACTTATGCTAAATAGTCTCCTACAGAGTTCGGACAAATGAACAAAGGCTTTGCGTTCATTCTCTAATCATAATCAGCACTTTTAGACATGTGCATTAGTCCAAGCATCCGTCCACTTTTTAACAAGCTTATACAGTTTAGGGTCACATTGGGGGTCTCTGATACCTCACATACATCTTCAGTTATGCATATAGGACCCTGGGATGTGGGAGGACTGTTAATGCAAACAACAGCTGTAACAAGAAAACACTGAGACAAAATTCAAACAAAGTGGCTATCTGGTATGTCTGCATTGACACTGACATGAGTGGCTCCAAGTTTTAATAACAAAATGAAATTTATTTTGTGTTTCAATGCTTCAAAGATCATGGCTCATCATTCTATTAATATGACATATACTTAACAGAATTAACAGACACAACATCGCTTAAAACACACACTTCATAGGACAAGGAAAACGGTTTAGTGTTTTCTGTACAGTATGTTAAATACAAATCTAAAAACACTGAATTTGTATCATTCGTTTGGCTTTCAAATGCAATCTAATGTTCTGGAGTATAACCTGTAAATAAAAGTACACTTCACACAGTTGAATGCTACACTGAAGAATGTAATGCTGTGTCAACAGTTTGAATGTTTGTGTACAGGTAATGACAGCCCAAGTCATTTTCTAATTCTGGATTTGTGCAATGGTATAAGATACAATAACATGTGATCACTCGTGTAAGAAACCATAGAAAACATCAAAACAGAGACTGTCTTACAGGGGTTCTAAAATAAAGGATTAATGTAAAACTGACAAGACTGATGCCGCACAGGAAGCTTTAAAGTTTTGACAAATGTTATAATAATTAAAAAAAAAAAAACAAATTAGGGCCAGATTTGCAATTAAAACAATAGGAGTTTCTGACATTAGAAAACTGAATGAATTTGACTCATCCATTAACTATTACTCTTTAATAATATTTTTTTAACCAGTTAATGATGCAAATATAAATCTTACAATAGGAAATATTACATTCCTAACAGACTGGTTCATTGACAAGCCAGATTTGAAAAGTATGTTGTTAGAAAAACAGCTCTAAAGAGTTTGTTGAAATGGTGGCACACACGTGCACATGTGAGGCAGCTTAAGGACTCCGATGGTGGCAATTACCAGACAACCCAGGGGTTGGCGCTGTGGGCTAATGACCTCACTGCAGTACAGAAGATTGATAGCCACTCCACCACTGACGTCACTTCCGTCTTCCTCCATCCTGAATCTGACCTTTCCTGCCGAGTTACCACATAACCCGGAACTGGCAATGTTGGCTTCAGTTCTGTTTTGAGCACTTGTCTAAAAAGGACGCACTCGCAAACTGCTGCATCTTTTTTATTTTGCGTTTTCTATTTCTCTAATAGAAATCTCTTTAACATTTATTGTGTCGCCTCTTTACAATGGAAATATCCAGAATTATTTGGAATTCTCTAATTCAACAGTACATGTATAATAATGTTTGAATTGTTATAATTAGTGTGGAGTTTAAACAGTATTTTTGTGTTACTGGAAAGAAAGTGTTAGGTAATAAATGTAGAGTGTGAACATGCAAAGATGCTGTGATATCAAAAGTTATCGAGTATCATAACATTTCACTGGTATTGATATCAAATACAAATATTATGGTATTGTGACATTCCTATTCTAAAGAGGTATGAATTTCTTTGCAAATGCATCACCATTGTTCACACAAAACCTGCCTGTGTAGACCCTAGCATACTATACCTGTGGGTTCTCTTCTCGTTTTGGCTTTGGAGGTGGAGATGAAGAGACACTCTGTGGAGCCTTATCTTCTGTTCCCTCCTGAGCTTTAACATTCTGTAAAGAAAAGCGCATTTTGAAATAAGTTCATAATATAAATCTCACTTTCTTGAGATGTGAAACCTTAATGAATTACAATGGAAAATGGTATGAAAGTGTTACCTGCTCACTAGCCATCTTCACAGTGCAATTACCTACCTGTCTATGGGTGTTTAAGAATGAGATTCTATACCTAGGACCAACAGGATCACTTACACCTTCCCTAAGTAATGAAATCACCATTAAACTTGGCAAAAGAACTATATGACTTAAGAGCCAAGGACTTGCCTTTGCTTCCGTTGTGGTCTTGCTGACCTGCAATGTCTGTGGTCCTGCAAGTCGTGTTCCAGGGGAGGTGATGACGATGCCTGTCAGCTGGGCGGTACCACAAGGCTGTCCATTCATAATACGCACTTGGTGAATGGGGCCCGTAGCTGAAGGTAGGGACGTGGTGGTGAGTTTTGTGGTGAGCATCACTGGCCTCTGGAGAAGCTGGGGAGCAGCTAACATAGGTGGAGGGGCAGGAGCAATAGGTACATTGTTGGGCGTTACAGGCTTTGGCCGCACCTAGGAAGCAAAATATTTGACATGATGCATATATTGCCCATGACGACAGTTTTCAAACATTACCTGCATTGTAATTCCATTAAAAAAAATAAAACCAAAAATATTCTGCACAGCTACATTAAACTTTTGTTTTTTTATAATGTGTGACTTTTAAAAACTACTAGAAACAAACATGGCACTTTGATTTTCAAGTCTTGTGCCAGTATGACTCTGGTCAGTCAAAAGTTAAAGAATATTTCTAATAGTCCAGATTTCATTTTCTTTATTTAACATGTATCTAGCATTAACAATGAGAACAGTCTGAATGTAAGAATAAGATTATAATTGAAGCTGTACATCATACATGAGCAAAATGTTACTAACAAAAAAGAAAAAGTTAATGACACTGGTCAGCCAAACCTCTATTATTTTTTTTCCTTCTTTTGATAAAAAGAGAACAATGAATTTAGAAAAAAGGTCATGACAGACCTGTGGAAGGAAGTTGGGCCGTGGCGTCAAACGAGGTGGAGTGAACTGAGGAACTTTTATTGGCTGAGGAGTTGCTGATGCCTGAACCTATAGAAAAGACTACATTTAGTTGGTGCTGGCAGAGACAGTCTGAACAGTTAAAGATAAAGTCAAGCCCCTAGGTGGTCTCTCCCTCCTTACTCACCAGAGCCATAGCACTTTTTGCCACTATTCGGACAGCCTCTGCCCCCGGACTAGCCAGTTTGCTGGATGTCTGAAGGTTCATTGGCGTCGTTTGTGAATCCAGATTGAGGGGAGACTTTTGTGTGTTGCCAACACCTGTGACCATGGCTACAGTTGGTCTCTGTGCTACCACAGAGACTGGTATTGAAGGGGTAGCAGGTTTTAGCACCAGAGGTAGAGTTTTTGCAGCAACAACTGGAGACACTGTCAGAGTCTTCTGGATGCAAAAAAAGAGGAAAGGGAAATAAAGAAACAGATAAACAAAAAACTGAAAGGCAGAAATTGTTCAACTTAAAGAAACAACACAGGGCTAAAATGTTCCTGACAGATTCAAGTTTTCATTTTGAGTTATGTGTTTGATATTCCTGCTATATAAAACCTGTTTGCCAGTCAGGAAATAGTGAGCTAGTAAGGCAAAAAGGCAGTACTTTGAGTCTATTGGGATAAACTAAGAAGCCAAATGCTGACGTGGAGAAGGAGAAATGTACCTGCTGTGATGGCAGTGACTGTGTGAGTTGTATTGAGGATGGAGCAGAGGGGTTTTCCTCAGATGTTGGCAGGCTTTGCACTTTCACTTTACTCTCAGAAATTAGTTGTGACTGTAACTTTATTTCTGGCTGCTCTTGCTTCATTAAGTCCTTTCGAAGCTGCTCCACAACTTTTTTCTGCAAGAAAAGAAGATTTAGTTAGAAGTCTCCCTTGCAGGATTCATTCCAAGTAATACATTCCAGACACATATGCTTTCTCTTACCTAATCACTGTCACCAAGTGGAAGTCAAACATCCAAAGTCATGTGATGTACACTTGGGTATGTATACTTGGTGATGTCCAGCAGATAATGAAAAAAGAATGTGAGCACCTGAACACTCATGAAATCTGTGTTTCCGTATAAGAACAGTGTTTATGGCATGTGCTGGGATGACTTCGAACTTGAGATGCATTGGCAGCTTTGTACAGAATGGGTTAGTTTTGCTTTCATCACTCTTGAACATATTTCTTCTAGTTATATTAAATGCTATGCACCATTACCTATTTCATCCATACATTCTGACCTGTTCTCTTTGAGACACAATAACATACTTCCTGAATGACATTCAGCAACATCATATCTACTCCTTCCTTAAAATTGCTACATCCTTACCTCTATGGCTATAGTGCTGCAAATATCACATACCTGTTTTTCACTTAGTGCTGTAATCTTTGCTTGAAGTTCATGCAGCTGCTTTTTCAAATCTGCATTCTGTTATAAAAAAAAAATAACAGTGAGGTGCGAGATCAGTCAGAGGACAGCTTGCAGTTCTTTTTAATAACAGATGAAACCAGTTACAAGAAAGTGGCCAAGATCTTCAAAGATTATGAACTTGGAGACTAAAACTAAAACTGTCACTACAAGCCCTACTAGTGAAACTGAAAGCAACCTGACATGTCAGGCACAATGCAGTACCTGAAGCGAACTACAACAAATAGTCAACTCTGCAGTCTTGACCAAACAGTGCACCACTGCTCTTTTTGCTAGCAGTTGTCCTACAAAATAGCTTTTCAAGTTGCTTCTGTTTTTATTCCACCATTGTCATCCAATACCTATACCAGATCTTCCGAGGACCACAAAGGCCATGTTTTGAAGCAACAATACCCTCTATATTGCCTACATAAATGTGCAGCACCTCAAATAGAAGACAAATCTGTCTTTTTTTTTCCTTAAAGAACAACTGATGTTTGGGCAGTTTTGATGACAACAGGCCCATTCAGCCCAAGCTTGTCAATTATATTCATCTAATTTCTTCAAAATGACCTAAAGTCCTATGGTTTGCCATACTACTATGTAGCTTACTCCATGTGTCTATGGCTGTGTGTGTGATAAAATGCTTTTTAACCGGTATGTGAAATCAGCCCTAAACAAGTCTGAATTTGGCTCCCCATGTTCTCATCGAAGAAGTTACTTTAAAATGACAGCTGAGATTCATCATACTAATCACCTTCATAATTTAAAATGTTTCAATTATGTCACCTTTTTATTTCCATTTGCTCCATTAAACTAAAAAGGCCAGCTCCTTCAAGTATTCCTCATCTCCCTCATGGTCACAATCCTAGAATGAGCGTGGTTGCTCTCCTCTGGAGTTTATCTAGCACTGCTAAGTGTTTTTTATAATATGTAAACCAAACCCGCCCACCGCACTCCAGGTGAGGCCTCACAAGTATGTTATACAGACTAAGTAAAACCTTCCTTGACTTATACTCCAGATGTCATGCCATAAAACATCTATTAGCCTTCTTAATCGCTTCTATACACTGTATGAGCTGTAAGGAGTCTACAAGGGCTCCTAGGTTCTTCTAATAAGGTGTAAATTCACATTTTAAACTGTCCTTTGTGTATTCGAATCAAACATTTTTTTTACTTCTTACATGTAATACTTTGCAGTTACTTAGATTCAATTTCATCTGCAATAAATCTGCCAAAGCCTATATGCTGCCTGGGGCTCTCTGCAGCGATGTGCTGCTTCTATTTTATCCACCATTCTATCTAGTTTGTATCTTCTGCAAACTTAAATCATTTTGTTAATTATATTCATATTCAGATCATTTATGTATATCGAAAGGAGTAGAAGCTCCAGCACTTGAAACTGAGGGACACCACTGTCAGCATCATGTACTTCTGAAAACATTCCTCTCACCGTAACCCTTTGCTTCTGGTGCTAAAACCAATTTGGTACACACCTGCACTTCATGACCTGAACTCCTGCTTGTTTAGTTCGATTTCTAGCCCCTCATGTGAGACCTTATGAAAAGTTTTTGATAAGATAAATAATGCCATATGCACGTCTTCCTCATAGAATATTAGCATATTAGTGAAGCATGATCTCCCAGAAATAAGTCAATGCTGACAACTCACACACAGTTTTATATAATGGGCTAACATTTGCTAGTTTCCATATTTTAAGAGTTCACCTCATTCTCTGTGATTTTAGCAAAATACATGTTAATTATTTATATACAGTATGATATACTCACTAACCTCTTTAGGCATGCTAGGACAAATACTATCTGGTTCTAGTGATTTGTTTGATTTCAGCTTTTAATTGAAGCAGAACTTCTCTAGCTAGAATTTCCAATGTACTAAGAACCTCTTTGCTATTCCTTGTAACTGCTGGGAGGAGATGTGTCAACTTCACATGTCAAAACTTAAGAAAAATGCTGATTTAGAGCACATTTCTAATCTTTCAGAAAATGGGAAGATATTTCATTTCAAAGCACTTTGAGCTACTGTTTGTATGAAAATGTGCTATATAAATAAATGTTGTTGTTCAGTGACACTGGCTTTACTAGTATCTAGCTGTTGTAATAAAAAAGATAACATGAAAGAAACACTTAGGGAAAAGAAAACTGTTGTACTTTACACAAAAAAAATACTAAAAGTATGTTTTACATCAGAAATAAGAAATGTCACATAAGTCTCATAAGAAACATGTAATTTAAGCTAATTCAATATGTTATTTTGTTAATGTTCAGTTTTTCACTGTTCATTGTGCTTCACATGTCTGTTTATGGGTATCATCTATTATGCTTAACAACTTTTTGCACCAAACCCTTTCTTCTAATTGACTGTACTGCTGATGCATTTGCAGAGGAAACAAGCAGACTCCCGTTGTCCTCCTCTCCCTGAACTGTTCTTGTAGATGGCTTTATACCAACTGAAGTACAAATCGGTTTTACTGGAAGGGCATCCAATTCAGACTGTACTGGGATAAAATAATTTGCTATCCTTGGCAAAGAAATTCATGTTTTCAATGCCATCATATCCCCTTGTGGTAAAGCACTGTTAGAAAACCACATAAAGAGTGGCACAGCCCCTCGGCATTATTTAATTACCCATGATTAATATGCCTCCAGGTTTTCTTAATTCTAAATACTGTTCCCTTATTTGTAGTTACTTAGAAAATGAGATACATGGTAGTTTGTAAGAATGCCCCGCACAAAACAATCAAATCAAAATATAAATTTTTTCCACATTTCACTACAGGAAATCTTATTATAATATAGGAAATATTAGTATTAAGCCAGACCTCAGTAAAATATAATAAATGGAAAATCTATTGAGGGTATTACTGGCTTATGTTTAGTTATTTTCAATCTTATTATAAGGTGATAGTAATGATGCTATGTACCAGAATATATAAAATAGGTTTTCATCGAAATAAACACTGAACAATCATATGCAGTACTTCCGTTTTAGTAAAACATTGTTAATCTCTGATTTTATTAAAAATTCTTTATATATAACACACAAATCCTAAGAGAAATAATGAGTACCAGTTTCCTGGTGCCAAAAAGAAAGCAACGCCTGCACTACTTTATGATGCTGCAGAGAATGACCACCGAGATGATTACAAGACAAAACTGATCAGAAGTGTGATTTTGAAGTTTCCACAAAGCCTCAAATGATCTAACTACATCACTGGGAGGATGGCAGTGGGGTGGGTTGGGTTGGGTTGGGGGAGAGGAGTTCTTGTAATCTTGAAGAATGTTTTGCAGCAGTCACAAGAAATTATAAGCAGGCAAGTTAAAGTGTGTCAGTTGCTACCACCTCACATGCTTGACTTTATTAGTACAGCCAAAAAAGCTGTACTCTTCCATCTACTTCTCTTATACACAAACATCAAAAAAGCAAAAAAAATATTCTTGGTAAGCATGTTTAAATTAAGATGCATCGAAAAAGAAACAAGTTAATAATTAAGCCATCCATTTTTGAGCGTGCTTTTTCATGTAAAACCCAATTTTATCAGTAAGTGATATGTTGAGAAGTTGAAAAGCTAGGAGTTACACATGGAAACACATTACATTGTGGACATGAACATCTTCTTGCACTGTACCTCATTGTGATTTTCATCATGCAGGTCATTACCAAACTTTATTTAAGAAATTTGCAGTGATTAAATATAATAAATATATGAGGGTAAATAAAAAAAAAGGCAATTTGAAAATGACATGGTAACCACAATGGATAGCAGTTGACGCCAGTAACACATTCACGATGGCCTATAGGTAATTTGCATATGCACAGCACAGCGCTTTTCCATTAATCTAGCTGAAGCCAAGGTTAAATGAACACTGAAGCTCTACCATTTTTGAATAATGACTCAGTGCAATTTTCTGGGCAGATCAAGCAAAACCTGCTGAAATTCACCAAAGAACATTGCGTAAGTATGCACCTGAAAACAGCATGGCTCAACAAAAAGTTTATGAATAGTTAGAAAGGTTTAAAGCAGGAAAGCTTGATTTGGTAGACTATCAGCATCACGCAAATGAGACAATTGACATGGCAAAGAAGTGAATTCTTAAAATCAGAAGAAAATTAATAAAAAGAACAAATGGAGACATTTGGGGTTAAAAGTATAAAAAGGGTTTAAGGACCAATCAATTTTCTATATTTTCTAGTCTTATGCAGAGTAGTTGGGCACTACGAGTCAATGTTCTAAATATCATGTAAAAATGAAATAAGAGAACAATGCTGCCAACTCATTAAAAAGACTGATTTGACCCGGATTAATAAATCATTTAAAAAACAGAAGCAACATTCACAACAGTGCTCAAGTTTAACAGTCACTGTATCAGAGCAGAAACAGAATTGAAAACTTTGTAAAGATTCTTACCTTGGAAAAAAAATATTAAAGACAAATCAATGCCTTTAGTTTTTTTTTGGGGTAATGCTAATTTAAAAGAACTACTGTAGTATTCTGTTGCCAAATTATTTTCATTCTACTTAACACAATATTATCAGCTTTTCCAAATAATATGTCGTGTGGACCTTAGTGACTGGTTCATTTTATTGGGTGGAGGGGAAATTACCTTTTGTCCTCATTTGCTGGTCATCAGGATAACACAGGCATGTTTAAAATCATACATAAATAACCAGTGAGCAGATCTGACAGGATCCTCATAAATCTATTAGCTCCAATTAATATGGCTCTGCTGGTCAAAAATCCTCTACATCTTCAAACTATTCTGGTCATAATTATATATTTCAGCACTGAGTCCGGTAGTCTTCTGAAAACTACTCCTGCTGTGGGCTGATTCACATTCTACTGTGCAATACCAGTGGCACTTGTGTTTCTGAAGTTTGAAAATTGTGTCAAATGTAAATTTAAATTTCATTCAATAAAATTAAGGATAAAATTCTAGATTTGTAAACCGAGGAATAAAATAGCACCTTCTACTGCACCATGCCAGTACTTGCAAACTCATCTTTGTGTGGGGCTTTAATCATGACTTAACAGCTTCAGAATGGACATTTTCTCATTATATCTACAGTTAGCAGTGTGACAACTGACTTGTAAAGTACACAATACATGAATTCTCTGAAGGAGGAAAAAAAAAAAAAAGTCCAGAAATTACGTAACAGAAAAGTACAAACCCCTCTCCCCACACTGATATTTCTCGAGATATTTCTCAGAAAAAAAAACGAGCAATTATGAAATGTGGGTGCATCCATTTCTTTAACAGAGCTCTAAATATGAAAAAATGCATATGCACAAATCATGACAGATATAATAAAAAATGTTTAAAACATGTCATGTTTGGATGACTGAGGAATCATAATTTACTCTTTGTATACTTGTAATATGAGAAGTGTCATCATAAAAGATGTGCAAGATGAAAGATGATTGGTTAGTAGCCTTGTGTCAGTCACTGACATTTATATTTAACAGAATAAAGGTGCTGCACAGTCAAGAAACAGTAATGATGAAATTCAGTGGTAACAAAACTTATAAATGGAAAATGAGTATTAAATTGTTAGAAATTGTACTTTTTCTCCCCAATAAACTGTTACAACTTTCCACATATCATCATTTGTGCAGCTCTCTGAAGACTGTAACTTGTTTAGCTGAAATCTTACATCACTACTTTGTCTTCTGCTGCATGCTCCCTCTTTCCTCCTTTTTGTAATGTTTCAATCCCAGTCCTGTCTTCATTGTCTCTGCTTTACTAACCATTATCACATTTTACTAGTCTTCTTTTGTCGCCACTTATTCAGTTCTTTTTTTAAAAATATATACAAAAGACAATGTGGACACAGACCCCTCTCTCTCAGTGATATTTTAACACAGAAGTGCCCATTCAGTTCTTTCTTCTGACCAATCAAGCAATGACAGCTCAGACTACTTACCTGAGGGTCCTGCTTCATCTGTGCAACCAGTTTCTGTAAATAAAAAAGAAATACTATATTAATGACATACATATATGTAATGTAAGACAAATAATTTTAACTTTACTTTTGTATTGGCTGGTAAGCAAAATATGTGCTGCATATCACCTGCTCCATAATGAACAAATCCATTTAACAGCCCATATTACATTTAATCAGCGTTTCATGGAATGATTTCTGGCTCAATATAAAGGCACAGAAAATGCATTCTGATGTAGTCAACATGGTTCTATTACTTTTTATACTTGGATTACATGAAAGTTAAAATTTTGCAGGTTAGAAAATAATTATTTCAGGCTTCACATTTTGAACATATATTTGAAAATCTGATTCAGCCTACAGAATGTCTAAACTAGACAATAGATTAAGAGATCCATAAATATTATTAAGATATGCAATTTACTCAATTCTGATAAAAGATATTTACACACTTCTAGCTAGGTTACCCGGCTTCTGCTGGGAAATTTTCTAAGTTAATGGGCCCCAGTTATTGTCTATTAGAAGTACTATGTAAAGAATTACTTTTTTGTATACAATATATTTTTTTTAAACCAGGGGCTAATATTAGTTGATTTGAGCTGTTTACTGTTGAACATGCTACATACAGTCCTAGGTGATATTAGTAAGAAAGAGATTGCAGCAGAACCGGTAAAATAAATGTAGTAGTGAAATAAAGGCGATTTAAAGTTGATTCATTCCTGATAAACACTCCTAAAAATAGACTCTCCATTAACATCAAAGCATTAGCAAATTAGTACTGCCTAAGTATACAGAGTATATGAATAGATATATACAAACAAAAAACAAAAGTTACTAATTACCTTTACTCACTTCAAAACACCATCTTGATCTCCTTATCACATTCTGAGAAACAGCATCTCCAACAGTTACAGAAAAAAAAATGGTGCTTCATGTTTAGTCATTGCTTGGCTCAAATGGGTTAATCTGCAGGGTTTTGTATTTTTGCTTTTTGTATATTCTCCTTTTTTATTTTAAACTTCAAAAAACACCAAATGATAATCGGTTGATTAGTATTGTGAACTTAATGGTGATATGCAAGTGGACAACAGTGTTGGCTTATTCAAAAATGCAAGGCTAGGCACCGGTAACAATATGCAGCACAATCAGGTTATCTCAAATGAGTTGTCACATCTGACACGACCCCCCACTTTGCCAAAGTGATCTACAACGCTGCACAATATTTTTTCCGTTTCCCTTTTTTGGCTCAGCTGATTCTTGGCATTGCACATAGTGATGTTAGGCTTGCCAGAAGCGACGTCTGGATAAGTTGCCCTCCACTATATTTTGCCCCGGTATTTATGTACATATCTATATTTGCAAATAAATAATGTAATAAACCTTACCCAACATTGAAATTAAAAAAGGTTCACTCGGGTAGCGTCCTTATACGACTAACAGATCAACATGTTCCACTGAAAATAGTATGCATGATTGCCTTCATAAAAGGTGAGTATTGTACTTAAAATTGAATCCATGCTATGTGATATAGTATTGAACGATTTTTTTATTTATTTTTTGCCAGCACTACAGCCGTTTCAAGACGTGTATTTATGGTTTTTGTCTCCTGATTATCAGTGGTGTGTGGCTGTGTTGAAGAACCATCAACACCTCACAGACAGCGCAATATCAAAACTGTTGCGTCACCACTCACCGCATAGTGTATTACTTTCTCACTGAAAGCATTATTTCTGCATCGTGACTAAACCTAATTACACAACTAATTGCCAGTAATCCAGGCAATCAGAGAAACAAGAAGCATACAGTGATCCTTCCTCGATCGCGGGGGTTGTGTTCCAGAAGCCCCAACGAAAGGTGAAAATCTGCAAAGTAAAAACCATATGTTTATATGGCTATTTTTATATATTTTAAGCCCTTATAAACTATCCCACACTCTTATAAACATTTCCCGCACAGTTATACAGCATAAACCCTTTGTATTATTTTAGATATTAGGCAAGATTCGTTGAAATTATGTATGTAAACACACTGTTTACATACAGTAAAACCGAAATATTATTTTAAAGATACCGAGCGTCTCCGATATCACATATGTTACAGCCATTACGATAGACAGGCTACCAGCAAAAAATACGTACAATGCAAGAAAAATTGTATACAGTAAAACGTGTGTAGTGACACTAAACGTACATACATGTACTAAGTACTGTACGTTGAAAATTAATTATGGTTACTCACCAACATTGACATGACGACTTGACCGATAACGATGAGTTTAATTTTACTGCACAACAAAGGAGAGCGTTACAGCTCTTCTAAAGGAGCCTCTTCAGGCAACTTGTAGCACCGCCGGTGTAGTTCTTCCGGCAGTCTTCAACCCAAATCCCTAAAGCAGATTCCATCCGGACTAACGCCTTATTACATCCACTTACAACTTGTTTTGCGCCCGGCCGTAGATCATATATTCTTTTCCTCCTTTTTAAATAAAAAATCGTAGACTCATTGATACCGTGATGGCGTCCTACAGCAGTGCAGCTGTTCCCTTCCTTCAACATATCCAAAACTTTTAACTTTTCAGCAATCGTTAGCATCTTCCATTGGCACTTGGGCATGGCCCATGAAGCAGTAGCAGGAGCAGATCGTTTTGGAGCCATAACAAAGGGCTTGCTTATGCACACAAAGGTAAACATAAAAGAGCACAAAAGTTAACTCTTTACACAGCAAAACACGATGATGCTGAATGAGCGAGACGAGACTTCCTGATTAACGCAGTGGAATCGAATTCAGCGCTCCTTCGCTGAGCCAATCAGCACACATGAACTTAACTGCATTGCTCTGATTGGGTAGCTTCTCAGCCATCCGCCATTAGCATCCCTTGTATGAAATCCAGTGGGCAAACCAACTGAGGAAGCATGTACAGGAAGTAAAAAGACCCATTGGCCACAGAAAAATCTGCATTATATATTTAGATATATATGCTTACATATAAATTCCGGAATATAGTGAAGCCGCGAAAGTCGAAGCGCGATATAGCGAGGGACTACTATACTGCTATTTCTGCATCAAATCAAAGGAATAGCCCAAAATTTTGAAAATCGTAATGTAATTGATTACCTTAGAGGCATTGCATACAACTTTAACTCTAATCAATAATTTTATAAACGGAAATGATTTTTGTGAACATTAAAATTACAAAGATATTAATTTAGTACATAATTGTATTTCACGTATGTTTTTTTCGCAACAGCATGTGATAGATTTTTGTAAAATTATTTGGATTCGTTTAATCAAAATAAAAATTTATATATGTTTAGACAGCATTTCATTTAAGTGATACACTATTGCTAACTTTTTATCATTTTGCTACAAAAATGTTTAAATTAGGAAAGTCAGTTTTGAACAGTGAGAATGATTATTCACTTTATTTTTTCTATAAACTTCCAACACTCAAAATGTCTGGGTGTGGATATTAGAAGTTACTGGGGTGGGGGAGAAATATCATGGAGGCGAAATGTAGTGGCGGTGAAATGTTGGGGGCGAAATGTGAGAAGCAAAATTTCTATAAACCAAGAGAAGCTGCTCTACCGTGTATACAAATTACATGAAGCAACAGTTTGGAACTCTGTTGTGAGCGGTGTAACAGAGGAGGGGCAATTTTATTTTATTTAAAACACACTTTTTGTTTCAGCATTCTGTGGCCCTGTTCTGCGAGTTTACGTGGTGTACCACTTCATGGATCAGCTGTAGTTGTTCCCAGATGCTTCCACTTCACAATAACTTTTACTGCCAGTGTTTATCAGTGTTGGTGTTACCGATGTTCCCAGAAGGAGATGTTTCATCTCGCAGGGTACCCTGGATATCATCGAGAGGAGTTGCAGCACACGGCTCAATGGCAACTCTGGTATGTACCGGGAATGAAGAATGATGACTGCGAGGGCTCTGAGAGCAGATAAAGAGGCGTTTGTTAAAGGTATCTGTGAGCAAGTGACACACCATTTGTGGTCTAGCGACCCACTTCCTGCTTACAGAGGAATTGAAGCATTACGCACATCTGAATCTGTTCCTCAGACAGCCGCAGTCAGGGCGGCTGATGGAACGGTCCTTACGGATGACGTTGCAGTTGTGACCCACTAAGCTGGCTACTTTGAGCAGTTGTTCAAAGCTGATCCTCCGGCTAGGACGCTGGATATCTCTGGGTCCACGGTCCTTGAGGTTGATCCTCCAATTAGCTGTGAACCACCCAATCTCACTGAGATTGCACAGGTGGTGAACCAGGTGAGGGGGTGAAAGGCTGCAGGGATCTGTGATATCCGGGGTGAACTTCTCCAGGCTGGTGGTAAGACTGTCCTCTTGGCATTGCAAGCAATCTTTGATTCCATTTGGGAGACTGGCATCATCCCAACTGACTGGAAAACAGGACTTATTGTCCCAATCTGGAAAGGGAAGGGTGATTGCCTGGATTGCAGCAACTACAGGGGGATAAAACTGCTCTCGGTGCCGGGTAAGGTCCTTGCTAGGATCGTCCTCAATAGGATCCGTGATCATTTGGCTCACCTACCAGCGACCGGAACAGTCTGGTTTTACGCCTAAGAAGTCTACCATTGACCGCATCCTGGCACTGAGGGTTCTCATGGAGCGCAAACACAAATATCGGCAGAGTTTCTTTGCAGCCTTTGTTGATTTTTGCAAAGCGTTCCGACTCAGCTGATCAAGCTGCCCTATGGGACATCCTGAGGGTTCGCGGGATCACCTCGAGGTTGCTGGATATCATGGCCGGCCTGTACACTGGTACTGTGAGTGCTGTGCATAGTGGAGGCAATACATCTGCGTTTTTCCCAGTTGATTCTGGTGTTTATCAGGGATGTGTTCTTGCTTCTAGACTGTTCAATACTTGTATGGACTGGGTGTTGGGCATGGGGTCCAGCAGCTATGAGGCATCTGTTGGTGAAGAAAGGTTCACGGATCTTGACTTTGCTGACGATGCTGTAATCTTTGCGGAGTCAATGATCGGGGTGCTTGAGAGGCCTTTAATGACCTCTTGGGCAAAGCCATCAGCAGTGTGTCTGTCTGTGTAGAGAGTGTCGACCTTGTTGAGAGGTTTACTTACCTTGGCAGTAACATTCATGTCTCTGGTGACTCTTCCTATGAAGTCAGTAGCTGGATTGGGAGAGTATGGGGGGTCATGAGGTCGCTGGAAAGAGGTGTATGGCACTCCCAATATCTATGCAAAAGGACAAAGGTCCAAGTCTTTAGAGTCCTGGTGCTTCCTGTTTTGCTATATGGCTGCAAGACATGGATACTATCCAGTGACCTGAGATGAAGACTGGACTCCTTTGGTACTGTGTCTCTCCAGAAGATCCTCATTGTTGGGGTCCCGAGTGGCTTGATCGGGCCAACGGGTCGCCCATGTAACACCTGGCTGCGGCAAACAGAGGGTCATTTCTGGAGGGTGGGAATGGACCGCGTGTCTGCCTGGGGGTTGCCAACCGGGACCCCGAGTTGTTTTGTCGTGTAGTGGGTGCGGCAACATGCTGTACCAGTGCATGCTCCCCAACTTGACTTGATTTGTTTATCAATGGAGATTGCATGGCTATGGACCTGAACTCAATCATTTGGAGGGGTGTTCACATAATTCTAGAGTATATAATAGTCTGTGAAAAATTCTCTGTGTGTATGGTAGAACAATAAAGTTAAACACACTACGTGGTACTTTATGTCTATGTTGAACTAAGTGTCTCTGTTTATTTAGTGCCTTTGGTCTTTTGAAATGGCATACTAAATATGAACACGAATTAAATAAAAGATTGCCTAAGTAAACTGAGGACTCCAAAATACACCATAAATTGTATCTGTATACTGTATATTGATTTCACAGTGAATAAAATTATACCTACTTCATATATCTCATAATATCTACTTCACAAACCACCTAAGACCACAAAATAATTGAATCTGAACAATGTACTGCATGTACATAGTAGAGACAATAGTAGAGACACTACAGTGAAAAAGGAAAGGTCACTCAATTTAGATGCAAGTATTTTTAGAACAATGAGAACATAATAATATTCTAAATAGAAAGGACAGCTATTTGCAGATTTCTTATAGAAAACTCTCTCAGTTTTACATAATTTCTAGTACCAACACTAGAGAATTTCAGTTTTGATGGAGTAACCAACTGCAGTTTGACGAATTCTATTTTAAGTTCTTCATCTCAGGAATGTTGATATAAAATGGACCACAGAACACTGCTAGATCCTTTCTAAGGCTTTTGAAGGCTGTGGACATTATCAGTAATTCCACTTATAATCTGGACATTTTGCTCTATTTTATGAATGCACCATGTAACATTTCTTGCTTTTTCACTTTCACTTTCTGATACAGCATTTCAAAGTTCAAAAGTGATAAGTTTCAACCTCTGTTAGGGATTTTTAATCTCAATAGATCAAACATTCTTACTAATTCATTACTACTTTGTATTTCAGCCTTTAGACTATCTGCATGATCTTAACATGGCAATACCTTGCATCCTTTCATCATTTTTGCAGCTCAGGCACAAGTTTGTTTGCTCTGCAGCTACAAGTGAGATCTGGATTTCAGATTTGCAAAGCATGTTCATAGAATTGTTTCAGTATGCATTGAGGGCTTAACCTGTCTATCTAGGCATAACAGAAGCAACTGTGAAGGTTAAGAGTGTCTTACAGACAGGTTCAGAAGGTGCCTGAACTGCTTGTAATTTAAGCCATTTGTACAAAATTAGCATACTGTAAGTAAGGACTACATCCAATACATTTCCCAATGAATCATTTCATTATACAGAGGTGCCAGTGTAAAATTGAATGTTTACTGATAATAAATCCGAACTTGAATGCTATAAAAATGTATTTAATATAGTCCATAATGAAAGGCAGATATTTGTCCATTACTTATTTAAATAGTGCCAGATCTCTTATTATTTACAATACTATAATTGTAAGTAACAGTTTCCAATTAGATGGAAATTATTGATGAAGGCGAATTTTTACCCAAACAGATACTTAATGTGGATGACACAGGACTATACTGGAACAGGATGCCAGACTGAACTTTTAAATGTAAGGAGGCAAAGTCGATGTCAAGCTATAAAGCATCAACTCTTGTTGTTTGGTGGCAGTGCTCCCAGTGATATGAAGCTGAAGCATCTCTTAGGGCATCATTCAGAGAACCCAAGAGCCCTTACAAATAGAGCCAAGGGCTCTCTTCCTGTTGTGTGAAAGAGTAACACCAAAGCCTGGGTTACAATGGATATTTTCCAGGTTTTTCCACCACTTTATCCCGAAGGTACACAAATATTGCTTAGAGAAGGACATCCCAGTCAACATTCTATTAATGCTCAACAATTCTCTGGGCCATCCCCCATTTATGGACGACTTCCACCCCAACGTCATGGTAGTGTATCTGCCACTAAATACTATGTAGCTTGTCCAACATATGGACCAGGGAGTTATAGCGATTTTCAAGAAATACTTTTATGTCACAATTTTCATCAGGCAGTAAAGGTGACTGATTAATCAGGAACAACCTTGCAACAATTTTGAAGAATTATAACATGTACAAGGCCATAAAAAACATTGAGTTTGCTTGGCGTGATGTTATGGCTGTCACCATGAATGGGGTTTGGAAGAATCTTAGCCTGCAGTTTTTTCACAACTTTTGTGGATTTGAGAAGGTGGATGAGGAGTCAAAAGTGGTCTTCAGCAACTTACTGACCCTCAGCAAGAAGCTGGATCTGCAAGAGGACAACTTCACTGAACTCCTTTCTATGCAACAAGATGAGCTTACCAATAAAGACCTGATGGAATTGGAGCCCGAGAGAAATGAGGAAGAGAAACGAGAGAAAGAAGAAGTAGTAACAGAAGAGATTCCTGATGGAAGGACATGGCAAAGAGATTTTCTTTATTTGAGAAAGCACTGGCAGTTTTTGAGGCACAGGACCCAAACATATTGTAGAACAGTACATGATGTAGCTGCTCATGATGCAACAAGTACTATTCTGTCATCTACGATGAGAAACAAAGAGCTACTACCTAGACAGCACTGGATCGTTTTTTCAAAAGGGTAGATAAAATTGAATCCAGTAAGGAACCAGAGCCTGTGCCATCAATGTCAAATGTGAGTAAAACTGCAGCTTGCCCCTCCATCTCCTACTTCTGATGATTCTTTAGATGTACCAACTCCCACCTTCTCTTCCTTCTCCAGTCAATAACTCTTTGCCTCTTCACTCAATGTCAGCTCCTTAAGATTAAAAATGATTTCTTTAATTAGGATTAACAATTTGTTTCTTTAATATTACTTATAGCCAATTTACAAAAAATGTGCACGTATTTTTGCTACGTATGCCAGCTCGCCAGATGTAAGCAAGTGTACTGAGATCAACTGACTAAAAACATGGGGGGAAAAAAAGAATTTGGTTGTTGTTAAAATGCACTATAAATCAATACAAAAATATGTTAAATATTAACTTTTAAGGGCTATTTGTATTATTGTACATATGAATAAAATCTATGACAAAAAATACAACTATCTTTTAAAAGCACTTTCTTGTGTGCTGTACAGTACAAATATGTTTTGTATAGGAGTTGAGGAGACTTAGATTAAGTCTGCTTACATAGGCTAGCTGATAGTGTAAACAGAGATATCAGCGGATGGAAAACAATGGAAATAAAGATTAACTTTCTGTTTATTGTTAAAATACACAAGAAATCTGTAACAATAAACAAATATTAACTTTTAAAAGCATCTTCTTCCGTTGTACATATTTTCTATAGGAGTTGTAGGTTGGGGGTTGCATTGTGTTCACTGGGTGCCTAGGCTAACTTTGCTAGACTTATGAACAAGTTGGACTTGAAAATGCACTCTTGGGATGGAACTCGTTCATATGTAGGGGACTTACTCTTTTGTATTTTCTGATGGAAGGATACATGCTCATTTTGAGTTAACAGTGACTAGCATAGGTGGAGCTTTCATATAAAACAGCAGTCCATATAATGGATGCTCCAAATTATCATGCATATTCCATTAATAACAGCTAAGATTGTATCTGTTTATCATTTACATTGAGTTATGGCCAAAATGGCACAAAAATGCTCATAACCTAAAAGGTACAGATAAAATTAAAAAAATGTTTATAATTTATTTTGACATCCACTCAGTAATCTTGATGTTCTAAGCTATGGTTTTGCAGCAGCACGTATTATTTCTTTTCACTGCACTTGCGGATAAAGGAGATTGTCTTCAAACCTCCATGACTAATAATGGCTACCAAATTAAAAAAAATCATTCCCACCATTATGACAAACGGCGACCATATGTGACAAGGCAAGCTCATTAATAGGCACATTTAAATTTTCTGGCAGTAGTAGGTGCATGAAGTCCCACTCACAGAACCAAAGGTATTCATCCCACATTAGCA
The DNA here is from genome assembly GCF_016835505.1 of Polypterus senegalus. NCBI lineage: Eukaryota > Metazoa > Chordata > Cladistia > Polypteriformes > Polypteridae > Polypterus > Polypterus senegalus. Next base: position 102,288,698 of record NC_053154.1, read on the forward strand.
TCACTTCACATTTCCTATACGCGCACCAACAGTTTTCAGTTACTCTAAGGCTCACAGCAGTAACAGGCTGTACAATGTTCTCTCTCTGGTTTGTCTTTCTGTCATTCCCTTTTCTGCCTTTAGTCTACTGCAGCTATTGAACAGTGTACTTTAGCTAATACAGGCAAACATTAGCAGTAAGACTGAAAATTTTGTCATTCTTGATATAAAATGTATAAATTACCAAGTCACTAGTTTTAATTTTAACCTTGCATCAGGTTTAATTAAGAGTGACCTCTCAAATTCTACAGTGTACATTTTTTATATTTTAAATTATATTTAGACAACATATTAAAGTCACATCACATCAATTTTTAAATAAAGTTCTTCATATTTTCTAAGTACATTGTGATGCAGTACACTGGTCTTATTCAGATGATATATCTCCACTCAAAATGCAACTTTCTACCAATATGTTCTTTGATGGTATCACGGGCCCACACAATTCTAACGCAATATAAAGATTTCTGATGTTCATCAAAAACAGATACCACATAAGCTTAATAAAGTGTAGCTAAATAAATGACTGTGAACCTACACTGCCTATATAAAAAGATATAGCTACAGTGCCCTCGACTATTATTGACACCCCTTGTAAAAATTAGTAAGAAGGGTTAGAAAGAAAAAAAAAAAAAATCACCGTTTGCTGTTAGAACCGTTATTACACTGAAAAAATGGGAAACATCTGACTTTTAATTGAAACAGGTTAATTCAAAGAAAAACAAAGCCATCATCAAGAAATAAATATTATTAACAAAATCTCATGTGCCACAATTGTTGGCACCTTTGGAAATTAATGTGAAACAATGTAAGTGAACCATGTTTTCCATTTAAATTGGACACTTAAGTTGATTGGTGTGTATAGGAACTTTTCAGCTGAAATCAAGAATTTCCTAATTAACTGGGTTAAAAATGTGAGAAGACAGAACCAAATTTCCTTAGCCAGCTATCATCATGGCAAAGAAAAGAGAACACTCAAACCAAATAAAGGAGAAGTTTGTTGCCCTACATAACTTAGAAAATGGTTATTAAAAAATGGCTACTCGCCTGAAAATGCCCATTTCTATAGATAGGGCAATAATAAAAAAGTGTAGTCATCAACTGGAACTGTGACAAACTTGCCTGGAAGAGGACCCAGTGAGCAGGATAGTAAGAGAGACAATATCTCCAAGAATCACTGCTGGGGAATTGCAAGAAAATGTAAAATCTTGGGGTTATCAAGTCTCCAGAACCACCATCAAACAGCATCTCCATGTCAACAGATTATTTGAAAGGTGCCAGAAAGAAGCCTTTTCTGTCAGTTATCCACAAATGTAAGCGCCCGGAGTTTGTAAAACATTACTAAAACTTTGACTGGAACCGTGTTCTATGGTATGATAAAATAAAAATTTAACTTTTTGGCAATATTTGAGAATTGAAAGAGATATGACTTTTTCAGCATGCCTTTTTGACACCTCTGCGGTGTAACTTTGCCTTACATTCATAGATGCAGATGCAGATTGCATGTTGACAGTCCAGGAGTATGGAGGACTATTTCAAAATTAAATAAATAAATACACGCGTAAATAAATAAAAGTATTGTGAAATGTGAGCATAAATAAATGTATCATGAAATGAAGCCTTAATAAATAAATGTATCATGAAATGAGAGCATAAATAAATAAATAAATGTGTCACGAAATGTTTTTCGTTGCTTATTTATTTATTTCGTTTTGTCCGTAACATTCCTGCAAACCGTCATGAAATACGACTTGAAATAAAACTGTCACTTTCACTAGTCAAAGTTGAGAGGGTGGGCTCTAACACGCCCTCTAGTTACTGATTGGTGAATCGATAGCACAAGAATTAATTAGAAAAATGCTTACTACTGCCGATGAAATTGATTATGCAGAAGATATTACGTATTTCAGAGAGAGAATTGAAGATTTATCAGAAGAAATTACAATGTTGGTGGCCCTTTTAGACTCCGATAGAGATGAAACTATTTTTGAAGTTATCGAAGAACAGGTGGAACGGACTCTACTACACTCCAGTTCAGGTGATGCAGTTCCCTGCTCTGGACGTCTATCCTTTGACTTTCCAGCTGAGTCAATAGAACACCTTCTGTTATGCGGTTTAAAAGTACGACTGATTGCAGATCTATATGGTTGTATCGGAGAAGACGATCACAAGGCGAATGAGCCAGTTTGATATACGGTAAGCTGCAACAGCTGTATTAGTTTAGGTACTTTGACATGGAATGCCCAAAGCAGCTCCAACTAATATTTTGAACTGAACAACTTTGCCACTGATCAGATCTGTACAGATGTTTGAAAAAGTAGCTGCGAATATGTACCTGACTTTATACTCATGAAACGAGGGTCAAATACTCAGCTCTGGGAGGCTATTCTGACATCCTGCAAAGAAATTCAAGCAGAAACTCTCCAAAAACTCACAAGTTTAATGGATGCCAGAATTATGACATAGGGGTCCTATGTTAATATGTAACTTGACCTGTTAAGATTTTTTTTAATTGAAACAGATTTTGATTTCAGTAAATATGACCACCTAATGCTGTAAATTCAACAAATGACCATTTTCACTTCTTTACAACCTATAAAATGTGTTGAAACTATTGTCCGTAATAATTTGGAACAGCGCATTTTAAGTTTTTATTTCTGAAAAACATACCGTTATCATTAGGAGGTTTGTTCAGTAACATTCGAATTATACTCTGATGGTTAATGACTCAAAAATTATGCCAAATGCCACTTGCATCAACTATTCAGGAAAATTGGAGAAAAGTATCATTTGCATAATAATTTGGAACACGGTGTAAGTACAAACAGTTCTACAAGGAGCACTTGATGGACTGATTGAGTGCGTTTATAGTTCATGGGATGAAACTGTTTCTGAACCGCGAGGTCCGTACAGGAAAGGCTCTGAAATGTTTGCCGTATGAGAGCAGTTCAATAAACAGCATGGCTGAGGCAGTGTGTGCTTGATGCTGTATACTGATAATTCTTTCTGATCAGCTGCTGTACAGCTGTGATTCCACACTCAGATACAGTGATATAAATATTCAGAGTGGTGCAGTAAGAGTAATATGGAAAAAGATGATCCGCTGTGGCAACCCCTAACGGGAGCAGCTGAAAGAAGAAGAAGGTGCAGTGAGAGTAACAAAACTAAAACAGCTATGGTATTTAGAATTGTTTGACCATTCTTTGGACCATTATATTGTTACTGGTTAATTACAATCAGATGTATTAAACTAATAAACGATATGCGATATGGTTAATTTCAGCGTATTTATAAAGCCACGTCAGGTATGTGGATCTAAAAAAGGAAAGGGTAACCACACAGGAACAGTACCACTGCTTTGACGCTGGGTCCTGCCAGTCTGCAAAACCGAGTACACAACTTGCGTACGCCAGGGTACGAGCTACCGTGGAAATGTGCATGGCGTTAAGCCAAGTTTAGGTTTGCTTACTTTGAGATTGCTAAAATATAAAGTGCAATACAAATAAAATGTAGTATTATTATTATTAGGTTTTATACGTCGTGATTTGAACATGGAGGTGTTCTTACTCAACATTTTTGTGCGTATGCACCGTTTACACATGAGGCCCCAGGTCAACCTTTCCTAGTATGATACGACATAAAACTTTGCTCCATTACTTCTGTTAAGGTAGTGTAGGAACCACTGTGTTTATTTTCAATGAGACTACTCAGTTGCAGGTGAAATAGGATTTTTGAAAACCTGTATTTTTTAAATAATCAAAAGTATATGAGTGGATTTATATACATTAGTTTATATAATTTCCTTAATAATTACATAATTAAAAAAAGAGGTCCTAAAAATGAATAATTAAAACAGTAGCACAATGGGTTAACAGCTTACAACTTTCCTGCACCAACGGAATATAATCAAGCCATGAAGGTGATGCAAACAATTCCTACATTTGTCTCAATTTTTGTTGACTACTTGCATAAAAGAAGTGTTGGAACAAACTGTGCTGCTACACCCTCTGAAACATTATTTGGACATTAATGCACTGTATATTGCTATAATGGTGAGATAAAGACAATTAACAACGGAAGACAGACAGACCAATATAACCCTTAAAAGTGTAGGGGTTTCCTCCAGAGAAATTACAAATAAAGCCAAGGTGTGAGTGAGTAGTGTTTTCTATACCATTAAAAAGAACTTGGAAACTCTTGACAGGAACAGGTCTAACAGAACCAAAGACACAGCAGAATCAGAAGACACGTTTCTGAGAATCAACAGAGTAAATGACTGATTTGACAATAGCAGAAACATTACCGAACATTCAGTACTCCCTTATAGATCCTTCACTAAAGTAGGTTCATCTCCCTGAAGCAGTTTTCTAGGCAGGTAAAATGACTCACCTGATGAACTTGTATTTCCACTTTTAGCGCCTCCTGCAGAGTCTGTAACTCCATCATTGATGGCTTCTCTCAGAACCACAGTCCTGGGGAGCTGACAGCCTGCTGTAAAAAATAAGAAAAATAAGCCCACTAATCACACTGAATAGGCTGAACTCAAACTGTTATGGTAGATGATAACAGCAACTACGGCTAGATAAAATTAAAGTAGCAGCAGAATATAACATATCTTTGTCTCAGTGACATGGAACTCTCTTTAGCAGGAAAAAGACAATACATAATTACAGAGTACCATGAAAGTGCAAAATAATATTCAAAACGAACAACGCAACATAAGGTTGGTGGTCTACTTGAGTAGCAAGAAGGAAAGGCATAAAATGTGAGGAGTCTGCATCAAACAGTATTATATTCGAGTCCACTTAGCAAATATCCCAGAAGACACACGAGGAACAGATTAAAAAATATGCAAAAAGCAACACACCACTGTTAAATGTTTGAAATGAAATAGCAAAGGTTCTAATCATTACTCCACAAGATATATCAATGAACGTTGTAAGAAAATGTCAAGCAAATCCAAGGTGAATATTTAACTTTGCCAGCTCAAATGACTAATTAGGCTTCTATAAACTTACTTCTTCTTTGCAATGGGCTCATTACACCCAGCTGCATATACATGGTGAGGATGAGAAAAATGTTAAATCATCAGAGCTCACCAAGTGTCTAACATATTAGTAAATATTTCCTCAGTCACAAAGCAAAATGCAAGACTTTAAATATTACATGATATTAAGCTTTAAAGGTAATATCTACAGAGCCCACCGATAAGTTTCTTCATCATATATACAGACCATTTTGGAAATAAAATTTAAATTGCATATAAAGGAGAAATGAACACCAATACCAAAGCCCATTGAAACTTGATGGAATACATCGCATAATCCCTCACAAATATTACATAGTTTACACAGGAGAGTCATTAATTACATTCTTGGGTAATGCACTACTTATATACAAGTACCAGAAAACCTAATATACAAGTACCAGAAAACCTAAGTCACAGTGTACCTGTCTACCTGTTTGGTCATAACAACATACTTCATCTTGCTTTCAACAGTCTGACTGAAGAGGTCATGATGACTCACGAAAAAGAAATATAGTACTGAAACTCTTCAGACACTAAAGTTGCCATGGCCAATATAGTGGGGAGAACTAGGAGAAAGTGAAGTGCACAGATGATCATGCTGAATTGAGTCTGCTGGTAGGTTCAATGGCGTTTGGTTGGGTAGGACTTGGTAGTGTGTCAGGAACTTGGTACAATAAGGCATGCAGAAAAGAAAGACACCACTACAAGGGGAAGCATTCAAATGTGGGGGAAATATGATACGTTAGGAAGGCAGGATTGCAACAACAGGGTTTTTTGGTCAGAGCTTTGAAGAGTTGGTCTGTCATGGTCTCCCCAGTCCATCCAATCTCTTCTTCTGGGGTAACAGTGACAAGAAGGTCATGCCCTCTCTGACTAAGAAAATTAATACTTCCTGGGTTGTTGCTATAAGGCTCTGGGAGGGGAATGCTATCATGACCAGGTCCTGAATTGACAGAAAAAGCCATCTGCAATGGGATAAGGTAAAGTAGACTATGCTGCCCTTGTTACAGTGGGTGAGAAGACACATCCTTGACCAATAATGTCAAGTAGGCTTTACCACACAAGACTGGCAGCTGAAGAGTAACCTGGAGAAGCAACTTAAGTTCCCACATTCCACCGGACTTGTACCAGGCATGGTCATGATATCTAAATTAGTAAAACAAGTCATTCTGTTGAAACTGAAACAGAGGGTAGGGTGGTGAGCACAGCGCCTTTAAATAGAGGGGTCTTTAACAGGCTTTATGGGGCAATTACTCTATGGAGCCCTCAGCTTCTCGGAATAACAAGACAGCATAGCAGTAAAAAGCCAGCAGGAACATTAATGAGGGTGCAGAGAGAGCCTTAAGATGGATGTGGATCAAAAGAAGAGATCTGTAGACAACATGTGCCTAGCTGAGTCGCCGTGGTGATGGTGTATGATTGTTGACAGACACTAAGCACCTGAAAATGTGATCAAATGCATTGCAAGATGTGTGAAATAACTAGTTTTACAAAGATTTTTGTATAAAATTTATTTTCACATTAAAGATCCACTGAAGTTACATTTTTAGAATTCAAGGTCTTATCTAGATATTTAGAAAATGTATCCATCCTTTTTCTCAAACTACTCTGTCCCCTATAGGGCTGTTGGCAACCAAGTGCCTTTTCCATTAAATTGATAATAACGTAAATTTAACTGAAACTTGGGAAAGAATTTTACAAGATACTAACAACCTGTATGGGAAAATTATTGGACACAGTGAAAAATATTTTTTTCTATAACTGATTAAGTTTTTAATAGTTGCTGATCTATTTCACATCTCCCATTAGCACGATGACAGCTGGCAACAGCAGATGATAGGATTGTACAGTACATATTTTTATTATGTTTTTTACTGCATATTATAATACTAAAGAACACTGAACTTAAAGGTTTCAAGCAGTAATGAGAAACCAACGAAATAAGAAATCGACTATACAAAATAAATGAGAGATATAAAAATAATTTGGATTTTAACCAAGATCAGGGTCATCCATAGTACCAACTACAGCTTGTGCCTCTTCTAGAAATGAATTGCAGTAATGCAGCCCACTAGGATCAATTTATATGCAAGGACGGTACTACATTGAAATACACTTGCAAGTCGAACAACATTAAAATCCACCCCATTTAAGTTCAAACAACATCTTAAATTCAATCCCATTCCCAAAAGTGTACACACAAATTCTGACAGAAGTTTCTGGTAACCTTGACAGTTAGTACAGTTGTTACATGTCATGTAATGAAAATTGATACTACTAAAAACTGAATACATATGTTATTTACAGTAATCCTCCATACTTTGTTCAACACCTTGCATCTCATCATATCAATGTTTTCCCTATTTTAAGCATTCATTTTCAATCCTGCTTAATCAATCTCAATGTCATCAGCAGCATTAAAAACAAGAATGTCCCACATCTGGTTGTGAGGTGTCAGTCCAGTAGCGGACATTAGCATTCACAAAGCCAATGAAGACACCAATGAATGAACATTTCACATACATCTTGAGAAGTATTTATGGGTATACCCACAAAGACATGGGGAGAAAATGCAAACAGTGACCAGGGGTGGAACTGAATGTGGTCTTTACAGGAACTGCAAGCAAGAATTGTGACCAACTTTGTAGCACTGAAAACAATAATGAAAATCCTAACTCTCACATTATACAAAGTCTACAACCTCAAGCCTAGAATACTATAAAGTCAATTTATGTCACAGTGCTGTTATGCCACCTCCCTAAAATGAATGCAAATGAAACACTGAAACTAGGTTTCAAAAGCTTATCAGAGTAATAACATGTACCTAACAAAAAACAACTTCATAAACAAAATAAAAAAAACGCAACAAAGTTTTTTGCTAAACCTACACAAAGTATTTCAAACATTCAGAAAAAACTATGAAGTAACGAAAGAAAAAAAAAAAACAAAACAATACCTAACTAATGGTCATTTGTTATTATTAAACAGAGGGACAACAATGCAATGGTTGGTAATGCTGCCTCATGGTCCAACTGCTTTACAGCAGTGTACAAACTGGTGTAAGTGTGTGATCTGCAATAAACTGAAATTACCACCAGGGTTGGTTGGTCTACACCTACTACTGAATAGCTTTCCACTACCCTGTAACTGAATTAGTGGGTTCAGAAAATGGATGGGAAAAGGGAATAAATAGGCTCTTATTAAACGCCATGATGAAATAAAAATATGGCACTGAATGGCAGTGTATCAGAAAAAATGAACTATAATGTTCAAGCAAGACAAAATTATTTTATAACTTATTAGACACATTCACACTGGATCATTACATACTGATCATATTTTAGCAGGTTTTAAACAAACATTCTTGAAACGTAGACACATGTTTAAGATCTAATTGGGCTTCCTCAGTGAGTGGGGTTATATGGTTTAGATAAGTCAGATGTGGAAGCAATTCATTAGTCTCGCCAAGCATTGTAAACACTGCCAAGTCATACCCACAAATGCTATGTACACTGGGAGGGAGGGAGGGAGGAAAATCATCAATGGCAGTAAAGATGTACAAATTATAAGATGAAATACATTAACTGTAGGAGGTTAGTCTTTCAGTTATAGAGCCACCAAAGTTTGGAATTATCCAGTATTAAGAATGCACCATCATTCTCAGAATTTCAACAAAGGATAAATACTAATTTGTTGCTGTTCATTACACTATTCATAATATTTCATTATTTCTCAGTTATTTTATTTCAATAAAAGTTTTTTAATTATAACTAGATAAGCACATTAGGCCAACCAAGTACAACATATATTAAGACCAAGAGATTGAGCTAGGGCCCACATCATGATTCTAGACTACTACAACATAGATCTTTGGGTATAGTATGACCACTACTTGCTTCTGGGCTCCTTGCTGTTCGGCATTTTTTCAGTGTTTTTTTCAGACAGAACACTTGTCAAAGTATTGTTTTTCTAGTCATTTTCTAAACTGCTTAGTCCTGAACATAGTTGTGGATGGGGAGTACTAGAGTCTATCCCAGCTAGCTTTGGGTACAAGGTAGGAACAAACTTTAGTCAGGGTGCCAGTCCATCGCAGGGCGAACACCCACCACCAAACAACACACTAGAACCAATTTAGTATCGCCACTCCACCTAACCTGCACGTCTTTGTAAGCAAAGGAGAAACAACTGAGAGGTTTGTGTTCTGTGGTGTGAGAATTATTTAAAAAGTACATTTTGTTCCTAAAAACTTTTAGTGTGTGTTTTGAATGCCACTAAGGAGCTGTATTGAAATTTTTAAAGCTTTTCTTCCCTTTAGAAGGGTTTTTTGCTTTTTTTTTTCTCCTGCACAGGGAAAGTGTTGGAAAAGTTGTTTGTTACTTGTACTTGTTATCTGTATTCAAACTAATGTCTGTAAGGGCACAGTAATAAGCAGCTGTAGCTGATACATTGGTCTCTGCAAGTATAACTGGCGTCATAGCGTATTTTTTTTATTTCACCATTAAAAAACTTTAAAAACAAGCAGTTTTAGTAATCTAGTCAATTTTTAAATAGGAGGCCAGTTCAATGCAAATCCTGTTGGATATTGGACTTTTGTGAAGACGGCTTGGAAGAGTTAGTCTTCTATCTGCAGAGATGCCAGCTGATCCAGTACCTACAGCTCCAGACCACTGAACTGGAGGAGGAGTTGGCTAGTGTGCATTGTAGTGCATTGGCAGACCTGGCCCAGGTGTCCTTTAGAAAGACAGCATGCAACCCTAATGTGGTGCAGAGGAGGCTACAGACCCGACTGGTACAGATAAGTGGGACACGGTCCCTAGAAAGACAGAGTTAGTGGCAGTTGGGGACTCAAGCACAAGTTTGCTCCAGAGACAGAGAGTCTCATACAGTGTGTTGGCTTCCGGTTGCACAGGTGGGAGACCTCCCTGGAAGGGTTGATAGACTCTTGGCCACAGCTGGGGTGGATCCAGTGGTCATTGTCCTTGTTGGAACAATTTACATACATAAGGGTAGTCTGTCAGGTCTGAGATCCAAATTGAAAGAGCCAAGTACCAGACTGAGGAGCTGACAAGGTAGTCTTCTCTGAAGTTCTGCCTTTGCCAGGTAAGACTGAGGATATTAGAAGGCTTAACACATGCTTTAAATCTTGGTGTAGGGTAGAAGGGTATAGGCTTATGGGGGATTGGGTCTCCTACTGGAACATATGGGACCTGCTCCATTGTGATGGGTTACATCTGAACTGGAGGGGCACCAATGTGCTAGAGAGGTGCACTAGTAGTTCAGTCGAGGACTGATTAAAGTAGGGTATATTTGCAGGGAGTTTAGGACAGGCCAGGTTTAGAATTGTACATGAAGGAACAAACAATAGTGTACAAATAAAAATGCATAGTAACAAATTCTAATCTACATTCAAATGCAAAACTAAAATAAGTAACACATTAAAAATTGCTTGCCTTAATGCTAGAGGTATCAAAAATAAAACAATTGAATTGGAGTTGTATATTATAGCAATAATAGAAACCTGGCTAAATAACAAAGATGGGAATACAAATTGTTTAGGAAGGATGGACAGAACAGAACAGAAAAGGAGCTTTTAAGTGAAAACACAGTTGAGGAGCAGTGGAACAGGTTTAAAAACGGTTTAAATATTATGCAGGACAGGTACATGCCTAAATTTGGAATAAAAAAAAACTGGGTTAATAGAGAGTTAAAAAAGAAGCTAAAAAGGAAAATCCAGCTGTATAAGACTAATACAGTGGGGGAAAGAAGTGCTGAATGTGTCATCATTTTTTTCCAGTAAATATTTCCAATGAGGCTATTCACATGAAATTCTCACCATACACTGGTATTAACTCAACTAATACACAAACAACAACAACATTTATTTATATGGCACATTTTCATACAAACAGTAGCTCAAAGTGCTTTACATATTAAAGAATAGAAAAATGAAAGACAATTATAAAACAAAATAAATCAACATTAACATCGAATAAGAGTAAGGTTCAATGGCCAGGGGGGACAGAAAAACAAAAACTCCAGACGGCTGGAGAAAAAATAAAATCTGTAGGGATTCCAGACCATGAGACCGCCCAGTCCCCTCTGGGCATTCTACCTAACATAAATGAAACAGTCCTCTTTGGATTTAGGATTCTCACGGAAGGGCTTGATGATGATGATGGTCATGTAGACTTCTGCCTTTTAATCCGTCCATCATTGTTGGAGCATCATGAAGCTTTGAGTAGGTGGTGGTGGCGCAGGCCACCACCACAAAGAAACCAGAAAAAGAAACAGAAAAGAGAGTAGGGGTCAGTAGCGATTTTAGAGCCACCATGAATAGTTATTTTGAGGAAATTGAACATATAGAGTATCAGGATTAAGTTAAATTAAAGGCCATGTTAAAGTAATGTGTTTTCAGCAGTGTTTTAAAGTGCTCTACTGTATCAGCCTGGCGAATTCCTATTGGCAGGCTATTCCAGATTTAATATAAATATAAAGAATAGACAAAAATAAAGGAATCTTCAAGATTTAAAGACAATCGCTTTAGAAAAATAGGTCAAAAATCACACCTGAGCACTGCAGGCGATTGGTTTCTTCATACAGGAAGCATGTCAGATGCTTCTCCACTAAATATTAAATTATCGTATTCAATACTTTTCCCTATGTCATTCCAATTTATTTCTTAATATTTGTCAATTTCTTGACTTAATACTAATATCTAGTGAGAATTTCATGTGAATAGCCTCATTGGAAATATATATACTGAAAAAATGTTGATGTGTTCAATACTTATTCACCCCACTGTAACTCCAGTATGAGTCGAGAGTGTACAAGAACATGAGGGCAACCCTTAAGAAAGATATTAGGGAGGTTAAAAGGTAGTTAGAGAGGAATATAGCAGATAAGGTGAAAGACCCAAAGAGATTCTTTCTGTATTTTAGTAGTAAAAGAACAGTCAAGTAGGAGGTGAAGTGCATCATAAATGCCAAACAGGAATCTATATCTCTCTCTCTCTCTATATCTATATCTATATATATATATATCTATATATATATATATCTATATCTATATATATATATCTATATCTATATATATATATATCTATATCTATATATATATATCTATATATCTATATCTACTATCAAAATACTCATGCTTCGCAGAGGAGAAGTAGTGTTGTCAATGTAAAGTAGTGTAACGTTAAATGAATTATTTTGTACTGTTATGAGTGTTGCGTGAATTGTTCATTGTTTATAACGTAACACTTATTATTATAATAAATATCATCTTTGGACTTTTACCTGGTGTCTGGCGTATAGTCTGAGGGTACAAGGGTGTGAGAAGCATCTTATTCTGTTACAATTGTCAATGTAATTATTTTGTCACTGTTGCGGATGAGTGTTGCTGTCATCTATCTATCAGAAGGGCGGTGGAAGCACTGATCGTACCAGAGCAGCTATATATAAAGTATATATAGAGACTCAAGCTATAAGCATATATATATATATATACACACACACAATTGCCACACACTAATATAGCAAAATACCCACGCTTCACAGCGGAGAAGTGGTGTGCTAAAGAAGTAATGAAAAAGAAAAGGAAACATTTTAATAATAACATAACATGATTGACATTGTCATGAGTGTTGCTGTCATATACAGGTATATATATATATATATATATATATATATATATAAATATATATACATACACACACACACACACACACACACACACACACACACACATATATATATATATATATATATATATATACACATACACACATATATATAGTATATATACATATACATCCACATATATATACACATATATATATATATATGTGCACAAAACCACGCTTTTATCAAGGCTTCCGTTGGGTAGTCTTTTGAAATTTAATTTTCCTCCAATCAGTCGTAGCAACGCGCTTTCTTCCGACTGTTAAATTTTTGTAGCTCTGATGTGTACATCAATGTAATCGGTGTACCAGGAAATCATGCACTGCCAGAAGTTCCCCTTTGCTTGGAATGCAAAATGTGAATAAATGCGTTATTTTTTAATGCGTTATGGAGCACATGCATCGAAGCTTCTCAGCTGTGCTTGTGCTAAGAAAAAAAAAACATTTTAAAAATAACGTAACACGATTGTCAATGTAACCTTTTGTAAGTAGTGCCTGGAGGATTCAGAGTGTGGAGAAACTGTAGAGACAGCGTGTGTATTAACTTGTGGATTTTTCGGTGTCACAAAGTTGGTTCCTCAAGACTGCGTTAGCTGCGGAGCTCAGCTCACAGCGAAATGAGGTGAATGGGAGGGGAGATGATGACGTGACTCTCCCACCTGCCTTAACTATCAATCCCCCAAAAAGACAGTCTCTCGGAATTTGCATAAGCACTGCCCTTCATTAGTAATTTTAACTTAGTTACAAAGTGATCAAAACTCTCTTTGTATACCACATTGTGAGTTCGGCCCTCCGGTTGTAATATGACCAAGCTGTGCACTGAGCTTACTCTTGAGCATGCAACATACAGTTGGCCATGTGAACAGTAAACTTGTTTCAAATCTCACAGCTTGGATTGCTGCTGTCATAATCGGTTTGAGTTTCATGGTTTGTTTCAATTATGACAGTATTTGTAGGACTTGTGTTGAAGAGACATTCGGCATCTGTCAAGCGTTGTAAGTATACAACCGGTTTCATCGATAACTTCACATCCAGCTTTTGAGAGTTTAAACATTCATAAACATCAAAGTGTCCACTACTGAAATCGTCACCTGTGAATCTAAGATGTTTAAGAGGCACTCTTATAGTGCGCCTGTGTAGAATAATTATCTCCTGTACCGTCATCAGTCCACACCTTGAACCTGTCCCAGTCATTCAATACATAAGACACAATGTTCCTCCGGATATCAAGAGTGAGCCTGATATGGCCGTGCAATATGTAACAAAGAGAATGGAAAAGGTAGGTGCCATCTCCGGGCATGGAAACCACTCGGTAAGTGACAGTTCTTTGATCGATGGTGATCACCTCGACAGACATGTTAATGGGGAATGCGGTTGGAATGATAAAGGAAATGGGTACCTGAACAATGTAAAGTAAGTCTAAAATACCTACACAATAACTATAATCGTAATAAATGAACAATAAAACAGCGGAGAAGCCGTGGATTAAATAAAAAGGCTGTAGTTATCAGCAGGGAGACATGAATCCCGTGGTGAAGCAAGGAAGGGAATGTAGAGACTGGAGCGACGGACAGCCTTATATAGGCAGGCAGCCAACAATGTGGGAGGCGTTGGGATGGGGGACCCAACGCCGCCTCACACGGTGACCGAGCTGCAGGCTATGGATGTATATATGTACGTAAGTAGGATTCAGTTAGTGTTGGGAACCTTAATACCAAATTTCTTGAAGATGGGCCCATAAGTAACAAATACCGTTGAAAAGTTCAATGTGGCGGCCGACAGTGGCATCATACCACCGAAATAAGTACCAAATTTCAGCTTTCTATCTACTTGGGAAGTTGGAGAATTAGTGATGTTGGAAAGTTCATCACGAAATTTGGTAGGCGGCTTCCCTGCGCTAACCAAAACCGATGTACTTACTTATTTCGATGGTATGACGCAACTGTCGGCTGCCATATTGAACTTTCCAACGTCACCAATTTTCAAACTTCCCGTGTAGGTAGAAGGCTGACCCCATCTTCACGAAATTTGGTAGGTGGCTTCCCTGCGCTAACCAAAACCGATATACGTACTTATTTCAGTGGTATGACGCCACTGTCGGCCACCGATATCCGCACTTATTTCGTTGGTATGACACCACTGTCGGCCGCCATATTGAACTTTCCAACGTTACTAAGTCTCCAACTTCCTGTGTAGGTAGAAGGCTGAAATTCGGCAGGCTCATTCCTTACAGCTTACTTACAACAGTTAAGCAGGTTTCATTTCGAAATTCTACGCATAACGGTCATAACGGTCAACAACATCCGCCATGTTGAACTTTCTTATTTATGGCCCCATCTTCTCGAAATTTGGTAGGCGGCTTCCATGAACTAACCAAAACCAATGTACGTACTTGTTTCGGTGGTATGATGCCACTGTTGGCCGCCATATTGAACTTTTCAACAGTCTTTGTTACTTATGGGCCCATCTTCAAGAAATTTGGTACACGGGTTCCCAACGCTAACTGAATCCTACTTACGTATATATATACGTCCATAGCCTGCACCTTGGTCACCGTGTGAGGTGGCGTTGGGTCCCCCATCCCAATGCCTCCCACATTGTTGGCTGCCTGCCTATATGAGGCCGTCCGTCGCTCCGGTCTCTACATTCTCTTCCTTGCTTCGCCATGGGATTCACGTCTCCCTACTGATAACTACAGCCTTTTTGTTTAATCCACAGCTTCTCCGCCATTTTATTGTTTGTTTATTAGAATTATAGTTATTGTGTAGGTATTTTAGACTTACTTTACATTGCTCAGGTACCCATTTCCTTTATCGTTCCAACCCCCATTACCATGTCTATCGAGATGATCACTATCGATCAAAGAACTTTCACTTACCGAGTGGTTTCCATGCCCGGAGATGGCACCTACCTTTTCCATTCTCTCTGTTACATATTGCACGGCCATATCAGGCTCACTTTTGATATCCGGAGGAACATTCTGTCTTATGTATTGAATGACTGGGACAGGTTCAAGGTGTGGACTGATGACGGTACAGGAGATAATTATACTACACAGGAGCACTATAAGTGTGAAATGTTTAAGCCCTTCACCTATGGATCTGTATGTGAGTTGATGGCTGCCACTGAATTGTTTGGTTGTCGCTTTCAAGTGTACCGAAATGGCCAAATATTTTACACCTTTCGACAACCGCCAATGCCTCTTAAACATCTTAGATTCACAGGTGACGATCTCAGTAGTGGACACTTTGATGTTTATGAATGTTTAAACTCTCAAAGCTGGATATGAAGTTATCGATGAAACCGGTTGTATACTTACAACGCTTGACAGATGCCGAATGTCTCTTCAACACAAGTCCTGCAAATACTGTCATAATTGAAACAAACCATGAAACTCAAACCGATTATGACAGCAGCAATCCAAGCTGTGAGATTTGAAACAAGATTACTGTTCACATGGCCAACTGTATGTTGCATGCTCAAGAGTAAGCTCAGCGCACAGCTTGGTCATATTACAACCGGAGGGCCGAACTGACAATGTGGTATACAAAGAGATCCTTAACAAATAATTATTGGTATATTTTCCCTCAGTTTAAAAAGGTTTAATTGTCTTCTTAATAAAAATTTTAAAGCAGTACTTCGCCGCTGCAAAGCGCCAGTATTTTGCTAGTACAAGTATAAAAGCACAGGTGACTCGAACCAACATTTCGGTTTATGTTATTTTTTTGATTTGATTTAGATGGCATCAAAAGGTTGCTAGCACCCAGTAGAGGCATTCTGCTACGTTTATAAAGACAAGAGCGAGAAAGTATTCCATGAAAGCATGTCGTAGGATGTGCGAGGCCTACAAGGCATACTTTGGCATGCCTGTTGGGGATCAAGACAAGCCCTGGGCACCTCATTTCACATGCGAATATTGCAAGAAAACTTTGAAGGTTGGTACACAGGAGAAAAGAGCCATGAAGTTTGCTATCCCTCGAATTTGGCGGCAACCAACTGACCACTCAAGCAACTGCTAGTTCTGCATGGTGGATCCTACCAAACGTTGCACTGGCAAGAATGTGCCTCAAATCGTTTATCCAGACATTCCTTCTTCCATTGCCCCAGTACCACACTGCCCCGAGCTGCCCGTTTCCACTCCTCTGAAGAGGGATCGGCTATCTTCAGGAGACAGCGAGGAAGATATTGCAGATCCAGATTGTGGTTTCACAGATGCGGCTGAGGAGAGAAGGCCATACTTCCCTAACCAGAAAGACATCAATGATCTGATCAGAGATCTTGGTCTTACCAAGTCCAATGCTGAGCTTCTGACATCCAGGCTCAAGCAGTGGAACTTGTTGGATGAAAGTGTGCAAGGAAAGTATAACGAAAACATGATGGAGGACTACATTTGGGGGCTTCTTCGAGAAAGCGATTTGCAGTACAGTCGCAAATCTAGAAAACCTACTCATTTCTGAACCTTTTTGAGTGGTTTTGGCTGTCTTTGTCTATTTACCATGCAAGTGTTGTTCTTTAACAGACCGCATGAACGAAAACATTAAAATTCCAGTGTTCTGTCACTAAAAATACGAAATTTTCTGGGCTGTGGTCATAAAATCAAAGTTTGTGCTGAATGTAGTCATTTTTCCATAGGCTTTAGACATAAGCAGTTGAAATATAACTCTTGGAAGCCATTGTGTTACATAGTGTTATCTGAAATGTAGTTAAGGAAACTTTACTAGAAGGTGAAAAAAGGCTACTGCCAATAGCATTATAAGATATTTCCAAATAGGCTAAGACAGCTAATTGGGCAAATTACAAACAATGACTTGGGGGATAACTTTTTACAGAATAGCATACAAGTAAAACATGGGGAATATCACAGAAAATGACAATTCCAAATGAAATGTATTAGTGGTTTTTGATTATTTATTCACTATGTTCAAAGTCAAGTAAGATTTAATAACATTAGGTATTTTTTTCTTTTGCTTGGTTCAGATAGTGTTCATCAGTGGGCACAGGAGAACAAGCACATGAATTTGCATAAATAGGTCATTTTTTCACTAATAACGTGGAATAACATAGGACTGAATGTGTATTGGGCTACACATATCTTAATCCTTGTAGATTTAAATTAAACTCTGATTACATAATATGAGGAAAAAGGAAGAAAACCCCACAATGTGGGATTTGGGCCAAGAAAATAACAAAAAATATAATTAATTGAGGGGGTGTGGAATGATAAAGTGAGTTGAGGATTTAGAGTACATGATTAATAAGAAAAAAGGGCTGTGAAGACTCAAAAACCTGTTTATGTAGGGAAAGATACTCTTAATGAAAACACTTGGCATAAAAATGTTCATTTAGCCATAAAAATGTTCATTTATTTAACAGCAATAGTTTATACAAACAAAATTATAAATAAATTATAAAAGAGTCCTTTTTTGGGGATCTAAATTTGTGACTGTAACAATACAGTATGTGCATATGGCCAAAACACTATTAGTGGGGAACTGTACTAAGGGTTGTTAAGTTACACAAACCATTTATAGGTAAAATAAGAGTAGAGACCAATTCAAGATCAACTTAAATGTTACACTGTACAGGATTTATCTCCTTTTTTACACTGAAGACATGCCATGAGGGTGCCATCTCCTGGTATAAATTATACAGTTGAAAGTTTAGTATCCAGCATACATAATATTTATTAAATTCCATTTAAAATATAGGCAACCTATAGGATCATGCCTATAATATTCATGCAGTTTTATGACTATTAACTACTCTCTTACTTAAGGCTGCTTTTGACACTGTAGATCACCACATTCTTCTACAGCACCTGGAAAACTGGACCAGCATTTCTGGCTCTGCTCTCAAATAGTTCACACTTCCTTCTTGGAAAAGAAAACCTTTTCAGTCTTTTTTAATGAATCATCATCTGACCCTGACCCTCATCTTATATGATGTACCACAAGGATCAGTGCTTAGCTGTATTTTATTTTCATTGTATGATTACCTCTAAGCCACATTATAAAAAGGCATGGAGTGTCCTACCACATTTGAGATCCGGCAGCCCGGATGCACCAAAATGCCTGTTCAACTGTCTAAATGATAGTAAGCAATGGATGGCTAATATTTTTTTTTTAAATGAATGAGAACAAGATGGAAATTTGAATTTTTGGATCTCCGAATTTTGTTAATAACATATCCCATGATCTAGGGTCACTGTTCAGCTATGTTAAACCCTATGCAAAAAATATTGGCATCTTATTTTATTCAAACTTGAAATCTGATAACCAAATAAATGCTGCTGTTAAGGCCTCTTTTTAACTTGAGAGTTTTAAGCAAAGTAAAAGAACATATTTTCTTACAGAGATTTTCAGACATTAATCTGTTCTTTTATTTCTTCTACTCTGGATTATTGTAGTGGGCTGTATTTTGGGGTTAGTCAGACTACTTTGTCTCATCTTTACCTACTGCAAAAAAAAAGCCTCATGTCAGCTAACAAAAACAGAAAATCATGCCATATTACCCCAATTTTAGCATGTTTAGGCTGGTTACCTGTGATATTTAGAGTCAATTTTAAATTTTTACTGTTTGTTTTTAAAGTTCTGAATGAGTTTGCTCCAGTTTACCTCACTGACTTCATACACTCCTACTGTCCTCATAAAGATCGGAGGTCAGCCGATAAGCAGTTGCTTTCTGTCCTAAACAATCATTTGAGACGTACAGGTGACTGTGCTTTCTCTGTGGATGGGCCTAAATAGTGGAACAGTCTTCCTCGCAATATATGATCAAACCCCACCATTGAATGCTTTAAATCTAGGCTAAAAATTAAATTTGTTTATTCAGGCTTTTTAGGTGTTTAATATGTTTGTTTATATATATTTTTGTGTTTGTATTATCCATTTGTTGTTGCATGTTTTAATTATTTTTATTCATTTATTAATTTTATTTTACTGCTGTAAAGCATTTTGGTCACCCATTGGTTGTTTTTAAACTGTGCTTTATAAATAAACTACTATTGCAACAATCTTTCATTTTTATTTCACAAATAATAATAAAATTGCTATTTTTCTCTTCAACAGACAACAAAGACTAAATTTGGGCCAGCTGCACATTACCGTATAAACCTTTAAAAGTTACATTCATTTCATTCACTTCTTTGACCTGTGGAGTGCATGGTTCTTTTGCCGTGGCTTGTGTATATTACTTAATGAATTATTCATCCTGCAAGGAATAGAGAACTGTTCAGGAAATCCTGTTGGCAAACTTTTCAGGAAATCTTTGACCACTTCACATTTTTACATTACCTACAAAGCCACCTCAGGGCTAAAGAAATGAAAAGCACCTAAACATTTTTGCAAGTATGTCAAGCATTTTTCTGAAGAGCACAAATCTTTTTGGCGTGGCATTGCTATTGCAATCTTAAAAATAACTGTTGTTCATCTGCAATATTTTTAAATATGTCACGACATTTCAAAAAGCAAACAATACTGAGACTGGATTACTGAGGTTTAGACACTGACTACTTGCAACTCAAAACTTGTGCAGATAGTCTGCTCTGTTGCAAAATTAAAGACTCCACTTTACTAGATGCACAAAATGACATTCAAGAAACTCACAATAAACTGAATTGTATGAAATAGGGATTTACACCTTTAAATAGCTATACCCACTTACAGACTTGACACACCATTGCAAATCTCTCTTGCATTAGTGTGTGTTTAAATGTGTCCTTCATATGCAGAAACCATTGCAGATACATACTGACTCCTTAAATATGTACTCTGGTTGACCAGTAGATGGACTGCTGCAATGTCATGCCTCAGTCTCATCTGGAAAGTTACACCTTATATTGTTTACAAAACAAAAATAAAACGCTTTATTTTACAAACCAGTTACTCACTTTGTTCTGCACAATTACAATTATATTTTTAAGAACAAGCCACTGTAAGTATAGATGCAGTTTTTATTACCATTATTGGTATATCAATACCAGATTCTTTAAAGAGAGTAGACTAATATTACTTCATCGTAAAAACAAATGACAGTTTAGATGCAATGACTGAGAGATTTTAAATGTTTCGTATTTTTCCCCTCAGGATAATTTTTTTCATATCTGTTTGCATTTTAATGAAAATATTTTTTAGTTAAGATATTTGATATGGTTTCCACATATGGCAGCTAAAAGACAGATAAAAGCTACAGGAGTCATTTTAAGCTTGAACCTTCATAAAACCTGTTGATGATATACCACATAACCCACAGCACTAGGCACAGACCACATTTTTGATTATTTTATTGTATTTAAACTAATACTTTGGACAATTCAGACAATTTATTTACACTGTTAAACACAAGCAGGTTTATGCACACTGTTTCACTGGCAACTTTCCAATAATGGACTGTGACAAATGTTCATTGTAACTACTAATTATTTGTCCTCAATGATGTTTTTAAATACAGCTAGTCTCTAAACACCAACAATAACACAGTCCTAACTTTCACATCTTCAAAAAGTTATTTATGACAAATGCTGTATAGTTAAACATACACAAGTATGCTTTAATACAGGGTTTCTCCGCTACTTTTGGTGCATGTGTTGGGCGTGTGACTGGGTTGTCTACACGATCGACAGCTCAGCACAAAATATAACCCCATTTCTATCCGCGCACATTTCATGAAAAGCTGTCAGGTGCACCAAGGAGAATACACTCTCTTCTCCCCAGCTCTTATACTCATGCATATTCATTTCACAAAGGAGTCACTGCATTCTTACATTAGGGGTGTTTAAAACAAGAAGGACCATACTGGTGGGTCATCAACAAACTTAAAAAGGAACAACTAAGTCTCAACACCATAAAGACTATAAAGGTTGAGAAACACTGCTTTAATATGGTGGATGATTTAGTTTTTATTAGCTTATTTAAAAAAGGGCAAGGACATTCTGCTTATTTTTACACACAACAGTTGCTTAAGTTGCTTAATGTTTTCCATTAGGGGATGCAGGTTATGATACGCTTTTTACTTCCAAAGAGTTTTTAATCACAATTTAGAAAATAAATAATCGTTTATGACATTCTTGCAAGTTCATTTTATCCACCATCATCTTTGTTTACAGTGTTAATCACATGGTCTCCTAACTTAAATGATGTCATGTTAATAGAACCTTCTTTTACAGAGGTTGTGACTGATTACCTATTATCACATCACAGGCTGAATAATGGTTTACGGTTCTTTGTGAAAAAACACCAAAGGTGCCAGGAACTACTGTGCTGCTTTGCAGACATTTTTTCCTTCTTTAAATCATAACTCAGTTAAACCTATGAGATGCTGAAGTCTACATTTGGCAGAAAAATTAAACCAACATTATAACAACAGTATTTATTATTCTCTATAAGCTTATGTGGATATCTGTGTTATGTGTTTTGTAGCTCCACTGCTTCAGGATACAAGTAGTAATGTTCCATGCTGTTATGCTAATGCTTTGTTTATGAAAGACGCCATGGTATAAATGCTACATGAAATGTCGAATGTGTTATGTACTGTCATTATACAAAGTATTTATAAGTGTTAGGAGAAAAGGCTTCATTTGATAGAGAAAAAAAATTGTATTTGAAAAGGAACAGGAAATGATGCAACATTTGAATAAAAGTAACAAGTGTTCTCCATCCACCCTGAATCCAATCCATTACAAGTGATATTATTAATAGTCTGCATGAAGATGTGGCACTATCCCAACAGATGTATATACCTGTTTTTAAGGAGGAAGGATACCACCAATATATACAGTCATGGTCGAAATTATCGGCACCCCTGGAATTTTCCCAGAAAATACACCATTTCTCCCAGAAAATTGTTGCAATTACAAATATTTTGGTATACACGTTTATTTCCTTTATGTGCATTGGCACAACACAAAAAAACAGAAATAAAGCCAAATCTGACATCACGTCACACAAAACTCCAAAAATGGGTCAGACAAAATTATCGACACCTTTTCAAAATTGTGGGTAAATCGTTTTATTTCAAGCATATGATACTCGTTTGAACTCACCTGTGGCAAGAAACAGGTGCTGGCAATATAGCAATCACACCTGAAGCCAGTTAAAATAGAGAAAAGTTGACTCAACCTTTCTTGTTGTGTGTCTGAGTGTGCCACACTAAATATGGAGAACAGAAAGAAGAGTAGAGAATTGTCTGAGGACTTGAGAACAAAAATTGTGGAAAAATACGAACAATCTCAAGGCTACACATCCATCTCCAGAGATCTTCATGTTCCTTTGCCCACTGTGCGCAACATAATCAAGAAGTTCACAACACATGGCACTGCAACGAAGGATGGTCTGAATGGTGGATAAACAGCCCCAATCAACTTCAAAATATATTCAAGCTGTTCTGCAGACTCAGGGTGCAACAGTGTCAGCTTGAACTATCCGTCAACATCTGAACGAAATGAAACGCTATGGCAGGAGAGCCAGGAGGACCCCACTGCTGACACAGAAACATAAAAAAGCCAGACTGGAGTTTGCCAAAATGTACTTGAAGCCAAAATTCTTCTGGGCAAATGCATGAGGAAAGATGAGACCAAGGTAGAGCTTTTTGGTAAAGCTCATCATTCTACTGTTTACAGAAAACAGAATGAGGCCTACGAAGAAAAGAACACAGTACCTACAGTCAAACATGGTGGATGTTCCAAGATGTTTTGGGGATGTTTTGCTGCCTCTGGCACTGGATGCCTTGATTGTGTGCAAGGCATCATTAAATCTGAAGACTACCAAAAGATATTGGGGTGCCAATGTAGGGCCCAGTGTTAGAAAGCTGGGTCTGCGTTAGAGGTCATGGGTGTTCCAGCAGGACAATGACCCCAGATATACCTCTAAAAGTACCCAGAAATGGTTGAAGACAAAGTGCTGAAGAGTTCTGAAGTGGCCAGCAGAGTCCAGATCTAAATCTGATTGAACACTTAAGGAGAGATCTCAAAATGGGAAAAGGCGCCCTTCAAATCTGAGAGACCTTGAGCACTGTGCAAAAGAAGAATGGTTGGAAATTCCAGTTGAGACGTGTAACAAGCTTGTTGATGGTTATAGGAAGCGCTTGATTTCAGTTATTTTTTCTAAAGGGTGTGCAACCAAATGTTAAGTTGAGGGTGCCAATAATTTTGTCTGGCCCATTTTTGGAGTTTTGTGTGACATGATGCCAGATTTGGCTTTTTTTCTGTTTTTTTGTGATGTTCCAATGCACATAAAGGAAATAAACATATGTATACCAAAACATTTGTAATTGCAACAATTTTCTGGGAGAAATGGTGCATTTTCTGGGAAAATTCCAGGGGTGCCGATAATTTCGGCCATGACTGTATATATATGAAAATTCAATTTAAAATAATTCCATATTATTATTATTTAAAAAAAGAAAAACTGACCTGACTTAAATTGTTACATTGTTAAAAGCATAACTTTCAAATATTTGATGTCAACGTTATCATGGCATTCACTCAATTTTCACTTGTTAAGGGAAGTGTTGTTTATACATTATATATAAAAGGATAAAAAAAGCTAACCTCCCCATTTATTTTTCTGAGACTCCATTTTTAAAGAAGTTCTGCTTTCTACTTCACTTAAATTCCTCTCTCTCTACACAGAAACCTTTCACCCCTAGGGGCATAGTGAATGCTGCAGTGGCAATCAGAGGTTTGGCAATTTCAACACTCAAGATATACCAGGGGGTATGACTATGAAGATATGGAAACATTTAGTCCTTGCCGAATCTAACCTATATGAATAAAGTCAAAATACACTGATGAGGAGCTGCAACAGGCTGCAGAGAAAACAAAAACAGAGATTTGGAAAGACGGGAGGAAAATGTACACTACGATGCTAGAGCAAGGCTCAGGACAATGGGTGGTGGACATGTGGAAAATGTAAAATAATGTCTACAACAATATGAAAGATTTTTTTTTGTAGAAACTGAGACATACTGTACTGCTAATGCCACCAATCATATACACAGAGGTGAAGACACTTTGTTCCATAAGCCTACTATTTGTGCTACTCTTAGAGATGATTTTCCAACCATTATCAAAAATTGAGTTCTGTGGACATTTTTTGTTTTCCAAAATTAAAATTGAAGGTGGAAGGACCAAATAGTTAGCTTGTGTTAGGTATTTCTACTGATCTTGATTGCTTATCGCTGATTTCACATAGCTTCAAGTAACAGTATAAGCGTTACATTAGGGTAGTTAATGGAAACTACAGATATAAGATTTTCTCATTTTATCTTCACATCCTATGCATGTGCATTTTCAAAACATTTTAGGAGAAAACCAATGTTGTGCTCAACAGCTACAGAGACACACTTTACTTTTAGCACATTCTACTCCAGTGCTTCTGATACAGAACATGTTTTTTCTTTACATAAAAAACTCCACTCACAACCACCACTGTAAACAAAGCAGAAAATGTGTACATATCCTTCCCAGAGAAAAGATAATGCCAAGAATCTGTTTTAAAAATTAACTACCATCTCTGTTACACTGTCTGTTTTCTGAAATCACAGCCTTGCTGATTTGAAGTGGGTATATTCAATAAGGTTTAAGACTTTTGCTTAACATTTGCTTTAGTGCTTCATTGACCACAATTGATTATTAAAGTGACTCCCCCAGAAACATAAATGTTACTGCAATGTCTTAGAATACACCAAATCTCCACTGAGGAGCCACATGGAATTTTGTTCTCCTTTTCCACATGTTCCAGCAACTAAAACTTTATTTATATTTTAAGTGTGAATGAATGCAGGACCAGTTTCAGCTCAAAAACAAAACTTCCAGTGGATGAATGAAAATGAAATCTGTGCTGGAAAAATATCATTCTGCTTCCAGCAGCCAGAACATACCTACTAATCAATGTTTTATCAGCACATTTTTACAATACAAAAAAACCTTTCCCACTACAACTAATGAATATGAAGAAATAATTCTTGTAGTATTTATAGCCTAGGGTTATGCCAGCCTGATTTGAAGTTGTGAATTAGACTTAACACTATCAAAGAGCTATTGTAGAATTTATCAGTAATATTAACATTACTTATCTGATACCACAAGAGAGGCCCATAAACAAATGACATGATAAGAAACTCCTTGTGCTACTGAATGATAAATACCACCAAAGTGACCAACTGATATGAGATGATATATTCAAACAGCAGTTGGTATAGGCACAGAAAAAAATATGTACCACTGAATACCTACCATAGGCCCATTCACAATACAATATTAATATTTCACATCTGGATAATGGAGATTACTCTGAATTATCACATAACTCAATGACATCAGCAATGGTATCCGTTTGAATTTTGAATATAAAAACTGGCTGAATGTAGCAAGTTTTAAAACGTGTCGCCTTTGTATTTTCTGACAAGCTGTTAGTAACTGTTGAAAGGTAATGTGTATGATCCTGGTGCTTTCCATGCCCTTTTGTCACTAATTTAATCTAAATTATGGCTCTAAAAATATGGCCATGCACACATTTTAAAAAGATGAATTCATATTTTATTTAATGCCTCTGGACATTTTCATTAAGTCAATTTTTAAAACCAGTACTGATCTCATACCCAATGCAGAAGGTCAAAACACCGTGGCTTGGTCCAGCTCTGTTTGTGTGTGTTAATCAGGTTAAGTAACACAAAGTTTCTTGTTCTCTGTGTAGTGTGCCATGACTAGACTTCTAATTGATCATGTATACTGAATGCAAATCGTACAATGAAAAAAAAAGCAAGATTTTGAAAAAGTTTGAAGTGTATAGCCCCATCATTTTCATCTTTCCTCATCCTGATAGCACATATTTATGCTGTTCAGAGGAAAGATAGTGCCTAGTATCTATTCACTGTGTAATCATGAATAAACATAAGATTTTAAAAATGACAAAAATGTTTAGGTGAAAAACTTAAAACTACACATTGGAAAACATAAATGCCCAAAGACTGTAAGAATATTACAGCACTGAATATATCTGCCAAGTGTACAGTAATCCTGGAGTTGCCAGAGATATTCTACTCTTGGGCCCATGAGCAATGCCCTTAACCTCAAAGATGTTCAAGGGATGCTGTACAATGGCTGACCTTGCACCATGACTGCCAAAGGTCATGCAAAAAGACAATTTCTCCTCAGGGATTAATACAGTGTGCCAAATACCAAATAAACATACAGTAAATCTGATGCCCGATTCCTTTGTTCTCTTCATTATGGAAAGCTACTAAATTAGAAGCACAACCTTCTATGAAATACAAATGTTATCCAAAGCACCTGTCCAGGTCATAATTTTGAGTAAGAGTATTCCAGTAAGAATGTGCCTGCCCATAAGCAAATGGGACAATTTGGAGAAAATAATGCTACCAAAATTCTAAGAGATCTCAAAGCTCAAGAGGCTCTGTTTTCCTGCTGGTAAATAGATTCTACTACAAACAATATGTGATGGAACTGTAAAGGTGGTTAGAAATGGTTAATGGTTAATATAATATTTTTTTCTCATTTTCCAATTCATTATTGTAATACCAGTACTGGAACACACACACCTCTATTTTTCATTCATGATGACTCTGCTAGTACATTAAGTGTGGTATATCAGGTCCACGGCTCAGAAGAACTGCTGGGGAGTGGAGCAGGTGCGAGTGATCTAATGTGAAGACGCCTTATCTCCAGGTTGGTGCAAGACTGTCTCAGTATCAGCCCAGGGTGGCAATCAGGTGATTGTACCTGCAACTGCTCCTGAGCATATAAAAAGGGGAGTGTAAGATCAAAAGAAAGAAAAGGGAAAAGAAAGAGACAAAGGAAATGGAGGATAAAGGATGGGAGAAGAAGCAGGCAGGAGAGAGAAAGGGAACAAGCTGGTGTAGTGAATGGAAGCAGGTGGACGAGAGTAGGGCCCCAAGGAAGAGAGAGTGGCCATTGCTCAGAAAGGGGCTGTGGGGACGCTACCGTTGAGCATCTTGGGAGCAGGAGTGGTCATTACGCTCTGGAGGTGCTCTGGCGATGAGAGTACAGAGTGACCATGCCAGGTAGACCCAGGATTGGCAGTGGTTTGGGTAAAGCTGCACCTGTTGGTCAACGTCTCTCTCTATCTCTTTGGGCTGCCAGTTCCAAACAGGGTGACTTTGAAAGGCATCAATTTTAAAGGAAGGCACCAGAGCTTGTGGTTTTAAATGAGTTTCCTGCATTTTTTTTTAAACCTCATTTTCACTGGATTTTTTATTTATACCCCTGCTTGGTGTGTTTGTCCTCATCTGCTCAGCTCATCCTGGTCACGACTATTGATGGTGTCATGTTCAAGAGGCTCACAAAAAAAACAAAGAGGGAGCATGGAGCTGACGCACACCATCACAGTAAGTCTGTACACACTACAGCAGAGTTATTTATTTGAAATCGATTTACAGAAGCTGTAATCGGCATAATCTTGCCCATGTCGGTTATTTCTGTTTTCTTATTATGTTAGCACTCTTTTTTTTTTTTTTTTAAATATCTTTTCAAGTAGGTGTCTTCATAACACCTGCACCTGTGTGAAGATAGTTCTAGCGACCAGCAGCTGAAAAAATATTCAGCCCTCAAAGAATTAAATTCTGTTAATACTTTCCCCAGTGTGTGCTCATGCACTGTCTGATTAAAAACATACTACCATGTGTTGTCATGTGACTCCACCCCATCCAGTCAGCAACAGGGACGCAACATGGAGGAGAACTCAACAACACCGAGCAAACAAAGAAAAATGCTGTGTCTGTCATTTTGGACACATTCTGGTTTCAGTATTGACAAAACCGAACAAAAAGAAGTGAAATGTAAACACTGCAGAAAAACAGATTCAAACCAAAGGTAAATGCCATCAATCTTTTTCAACACTTGGAGCACAATCATGTTATCGTATATGAACAGTGCATGGATCAAAAATGAGAGAGACTGATAAGCATGTGAAGACTGACAACCGTGTCACTTCAGCAAACACCAAAAGCTGAGCTGTACAGCTACTTGATATCTCCCATCCTGGACAGTGAGGAAAATCCACTGGAATGGTGGAGAAAGCATCATGTATGCTTTCCCACTCTATGTAAAGTGGCAAAAAATCTTTGCATTTCAAACACTTGCTCATCATCTGAACGGGTTTTCAGTTTAGGAGGAAAACTGTTACATGCTTCAGAACCTGCCTGAAACCAAAAAGGTAAACACTCTGGTGCTTCTTAGTAAGAACCCAGATTAAATAACTATTGCATTCACTAGAGTGACAGGACAAGATCGCCGAGAGGAAGATCACGTGCAACAACAGCCATGAGTCAGATTCACATCTACAACACTATGAACACACAGGAAACACAGCCTGCTGATCCACTAGCGGTACCCTGTCTGAGCCTCTCTCTTGCTCTTAATCAACAGTGTTTTATTGACATTTTTGCACATACAGTAGCAATATTTAAAATGTTTACAAGAGATGTAAAGTTATTTTCTACTTTTGACATGGTTTTATTTAAAACAATGCTTTTTTACAAGAGATTCAGGTTATTTAATACTTTTCACATGGCAATATTTAAAATAGTTAATTTTGATTGCAAGAAATCTAGCTATTTATTTTCTACTTTATTAGGGAACTTGTTTATAGTTAAAACTAAAATGTGACTGTTTTAATAAGACATTTCAATTCAAGTGATGTGTTCTTTGGACATAACGTGAGCTACCACAGCTATGCTGATGACACACAACTGTTATCAATAGTGCCTGATGAACCCAACTATCTTGATTCACTGACACAATGTCTTACTTGTGTTTCTGAATGGATGAGTAGTAATTTTCTCAAACTAAATAAAGAGAAAACTTAAATTTTAGTGATTGGCAAAAATGGATATAATGAGAGTACTAGAAATAAACTTGATCCATTAGGATTAAAAGTCAAGACTGAGGTAAAGAATTTAGGGGTAACTATTGACTCTGACCTGAATTTTAAAATAACATATCAATCAGATCACTAGGACAGCATTTTTTACTGACTTAAAAGAGGAGAGTTTGGGTTCTTCCAGTTTATCAGAATAAGTCTGCGTGCCAACAGTGTAGTGAATGCAATCACAGTTTGTTTGTCTTTCTCCACTTTAAGACCCTCTGGAAGAACCCCAAACACAGCTGATAATGGGTTAGGAGGGATTGTGAGTCCAAGACTGTCTGAGAGGTAATTAAAAATTTTTGTCCAGAATAATGTTAATTTGGAGCAGGCCCAGAACATGTGACCTAGTGAGGCTGGGGCTTGGTTGCAACGTCGCAGGTTGGATCATGCCCTGGAAACATTTTGGAGAGTTTTAGTCGAGACAGATGTGCTCGATATATAATTTTGAGTTGTATAATTGTATGCTTTGCATATGGAGCTCGAGTGAATTCTCTGCATTGCTACTTTCCACTCCTTTTCCGATATATTAATTGAGAGGTCATTTTCCCAGTGTCCTGTTGGATCTTTGAAAGGAAGGGATTGTAAAAGGATTTTATATATTGTTCACTTAAGAAACATAGCAAAAGTTAGACCTCTTGTAACATTGCAAGATGCTGAGAAATTAGTTCACGCTTTTATTTTCAGTCGGCTAGATTACTGTAATGCACTCCTCTAAGGACTACCCAAAAAAAACATCAATCGATTGCAACTAGTACAGAATGCAGCTGCTTGAATCTCAACTAGAAAAAGAAAATCCGAACACATCTCTCCAGTTTTGATGTCACTACACTGGTTACCTGTGTCATTTACAATTGACTTTAAAATACTGCTTATGGTTTACAAAGCCTTAAATAATCTCGCTCCATCCTATATTTCAGAATGCCTCTTACCTTACACTCCAAATCTTAATCTTAGATCTTCAAATGAGTGTCTGCTTAGAATTCCAAGAGCCAAACTTAAAAAAGTGGTGAGGCAGCCTTCTGCGGTTATGCACCTAAAATCTGGAATAGTTTACCAATAGAAATTTGCCAGGCTAATGCAGTGGAGCACTTGCGAAAATGCTAAAATCACATTATTTTAACATGGCTTTCTTATAGCTTAACTTTAGTTTAATCCTGATATTCTGTATATACATTTAATTATCATTATCATTCATGGAGACTCCATACTAGCCCCTACTTTCTCTGCTGTTCTTTTTCCGGTTTTCTGTGGTGGCGATCTGCACCACCACCACCCAATTAAAGCACCGTGATGTCCCTACATTGATGGATTAAAGGCCAGAAGTCCACATGACCACATGACCGTCATCATCAAATTCTTCCATGTCAAGCCTGAATATCATGAGGACTGATTGAGGTCATTTATGTTAGGTAGAATGCCCGGAAGGGGCTGTTCGGTCTCGTGGCCTCTGAACCCCTGCAGATTTTAGTTTTTTTTTCTGTGGAGTTGTTTTTTTTTTTTCCTCTGTCCTCCCTGGCCATCGGACCCTTACTTATATTCTATGTTAATTGGTATTTTCTAATATTTTTAATATTGTCTTTTTTTCTCTTTCTTGATCCTGTAAAGCACTTTGAGCTGCATCATTTGTATAAAAATATGCTATTTAAATAAATGTTATTGTTGTTTGATTTCAGTTCTTCAAAATATTCAATAAGTAACCATAAATACTTCACCTCTGTGTGTTTCCTTCAATTATTTTAAAATCACAAAGATAAGCACACTTTCATTAGAAATAAATCCCATATTTAATAGCATATTTACAGTACAAATCTTGTCAATGAACTATGAGGGCAAAAACAAAACAAACAAAAAAAAAATGTTCGTTAATCGTAATCAAGGTAGAATTTTCAATTAATTGTTATTCTGTTTTTATGTCGTATTGCTCAACTCTACTACACACTCACACAAATGATCCTTATTCATTTTTTTACTGCAGTGTAGTCAACACATTAACCAGACCTCCCCTTTGAATACAAACCACTAGCCACAACTACTAACATTTTATTTTAAAAAATGTAGCTGCCAGAGTTACTGACAACTGCACTAAAATGATCAAAAACATAACAATTACTGTACCGTGACTTCAATAACAGAAAATGACCTCACCCCAACCTAAGCTTCTGGCACTGCCTCCTTTTCATCAAGGTGGAAATACCTACCCCCTTAGACATTTTACAAATTGCTCAATTCCAGTTCTCACTAATATCCCCAACTGAAGTCAAAAGTCTCTCACCCTTCCAGAGAACAGCCTGAGCAATGTACCCCTCACCCTTCTAGAGAAATTGAATGTTTTTCCAGAACAAATCGAGGGGGTCCCAAAAATCATTATCCATAGGCTCATCACATTCCTCCAAAACTTGGGCATTTGCTGCGACCACTATCACCTTTTTTTCGAAAGCCAGTCTCTCTCTCTCAGTTAAATCTAGAACCCTCCTGCTACCAATGCACAGAAGGCATATTTCTTCAACTTGACCACTTCCTTTACAGCTTGAGCCCACCAATGCAGATGTCCCCACTACTAAGGTCTGCAGCACGGTCCATTCAGGCTCTGTATCCCTGCCAATATGCAGGAGAAGCTCTTTTTAGGAAGTGAGAGTTGAACTTATCCCATGCAAAGTTACCCATTAGTTGTTCCTGGCAAACCCTCACTATACATTTGGGCTACCCTGGTCTGTCCACCAGGTACCCAACCTATCAGTCAAGTTATCAAATGATCCGAGTTATGGCCCTATACTGCTTTCATGCATCTATTAAAATGAACAACAGACCCTAAAGTAAGTCTATAACTGGAGAAGCAATGCAACAAGGCAATTTAATTTTATAAACTTAACTGCATGATCAAAAATAAGTATTTAGTCCAAACTCCTAAAACACAATGGTTAATATTTAATATTCCAACTCTAAAAACACACTCTTTTGGCTTTGTAATGTTGTAAATGTGTGAGGATTGCATGCCTGTAAAATAAACTATCTTCTACCTAAGAGGTATGCAAAAGCTTTTCAACTACTGAAGTGACAGTTTTTGACTATAAAGGAAAATCATCCTAATATTTTGAAAAGAAAAAAAAAGTTGCCTTTGTTCAATTATTACTGTTTCTCAGGCAAACACGTCCATGTGCCTGTCCATTTACTAACTCATTGATATACTTGTTGTAAGATAATATTTCCCATTCTAGTTGTACTGGACACAAGGCTGGAACTAATCCAGGAAGCGGACAACTTCTGACAAATTTCTTGCACTGTATACTTGAATAACAAAGACACAATTAAAAAATAAAAAATATTAGAAATTAGAAAACTGAAATATGAAAAAGCTAAACAAAGTAGTAGACTCACAAATACTTTTCTTGCCATTATCTCAGAGGACAAAAATTAAAAGAATCTGCATGATTCCAAAATATCAAACTTCAATATGGTACTAAGAAAAGTACTGAATTTCGATGCCATTTTGATATCCCATACATTATATAAAATGCATTTAAATATGTTGCAGTTTTTATGCAGTAAAATCTTTACATCGATGGAAACAAATCAATAGAAATTTACTCTTCTTCTTCTTTTGGATTTAAATGAAAATACTTCAAGTAGTGTAATCTTTTGTAAAAAAGTAAAGTTCTGTAAACAATAAAATGTAAATAAGTTTGAATCCTGTCAACAGTTTTTTTACGCTGATGAAAACAAATATTGTTACCGAGGTAGTACAATGAAATGTTACAAATGTCATTAAATGTTAATTGAATAAGTATTGCAATCTTTTGTAAATAGTATATATAAAAATAATGTTAATTTTACTTGAATATGTATTTACTGATGTTCATAAAAGCAACAAAAATGCAAACAGTGCATAATGCATTTTTGTGTAAAACTATGATGTCTTTGTAACTTCCCAAATTTCTGCAAGAAAAGCTTACCATGTCAACGTGCTCTTATGTGAGGTGTATTTTTCTTAAGTTTCAACTAAGCCCTGACATACTAAATACATGCTCTGAGGCATATCTGGAAGTATAGGAGCACATTGAAGGAGTAGCAGTAGTGTTTATGCAAATGAGCACTAAGAAGTTAAAGTGCCTTATATTATATAGCAAATGTAATGAAGTAAAAATTTAAAATTGCTTATAATACAGTTGCACTCAAAACTATTCAACCCCAATTTGTTTACAGCAAACAGCTGAAAGTTTGTAAATTTTGTCAATAAAACTAATTTGCAATGAGGGCTGAATAATTTCGAGTGCAACTGTATAATAAAGAAACAAGCTACAGCAACAAACTTCGCAGCAAGGAGTTAAAAATCGAGGGAGCAATGGACAGCCTGTGACTCAATTTGCCAGTGAATGAACAACAGAGAAAAACTGTCCCAGAAGTAAAAAAATAATTGTAGACCCCAGTCTTGATGAATGAAATGTTTAACCGACTACAAAAATGTTTTTATCTGAACAAAAAAATAAATGTCATATTCCTACTTCAAACGCAACAGTGTACAGGTTTATACTTAATGTAATTAATTAATTTAGAAAAAAAAAGAAATAAGAACCCTCTCAAAATTCTTTGTTTGGCTAAATTGGTTATGTTAGCCCCTTCAGTTGGTATTGTACTATATCAAATATTGCACACTGATGTCCTTTTGCTTGACATCTCATTGCATGCTTAATGGCTAACATGGTACAACACCCTACTGCTATGGAAAGATGCAAAGAACAACTGCAAAAGTATACTCAAAATATAAGAGGCAATGAAATAGTAATTTATGGACTAACTACAAAATAAAAAGCAAATTAATAGGCACTGTCAGATTGACCCAGGCTGAGTACTGCCACATGCACACATTCTACCTGTATCTTGGTGGTTTTTGCTTTGGGTACCCTGGTATTCCAAAACTATAAATGTTTGGTTAACTACTGACTCTAAACTAGCTCAGAAAGGGAGTGGGTGTGTGTATGAGTGCACCCAGCAATGGGCTGACAGCCCAGTCTAAGGCTTGGTCCTGCTTTGTGTTCAATGACATTAGGATAGGTATTGGCTACCCGCCATACTGAAATTAAATAACACGGTTATAAATTAAATTATATAACAGAGAAGTCTCTGAGAAGACTAGTACAAAAAGGTGAAAAAAATGCAAAAACATGCACTAGATAGAAAAATCAAGAGAGGCTTGACAGTTTAAAAAATCTGAAGCAATGTAGACACGTTAGAAGAAAAAAAAAAACAAGTCACACAAAAAATAAATGATTACTGTAAATAATTACATTAACAGACATAAGGACATAAAAATTTAGCAAATGAGAGTAGACCTTTCAGTCCATCAAGCCAGTTTGTTTAGCTAATAGATAAGATGTCCCAATATCTAAGTCAGAATTTTCTTAAAGTTTGTCAAGGTTTCTGCTTCAACTACACGTCTCAGTAGTTTGTTTCAGAGTCCTACAATTCTTTTGTAAAAACAAAAAAAGTGCTTCCTGGCAGTTTTAAATGCACTTCCCCTTAATTTCCACTGATGTCCTCGAGTATGTGTTCATCCTTTAAGCTGAAATTATGTTGCTGGATCTACTTTATCAATGCCTTTGAGGATTTTAAATGCCTGGATTAGCTCCCCACGCAGTCTCCTCTGCTCGAGACTAAACAGGTTTCATTCTCTGTGTCAGTCAGAGTTGGACATGTTCTTAAGTCCCGGGATGCACTTTGTTACTCCTCTGCTATGTCTTTCTTGTACTGTGGTGACCTGAACTGCACACTATACTCCATGTGCAGTCTTACTAGTGTATTATATAGTTTGAGCATAATGTCCCTTGACTTAAATTAAACAGTTTCTATGATTTAACCTAACATTTTATTTGCATTTCTAATTGTTTCAGTGCATTGCTTAGTTGATGACAGTTATTACATAAACATATACCCCTAAACCCTTTTTGGAGGTTGCTACTTGTATGACAATGTCTCCCATCTTGCATTTAAAATTGATTTTCCTTTTGCCCTTGTGTAGCACTTTGCACTATTCCACATTAAACTACATTTTCCAGGTATTTGCCCAGTTCTGAAGGATGTCTGTCTTTTGAATTCTTTTTGCTGCCTCCTCAGTGTCAGCCATCCCATTAGTTTTAGTGTCAGCTGCAAATCTGACAAGTGTAGTAACTATACCAGAATCAATTTTATTAATATAAATCTAAAAATGTAATGGTCCAAGGATAGACTCCCAAGGGGCCCCACTGATGACCTTGCTCCACGTAGGGCGTTTTCCTCTTGTCTATATAGTGTCTACTGCCAGTTAACCACGAGAGATGCAGTTTTGTAGCTTACCTTTGATACCTACAGCTTCCAGATTCAGAATTAATCTTTCATGTGTGAGTGTATCAAATGCTTTTTGAAAGACTAGGTAAATTATGTTGTATACTTGTATGCTTTGTTTTTGTCAACTATTCTGGTTGCTTCTTCAAAAAAAAAAAATCTGGTAGACTTGTTTGGCAGTAGCTTCCTGGAAGCTATTTATAATATTATTTTCGTTTAGATAATTTTCTGATTTATTTCTTATTATAGTTTCCATAAGTAAGACTAACTGGTCTGCACAATAACAGAACAATGAATAGATATGAAGGTGTTACTTTGGCTGCAGGTGATAGGTTATTAATAAATAAGTATTAGGAAAGTAAAATATTTCTATAAGAAAGTTGATTAAAATAACTGAAAAGACCATGCTTAATCATAAATAACAGATTATGAACAAAGAGGTATAAAAACAATTTGGACTATTCTGTAAAGTTCAGCATGACTAGAAACCTAAAATTTTAACTGATGAAAACTGATGCAGGTCAATGAGCTTAACATAAACACACTGTTGTAGGTTTCAGTATTTTAATTACTAAAAAACTGACCAAGGGCACAGGCTAATTTGGCCTATCAAAGACCATTGGTTTCTCTAAATTTCCTTTAACACAATGATAATAGCGAAGTCTCTCGTTCAGGATTTACCATTAAACGATAAAAATAGTTTAGTTCTACTGGTCAAGTTTATATCACCATTGTGGAAATAATGTGTATCAAAAATATTACAACATGTTGCACACAACTAGCCAGTGAAAACAGCCAGTTTGATACAAAGCAAGGTGACACAAACTTGGTTCTTTTTCCTTTTATTTGCATAGACCATGTGCCAGACCAGGATGACATGAAGGTGACACCATACAGTAGGTGCATATATATTAGGCCAGCTTCAGTCTTTCAAACCCAGAATATTATAAACATCTTAAGTTCAAGCAACATATCTTTTACTATGGTTGTGGCCGATATATCAAGAAAATGTCACTCACAGCACTGTTTAATGATGAGGCTTTAAAAGACAATTCACTTGAGAATGATGTAAAGCAGTGTTTCCCAAATGTAGTCTGGAGAAACCCTAAAGGTGCTGGTTTATGTTCCAATGAATGTCATAACTGCTGACTAATTCTTGCTTTTAATTAAACTTGCTGTCTGATTAGTTGGCCTTTTTTCTACTGTCAATCTATTGTCAGAAAGATTGTGGATTATATGATTTTAGTAATTTATTAAGATTTAAATTCTTTGTCATAGCTTTTAATACCCTGGGATATCTCTCATTTTCTTCTTTTTAATCAACTTTTTCAGAAGAATTATCTTCCTTTACTGTATTCAAATAGTGACATTTAAACAAAGGCCAGAGAAGACATGGATGCAAACAATGAATGCCAAACAGGTACGGGTAATTTTTTGTCATTTCTACATGCATGCATAATTGTAAGAAATGGCTTTAATACCTAATTCAAGGAAATAACACAGCAAACTCTCAATACCAGGCCAGGAAAACATTAATTCATGTGTATATAAATGTATAAACAGTGGTTTAATTCCTAAAAATGAACATTTGGAATGACCCAACAAAGATGAAAGCAGAAAATAACACCATGCTTAATTAGGTGGCAGTTATTTAAACAGTGAAAGGAAAAATAAGGACTTGTTTCAGCTATTCAGCTCATGTGTTCCTCTACAATAAAGACAAGCAAAGGCCTGGAACTGAATTCAGATATGGCCATTTATGCATGTGTGTATATATCATATATACCGGGGTCAGTCCTGGTATAAGGTGGAACTAGAAAAGATTAGCACTCATGCAAAACGGATTCAGGGTACAGGGACTGGCTTCCTGAAACTTTAGATTTGGATTAGAGGATACAGTAAATTGATGAACATATATATAGTTCAAACACATACTGTTGCCTGTTTTTTTTTTTTTTTGTCAGTTATTTGCAATTTGTAAACCATGCTGGGAAAAAGGCACTGCAAAAAAAAGTACGTTTGTAGAATGTTCCCAGCACAGTTACTTACTGATATATCCTGTGCTTAAGTTAAAGTGGAAGGGTGTGGAGGGCATATTAGTAATGCATGCTAGCTACTCCTGGATACCGCTTTATTAAAATGTTTGTGCAGTATACAGGCTTGTTTACTTCCAGCT
Source organism: Polypterus senegalus (assembly GCF_016835505.1). Classification (NCBI taxonomy): domain Eukaryota; kingdom Metazoa; phylum Chordata; class Cladistia; order Polypteriformes; family Polypteridae; genus Polypterus; species Polypterus senegalus. The sequence goes on from NC_053154.1 coordinate 102,326,839, forward strand.
CTAAGTAAAGAAATTGGCTACAAAAACACACTAAAATGGAAGCACTACATTTTGAGCTGGGTTTGTGCTGCCCTTTGCACAAAATTAACGTAATTCTTGTACAGAAGGCAACAATCTCTCCTCCATCAAACTATAAAGTCCAGAGGTTTTGGGCAGTCTATACTTTTCATCCAAACACAGCAGTGAACACTGAAAAACTAATGGTACTTGTCTAATAATGAAACCTGCACACCAACACAGACCTATTTGTAATTTAAATGCCTTTAATTAATCGGTTAGCCAACCTCCCTGCTCTTTGCTAAAGAAATGTAGTGATCAAAAATGCAGCACAAATTTGCTTAATGTGCAAAAGCACAGGCGAGGACATCTGAAAACATTCTGCAGTGCTGATGCTGCAAACAGTCTTTTACTGCTGAGTGTTAGTACCACATGAAGAAAACAAAGAACAAAAAGTAATAAAAGTGCTCTTTGTAATCCTGGAATAACTGGAATTTATTAAAGACATTTCTCTCTCATTTAGGTCACATAGTATGGATGGCACGCACAGTACTTCTGGTAGTCTTCTCTTAGATTACATAGAATAAACAAAAATGCCTAAACAATAATGCAACTACAAAACATGTTCACTTGGCAATGAAAACCACCACGTATCTGTGAGGTACACCTCCATACCACTCCAATTGTTTTAAATGACTCTTCTTAACACAAGGATTTAAGTCTTACTATAACAGAACAACTGGCATAAAGAGTGAAGCTTAAAAGAAAAATGCATAAAACTTGGCAGGATGTCCAAACATCCCCCTCTAGACAGTAAAGGAACACTCCATTCTGAAACAATTACATATGTCAAATGCAAAAAAAAAAAAAAAAGAAAAGTAAAACATTTAACTTTAAAATTAGTTATTACCACATTTATTAATATGAATGTGAAGGTACAATAAGGTCAAATTCCAGTTCATTACCTGAACTAGCAAGCACATATTTCTAGGTACAGGAAAAATATGACAAACTTACACTGCCTCCCAGCCTTTACACTGAGGTACTTGAATGCATCAATTGCAGACCCAGCAACACCAGTTTACGATAGTCAAATCTTAGCCAAATTTAAAGTCACCAGTCCCCTTAGCACATGCAAAATATTGTGACAAGAGACAAAAGCATTTTAAAAAGTAAAATCTATGAATGCACCCACACATCTATATTCTAACCCATTTATCAAGTTTAAATTCAAAAAGGAAAAGAAAGATGTATGGTAGTACAACCATTTTAATCGTAAAGAAATTGTGAACATAAAAGCTACACTCTTCCTGGCATAAAAAACAAGTTTATCATTGTGAAAAGTGACAACAGCAATACAACACAAACAGATATTAGGAAAAGATTTTTACCTCAGACTAATTCCAGTAGTATGTGATCTCAGGCTCTCACAGCACAGCCAACCAAATTAAGGGGTACTACAAGCTCAATTTTGTTAATGCACAGTGATGGGAAATTGAACAGTAATTTTGTTATCGTAGTGTGACTTTTTCACTTTTTAAAATATTTTTGGTAACCTTAATATTAGGGACATTTTAAACTAATTCTAAGAATATATGTGCATTTTTGATGTACTCTTCATTGGGGTTGGTTGATATAGTTATTATATATATATATATATATATATATATATATATATATATATATATATATATATATATATATATATATATATAGTTATAGTTCTTTTAAAACCTTGAAAGGGGAGAATATTTTTTAATTAAATTCTCCATAAAAATGGCTTGGCTACATATACTTTCAAAAATTCCCTCAAGTGTATATACAGCCAAGTTGTATTTATAGGTGTTTAAACTGGGTAGCTCGAATTTAAAAAAAAAAATAGCAGACCTACACTTCACTAACAAGGATTCAGTGCCAGAAAAACGCAGTGGATAGTCCTTGTATGAAATTGGATTGCTTTAAGCATGCAGTGAAAGTATACTTGAACTAAGGAGAGACATAATTAGCCGTACCACTGTATGCGACTGTAAATGGGCAATCAGTCCAGAACAGCATGAAATGCACTATGTATAAGCAAGTTTGATGAACACAGCAGTGAAGTGGTTATATACCTCCTTGTGACTGAGCTATCCATGAAATTAGCTCTATAACAAATATTTGTTGACAGCAATACTTCTGTTATTATGGCTACTTTTTTATTTATGTAAATGGTAAACTGAGCTTTCTGAACAGTTTTCACAAACATATTTAGTATGTATTTAATAAACATCAAATTAAAAAGATCTGCTGATATGCAGCTTCTTTTACCCCAAAGTGACTTTTCTAGTGATAGTTTTACAGAGCAAACAATAAAGCATTCTTTCTAGTCCACAGCTCAATGAGTTGTTCAGTCTCTGTTAAAACTGTCAGACACAGTCTACCCAATCCCACACCTGCTTCTTGGCATTTTCATTCATGGTTTACTATTTAGACATAGGTATCATTTCAAAAAAGATTCTCTCTCAAGCATTCTATAAGATGGTGCATACCATCAATCAGTGATATTTATACCCTCACAGCTGGGTGTGCAATAACATTCTTTACTGCTAAATAACAAATCGGATATTATTCTGGATGCAGCTTTGTCATATGATGAGGTTTACAGTTAGGCTGTTATTCTTTTCATAAACATAGCAAGTGTCCTAGTTTTGCTGAAACCGACCAACTTTTCTATGTTATGTCTATTTGCCTTCCATTATACACCAAGCACTTCTGCATTTGAAACACCTGCTTACAAAAAATGAGACTTATATGCTCCCTGACCAGTGACTGGAAAAATGTGTCATAGATGCCACAAGGCACCTGGTCACATCATCAAGAAATAAAAAGCATGCTTTTCTGCACTTGTGCTGCCATCTAGAGACAACTGACTACAGATGCACACAATCAGTTTACATTAGGAAAGTGTTTAATGGTTTTTCCCAATATCACATTAATTTTTGAAGTTCTTTTACATACAAGGGCACCATTCAAAGAGAAGAGAACATGAACAAAACAATTCTGAATAAGTACAAAATGAAGCAACACCCTACCATGAGATTATACACCATTATATTATAATGACCCCCACACCCCTACCCCAAGTCAGACTCTTTCACAGAAATATTGCTCTTAAGTTATGTAAAAAATGATTTTTAGAAGACAGTATAACACACAAAAGCCCAAGACATAAGTAACTGCAGCAGACCAATGGCACAACCAGAAAAATCAACAGTGATGAGCTGTAATCAAAAAAGCATTAGAATAATGTTGCCATCCCGTGGACGACGCATGCCCATAATTCTACCTCCTTTACATACAGGCACGGAAATCAGCAGATAATTAAGAAACTAAGACACTGACAATAAAACAAAAACAACTGACTCGACGGCCCATGTAAAACTTGCCTGGTGTGGGATTTAAGGTAGAGTGCCATGCATAAAACAAAAGGGTGGCAGGCCAAGAATAAAGTTAAGATTTTTAGGATGCTGCCACCTCCTGGCCTGCATCATATGATGTAAACAGTACATCATTCTTGCAATAGCATCAGAACATCCCTAGCACACTGGGAGGCACTTTACTGTCCAGTAGGATTACTGTTGACCCAACCCCATCTAACAACTGTCAGGCACTGTAGTTTGGGACACTTGTGTAGATCTCTACTATTTGCATGGGCTGTCCACCCATTCAGGTAACACACTGACCCATGCTCTAAAGGGGGCAATGACAATAACATCCCCTGTAACAAACTAGATAGCTGTACCACTTGCAAAATGTGATTTAAAACATACCTATGGTACACCTTCATCAGTGGGTCAACCGGAAACTTCTAGATGGCACGGGCACTACCATGGGATGCCCACGCGCTTGGTTGTATGCGATCGATGATAGGATGCACTTCCATGCACACGGGCCCCCTTCCCAATATCGTTTACAGCAATCAGACTGGCGTTTCAAGCAGAACATCCTGCCCTGGGAGCCCTTCATAGCGCCTTTCTCGTGCGCCTACGTGCGGCAGGTGGGCCACATCTGGCACTTGTACAAGTTGGCGAGAAAAACTGGCAGCCTCCTTGTGGCCCAACTACAGAGGCGCACAAAGCAAGTTGGTGATGAGCCGCAACGAAGTTGCGTTGGTTCGCCCTCTCCCCTCCCTCTCTCACCCACCCGGACCGCATCGCCACCTCCCGAGCCGGACCCTGCGCCGCCCGCGCTCCTCCCCCACCCCCACCCCGGCAGAGCCAAACAAGGAGACGCAGGCGCGCGGACGAACGCCGCTCAACTCCGCGCTGCCACACAAAAGTGGCCGAGCCAGGCACGACGCCTCGAAAAACCTGCAACAAAAGTTGCGCCCGTCGCGGAGTGAGCGCTGAGTCCGGGATGCGGCCGTCCCCTCGCTCTCTCGCTCACTCACCTCCTCTCCTCTCCGCTCCGTTCCGCTCCTCTCGCTCAAATTCTTACTGAAAGAAATATTTACAAACACTCCGCTCTCCAGCTGCCCCGGCCTCGCTCGCACGGATTCGCTGCACTCGGCAGGCCGCCTCGCATCCCTTCCAGGGAGGAAGGGGACTCTCCTTTCTCTTCTTTTTGTTTAATTTATTTTCTTGTAAATTGTCTTGGAAAAAAAGAGAGAAACTGAGATACAAAACAAGAACTCTTCTTCAATCTCATTCACCCTGGCCTGCGCACGCTGCCGATCACTCCGCGCAGGAAGAGGGAGCTCTAGAATAAGTGAACGGGGAGGGGGGTTGGGCTGAAACAACAAGGCCGAGCCTGCGGATCGGAACCGGAACCAGTGAAACAGCCCATTTCGGAAACTCAGGTGGCGTCTGGAGAAGTGGTGTGCGTCTTTCTGTGCCAAATGGGGCTTTCTGGGCTGTTTAGCGGAGTGCACTAGTTTGTGTGACGGTGCGGCGAATTTATTTCACTTTGCCTAAGGAACGGCGGTGCTGCGTCCCCCATTGCCTAGGGAAAAAACCCGGATGTAAACTGAGTGAAACTCATCTGTAGTGAAGTAACTCCGTGCAACTCGGTGCGCCGAGCCGAGCGTCACCGAACCGTGCCGAGCTAAGCCGCTCGCTCAGCACTTACTCGGGAATCGCAGAGGGGAAAAAAATCTTTTTATAAGTAACTAGAATCAGAGCCCCGGAAAATTGCTATTTGGCCAATACCGATTATTTAATATATAACTCAGAAATATTAGATTGACCATTAAACCAGCTATGTTAATACATTATTAAAAAGGATGAATTAAGCAGCTGGGGTGTAGTTGTTATTCCGCTTATTGTAGGTAACGCCTTTTTACATGAACAGTACCTAGGTGTCCAAGCTATTACACACACAATTCGTCCATTCGAAAGTGTTCGGTGTTTTTATCCAATTTTGTTTATGTGGTAATGTTTTAGAAACTGATTATTCATTCCTTCGTCGTTTTTCCAAAACCGCATATTTCAGTTCTAGTTTGCAATACGGGCTCACGGTAGAAAGCCAGTCCAGTCCATCACAAATCACACTCGCACGAACCACAAACGGCTTTTGTGTGTATGGTTTGCAACTCTAGCTATAAGGAGGACTAAGGATAAGGACCTGTTACAATTCCATAGTCCAATGCACGGTCTTTAATTAGCCACACAGTTATTCAAAGGCTTAGACATAGTTTGCATATTGCACAGTATTGCTTTCCTTTCTTGCAAACTTCAAATCCTTTTATCACACTTAAGCCCAGGGCTGATCAATGGACAGGACAGTCGGGTTTTGTTTCTTTCAGGCTTGTACTTGACATTGTCAGGTCACATTCTTGTTGCTCGCCTATCCTCCTGGGTCTGATTGGGTACTAAAACCGAGTGATTAAATTCATGTGAGTCTTTTTGTGCTATAAGCCAGAAACACACTTTATCGGGGACAAATGTGACGTGATTGGAGATGGCGTCAAATGATGGGAGAAGTATGTAGCTCACCCCAAAGGATTTTCACGTTCGCGGAGAGTGGACAGCACGGATTTGGGGAGCAGCCGGCTAATATGGGAAAATCGGAAAATAGGCGATGATGGTGATCATCAAGAAATTTGTGTTCAGTGGCCCGTTGTTAAGGAATTATGACGTATTTCACTGTTCAGCAATTGCCATCATCAAGTACCGTATACGTTGTCTTTCGAATGCAGCTGAATACCTTGTTTCCCGTGACCTATAGTTGTGAAGCTTGATTGCCGCCATGGCAAACACATTAAATTATTAAGACAGTAAGTAGTAAAAGCCAAATAATAGACTAGGGCTGGATTTTGATTCTATGCCCGTTTGCCTTGAGTGTGGAGGTTCTGCTTGTGATCGCATTTGATTCTGTGGGCACTGCAGTTTAGATATTTCGGGCACAGGGTGAAGATAGAGGCAGGTTAGTGCTGCTCAAAATAGACATAGTGGTTTTTCATTTCTGACGCGAATGGTTTATTTTCAATATACTTGCAATGTAATGATACATTTTTTTCTGGCTTTAGCGATACAGCGCACATCTTGTAATTAGTAAGACATTAGACAGTACGCTCCCAGCGGTTACTAGTTGCAGCATTGACCTTAGTTCGCAAACAGTTGCTGAAGTGCCAGATTTGCAAGGATTTGGTCAGAAATAAACAGCTATAGGTGTCGTTTGTATGTCCGACCCTTAAAACGGAAAGCGCCTTTGCGACTGAAAGGGGCCTTTGGAATTACAAGCACCGCATTATCCTGATTGTTGAATATGGTCAAAGACAAAGATCGCAAATGAAAATTGTACATAGTAAAGGGCGCACGATCCTTTAGTATTTCGCATCCGCTTTTTCCTTTCACAGGTCGGCAGTCAATCACGCCGGACCAAATTAGAGAAGCCAAAAGATCTAACGTGAGGATATGTTTGGATCTGGAAGAAAACGTGAGGAGTCGTCGAAAAATGCAGTCATACACGGGACGATCGCGCAAACTCCACACAGACGTTGGCCGTAACCTAGTGAAGCACGGTTGAATAGTGCAGAACCACGGTCTGCGCATGTGCAGAGATATCTCCTGTAAACACTGACATTAACTTACTGAAGCACCTATTGGGGGGAGGGGGGTAGTCAGTATATGCTTATTGGCAAATTAGTTTGGGGCTCAAGAAAAATGAGGATACTGGATAAGCATTAGAACTTTGTAAAACTGCGCACCTTTAATACCGTTGAGATAACAACAACTTGGATCGACATCTTATTTCTGGACTGTGCCAAGAAGACGATTTCAACCAACGTGATTTTAAAAACACGCGGTCGTTTTCGGAAATTAGAACAGACAAGACATATCTGTATGCCATCATTTTTAAGGAGGCGCAAACTAGGCGTATAGTTGTCTTGTACTTTACACTGCCGTGAAAACATTCAGCAATCCGTTTAAGAATTTTTTTTTATCCGTTTAAGCTGCATCAGTTGATTCGACCGCTGATTGTTATGTTAGAAGTCATAAATCACACTGCGCATTTCAGCCAGAAAAGATTAATAAATCTTCATGTGTAAATGACTCCAGGAACTGTGACGCTCTCGCGTTGGAGCGGCTATCCCGTCGACAGCCTCACATGAAGAAGGATTGCAAACCAAAGTACAGACTCGTTCTAAGTTGCCAGCAGCTTGGAATGCAAGGGAGGATGCCGCTCGTTATCTCCGCAAAAAAACCTCAGCTGGTAATTGCAGTTCTCTAAGACCCTCTGACGCTGATAAAATAATAAGTTAGGTCGTTTTATACCCTTTGTTCTGCTCTAGTAAAAGACATGGGAGGGGATGTTTGGTAATCAGCGGCTCTTAGATACTCGGTATGCATTTCAAGGTTAGCCTGGTAACATTGGACTTGGAAAAACATCAATGCTTTACTCTTTCCTAACCCATTCTGATTCTATGGTATTACCATCGCGAAAAAAATATAAACAAATGGCCTGTCATGTGCTGGAGCACAATATGGATTGAGCGGCACGATTCTGGGCTCCAACACCCGAGAGACATGCACAGAAATGAACAGCTGTGAGTAAGTGTGAAGTCAGTCCTGCGATAGACGGGCGTCCCGTCCAGGTTTGGCTCCAAGACTGTCAATGCTGAAAGAGCAAAACTCCGCTTCCTGCCACCGTAACTGAGACAAAAAGATGCCAATAATAGGCAAAATTTTAGTATTCTAGCCATCAAATACACGAAAAAAGAATCAGACCCACAAGACGTATTAGCTGATAGTTTTTTTTTTATTTCGGCAAATATGAGTTTACGTTTATTTATCAATCATTGTAATACTTTTGAATGATTTAAAGACAAATATTGTGTTATATGCCGGAGTATCCACACTATTGCTTCAAGTGCCACTGAATGAAAGTCTTGTGTTTAGCAGCTCCTCAACCAGTTGAGATCTTACATCTGTCCACTTTCTGTGCCAGCTCTTTACGACTTATTCAAGGACTTATGCATTGGGTCAGTTCAAAGCCCAGAGTATGAAAATTTGATATACATTTACGTGTTGGGGGAATCGTGGTGGAATGGCGCCCCGTACGGAATGGAGCTGCGGCTGTGAGCTCCTGCCTTCGGATGGAGATGTCTATCATCGTCTGCCATGCAGAATCAACCCGTAGACACCTACCATAGTTGTGCATTCCCAACTTCATTAAATCTGTGGGGCACTCAGCCGACGGAAAAAGGAATTTTTTCATCGCCTAACCTATTTGCCTACTTCACAACATTGTCTAGCATAATTATAGGACATAGTGCCAGCCCATTACCCGCTCACTTCACGTTTGACAGAAAATTGGATATTCACTTCTTTTTTAGGTGACAGCTACTTGCTATAGTAACACCTTGTCGATACTGTAAGTTCTGTTGACATGAAAAAATTGGAACTCGATGAATCAGCCTGACTAAAGAACATAGTTATAAAACACAAGTACTTGATGTTCTCGTTACGTGCACCGATCTTGCAAAATATGAACGCATATTTGAACAAATATATAAACATATTTTGACTTCACCCTGAAGTAGCTGGCTCACTAAAAGACTACTCTGAAGCAAGAAGATCTACATGACTTGCATTTGGTTTAGCGCAATCAGAAAACAAACAGAGCTCTCTTAAAATAATGGTTCTGTAATGGCACTTTACTGAGTTGTGTGGTTCCTCATTGATCCTTTGATTCCGCAAAAGGGCTTTTTGTATATTAAATTATTTTTTTTTGGTTTGGTTTGTTTGGGGGGAGGGGGTGAAAATGTTTCTAATATGTGAACAAACCAAAAATCTTTTATATAATAGAGTACTTAACACGGTTCTGACAGATCAAGATATCCTACAATCAACCCAAGTCGATTTAGCAGCAAGAGTCCTTTTAAATTTAGGAGTCAACTGTTATTTCACAAATCTGTTATTTGTTAGCGGTTATTTACGGACCCTGTTACAGATCTAAAAAATAATAATGATAATAATATGGTACCCTCATTGCATCGCTCAGAAGAAGCATTTTGGCACCTTCCTTGCTAAGAGACAGGGTGACCTGGTCGGAAATGGAAACCAAATCATTCTCCTGAAGCTGTCAGGTAGCGGGGTTATGCGCTGAGCCATCTTGCCGCCACTGCCCGGTTTTCACCACACCCATTTGTCCTCCAATATTCCGAAGAAGTGTGTTTTAAATTAGTTGCCAGATTTAGCTATTGTGCGCATGTGCATGAGTGTGGCCAGGCACGGATTGGCATCCCGTCCAGGGTTAGTGCCCTTCTCTGCACCCGTAGCAGCTCCCCGCCACCCTCATTTTGATAAACGGTTTAGACAGATCGATGGTGTTTAGCAATGGCAACTACAGTATACCGAACGTCAGAGCATCTCCGGTATCGCTCTGTGACAATGGCAACGTTTTCATGCTTAGCTCTTTTGTGAAACAGATAAAATATAGTTCTTTATTAAAACATTTAGTTCCTACGAAGCATGTAGTGGTGCACTCGTGTAAAAAGCATCCTCAGAGGTCCAATTCTGTAAATTCATTTTTTAATTACTGATGGGCTTCGCGCCTGCGCGTGCCCCGCGACAGACTGGCGTGCTGTGAATACTGCGTGCCCGGTGCAGCTGGGGTGTCACTTGTGGGAAGGAAAGCTGCAGTAAAAGTAATTCTGCCTTAGTTCTACCCGAGCCTTTCAACAACCCACCCCAACACACACATCCCCCGCAGTCCTGCCCTTCCTCTGGCAGATGGCTTCGCTTTCCAATTGCAGTCTTCCGCTTTCTCATCGGTTTTGTCCGCTAACGGGGTCGCCCGAGTCGAGCACAAGTGATTCATCTCGAATAATGACGACGGCGTTGGGTCCACACCTCGGCACTGAACGCCCCCCTAAGGAGATTCAGAGCCTTGCAGAGTGATATGATCGGACTCCATCACACTTGATGTATAGCTGGTTTGAAGTAATTCCGCTCTAGAGCTGCCAACAAGTGATCATGGATTCCGTAGAGCAGCAGTAAAGTGACAAAAGAATCAGCCGATCGCGGCCGGTTCAGCATAGAACAGCGGGCAGAAATCTGCGCTGCAGTGAAACAGAACAAGAACTTTAACATGGCATGGACTGATTAGACTGGCATAAAAAAAGACTAGTCGCAAAATAAATCAAAGTCATTCTCCATTTATGTCAACAGCGGAGTGTGACCTCGAATCGGAGCCTTCCAGGACAGAGCACGGTGGCCCAGAACTAGCTGCTCTCGTGTAAGGTAATCCATTATGAGGCAGCGAGACACAGCTAGAGCAAGGTGACAGTAAATCCCAGTTAATGGCCCTGATTAATTCTGTGCGGGGCAAAGTGGTAACATTGGGGGCAGGGTCACATGTGATTCGAAGCTGATCATAGGGTGCGGTGACCTCAAAACGAATAGGAGTGGCACCAAAATATAGCAGCTTAAAGAGTTTCAGAACAGGAGGGGTCAAATATTACCAACAATTCAGGCTGGCACCACATCGGAGGTGACCACAACCGAGCCAACAGAGTAATCAGACTGTAGTAAGCGGCACCGCCTCGACTAGCTGGGCTGTAGGCGGAGTTGTCGGTTCACTTGTTCAATAGCCTTGATTTTTTTACAGTCTAATGTTTTACATAGATGCCACACGAGGGCGCTGTATCACTTCTAAATGGAAATTTCACGACCCTCCCGTTGCTCGTTTTGCATCGAGGCACATTTGAGCTTTTTGTGTCATTTATTAAAGCCAATGCAAGTGTAATTTAATCTCTTTACAACAATTAAGTAAGTCTTTATTCTAACACTGTTTTCTGTATTGTTTGTGGACTGGTCATATTCTGTGCCACCTTGAGCCCATGTCTTTCATTTGATCAGGACCACAATGAGATGGAACTTATTTAGGCATCTTTAGTATCAAAGGCCCATTACAGGTGATACTCACTCAAACACATGAACACTTATTCATCTTGGTGCAGTTTAAAGTCATCGGTCATCTACCATCCTATGCCAGGACTGCAATTTCCTTCTACTGGTTCTAATGAACCACAAGGGAAAGGCTCCCATCCTTCATCACACAGGTTATTTAGGTAGTACCGTTCACCATAAGGAATCCCAAAGCTCTCGCTCTCATAGCCATTGGAGTGTCATTGGAGTGTCATTGCTTCCCAATACCTAATTTTTTTAAGCAAGATGGTAGCCTGCAGAAAAGCTGAAAAATATTGTAAAAGAGCATCAAGTTTTGGTAGTCCTCAGGTGGTGGCTGTGTAACTCCTTCACTACAGAAGGACCCCTGTGACTCATGCTCCTGTGGGTTCCCTAATGACTCATTTAGCTTATGGCACTCCCAGTGACTCAGAGGGTATATGGGCCCTAGGGTAATCACTCCTTTAGAGTTTCCTTAGGTCTTCCTTCCAAAGAAACCACTATGATTACAAAAGTCACTGAAATGGATTTATACATTCTCGCTGGGAAGTGGCCCACTCTATGTTGAAGAGCCCTTTGAGGTTCTGAAGAGGATGGTTTCTTTTAGGCAGGTTCCTTTGGCCAATGGCAGAGAGCTATCAGTTTCCCTTCCATTCACTGATCATTCCAGCAGTGTTGAGACACTCAATGGTGAAGGGACTCCCAATCACATATGCTTTCAACATGAGAAAGGAGAATCTGTGGAAACCGTTTATAAAGACAGAAGGAAACAAGATACTGATGACTTAGGCACAAGGACACTGCTCCTTTAAGATCTCCTGGTAGTGACAAGCTGTAGAAATTCTGAACGGACAACAGGATTCTCTGTGGGGAAAAAAGAGGAGCAGAGAAACACAATGGCCTGTGGGCATCAGAACCTCTCTTGCTTCACTAGGATATTGTGCAGAATGCTACTTACAAAGATGATGCAATTCCTGCACTGGAATAAATCCTGGAAGGCTGCCTGTGCCAGAGCGGTCTGTTTAGTTGTATTTCCTCCAGATGTTCTCCTCCTAAATGTTATACAGTCTGCTGCAATTGACTCCCCCACCACTCCGCCTTCCCTTGGCTGTGAGTCTTCTGAGCGAGTGACCAGTCAGTGTCGACCCAGATGGGACTCATTAAAGTATCTTCCAGTCATGGCAGACGCACTACAGTTAAGCACCTTCTCATTTCTGGTTAAATAAAAAAGCCAGACGGGATGGACACCCATACAGGAGTAGTCCTTGGTGGCTCAGATCAAAGACTCTTTATTGCCATGTCTCTTGGCAATGACTCCCCACAGAGCAGCTTTAGTATATTTTCAAAATATTCTGGGTCTAAACACTTTGAAAATTCCTAAAGTGTACAAAAAGAAGCAACGGGGGTTACAAAGTGACAGAAAACTGGAGCATTGCTTCTTTCTTTCTTTTTTTTCCTGGCTCTCAAAGGCATTGGATAATCCATTATATTATTTCTGTGTGTTTAGCTCTTACATGCCTTATCACCCAGTGACCCCACAAGAATTCTTTGTAGGCTGTACCTCTTATTCAGACTTAAGTTTTTCTTCCCTCGTTTCTGTTTCATACTTATATTTCTTCCAGGGCTGTTCTCACACTTAATATTTTCCTACAGTAAGTAACAATCATTTCTATTGTGTCCATGTAGTGTCTTGCTTTAATAATTTCTTATGCTTCTCTTCAGATGGATCCTTTATGTCTGACTGTCTCAATAGCTTCCATTCTTTTACTGAGAAGATCATTCTTTACAGGATGTCCTTTACAAACTAGCATATTTAACCACAAACATTCAGCTTCCATTTTCTTGTCCAAATTAAATACATACATGTAGTCTCAAACCAGTCCAGTCCAATTCAGTGCTACAGCCCATCCTGGTCTCATTAGGGCAGGGCCAAAACCAGTCTTGGACAGGCACATAGACACTCACAATATGGCCGGTATGGTGGCCATCCAACCTAATCTCCTATTTGTGATGTTGAGGAAAAGAATAAATACTTGCAGGAGCAGTCACACAGACATGGGGATTGTTTGAAAACTCCATACAGACCAACAAGCAGGCTTTGGATTTGAGCATAGGACTTAATCACTTAATCATTGAGGGAGCTTCGCTTACCACTCCACCACAATTATAATGATGGAGTTTAAAATTCAGAAAATTGCTATAGTGAGAATCGCCATTACTGGGATCAACAGGCTGCTGGCTACATCTTACAGGCTGTGCATTATGATCAGGTTTCACAAGCTAGTACTGTACCATTCATCTTGTCTCATATTCCCACCATGTATTTTTATGAAGTTTTCACATGTGAAGTAGTCAATGACTCCTTATCTGCTAAGAAGGTACTTAAAGATTTGATCACTGTATTGTATTGTAGAGAGATGTTTGGATAAAAAAAGCTGACATCTAACAAATCACTGGGACCAGATAACATTTACAGTATACTAGAGGTCTTAAAAGGGTTAATGAGCACAATGGAAAGCCCTTGAGGCATATTTTCAGAGATCACTGCATACTGGGAAAATTAGTAAGGACTGGAAGTTAGGAAATGTTATTTGTTAGATAAAAAAGTTAATCAGGCTGATCTGCAGGCCAGTAAGCTTAGCTTGCAGCATGCACCAATTAATGGAAGCAATTATAAAAAGATCTAGCATCACGTGGTAAGAACAGTATTAGTGACAGTCACCAATGGTTTAGACGGGGAGATCTTGTTTCACTAATGTGCAGGAAGTCAATGTGGAAGAAACAACAGTAAATGGTCATGGTTTTATTTATCTTGATTCTCCAAAGGCTTTTGATAAGGTACCACATGAAAAGCTAGTGATCAAACTAAAAGAAGTGGGAATTCAAGGTGCAGTATGTCGATGGGTGAAAAACTGGTTTAAACACCGGAAGCAAAGGTTTATGGCATTAGGAATATTTTCAAAATTAGTCATGTTAACAGTGGTGAGTGATCTTGATTAGAATGTAAACAGCAAGATGTTCAAGTCTACAGATGATACCAAACTATATGGAAGGGCAGATAATGTGGAATCTGTTGAATCATTGCAGAAGGATTTGGACAGCATCCAGACATGGGTAGATTTGTGGTGGATGAAATGTAAGTAAATATAAAGTATTACATGTAGGAAGTAAAAGGGTTAAATTTGAATATACAATGGGTATTATGTGAGTTGAAAGTGCACTTTATGAGAAAGGCTTAGGAGTCATATTGTGCTCAACACCATCAACATCTACACAGTGTTCAGAAGCCATTAAGAAGGCTAACAGAATGTTAGGTTACATTGCACGATGTGTCTGGTACAAGTCAAGGAAGAACATCTGTAAGCTATATATACTACTATATTTGAGCATGAAAATATGAACATGCCAATAAAAAAATCTGATTTATAACACCTGCTATACACACATTTCTACACAATTTACTGTGAAAAATTCACAAACACCTAGTAAATCTGCATATGTGAGTGTGCCATGAATGCTACACTGAAACATCCATATATGGAGTATGCTAAACAACCTCATACTTCACATAGGCTATCACAATGCTGCAGAACTTCATTGGCTGGTAGAGCAGCCTTCTTCCTGATGTGTTGAGACACCAACAACTGCATTCAAGAATATCTGGGAGCACAAGATCATGCTTGGCTGATGATCAGGTTTCACAAGCTTGGCATTGTAGCACTTCTCTTCTGCATTTGGGAGGTAGAGGAAAGATGTAAGGTGCCAGCATGAGAGCGAGTAGCCACTATCAGCTGGCACATACAGTATATTGCTAAAAGTATTGGGACTCCTGCCTTTATACACACATGAACTTTAATGACATCCCATTCTTAATACATAGGCTCTTCTGGGAAGGCTTTCCACAAGGATTAGGAGTGTGTTTATGTAAATTTTTTACCATTCTTCCAGGAGAGCTTTTGTGAGGTCAGGCACTGATGTTGGACGAGAAGGCCTGGCTAACTCACAGTCTCCACTCTAATTCATCCCAAAGGTGTTCTATCGGGTTGAGGTCAGGGCTCTGTGCAGGCCAGTCAAGTTCCTCCACACCAAACTTGCTCATCCATTTCTTTATAGACTTTGCTTTGTGCACTTGTGCGCAGTCATGTTAGAACAGGAAGGGGCCATCTCAAAACAGTTCCCACAAAGTTGGGAGCATGAAATTGCCCAAAATATCTTTGCATGTTGAAGCATTAAGGGTTCCTTTCACTGGAACTAAGGGGCCAAGCCCAACCCATGAAAAACAATCCCACACCATAATCCCCTCTCCACCAATCTTTACACTTGGCACAATGCAGTCAGGCAAGTACCGTTCTCCTGGCAACTGCACAAACCCAGAGTTGTCCATCAGATTTCCAGACAGAGAAGCGTGATTCATCACTCCGGAGGACACGTCTCCACTGCTCTAGAGTCCAGAGTCAATGTGCTTTACATCACTGCATCTGACGCTTTGCGTTGCACTTGGTGATGTAAGGCTTAGATGCAGCTGCTCAGCCATGGAAACCCATTCCATGAAGCTCTCTATGCACTGTTCTTGAGCTTTTGGAGGTCTAGCTATTGACTCTGCAGAAAATTGGCGACTTCTGCACACTGTGCGCCTCAGCATGCGCTGTCCACTCTCTGTGATTTTACATGGCCTACCACTTCGTGGCTGAGTTGCTGTTGTTCCCAATTACTTCCATTTTGTTATAATACCACTAACAGTTGACCACAGAATATTTAGTGGCGAGGAAATTTCACGAATGGACTTATTGCACAGGTGGCATCCTATTATGGTACCACACTTGAATTCACTGAGCTCCCAAGAGCAACCCATTGTTTCACAAATGTTTGTAGCAGCAGTCTGCATGCCTAGGTGCTTGATGTTATACACCTGTGGCCATGGAAGTGATTGGAACACCTGAATTCAATGATTTGGAGGGGTGTCCTAACACTTTTGGCAATATACAGTAGTGCATAACGTCCAATTGCTGTTATAATGAATAGTACTGACCATATGAAACACCAAGGGTTCAGTGAGTTACCTTACCAACAAGATATTCACCACATACAGAACCATCGCATCTGTCAAAGCTACTTTGACACAAAATAATGAATCACGAGCTGACCCAGTCCTTGGAGACATGATGTTTGTCAACCACATCTTGACATCACTGATGACGTCTGTATTATTGGAATGTAACTGTTTTACTGTTTATGATTAACAAAAGCAGCCTCATTCTTGCTAGGTGCCCTTATTGCAATATGAGTGCATTAAAGTGTTCTGATTATATTAGGAGAACCGGACACTGCTGCAACATGCCTTTTAATGTTGGGAAAAACATGTTGGGTTTTATGTATGCAAACCCATAACACATGAAAACTGTATAGAGTGCCTCGCCAGTGGGCTAATGGCTTCCAACACAGCTGGGATGATGATGTGAAGCTTGGCTGAGATTTTCCTGACCTGTTGGCCAGTTTGTGAATATAAACTGCCAAAAAAACAAAAAATAATTATACAGCATTGGCCCTCATAAAGGGGAATTAAAATACAGTTTGTACATCATATTCATTGTTTTTGTGGTGTAATATATTTGTCATATCAGCACATATTATAATAACAGGTTGGTGATATGAATTATGATGCATTCAAGTCAGCATTCATCTGATTCAGCTGCATTTCCCTACTCGATCAACAGTGTTGTCATGTGTGGACAGTGAACACAATGAACTACCACACTTCGTAAACCATACTCGACCCATTCCATCTAAAAACAACAGTGACTTCCAGTCTTATGTCACCTAAAGGCCGCAACCTCTGACCCATTTTGGATCAAGACCCATAGTCTAAGAAACTGCGATCTAGAGCAATGTCACAGGGAAGCTAGAGCAAGGCAGGAACAATCTTTGGACTTGGTGCCAATTTATTTCATGATTAAGCACACACACACACAGTTGAGCCAGTTTAGCATCTCCAAGCCATCTAACCTGCATATGGATGAAACCCATGTCAGCTCCATGTAGGAAGCAACCCGGTCTCCTTGTTGGGAGGTAGCAGCACTACCACTGCACCAACCCCAAGTGTTACATTAAAATGCATTTGTTAACAATAACATTAGGCAACTAGTCAAGGGTAGATTTCACACTAACCTTAAACTTTTTTTTCACAGACGAACCATAGAAATAAGAAATAAACTACCAAGTAGATTGACAGAGAGCTGCACATTAGGGCATTCAAAACCCATACTAATGTTATTTTGGAAGTTAGGTGAATAGGTTTTGCCACTGAGAACTGAATCACAAAGGGGAGAAAAAGATGAAACCTGCGTGGGCCTTGTTTTATACTAATTTCATTTTGACTGTGGTTTCTTTATTGGCTTTATGTTACTCTGCTTTTTTGCTACTTGAAATATTTGAGACATTAATGGGAGTTCCACTCTAAAGCTATAAAGGGTTGGGTTTCACTGAACTTGCTTTTCACATTCATTTACAGAAATTGTTATTTTTAAACCTATAAAGACATCCACTAACACTTGCCACATTGGTGTGCAGGAAACAATTCATCTCATAATCAGAGCCATGTGCCAACATAAAATAGTGGTGTCATGAATCTGGGTTAAAGTTTTGCCTTTTTTCACCACATTTTTGGAACTTTCTGATATGTATTTTTGTTTATTTATTTTAATGTTATTATGTTGACATTACACCATTTTGTTTTTGGGTTCTTTAAATGGTTTCCATAATTTTGTGTTTTGTGGGCCTCATCAAATTTTTTCTAGTATTAACCCTGTTGTTAGTCACATGGCTCCTAATTTTGTGATGTCATCGCACCACCCCTATTTAAGATGCTGGCGAAAATCATGTAGTGTCCAGTGTCAGTAAATGCCAGTTGAAAGGAACATTTAGTTATAGTCAGGACCTTTGCAATGCCTTTTTTAAAATCTTATTTTTGATTTGTGAGTTGTTTTTTTTACCTTATGTGATGATTTTTTTCTGTTCCTTTTCACTTTTCATTTCCCAGGGTGTATATATTTTGTGCTCCTAGGACAAACCTGTTTTTCAAACCTTTGGACCACTGTAAGTCGTGCCTCTGCATAATTGTTCCATTCTCATGGGCTCAACTCCCACTTCAGCCCCTGTATCCCGTTGGTTTTCTCAGTTTATTCTTGTTTCTTCTCTATCCCTACAGTTAGTTTGATTACCAAGTCTAAATTCGTCCATTCTTGAGATTTGTTTGGATTCAGTCCTTCAGCTTTCCATAGACTGTGCTGGATTTATGGTACAGGACTGGCTACTCCTCTATAGATCACAATCTGACATTTAGCCTGTTTTGTCAGAAGGTGGACCACTAGGATAAAGCAAAGCCTCAATATTGTGATAGATATATAGTAACTGAAAGTTCAGCAGTAGTACTTTCTCACTGTTGTATTGGGATGCACCCACGCCATTTAATCAGGTATATCTTAGCATGTTTTGGTGGTCGGCTACATTTGTACCCCTGCTATTTTAACATATACTGTACTAAGCACAGAGTCATTTAAATAGGCACAGTGGCACCATGGCTTGCACTGCTGTATCACAACTTAGAGTGCCGGCCCCGTGTTTGCATATAGTGTGGCTAGTTTTCCTGTGTTAGTGTGAGTTTCCATCCCAAAACCTCCTAATATATATATATATATATATCAAATACGGATGACTTGGTGTGTGTGTGTGTGTCTTGTGTCTTGTGATGTCTTATATCAATGTGTCTTATATCATTGAAAGATGCAGAGAAATTACTTCACGCTTTTGTTTTCAGTAGACTAGATTACTGTAACGCACTCCTCTCAGGACTACCCAAAAAAGACATAAATCATTTGCAACGAGTGCAGAATGCAGCTGCTAGAATCCTAACTAGGAAAAGAAAATCCGAACACATTTCTCCAGTTTTGATGTCACTACACTGGTTACCTGTGTCATTCAGGATTGACTTTAAAATACTGCTTATGGTTTATAAAGCCTTAAATAATCTTGCTCCATCTTATATATCGGAATGCCTGACACGTTATATTCCAAATCGTAACCTTAGATCTTCAAATGAGTGTCTCCTTATAATTCAAAAAGCTAAACTTAAAAGAAGTGGTGAGGCGGCCTTCTGCTGTTATGCACCTAAAATCTGGAATAGCCTGTCAATAGGAATTTGCCAGGCTAATACAGTAGAGCACTTTAAAAAACTGCTGAAAACACATTACTTTAACATGGCCTTCTCCTAACTTCACTTTAACTTAATACTGATACTCTGTATGTTCAATTCATCACAATAACTATTCATAGTGGCTCTAAAATCTGTACTGACCCCAACTCTCTCTTCTGTTTCTTTTTCCGGTTTCTTTGTGGTGGTGGCCTGCGCCACCACCACCTACTCAAAGCATCATGATGCACCAACATTGATGGACTGAAAGCCAGAAGTCTACGTGACCATCATCATCAGGTCCTTCCATGAAAACCCTAAATACAAAGAGGACTGTTTGACTTATGTTAGGTAGATTGCCCAGAGGGGACTGGGTGGTCTCTTGGTCTGGAACCCCTACAGATTTTATTTTTTCTCCAGCCTTTGGAGTTTTTGTTTTTTCTGTCCACCCTGGCCATCGGACCTTACTCTTATTCTATGTTAATTAATGTTGACTTATGTTTATTTTTTATTGTGTCTTCTATTTTTCTATTCATTTTGTAAAGCACTTTGAGCTACATTTTTTTGTATGAATATGTGCTATATAAATAAATGTTGATTGATGGACTCTATCCATAGTTGTGTCTTATCCTGCATTTATAGAATGTTGCCACTGTAAACCTGAGCTGGTTTTAGATGGATATGATAATGGTTGAATGGACAAAGTGAATTAAAGGTGAAATGGTATATCACATGACTGGCAGTGTTCTTACATTTAGATGAGCACAAAGACATATTGAGGAAATCAGTGTGTGGCATCAGCCATGACAACTGATGTCTGATGGCAGCTTGTGACCATAGGACAAGCTGCATGTAATACATTAAAAGCAGTCAGCCCTGGGAAGCATGAATGGAAGTGAGCAGTTGTGAAGTGTAAGCTAACAAGATCTGTACTATTCAGACTACAAAAAATAAAGGAAACATATCAAAACTACCATTTATTTGGACTGACTTGAAATTCAGTGGATCACTAATATGACAAACTGACTGCTGCTCTACATCTCAAAGACAGAAACACATCGGTCTAAAACGAACAGAAGAAATGAGTCTGCTTCAAGGGGAGTATTGGTAAGAGATGATTTCAAATCCTGCACTTGGTCCTTGTCTATATGGACTTTGCATGTTTTCCCTGTGTCTGCATGGGTTTTCCTCTGGGTACCCCTGTTATTCTCCCACATCCCAAAATATATATGGCTGATGCAGTGTGACCGTGTAGGCTAGTGTGTAAGTGAGCCCTTTGATCTATTGATGCCCTGTCCAAAGCTGTTCTATTGCATGTGCCCAATGCTAATAATGTAATAGGGTCCAGGCCCACAAACCCCTGAACTGGATTAAGCAGGTTTGAAAAAGTTATTTTATGGGTCAGCTTTAATTAGTCTGGATGCAGATATGTCATAGCACTGGAGTGGTGGGCATTTTTTTTTGAGCTGAGTTTTTCTGAGAAGGTAATGCAAGGAACATTTAGTGGTCAGTCAGTGCAAAGGCACAGTTAGTGGTTGTCTAGTTGGCATAAGGCAATGCCCAATGGGTAAACCAGGGACATTTTCAAGGCACTCATTAAAAGCTATAGCTGTAACCACATAAACAAAATGGTCCATTTCTACAGTAAATCTGATAGTCATGTTGATTTTCTTTTATGCTGTAACTTTAAGTGGACAGAATATTCATGTCTACTCCTCATTATCAATTATTTTACAGTCATGGTCATTACTTTTAAAAACTATCCAAATTTACCCTGGGATGCAGCACAAGTAGTTTGGTGTGTCTTTTGCATCAGTTGTTGGGGAATTAGGAAGCTCTGATTTACCTGAGATCTCCGTATTGTTATATTTCTCTACACTTTTAAAATGAACGCTATGCTCCTGTGTGTCAATGAGAGTACCCTTGAAAGATCTGTACAAGTTAGAGACTGAATTGACCCTCAAAACCACTGAGGACGTTCCACATCAATGTTTGCCACAGATTTATGTTCTTTTAATATACTCCACCCATCTGTCTTCTTTTTTATTTAATGAACAAAATCCAATCAAAAACACAGTAGTGTATATACAGAACATGAATAAGTTCTGGAGAAAGTTCATCAAACTTAACACTTATTCCTTCAATCAGCAGAACTATATGACAGGAAAGCCCCATTTGAAACAGTTTTTCACATAAAACAAAACAGGGTCAGCATAGGTCCAGTGTGCTTACAGTAGCATTACAGTAATGAATTATTTCCAGATTTTGCCAAAAAATTATAAACAGTTCCTCACAAAGAGGCTTCGATTTTTTCAATTAAAAAATAAATAGAACATCACTTTCCTACCTGATGGTTTGGGATTCTTTCAGTTAAGCAGAAAGTTCATGTAAGTGTAGGATATTGGAACTGGTATTTCATGGCATACTTTTATCCCATCAGGCATTACTCTAAATACTGCTATTAAAGAGCTGGAAGTGATTTCAGATCCAAGGCTATTTGAAAGATATACAAACATTTTTACCTATAATGACCTGAGAGAGAACATTTCCAGAATATACAACCTAGAATCAATTCATCTTTCAGCCCATTTTTAATCCTACTTAAGCCAAACTTAAGGTTTGGAGGACTGGAGTGCCAGTTCTTTGCATTCACACTTTCTCAAACTTGGAATGGCTAGTTAACCAAAAGTCAAACTCTTCTACCATCATTTTAATGTTATTTGTGATTTTTATTTTCTGAAGTTTTGAAGTTTTATTGTTCATTTATTTAGATTATTTTAAGATATTTTGGTCATCGTGCCATTGACATCAGAGACATTTTAGCTGTTGTACTGGTTGCGTTGCATGCAGCCACTTTTGCAAGGTCTGGGTGACTGCGCAACGGTACACCCTGTTATATCAGAAGGACAGCTGCTTTTACTATTTGTCTGAACATTAAAAAAGGAAAATCTGATTGGAAAATCAATCTTAATAAAAGCTTTAGGAATTTTAGGAATTCAGATTTTGCTTATCCTTGAGTCTGTTTCTTTCCTTGCCCTTTTACCCCTAGACGTCATATTGATAATCATTTATAATCCATGGTGCTTGTTCAATCGTCTTGTGTTTTGCTTTATCTCTGCTGCTTGGCAGAAATATTTTTTAGGAGCAAAACATTGGACAGACACATCCACTCTCTCACACCTAACACACGTCTCTTTTAGGTGTGTCAGGAAATCTAAGCACAAGAAGAGAAACCCACAAATGTATAAGGAGAACAAGCAAATGCCACACAGGCTGGAAATTGACCACAGGACTCTTAGATCTGTGACGCTGCAGCACTAAACATTTCGCCACCATGATATTCTTTCACAACTTCTAAATTTCTGACTAGTCAGAGGCTAGTATTGATTATGAAAAGAATGCTTAACGCTTAGTGTCTAAATAGATTCCATTGAAGAATATTGGTAAAATTAACTTTTTAGGTTGATCATCACATAAACATTAAAATAAAAATCTGCTGATAATTTTTATGGAGCACAACATAAATGTGCAGTACATATTTGTGTCCTACAAATCAGGTGTCATAAATCACCCCACAATTCCTAAACTGTGTGCCATAATATTTTATTATTATTTTATATAATTAATTCCATAGGATGTGGTGCACATACTTGATCTCATAGTATTGGCCACTCATATAGATTTGCATTTTTCATAGGCCTTATCTCACCAGATCTAAAATTCACTTTTTGCTTATACTGGCCTCTGCTCCACAGGATATGCTCCACTGGCTCAGACTGGTCTCATATGGCAAGTCTTGTCTCCCAGGAAGTGTCTCCATGCCTGTGGACCTACACATATGGGTTTCTCATGTCTTATCACACAGGATGTGTCTCATGCAAGAGATCACACAAGTTCTGTCCAGATCAATATGTCTAACACAGAGCTCCTGTCTGACAGGACATGTCCCACTTTTGTGGTGCACATTTCTTTCTATGCCAGTTGTTCTCCTTGCGGTACTTTAATCTGTAATAAGCCCTCTTCCCCACCATTCCCTGTAATTACAATTTTGGGCGAGTCGGCCGAGATACAGAACAATGTTATTTTAATGGGATGAGACACTCAAAAATTACTAGTTTTGTTTAAGACAAAGTTAAATAAGCATCTTTAAAACACAAATGATACGTCCGGAATGCTTAACCATTTAGAGTCTGTGAAGTGGTGAGAGTTCCTCTTTGAAGTGTTTGACTGAGCCTGTTGGGGGGGGGGCACGCCCATTGCAAAGGGAAAGTCCTGCCGCTTTTCATTGGGTGGGACTCTGTGTTGGGAGACCTGAGCACTCATCAGAGGAGACGTCTGGAGAGTGAAGCGGAACTAGCCTCTGCAATTATAGAAAAGCTCCACAACTGAGAGCTACTTCCCGCATTGGCACCGGCCTGACGACAAACTACTTTGTGGTGAGCTTAGCTAAAGAAGGGATTCTGGGGTGAAAATACAATGGAAGCACACCAGACAGTGCAAGGTGAAAATTCATTATGGACAAGTGGGCCACACAGTATACACCTTTCATTTTAGTTTTATCCCCAGCTTTAATGTTTTCTTAACTCTTATTTCAGCCCACTCCCCTTCTGACAACTGGCACCCATCATTTGGTTGGCCTTCTTTCAAATTTGTTCCTGCCAAATCAAGCTGCTCCTGTTATGCACTGGAATATTTTCGCTGTTCTCAAACTAAGTAGAACAGAATGAAAAATACTTTTTAGGCTTTGCTCACTAAAGTGTTACCAATTCTAGAGTGTTTGCCCTACATTTGCTCTCACTGTCATGTGCCTGCCACCATGTGTACCCCATTCACTGAAATGCATCAGCATCCTCCTTGTTGAGACCAGTAGGGAGTGTTTGTGAGTTCACCCTCAACCCAGAATAATGCTAAAAGTAAATAAATGAATGAAATTAATAACACAGAGCAAAAGAGCAAACAAAAAGAGAACAATGCATCAGAATAATAGAAAAAGTATAAATAGCTAACTACCCTTTGGGCCTAACTAAACAATTAGTTGTCTCCTTGCTATAAGGCAGAGTGCCTATCTCACTTACATTCTTCAACAGAATTCCCTCTTCTAACTTCCCTCACCTTCAAGACCTGGCATCACTGACTCCTACCACTTGAACACTTGCCAGACCCTTCCATTTGACATTCTGTTGTCTAATAGCCAGAAAGGACTTTTAAGCCCTCGGCTTGGAACTACTTTTTGGGGAAGGTCACAGGCATCACTTCTAGGTTCAGGAATGACCTAATGAATTGCAGGGTCTGGCAGCTCCAAGTGGCCCTGCAGTACAGGACCCTAGTTGTCTTTTAAAGAGTCAAGTGGACTGCATGCCACAAGTCCTCTGTCGTAGAGAACAGAATGCTGCATTTAATGTAATAACCTTTCTTGCTGCCACCTACTTTTCATTTATACACTCACTGGAGTGTTTTTTAGTCTGTTTTCTGCCCTGAATGAAGTGTCAGCACCTGCAGTCTCAACCCTGACCTCAGCTCCTGCAACACTAAATGAGAAACAGCAGCATGATAATCCTTTCCACATTGGCACAGCACTTTCTGAATGTGCATCTGCTTGGTCTACACTGTACAATGAAGTCCAACCTCCTGGACCACTCTGTGCTCCACTAACTAAAGTGCATCAATGCAATATTGATTGTGCACTCCACAGCTCTGCATTACATTCCCAGAAATGCATTGGCCTGGATTTCTGTAATACTCTGCGCTTCTGCATGTCTGCGCTAAATGGACCAGGCTGCAGTCCTCTGCCAAACATTCAATGTAATGCATCAACCTACAGTGCCTGAACCTCAGCAGTCACCAAACCTTTCCATCCTAGAGCCTCATGCACAGCATTCTCACAAACACACCAAGCTTCCCTCCTGAAAGACACCAGAATGCAGCTCTCTGAATCCCATGCAGTGGACTTGGTGAAATGAAATGGTGCGCTGACTTCTAGGCTGCACTTACTTAAGAATGGTCCTGTATCCAACAGTGAGCACATGCTCCCTGGGAATGTGTTCTCTTTCAATTACTCAAACCTATACATATCCATTGCCAGTAGCTATGGTGGAGATGTATAGACAAGAAATATGGTACACAAGAAATGTACCTTGCTGCAAAATGCAGCTTTCACTCCTAATATACATACATACGGCTGAAGTGAAGCCATTGGAACAATGCAATTGTCTAATAGTCCTTTAGTGGCGTCTTTGATAATTGTACTGTATGTCCACTTTCAGTTGAGTATGGAGGCATTTCTCTTGGGATAGAGTCAACTTCTGTGAAAATAGGGCTTCTGGTTCTTTGAAACTCTGACAGGATTGAACAATATTATGTATTGATTAATACCAATTTATCACTTTAAGTGAGTTATCTGCAGGTACTACTGACCAATTTTTTAACCCTTTGTACCTTCTTCTGTCAGATTGGAACAGTGCATCTGTTCCAGCCCCTAACCTTCATTTACAGTCCTATGATTATCACAGCAAACTTTCAAAAAAAATCTGCTTTCTTCAGTTAAAATATGCTTAACATACATATTTGAAGCAGAAACTAATCTCACAAATCATAGTATCTCTGCTGCACTCACTAAAATGCTCACACTTACTGTATGGTCTTCCACACCCCTGCATTATGTTCAGTGAAATGTGTCAGACTCCTTATAGTTGAACTCTGCCCGGGTACAGAACTTAGTAAAATGAATGTCTGCAATCTTCTGCGAGGCACTTACTTCAGTATAATGAACCCATGCACTTTATTCACATTTTTGGATTGCACTCACTAAAACTTGAGCCCATCTGGTGCATTGGTGCACCTGCCAGTAGTCTTGTTTACTGCATTCATTGAACTGCCTTCTGTATTCTGCATTTCTGTCTTCTAGACCAAGTGTTCTCAACCTTTTTGTTCATGGGACCAAGTATTATCTATTTTTGTTCAATGATTAAACAGTAATCTTAATGTAAGCTAGACAACATTTTCACCCTGAATAGCACACATTAACAAATAACAGTAAATCCATTGTGAAGAAATCATGAAGACCACAACAAAAGTTTGGGGTAGCCACCCCGTATACTTGAAAATAGAAGAAAAGATTGAAGTCAAATATGTCTTTTCAGACCGAGCTCAATACAGTCTAACAAAATGGTGTCTATATAGGTTCTTGAGAGGAAGTGAGAGCAGGAATGCTAGGACCAGGAAGTGAGGTCAGGAGCATCAGGTGGGATCTCCTTCTTACGGTCTGTATTGGAGGAAAGAGAGAAAGTGTTTTCTGACCGCCAGCTACTGGTCCAGCAGAAAATCACACTTATAAAAGCAGTTAAAGTGTCTCTTAATCACACAAGTATGACATAGCCCTCCTCCCATACCCCACAACAGCCCATACCCATTGCGTCAGGTGGCCCTAACTGACAGGTTGTGAACACAAGAAAGAGCATCGGTGTTGGCATGGAGAGAGCCCCGTGATGAACAAGTGAAAACCAATAAGGCTGGAGGCCCAAAACCCTCCTTGTGTTCGTGGGTTTGACTCCTTACAAACCGCCATCCACTGGAGAGGAGCATGGTCAGTAACCAGGGTGAACTCACAGCCTAGGAGATAATACCTAAGTTAGGTAATCGTCCATTTGATCCCCAAAGCCTCTCATTCCACCACGGCTCAAAAACATAATGGAATACAACACCATTGCTGCTCTGGCTCAACACGGCACTGATACCTGTTTCCGAAGCGTCTGTCTGGAAAATTAAAGGCAGAGAGAAATTAGGTGTTATAGATACTGGTGCTGATGTTAGGGCCCATTTTAGGTCTTGAAATGCAGTGTCTGCTTTTAAATCCCATACCACAGTGTTTGGAGCCCACTTCTTTGTAAGAGTAGTCAAGGACACTGCTCTCTCAGAAAAACAGGGTAGAAACTGGTGGTAGTAACTCTTCTAGGCTGAGAAAGGTTTGGAGCTGCCTCTTGGTTTCCATATGGGACCAGTTAAAAATGGCATCAACTTTAGAGCACTGTGGTCTGATTGTACCTCTGCCCACCTGGTAGCCTAAATATTTGGACTCTGTTAAACCAAATAAACATTTCCTTGTATTAAACCGAAGACCCGTCATACCAAGTGTATAAAGTACTGCTTTGACAAGCAGTAGGTGTTCTGTCCATGAGCTGGTATAGATGACAACATCATCCAAATAGGCAGCACTATGGGAATTGTGGGGACAAAGCACTCTACCAGACGCTTGCAGGGGCCCCGTGAAATTTAAATGGAAGAACCCTATACTGCCAAGTGTCCACTAGGAGTGATAAATGCTGTCTTTACCTATGCAGAGTCCATTACAGGAACCAGCTAGTACCCCTGTGTCATGTCAAGGGCGGTCAAATATTCCACTTTACCGAAGGAGGTTGTCTACTCGTGGCATCGAGTAAGCATCAAATTGGGAAATACCGATGGAAGTCATTGCAAAACCTCCAACTGTCAGCTGTCAGTTTGTCAAAGTCTATCAAAATCAGGAATAAGTGAAGAGAGTGCAGAGAGGAATAGGTGGTGGCAGCAGACTCATCTAGAATTTCAGTGCACATATCTATAGGATAAGGTACGACAAAGTGATCTGCAATTGTATGCACCTTCTAATATTAGATGATGGCCCAAGTACTTGCCAGCTTTTTGAATGAAAATGATATGTGAAGTCTTTGTTCTTTCATTTTAAAATAAGTCTAATGATTTTCTTTTTTAAGGCACATGCCTTGTCCAAATGTCTTTATAGTTTGGAAGGCTTTATGCTTTCATTTTGTGGTACCACACTGCAGATAACACTTCACAGTTAAAGGAAATCTATACTTTAAATAATCTGGGTTTAATTTTTTTATAACACTTCTATTTGCTTCAGTTTTTTTTGGAATGAATCTTATGAGGCTGATACGTCATTGGAAGAGTTCTGAGTAGGTGATACTACAGGGCATTTGAGTAACTTGCCAAGGTTTGTTGGATTTCTTAATAAAATGTGTGGCACAATAACAGGTTGTCATTGACTCGTAACTGGACTTATATTGATTGTTTGTGTTCCACAACTGGTGCAAAATGTCCCCTTGACTGCATATAAAACTGAAATCTGCCATTAGTATCCCCATAAAATATTAAAGCAATGGCTGTACCATAAGCTGACATCTCATCTAGGGCATCCACAACCCACATTTAGGTTGTGAACCACAAGTTGAGAAGTAACACCAGGCTGTGCTCAGTTGAACTCAAATCTGCCTGCAGCCTTTTGAGCAGCACATACTGAACCCCACCATCATGTAGTCTTTTGTGCTACACTTACTAAAATGCACACACCCCAGCATTACA
This sequence comes from Polypterus senegalus, assembly GCF_016835505.1. Lineage (NCBI taxonomy): Eukaryota > Metazoa > Chordata > Cladistia > Polypteriformes > Polypteridae > Polypterus > Polypterus senegalus. The sequence goes on from NC_053154.1 coordinate 102,355,765, forward strand.
CTCAATGAAATGCACAAGACTGCTGACCTTTAAAGTCTGTCGTAGTACTGCAATAAGTGAGATAAATTTGTCTGCAGTCTTCTGAACGGCACTTAACTGAAGCCCACCAACCTGTGGTCCTCTGAATTAATACACTGTACTCAATCAGACACACCACCTCTTCAGCTCTTACTGAAGAACACCATCTGCAAAGTCATGCACTGCTCTCACTCAAATGCACCAAGCATTGTATTTCTCTCAAATCCAGGCACTGCTCTCTGTGAAATGACCTTGTCTATTGTCCTCTAAACCCTAAACTTCATGCTCAAATGCTCCAAACCTGCAGTTCTTTGAAGTACACCAGCTTGCAGTCCCCTGCACATCTGCAGTGCACTCAGCCTCCATTCTCCAAGACTACGCCTACTGAAACAGAGCAACCTGCAATCCTCTCTACCACAATCAGTGAAGCACACCAGCCAGCTATCCGCTGGATCGCTTATACTGTGCTGTGAAATGCATGAACTTGCTCTATTCTCAGGCTGTGAGCTGCAATCACGACTGTGCATTGAGTCACTCAATGATATTTCTACTAAACCTTTATAGTTTTTGGAATTTGCAAATTGAATGCACAAGGACAATTTCTGAGACAGTAGTCAGGGGATATAATAGTAGAGCTGGATAAAAGACAGAGTAAATATAGTCTGTACAATTGGGCCCACTTCTCCCTGACGGCTGTGATCTAGATCCCCCCTTCTGCTACTGTTTTGCTGAGCTCTGTTTAGGAATCCGGAAGTGAGTCAGACATTCCTTTCAGCTCAGCTGAAGGTTTTTTTATTCCAGGGAGATCAGCTTTTTTTATGCAGGGCCTGCAATGATGAAGCTGGAATTCACATCTTCTATCTGGACTGTCACATTTGAGTAGGGTTTGGCTACAAACACCATGCAAGACTTTCTTGGTGCGACTGTGAGACTGAGATGTGTCTCCAAGGCCCATTACACTCTTGGCACAGTCACAACATGCCAGTAATTCTTCTACGGAGACAGTTTGCACATTGCAAAACGACAGTGACTCAGTGGCACAGCAATTGAGAATTCAGAGGCTGGATGTGGGCATTAGACAATGACGGGCTACTTGGACTGAAGAGCCACAAGTCTCTTCTATGATTGTCTAGAAAATGACTGTGCAACTAACCATTAGAAATTCAATCTTATTGGAATTGGCTTTTCCATGTTAACTGTCTGCGGTGGACTGGCGCCCTGCCCGGGGTTTGTTCCTGCCTTGCGCCCTGTGTTGGCTGGGATCGATTCCAGCAGACCCCCCCGTGACCCTGTAGTTAGGATATAGCAGGTTGGATAATGGATGGATGGATGGATGTTAACTGTTGATTACAAATGGTTAGGTAAGCATAAAACAAAAGTCTGAATTAGCGTAAGCCACCCTAATCCAGAGTGTTCATAAGAAATATGATTTACTTGATGATAAGTCCTGAGGTGGGCTGGTGCCCTACCCGGGACTTGTTCCTGCCTTGTGCCCTGTGCTCACTGGGATTGGCTCCAGCAGACCCCCATGACCCTGTGTTGGGATATAGCGGTTTGGATGATGACTGACTGACTGACTTGATGATAAACAAGAATAGTTGTTTCACATATTTGAAATATTAAAATATGTGCTTCACTTTAAATGTTTAAAGTTTACATTTTCTCGATTGTAGAAAAATATTTGTCATTCTTTACCCTCTCATGGAAGTCCCTCATAGAGAACATAGAGGGCTGTGTAGCTGCCGAAGTATAAGGCGAGATCAAGCATGGGTAAAACGCATGCCGAAAGAAATCTCTCAGTCCAAAAGTTTATTTTAGAAAATATTTACTGAAAGTTAAAAGCAAATAATCCACACAAGAATAAAGAAAAAAGTAGTTACACACGTAGAATAAAAGGCAAAAAATAGGAAAAATGTATCTTCTCTAAACTTAGCTTTTCTTGAGAAACTTGAGTTATTTCTGTACTTAAAAGTTCTTTACTTCTTCTTCTATACTTAAAGATTCTTAACTTCTTATATACCTAAAGATTCTTAGCTTCTTCTTCTGTACTCTTTAAGCATACGGCTTTGCACTTAAATAAGCTTGTTTTCTTAAGAGTTACTTCACACACAATCAAAAGGCACATAGGCATGGGGACGGGCACGGCCAGGCACCTTGTGACGGGCTACTCCAAGATGCCAAAAATTCCAATGTTCTCTTCAGCAGATTTCTTGGTTTTTTTTTGCCTTTTATTCTATTCAGATAGAAATAGCTAGAATATACCAATTTCACTCAATGTATGGGGGTTATAGGAACCTCCCATAGATTATGCTTTGTCATCTAGTAAAATATTTATGAATCTTATATAACTAGGAAAATAGCTCCTACACATCCGGCCCCTAATTGTTTATGCTAGGGCAGCAATCAATTAATTTAACATTACTTACTAAGAGCCTTCACTACTTTAATGAACTTAAACCAAACTTAAGAAACTTAAAACTTAAATTCTACTATAAAAACACAAACACTATTAAAAATTTAAGCATGCAAAAAGAAAAATTAATCATTTCAATCATTTGCTACTTCCTGGAGTAGGGACAGTTTGTTCACAGATCAGTCCAGTGTGCTGGTCTTGGTCTGTACACAAACTCTTTTCACTGCCCCTTTTGCATCTGGCATTGTCTTGATGATTTGACCCACTACCCAGGAGTTACATGGTGTAGCATCTTATAATTATGCCCACAATGTCCAATTTCTTTATGAAGTTGTTGCATAATGAGAGTAGCAATATGTGAATTCTTCTGAATGACTGCAGGGTGTTTTGCCTCTTCTGGCATAGCAGATTCACTGAGTCTTTCTCCAACTCTTAATATTCCTTCTTGCAGTATTGGGTCCAGTTTCATGATCTTACTACCTTTGTTTGCATGTTGATTTTTGTGCAAGGCTTTAACCTCCTCTGGGTAAGCTTTTATTTGGCTGAGGCGAATAAATTCGTCTTCTGCTTTAGGCAAGTCATCTAAAGACAGCGGCTTTTGTCTCATTGTTGATTTGTATTCCTTCATATGTTCTGTGATTCGTGTTTTTTGTCTTTCTGGGCTGTGTCCAAGTCTTACTTTTGTATCCAAGTCTTACTTTTGATGAAGCTTTCTATTGTTGATCCTCTTGATGCCTGATCCACAGGATTTTGTGCAGATTAGACATACCTCCATTGCGAGGGCTGTGTGTGCCCTCTTATCATTGCGATTCTGTTGGCAACAAAAGTTTTATAGCGTGCGATTGCACTGTACCTTAGTACTGTAGTGCTGTCAGTCCAAAAGATTGACTCTTGCAGGAGAATCTGTAGTTTTTGTTTTAACATTTTGTCCATTTTGACTGCTACCACTGCTGCTATAAGTTCTAACCTTAGTATAGTGACAGGTTTTAGTGTGCCACTCTTGATTTCCCAATTATAAATGAACAATGTCTCTTATTTTCTTTATTAGTCAGGAGGAGGTAGGAAACTGTGCCATACTCGTTTTCTGAAGCATCTCCAAAATAATGCATTTGTGCAGAAATTATTTGACCAAATCCAGGCAGTTTAATGCACCTGTTTACATTGTAATCCACCAGTAGCTGCAAATCTTCCATCCATTTTTTCCATTACCGGACATACTTAACCTCCACTTCTTGATCCAAAGCATATTTTTCTTTACACAGTTCTCTTAAAATAAGCTTAGCAGGCAATATGACTGGTGCTAGGAACCCAAGTGGGTCATAAATTAAACTGACCACTGACAGAATACCACATCTTGTAGCAGGCTTATCTTGCAGCTTTACCTGGAACTTGAAACTGTCAGTCTGTGTGCACCATTGAACTCCTAAGGCTCTTTCAACTGGTAACAAATCATGGCTTAAGTCTAAATCCTTTTGATCTATTGCCCTGTCTTCTTCTGGGATGGACAACAAGACTGCCCTGCTATTATTTATCCGTTCTGTAAGATAGCACAGGGCTTGAAGGTCTTTGGCCAATTTTATGGCTTGTTCTTCTGTAGCAACTGACTTTAAACAGTCATCAACATAGAAATTATGCAGCACTGTGTTAACTGCTTCCTCTGGAGCTTTGCCTCTTGCATCCTTTGTTGTTCTTCATAAGGCATAAGAGATACAACTGGGTGATGAAGTAGCACCAAAAAGATGCACTGTCATTTTGTATTCCTCTAGTTCATTGTTTAGATTACCTTCAGTCCACCACAGGAAACAAAGAAGATCTGTGTCTTCTTCTGGAACTTTCACTTGATAAAACATTGGTTTAATGTCTGCCATGAGAGCAATTGGTTCTTCTCTGAATCTTGTAAGAACTCCAATGAGTGTATTAGTTAAATCAGGTCCTTTCAGCACCCGTTCATTTAGAGAAAAGCCTCGGTAAGTGGCTGTACAGTCAAAAACCACTCTGATTTTATTTTTCTTTGGATGATATACTCCATGGTGGGGGATGTACCACACTCTTTCCCTTTCGAGGGTAAGCTGTTCATTGGGTACCTTGATTGCATATCCTTTGTCTAAAATGTTTTTCATTAAAATTTTGTAATCCTCATGGAATGTTGTAAGTTTTCTTTTAAATCCAATAGCACGTTGTTTGACAACATATCGATTGTTTGGCACTTTAAGTGTCTCATCTTTAAAGGGCATAGTGTCCATCCACTAGTCTTGCAGAGTCTATGCGCATGAATTTAATGTCCTCCTATGACATTTTCTCCTTTTCCTCACAACTGTGCTCTGGAAAGTCTGTATTGTATTGCTGGAGTAATATTTGTTCTACCTCCATTATTGTCACATGAATGACTGAACATCTTTGCAGTCTTTCTTTGTCTGAGCCCTTTATCAATTCATTAACAATCCACCCACAGAAAGTTTTCACAGCATAAAGTCCTTCACCTTCACTATGTATGATTTGCCATGGCTCCATGACTTTACAGGCATTTGTACTTAATAACAATAATATTAATAATAGAATTGTAATTACAATATTATTGCTTTGGTCAGTATTTATTTGGGACAGATGCACGTCTTTTAGATAAGACCATTTCTTGAAGTCTTCTTGTGTAGGGATGCTCTCCTTTTTCACTGGTACAGAGTTCAATGTGAACACTTCTGGTAAATCAAAAAATGTATTTTCCTCTATCCCACAGACTCGTAATTCCATTAAGATTGTACACTTAATAACTTTTGTGTATTTACTTTGCCTTTTTCTACAGTGCTGATGTAGATGTGAGACTTTCTTCCAGAAAGATTTAACTGCTCTTGCAAACTTTCTGTGCAAAATGTAACTGAGTCTTTTAGAGCATATGTTTCTACACATTTTACACTCATTTCAGACTTAACTTCAACTGGACGGCCCCAGTATCAGAACAAGTCTCTAGTGATTCCACAGAAATATGGGCTTCTTCTTTTCCGACTCAGTGTTCTCCTTTTTAGGAGGTGTGGCTTTATCGTCGGTGCCTTTTTCCTTATTCATATGCAGAATGTCTGGATGTAAATGCGAGCATAGTTGGCATGTAATCTTTTCTTCACAGTCTTGTCTAAGGCACTTAAAGCATAAGCCTTTAGATTTCTGAAAGTCAATTTTACTTTCATGAGTTAGTTTCTGAATTGCACTGCATTTGTTAAGATCATGATTTTCATTGCAAAAAAGACTTACTTGCTTACTGCTTATACATCCAGCTGTCTCCGCCTTTTTAACTGAGGTGTCTGTATCCATTTTTTCATAGGCAGCAGAAAAGTTTATAGCAAAACTGCTTTCTCTCAGGACACCTTTCGAAGTATACATCTCTTGATCAGTTTTGTCCTTAAAAAGGCAAAAAAAGGAAAAATGTATCTTCACTAAACTTAGCTTTTCTTGAGAAACTTTAGTTATTTCTGTACTTAAAAGTTCTTTACTTCTTCTTCTATATTTAAAGATTCTTAACTTCTTATATACTTAAAGATTCTTAGCTTCTTCTTCTGTACGCTTTAAGTGCATGGCTTTGCACTTAAATAATCACGTTTTCTTAACAGTTACTTCACACACACTCAAAAGGCCCAAAGGCACGGCCAGGCACCTTGTGACAGGCTACTCCGAGATGCCAAAAATCCAAACATTCTCTTCAGCAGATTTCTTGGGCGTTTTTTTTGCCTTTTATTCTATGTGTGTAACTACTTTTTTCTTTATTCTTGTGTGGATTATTTCCTTTTAACTTTCACAAAATATTTTTAAAAACAAACTTTTGGACTGAGAGATTTCTTTCAGCACGCATTTTACCTGTGCTTGATCTCACCTTATACTTCGGCGGCTACACTAAAGTTTAAAACCATATGCCCTCTACACCTCACACATGGCAAGCCTGGCCACTAACTGAAGGTTAATATTTAGTCAATAGCTAGAATATACCAATTTCACCCAATTTATGGGGGTTATAGGAACTTCCCATAGATTATGCTTTGTCATATAGTAAAATATTTATGAATCTTATATAACTAGGACTACTGTTGGTTGGCACCCTGCCTGGGATTGGATTCCTGCCTTGTGCCCTGTGTTGGCTGGGATTGGCTCCAGCAGACCCCCGTGACCCTGTGTTCGGATTCAACGGGTTGGAAAATGGATGGATGGATGAAATAGTCCAAACAATAACCCACATGCTTATGTTTGAAAATTCTCATTTTTAACCTTGTGAGAGAGGGCTAGGACCACTGGTAAAGAATCAGATATGCAAAATATTATATTCATGATCAGCAACCTTGAAATGGCATAAAATGACACTCCACCCCATTTTTTGAAGTTTTGTGAAAAGGTGTATTTGACCCCTCATATCCCGTTAGATGGTGAACCCCATTCCGATTATTTATACTGAAGATAACTTTTGGTTTACTCTTTATCATAGGGATATAATTTCCTGCACAAATATAGTCCAATAATAATAATTCTTTACATTTATACAGCACTTTTATAACTGCTCAAAGCAGTTTTCATAATGAGTGAGAAACTACTTCAACTACAATCAAAGTGCAGCATCCACCACCTGGATAATGCGATGGCAGCCATTTCTGCTCCAGTACACTCACCACACATTTACTATTAGGTGGTGAAGTGGTCAAAAAGAGAGCCAATTAGAGATAGGGGGATAATTAGGGTGTCAGAATGACAAGGCCATGGTGGACAATTTAGTCTGGATATCGATATTCCCTGCTCTGTACATAGGATGCCCAAGAATCTTTTATGACCATTGAGAGTCACAGCCTTGGTTTTATGCCTCATCTGAAGGACAACACTATTTTTACAGCACTGTGTTCCTATCACTGCACTGGGGCACTGCAATCCACATTCAGACCACAGGGTGAGCACCCCCTGCTGGCCTACCCAACATCTCTTCTAACAGCAACCCCAACTTTTCCAAGATGGTGTCCCAGGTAAGTACTTTCCAGGCCTGAACATGCTTAGCTTCAGGTTGATGACCGCTTTTGAAATGAAATGACCTAAAAATGTGAATTCTTTGCGTTTAGAGAGCCAAAAAACCTGAGAGCTTGCATAACTAGACATTAAGATGAATTGATTGGTATGTCATATGATGGGTTTTCTTATTTTCTTGTGAGTCAGGAGAGAAAAAAAAAAACTGATTTCAGAGCATTCATAGGTAATTCTTATAAACAAAAAAATGAAAAGGAATTTTAAAAAGGCTTTTGGGTTTGCTTTTATTTCAATCAATCACTCTTTATTTTATATGGCACTATTAATGTTGTTGTATAAGAAGGGGTACTCCTGAGTCATCCCCAAACCCCCCAAAAATACAGAATGAGAGGGCATTTTATTAATTGATTACAATTAATTAAAGATTCCAGTCATAGTGAGCACAAAACACAACAATGGTAAAATAATGACAACCTATACTCCCTTTGGCAACAGCCAATTAGCTAATTAGATCGCATTTGCACCTATGTGTCCATCATACTATATCTGTTTTAATAAAATATTTGAAAAGATGCAAGTAAAGATCTGAGAAATATTAACCTACTCTGGGCCATCAAACATGTTGATGATGCTCTCAGAAACTGAAAAAAATGAGAATAAGAGCACTAAGAAGCCATCAAATTAAGCAACGTGTCTCAATAAAAGCAAAAATTGGCTTCTAATTTTGAAACTGGTTGGAACAAAAATGTTGGGCCTCCAGGAACTGAGTGTGAGGCGAATGGGTTAGTTGGTCATCACTTGGCACTCTTTACAACCCATTATTGTTAAATGAAAGGATGAAGTGTTCTGAATCTTAAAATGCACATCACTTAAAATGAAGCAAAAAGGTATAGATTCTGGATGTAGCAGTAATTGGTTACTAATTAAGAAATGGCTGAAATGAAAACCTAGAGCCACTGAGGCCCTCCACTATCTGAGTTTGACACCCCTGCCCTAGGGTCCACCTACTGTTGTGTTTGGGTTGGATACAGAGAGGAGTCCAGGTGGACAAGACTTCAATGTGACAGCGACAGAGATGCAAAAATGAAGCAGGGCTCAGTACACACAGGACCGCTTTTATCTTTCACTAAAACCACAATCCTAACCAGATGTCACAACTAATTAAAATCAAAACTAGAATTGTTTTCTTACTTTTTGATCACTAGTTTTTTGGGGTATTTACATGTCAAGGTCTTGGAGGCATCTCACTGTGTGCAGCCTTGAATTCATGCATCCTTAAGTGAAGAAAGTACACGACCAGCAACTAAAGCACTTTTTAACCACATGCTGGTGGCATCCACATAGGTGGAGTTTAAGTGGTTTCCAGGGTGCCCCAACCACCCCCCAAATCAGCAGATGCACTATGTTACTAAAATAAGCCCTAAATAAAGGGTATTTTTTCTCCATTTTTTTTAAGGACGCAGTTAATGTAAATATGTAAATACTATAATCCATCCTGCCCAAAATAACTCTCTCTTGCAGGTTGCTTATCCTTAAAACAGATTCAGAAATAGTCTATACACTTTCAATTACAGGTTATTTTATTGTTTCATATTTAGCTTGAGAGAGATCATTTCAGCTTGTACGTTTTGTCTGCAGTGTTTTCCAAAAGCCACCCCTATCATACAAAACTGATCCTCAGTAGTCAGCCTGATGCTTACGCCTGCCTGTGCAAACAGCAGTGTGGCGGTCTGAGCAAATCTTCATCACATGTCACACATACCATAGTGACAAAATATTTAAAAACAAAAATGTGAGCACTGCCTCTTTGATGGAGCAAAAATAACAGAAAAATGCTCCCACTTTTAAATCTGTTAACTAGGTCGCAACAAATATTACGCTTTGTGTATATTTCTTAACTTATTAAAATACGAAAGTGCTAATTTTGTTACAATTAAAATATGTAGGCACACATTTTAAAAAGCAGTGTTGTTCTTTCTTTTAAATACTGTTAAAAGTATTTGTGTACTTTTTCATGATTTCAGAGTTTGAAATGTGTTCACGTAAGTTGACTTATTTCATACAGTACATTTATATTATGAACAATCTGCCATATTTGACTTGGGATGTGATGTAAATATGTAGAAGTACAGTTCAGATTTAATAATATAATTATTTGTTATGGTTCATTTGCATTCCCCAAGCATAAATATTAAACCATGCAATGAGCAGTTAAGATCAAGAAAACGAAAGTGATAAAATGGTGACACAATGATGTGAATGTGATAATGATAAAATAATCTGCTATATAATAAAACACTAAGGTTTGTGTGTCTTATCCCTCAGAGCAAGTATTATTATGTTCTTTGATGTTTCTTGGCATTCTTGACCTTTTGCAATGTTTAATAGGATTGTGTTTTCTGGATTTTGTATTGAGACCTTGTTTCCTTAGGATTGCTTTTTTTGCCATCTTTTGCTCATTAGAACAATCCATATGATAACAGGCCATTTAGCTCAATAAAGCTCGTCAGTCCTATTAACTTAATTTTTCTGTGAAAACATCAAGTCTAGCATTGAAAGTCCCTGAAGTCCTGCAGTCTACCACACTACTTTGGTGCTCTGTGTGAAAACAACTTCCTAATATTTGAGCATTTTGCTTAAATATTAGGATTTTGTACAATAAATCCTTTATTTATAAGTATCTCTTGTCGGCCTTGTTCATAAAAGCTGAAGGTTTTTGGTTATATTTCTGGTGGGGACTTTGCTATATTTTGGAACATTTCTGATTATTTTGCCTAGCTGCCCACTTTTGGAGTGTGTTAGGCCAGAAACCTGCAGTTAGCAGTTTTGAGGATAGCTGGATTTGATGTGAGTCTCCTTGGGCAAGTTGGTTGAGTTAAGGCCCTGGCTTTATGGTATTTTGCTGCCTTTAGGACTCCATATCATAACAGTACTCAAAAAACATAGGCAAAAAATTGTATGCCTGAGAGATAGCAAAGAAAGAATCACATTTGTGTTTTGAAAAGTTATCCAACAACTCAGATAGAAAATGATTACCAGTGTCAAACTTTTAACCTGTCAGAAATTGATGACAGGTCACAATCTCTGAGACCAAACCATCAACAGCCAGGAAGCCATATCTTGATGATGGGCTCACAAAATAGTGGCCCCCATAACTGAAAAAAGTGACATCAGAATAATACAAAATATTTTCAGCAATGCTAAATAAATTTTTAATGTATAAAAAAAACCCAAATATTTGAAACCCTCATAGTCCATATCCTAATATGGGATGATTAAAGAGCAGAAATTTTTGAAAGAGAAGGCTATGAAAAACTAAGAACAAAACCAAAATTATAACACAAGGCTATTAACATCATAGTAATAGTACCATAGAGCAGCCTGCAGAATATTTTTGCCAATCTATAAAAATCTGGGAATTCTCGGGTTATGGTTTTAGCCATTGTAAACACTTTTCAGAAAACATCATGTTCTGTCCTATATGTTAGGTTTACACATAAACAAACAAAGAAACTTGAATCTTCTATCCGACTTTAAAGGTTCTAAAACCATTCTATTGAGTCATAACCCCTAAAACTATTTGCACAGAACTCCAAGGGGACCTGGTCTAATATTGTAAATCTGGATGCTAGTCAGCAGGATTTCTACTGGACGGAGCAGGTAGACCTAACTACAGTTATGTCAGCTCTTACAATAAAGGTCCAGGCATTGCGGGTGTAGGTAGGAGAGTATGCCACTGTCACAATAAGACCAAAAACATCATAACCGTTTAATTGTAAAAAGATTTCAACAAAACAAAATAAATGTATATCTTTTAAGATGGGAGTTGATGATAGACTGCCTCAAGATGGCAGAGGAGCCAGTTTTAAGGGCTGAAAAGTGTAAGGTGGGTTCAGGAGACCGGAAACCAAAAGTGACGTCATCAGTGGTTGGACCATGGATCATCTTTTCTGCAAAGGAAAGAAGAGAAGCGGTATTAAGTGATGGCAGCAGTCCCTTTTTCAGAGTGTAATTACAACCAGTTGAGCCTGAAGTTCTCCCCCACTCACACGTCTGTGATAATGTATATAAAAGTTTTTTCACTGCAGGAGTTCCAAGTTTAAGTTTATTGTCAGGTGTACATAATACATTAAGATTCTTACTTACACGTCTACCACAGACTAGTGGGATTTGTAAAGTAGCAACAAAAAATAAATAGAATACTTACAGCTACGAAAGGTGTTTCAACTAAGTACTGGCCAAAAGGGTCTGAATACTTGTGTCAAAGTTTTATTCCAGTCTTTTTTTTTTATTAATTTGCAAAAATACCTAAAATACTTTTTTGCTTCGTCATTCTGGGGAATTCAGTGTAGCTAAATGTGGGAAAAAATCAATTTAAAAGATTTTAGCACAAGGCTACAACATAGCAAATTGTGAAGAAAGGGAAGAAGTCTGAATACTTTCTGATTGCACTGTACAGTATATACAACAATATGCATAAAATGCAATATAAAATATAATTATATAGGCTTACTGGGATAGGCTCCTTCTTACCTATAACTCTGCCCTGGATAAGCGGGTTAAGAAGATGGATGGATGGATGTACAATATATGCAAGATCATGTGCCATATTTGTTATTTGACTGACTGTTTAATAGCCTTTTGATCTGTGGTTAATACCTGTCGCTGCATCTACTGGTGCAAGTGCCAATGGCCCTGTACTGGGTGCCTTTCTAAGGCCGTGAATGCGTGCATATGTCCTGAAATGAAGGTAGCTGAGTGCTGGTACTACTCTTCACCACACTCTGCAGTGCTTTATGATCTTGTAGGTGTTACACCAGCATGCCATGCAGATAATGTAGTTCAGAGTACATTTTTATTGGTCAATCGATGTTTTGTTTATGATATGCCTGTCTTAATGGAGTCAATCCAAAAGTGTTCTACATCTAAACTAGAAGACACTTTTTACAAAGATACAGTATATATTTTTATAACTATTGGCAATGTGGTCTAGCAGTTCAGACGATGGAATGGTTTAGCCGCCACCTATGACTCACCGTGTGCAAATAATTTAAACCGCTTCTATTACAATCATATAAAAATCTGCAAACAATTGACCTTGTGATTACTTACTGATGCTGATGCTTTCATCCAAAGTGACTTATTGTGATTTGTAAGTCACTCTGGATAAAAACATCAACTAAGGAAATGTTAAAACTTGAAAGTTGTGAAAGTCTAAACCTATCTAGGATCTAGTAATGTCACGTTCAGCTAATTTGTTATTAGGTTTGACTCCAGCAGACCCCCGTGACCCTGTGTTAGGATATAGTGGGTTGGATAATGGATGGATGGATGCCTGCCAGATTCTGCAGATGTCAGTTGCTCATCAGTTGATGCAGCCACGTTTATTGAGAGGTGATGCATGCAGTCTAATGACTAAAATGTCCCGACCTGAACACTGTCTGGGTATGTTTACACAACCACACCCCCCACAACATTCACTGGGACTTCTTTTAAATACTCCTGTTTTCTGTTACTGTATATCCCAAAGGTCTGTGTGTTTGTTTTATGCATTGGCTGGATAAGAATGTGGGCGAGTGCATGAGTATGCCCTGTGTTGTAATGAGATTTCCTAATTATTTTTGAATATGAAGAGCATGTGCCATACAAGGAAGTGATGATCAAAAGAAATACTTCAAGTGTTAAAATAAACAGAAGATTACACAAACACTACCTGCCTTACTGGGCATCATTACAAAGACTGACATCTGTCTGTTAGATGGAGTTGTTACCTGCTAATCCAACAATGAAAAACCACAGGGCTTCAAGCATAAATCAGCCTCAAACTCACCTTCATGTCTCTCTCTTATCTGTGGCTGGACTACCTCAATACCAAACAAGAGTCTATCTAACTCATCCTCCAAGCTCAAGGGTTCTTTGGCAAGGGGTGGTTTGAAGCTTAGATTTAGTTACTTTTGGAGCAATCCCTTGAGTCACCACAGTCAGCAATGTCTCTTAAAAATTGGGAGACCAACTGTCCAGAACTCATTCCAGAGGAATTCTTGAGCCCCACTAAACAATTGATAGTCAAGCACCAAGAAGTTCCTGCCATCAATAGCATACAACAGGGCCTCATGGGCATCTTGTGGGAGCTCTCTGCTACCACCTCATAGTTTGGGGTTACTTACCTGAGCTTCTGCCCATCTTCTTGACCTTTCTTTTACTGTGGTGGTCACTAAGTAATTTCAATGAAGTGTAAATATTGGCCAATAGGACCTGTTTATTTACACTAGCGCTTAAAAGGCTTTTCAGTTACCAGCGACTTCTTCATATCAAATACAAACCTCGCTGGGCCCATCCACTGTTGTGTGCCTGCTCTATGCCAGTGCTGCACGTTACTAGCTGAACAAGCTCACCCTAACGTGCTGGGGTTTTTTCATCTTTTTTGCTAGATAATTTTAACTTAATACACAACATTTAGCATTTTTAATCATCAATACTTAAACTCTTTAAGAACCTACATAGTACATTCATACATTCTCAAAAGCATTTAATCCAACAATAATTCAAAGTGGTTTAGGGGTCATTCAGTTATAATTTTTTTCAAATTTGTATACGATTGGAGTAAGAAACAATTTAAGTGACCTGCTCGTTGTTGCACATACAGCGCAAATGGAAGATGGGCCACTTGAAAGAATGAGGTGCTGTCACGTGTGTTTTAAGCACAATGACTCTGATAGGTTTTAATGCATCATCATCTCAAAAGTGGATCAAGAATAAGTCACCATCAAAAAAAAAAAATTGTCCAGCTAGTGGTCCAGTGGTTAAGAAGAGACTGTTGAGGAAAGTGGCCAATGAAGCCTGACATGAAGTTTGACAGGAGCGCCGCATTTAGTCAGCTTATTCATGAATACAACAGTGATACTAAAAATGGCCAGTCCGAATACACAACATTTTAACACAGCTTGGCAAGTCCGTCAGTGAAAAATACAAGAACATGCAGCTGCAACTGGCTGAGTAGCACAAACCATGCAAATGGAAAAAATATTGACTGATATAATGAATCCTGCTTCCTGCTAAATTAAGAATATCTAGTTATTACAAAAACCCCTTGAGTCCAAGGATCTTCCTGATTAGGTGCCAAAAATGCTGGCTGGCAGAATATTAATGTGTGTCATGTTTCTTGGCCCAAATTAGTACCTTGATATGAACAAAGAAACATGTGAATGCCAGATGATTTCTGAACATTGTAGGCCATCATGTGCATCTTTTCATGGCAGCATACAATTGAGAATGAATCTTCAGGCAGATAGTGTGCCATGCCATAAACTAGGATAGTTCTGGAACAGTCCCACAACTTGGATGATCTCAGACCAGGCTCCCTAGACAGGCCCAAAAATCAGTAGAGTGATATGGAATGAGCTATTTGGAATAAAGATCCACGACTAGTTAATTTACAACAACTGTGGGATACCTTAATGTTTTTTTGAGCCAACATCCCTTTGGCAGACTTTTGATCTTTATTAACTCCATGTTTGATGAATTTAGGTTTTTTCCAAGTGCAAACAAGAGAATGACTCATTTTTGGGGAATAGAACCTAATAACGTTGTCACTAAATGTATGTGGAATATGCTCTGAGTAATGTATTTTGCTTTAGGAATAGTTTAAAACATGAATTGTGCTATTTAAAAATGAAGCAAATTCTTCATAGCATATTTTATTGTGAGCATATTTCCATGAGCTGAATAAACAGACAGGAACACTTCTGATAAAGGGGTCTGGATTACATTGAAACATTAGAAAAATTGTGCTGAGAACAGGCAATTGTGCCTCACAAGCTTATCCATCCTATTCATCTGTATTGCCCAAAATAATATCGAGTCAGGATTTGAGGATTCATAAAGACCTACTCCCCACCGCACCACTTACTAATCTATTCCATCATATGGATCTTTGCACAGAGAAAAACATTATAGTGTTTGTGCAAAATCTGCCCTCAACAAATTTCAAGTTGTTTCCTTGTGTTCCTGTTGCAGAATTTATTTTTAAGTAACAGCTGGAATCTACTATGCTAATTCCTTTCATAATTTTAAATACTTCAGCTATGTTCCCTCATAATTTCCAGTTTTTAGACTGGAAAGGTTCAGATCTTTTCATCTTTCCTCATAGCTTCTACCTCTTAGTCTTGGAATCCACTTAGTTGCTCTTCTGTGGCCTTTCTCTAGCGCTGCTATATATTTTTTTCGTAAAATGGAGACCAAAATTGTACACATTACTCTAGGCAAGGCCTCGCTAATGTTTTATATAACTTATAGGTAATTTTCCTTGACTTGTACTCCACATATTGTGATGTATAACCTAACATCCTATTAGCTTTCTCAATCACTTCATACACTGTCTGGACAGTAATGAGTCCACTATGATTCGTATGTCCTTCTCATAATGTGTACTTTCAGGTTTCAGAGCTTCCATTGTTCATTCAGATGTAACACTTTTACTATGGGTAATATTTTACATTTACTTACAATAAATTTAATCTGCCACAAATTTTCCCAAGCTAGAATGCTCTCCTCTTTTAAGTCAGTGGGAAACTGATGTGTTATATTATTTAAAATTGGAAAAAATCAAATACTCAGTTAGAGGATCTGTGCAGACTTTTTTCAAAACATGGCAGGATCTAATCAGTAATATTTTGAAATGATTTTATAAAGCACAGAGAATTTGTTGATTTAGGTATTTTTAAAAGCCTTAAATTTTACACCGTTTGGCTTGCTCTCTCTCTCAAGGGTGGGGATCGATCTGTTCTTAGCATAATTCTTCTTTTTTTTTTTTTTTGTAAAAACTTGATTGCTATGTATTGATTGTAATAAAATTAATAAATAAATAAAAAAAAAAAAAAAAAAAGAATGCTGTCAAAGTTACTCTGTAATGCATTAGTTTGCAATCATTTGGAACGTAAGACATGGTGAACATAGTAAAGGTGCTATTTACAGGTACAGTACATAAAATATACTGTATTATTGTTGTTACTACAAGGTAACAGACTCAGACCCACTTAATCTAATTTAGTGTTGCAGAAGCCTGCCCTGGTAGCACTGGGAGTACAGCAGCAAATGGCCATGAATAGGATGCCAGTCCATCACAGGGCATACTTACAGACTTGGACCAATTTGGAATCACCAACTAACCTAACTGGCAAAGCTGGAGTACTCAGAAGAAACAAAGGGAGACCATGCAGACTCCACACAGACTGGGATTTGAACCCAAGACATGGGATCCATGAAGCCACACCACTAGAATATCATCTTATTATTACTGTTATTATATTCATCATCATTATCATCATCATCTAAACAGGACAAAGTGGCAGCCACTGAAATTTATTGCAGGGTAGGCGGCTACGCATCATCCTACTTACAACTTTAAAGGCACATCAAATTACAAAAACGAATGTACTTCAATTTCAAAGCAATAAAATCAATATGTAAATGTGTATTTATAAAGCTGATTTAAAACAGATACATGTCATCCAGCATTAAGTACAGCATTAAGAGAGCATAAAGAAAACAAAGCATAAACTCAGCACATGGTCAGAACATAAAATTTCAATATAAACAATTACACCCCAGTCACAAGACAATTTAACCTGATTCAGAAGATACTGAAAAAGAGGAAATCTTAAGGCTGGACTCAAAAAACGTGAATGATGTTAAAAATTGTATTTCTAAGGGTATGGTATTTCAAAGTTGAGGGGTTGCAATGGTAAAAGCTCAACCAGGCTCGAGGCACAAAGAGCAGAAGCTGATTTGAAGACCTGAGTGAAAGTGACACAATTTGTGGTTGGAGCAGATCAACGGTATACAAAGGTGTCAAACCATTGGCAGCTTTAAAAAGCCAACAAAAAGACCTTCAACTGTATCCTAAAATTACCTGGAAGCCAGTGCAATGATACTAAGAATGGAATGATATGTTCCCTCTTTCAAGTGCTGGTCAGCAACCATGTAGCTGCATTTTGAACCAATTGTAGGTGTGACAGAGCTGACTGGCTCACACCTTCATAACCGGAATTACAGAAATTTAAACAAGAAATAATAAAAAGTGCATATTTTTTAGGTTAGTATGAGAGACAAATTATTTTGTTTTACTTTTTATCCTTAGATGAAAAAACTGCTGAATTGATCTGGTTTTGAAAATTAAGGTCAAGATCAAAAACAACACCTAGCTTCCTATCTTGTAAATAAAGAGCCAAACAATTGAGAGCAATACTGGTGTCCACCAAATACAATAACTTCTGTCTTGTCATCATTCAGCTTCAGGTAATTATTATTCAATCACAGTTTGACACACTCTATGTAATTTGTAATTTTATAGATGTCACATATCTATAGGATTCAAAGACAGATACAGTATATCTGGGTATTATCAGCATGACAATGATATGAAATATTGTACAGTGAGCAGCACATTGGTGCTGAGCTTAATGCTGCTCTGCCACAACACTATGGGTGTGAATCTGAAGTGAGCTTACTTGGTCTCCCTATGCCTGCTTGTTAATTTTATTTTGTCATTTTTAATTTTATTTTATCCTAGTCCAAATCCCTTAAGGTCTTACCCAGTATGAGCTTGAGTGGGTGATGCCCTGCAATGTCCTGGCACCACGTGCTGTGCTTATTCTTCATTTATTTCCAGTGCTTCAGCTACAAAACATGGCCTTCAACCTGAAAAATGGTTAAAAGAAAAATTAATGTTATACATGCTGTTGACTTTGCGTATAACTGGGACAATAGTGGCGTTAAAATGTGATCACTACGTAAGTGACAGTTATGTTGAGGGACCACAACTAATTCCGACAACGCAGAACTCAGAGTAGGACCCATCCCCAGACGGGAGGCCTCTTCATCACGGGGAATACTGGGTTAATTTGGAGTTGCAAGAGAATTTGATATTGTTTTGTGCGATCAAAAAGTTCTTCTTGAATGAAGATCGAATCTAATAGCTGCTGTGTTTCTCCAGTATACAATATTTCATTCGTTAGGTTCGTCTTTAGCCTGATTACAAAAACGACTTTACGGATGTAGAGGTTTATCTGGGGCAGCCGTGTCGGTTTTCTTTTAAATAAAAGGGGCGGTCCTAACATGAATATGAATGAGGTACCCGAGCTCTTCAAGCAAGTCTGACCAAGAAACTCAGAACTATCGAGACTCTGCTGGGATCCGGGATCCAGGAGTAGTTTCTTGGAAGTGCCTCAGTCGGATAAGAGTGAGAAGAGCCAGCTGGGGTCAGATAACGAGATCGGCTGGGACGGGACGGGACGGGGCGGTAGGCAGGCACGGATCTACCCTGCACGCTCCAGCGGCGAATGCATTCCTACGGAAGGGTTCAAGGGAGAGAAAGACAGACAGGGACAGGGTACGAGCCGGACCCATCCGATAGGTCCTTCGACTCAGTGTGCGGGTCTGGGTGACAGAAAGAGAAAGAAAGTTTGGAGGATTCCAGCACGTCTAGCCAACCAGCCACCCGGCGAGTGTTGTCCTGCAGACTGCCGCTCTGCTGAGGTTCGGGCGTGCGGTTCGGAGGCGCAGCCATTCGCCGCCACAATGGAGGCGTCTCTGGAAAACTTCACGTCGGAGAAACTTTTCTCAAGTTCGGCTCTTCTGGATTTGGAAGACTTGAGCGAGGCGGACTTTCTCGGCAATGTGGTGAGTGAGGCTCCCTAGGGTGCTCAGGAGCGACGCTTTTGCTCCCTCATCCTGTCTGTGCGGGTTTCGAGGCTTTTTACAGAAAGCTGTGATTAGAAATGACTTCGGGCGTTGAAAGCCGCAGGCGCGCTCGCACACACAAGGCTGCTGGGTCACATATGCCTATACATACACGCAGCATATACTTATTGTGCATTTACACATTCACGTGTCTTACAGGCTGGTGAGCACTAACTGACACGGGAAAAAGTTGTGAACAGCTGCGTTTTTATTTGTATTCTCTCACAGACCCCCAAACAAACAAGGACAAGGGGCCATGGGGCGACCAAGAGGACCTGACAAAACACGAAGTGTTCCTTGTGTTGTGATGAATGTTATCAATAAATAAGTGGAGTTGGTGGAGGGGGTTCTGTTTATTGATGTCCTGATGTCCAGCTGTAACTAGCTGTTGCGCGGCTCCGCCTCCCCCAGCTGTAGTTATGCTATGCGACCCCGCCCCTTCCAGCTGTATCACTTCGTGCCCAATGAGATTCAAATATGCTGGAGTATTGCAGTTTTCTAGTCGAGGCGTACAGTTGCCCACATCATGGCTGGGATTTTCCAATATCCTCCACTCTTTTTCTATTTACTTCACCCTGCGAAATCTGCACTATTTATCGTTGGGAACTTTTCCATACTTTATCATTTTATGACAAATTTATATTGGCATAGTATGAGTGTGTGTGAAAGGTGTGCATACGTGTGCTCTGTGATGAATGATGTCCCATCCAAGATTTGATACCTGCCTTGCTTCCTTAGAACCATCTATTGGAAAAGCGAGTTCATAATGTACTGTAAGTGTTCTTTGGTATACAATTTTGGAAATTGAGTATTTGCCAAAGTATATTTTTTCCTGTTTATTCAATGTGCTTATCCTATTTGGGGGAGCATTTCAGGTGAGAGATTGTGGAGGCCAGAGCCCACCAACTCCAGATAAGCTACACATGATTCAGAAGATGGCAGGAAATAGTCATGATTTGAAGCATACTGGAGTAGTGTTTGCTGATTTTTGCATTACATCTCCAAAGGCAGACTTTGATTCCTTAACTCCACATAGATTGTGATCTGATTTTTTTTTTTTCTTCTGGGTATTCAAATATCCTCCCACATCCCAAATATGTACAAGTTATATGTGAGTGAAGGTGTATATGATAATATGTTCTGTCCAGGACTGTTTCCTGCCCTGCAACTGATGCTGCAGAGATAGGAGCTTCCATCTCTCTGTGACCCTTTTTTAAAAAAAAAAAAAAAAAAAAGCTGGCTTGGAGAATTGATGTATTGATTGATGGCTTATTAAGATTCATGGTATTATGCAATATGGTGCTAAATATGAAACATCTGAATGAAAAACAAAACCAGAACATTTTGTAACTCTACTTATGCTCACCCCATATGTGGGATGAATTGAGCTGTGGCTAATATTCATCTTCTAGGTGACGATTTATACCTCAACCATAAGAGAAACTAAGAAATGCGTGAGGCTGGTAGTTTCTGAGAAATTTATAATCCACCCTCAACTGATGCTGGTGTCAAAACAGTTGGTTTTGCTCAGTGTAGAAAGCATTCTTAATTAACTTATGTCATGTTGTGTAAAGACTTGTCACAAAGTCCCAGAATCTCAGATTGGTCAGTAGACAATCAGCTGAAGGAGAAATCATTCTTAACGGATAGGCCAGAATATAATATTTAAGGATATTACCTCCAGGGCTGGTTTGCACACAATGCTCCCCAGAACAGGTTGTCAACCCCCAAGCTCTGAACCAGATTTTGCATATTTGGTAATATGAGTATGAACAAGTTTGGTGTGGCTTTCCCCTTTTGGGTATTTGACTGGCTTAGAGTGATTTGCAGGTAGAATAACATTGTCAGTCTGTTCAGGATTTAAGGGTAAAGTAAAAGGAGGAGCACACTGAAAGAGAAAAAGAGAAGAGTCTCCTGAGCTATTAGCACCTTTAAAGATCACTTAGAGGCTAGCTGTCCATCCATCCTTGCCAATCAATACATTTCTGTGAGTAGTAGGCCGATCTGGTTTGCTGGCTGTGTCTTCCAGTCTAGCAAGTGGAAACAAAGATGGTGATCTCAGTGAACATTGGGAGGTCACACAAAAAGGAGAGAATGTGCAAATGTGATCAATGAAACATTGAGAGCAAGGCTCAGGTGTTCACAAGTTGAGGGAGGACATACAGGAGTCACTCAGAAGTGCAAAGATCATAAAGAGTTCAGGTCATGGTAAATTCAGAAAGGTCACATTGGGGGAGGCACTAAGTTGCCAGATTGATTGCCAGTGAAACACCAGCACAACATTCTCATCAGGAGTGTAAATAAAAACAACCGTGTAGGTGAGAAGGACAGATTAGTCTGTGGACAGTCCACTGAGGTAGCTTGGTGCAGTTGCAGGCTGCTTGTGACAGCTGCTGGTCCCACCGCTGAATGGTGTCTGCTCCATGTAGGCCCTGCACACCAACTTGCCCTGCCAGTGCCTCTTGCTATTTGCATATTGCCTTCTGATTGGTCTGAATGTCTGGCGCACCTCTTCTGCTTGTGTGCACTGATGTGAAGGTGGGCGGGCACAGAGCCTCTCAGCCTGCATGTTGCTCCTTATTACATCAATGATTACTAGTTTGACACTTTTGGGGATTGATTCTCTTCAACATGCTGGGTAGCACACAAAACTGTTTAGTTTGCTGTGCCTATTACACAGCAAAAAAGGGCAATCGGCAAAAGCCCATGTGCACATGGTGTGTTATATTCATTTGCACTGAGTGGAAACATAAAGGTTGTTTTGGGGGAAAGATCATTAGGGCACATACTGTCATAGTCAAAAAAGTATTTTTTGGGGGGACAATCAAGATGTGTGCAGTCCAGTCAGCTGATAAAGCATGTGCTGTACTTTTAGAGACAGTTTATAGCCCAACTTCAAAGAACTTAATACACTCCCAATGAACTCTCTTAATTGTGATGGTGCCATGGTGTGAATACAAATGAGACTCCTGCCTGAACACGAGTTTGCATTCTTGCACGTTGAGGTGGTGGTGAGATGTGCTGTGCATTCATCCTAAGACATGTGCTGCTTTTGGTGACGTTGTACGGTGGGGCCCACTCTGCATGCATATGTCAGACTTTTCTGTAGGCAAGGTTATTGTAGCAAGAAATGTCAGTAGGATGACAGCCACATGCATCCTCCAGAAGATACCTGAGCCTATGTGCCTACAAGAAATTTAGAACCAGTGTGTTAAACTCAGACTCTGGAGGCTGTAAGTGACTGCAGGTTTTCATCTCAGCCACTTTCTTTATTAGTAATTAGTGCTGGAACAGATGTGTTTTTGCCTTAATTTTAATTGACTTATTTTTTTAGGATTCACTTTTAATTGTTTCTATTTCTCTTAACCAGCAGCCAAACATGAGATGTTAAGTGAGCAAACCGAATGACCAGATAACTCTGGGATTTCATACCCACTTTAACCAAGTTCATAATTAGAAGCCACCTTTTGTTGTTAGACATATTGTTTAATTCAATGGCTTCTTAGGGCTGTCATTCAAACACACTGGACTTTCCCAAAACGGTTGATTTTCTTTTTCCAGACAGTACCATTTATTTTGTGACAAAGAACAGACAGGCCTAACCTGGACCTTCATCTGTTTCTTTTCAGATGCTGTATTGAAACAGATATTACTTGGTGGACATTTAAGGGCAAATGGAATCAAATTAGCTGGTTAGCTGCTGGCTCGCTTTGTATCACATTAAGGTTTGGCTGCTGGAAACAATTTTTATCAATCTTAAATAGCAAGTCTGGTAAATTTAAGGCAAAAGAAAGAGATTCTATTAGCTGCAGTAATTAGTTACAAATTAGGGAAGGGGTTGAAAAAAAACCTTCAGTCACTATGGCCATCCAGGATCAGAGTTTGACATCTGTGCATACCTGCAGGCAAAAATCATTTATTAAATAATTTATTTAAAACCTGACTGACCCATCTTAACGTATGGACAAAACGGGCACTGTCTGGGGCTCATAATGTTTCTGATGCCTATGATGCTGTTAAGACGGCCCTGCATAATGTTCGCATCCACAGAGAACGTTATCTTCAGTTCAAAATGCTGCATCAGTTCCCCTAGAAAACCACCCACCCTCTTGCCCTCATCTTCTGTGATTCCTGCAAATGATTGCCTTTCTTAGTGCTGCTATTGTCATCTGTGTTTGTACCTGTGACTACCTGATGGGTCACTTTATTCTGATTTCTTGCCCTTGCTACAACCTGTGCGCAATTATTTAATATTATATAACACTGCAAAACTTGCTTAATACAGTTAAATTCATGGCTTCAAGAGCCTGCACCACCATCACTGGGTGCAAGGCAGGAATAAGCCATGGATGGGGTGCCAGTCTCTCATGCACAAACCCACATGGGGCACACTTGTACATCTTTGGGAATGTGGAGTGAAAAACCAGAGGACTAGAAGGAAAGCCCATGGAGAGATGCAGAATTCGTACAAACAACCATTAGATGGTGAGTTCAAGTCAAGGACCCTGGATTCTTGAAGTAGTAGTGCTAACCACTGCACAACTGTCCTGCCCATAATCATTTAAATTAGGTTTTGTTTTTAGTTTAGTTTTTTTAGTTATATATATATATATATATTTTTTTTTTTGCAGAACTTCATTATTAACCTAATGTCTTTAATTACATCCCCACATTTTACAGCTTTGGTCATGAATCACAAGTTTTCTGTAAAATAACTGTACTGTAAGTCATACAGACAGGATGCAAATATGTATGCGTTTATCACACATTGTGTCTTGCATGTTCATCTATTCTGCTTGATTTATATCTTGTAATGCATGTCGTATTACCTGTCCTTTTATACAGAACGTTTTTCTACTTTATTTTTTAATTTCTGTTGCATGTGGAAGCAATCAATATTTTAGTTACTGTATCTCACTTTCTGTATCACTTCTTGTGCTATAAATGGGTCTTTCAATGAGTTTTTAGGCCATGTACCACACAAGTCACGTTGCATGCTTTTCCTTGTCTTGGTAGCCTATCCAGTAGATGCATATTGTGATGTCTGCCAGATCACTGAGTTTCTAACCTCTATTTATTGTTCAACATGTCATTTACTTTTATATAATCACTTCTTCCCTTTGGGTCATATGTTGTGTTAGACTGTATGTTGTTCCATGCCTGTTCTTATTATATAGTTTTTTGTGTTGTCTACTTTTGTTACTTTTTGTGTTTCCCAACATCCTGACCATTGTTCCACATGTATTACCTGTTATGCCTGCTGTTGTGTTGTTTAATAATCTCCGATTCTTCCTGCATTTTTACTTTTGCTTAACCTTTTTGTGCAAATGTGTTAACCTCCTGTTTAACAGTAAATATTGTTATATATTATTTGATCTTCCTAATTACCTGTTCTGCTGCCGTTTGTATTACTTGTTATATTACATACTGTATCCTTGTGTTCAGTGATATATTTTGCTTTGTGTCATGTTTGTGTATTGCATGCATTGCTCCTTTCCTACCTATTGTGTGCCCTGTTCCACCCTGCCTTGTTTTATGTTGTCCATTGTAAATTCTTACGTGTCATGCTGCTTCTCTTGTCATATGCTGTGTCAATGGTGGTTTACCATAATGTGTTTCCTCCTGTTTCACCATCTTTGTTGCGGGATATTATGGTGCCATCTTGTCCAGCAGGCACCCTCGCTGCATAAACCGATTCTCTGGCCTGGACCATTGTGACTTTTTATACCCAATGTGTCTTCATATTCTTGCTGTTGGACTTTAGTGACTTAACTCCCAATGGGTTTTAATCTGCCGGCTGTTGAATAACGCCGGGAGGACCAGTCTACTGAATTGTACCCATTTCAGCCAACGCCGGCAACACACCTTTACTGGACACATTTCATATTCTGCACTTTATCTTTTTACACCAGGGACTGATTTTTTTTTTTGCTTTTCAAATGAGATATAAGCGGATTTCTCTTAAATGTCTAAACCAAACAAGTGTTTTGAGGAGATTGGAACACAATGGACTCCCCCAAGAGAATAGGAAAAATCTTGCTTTTCATCAGATGATATTAGCTGATTTGTATCTGTTTAGGAAAAGTTTAGCATCATGCAAATAAAAAATCAGTAACATACATGTTTATGGATGTCGTTAGGTCAAGCTGCATAAAGTGGTCATCCTCAGAAGCTCTCAATAACTTAAGGTCTGGTGTGATGGGAATTCCTGCACTGGATGGCTAAAAAATCACTAACCATCTGATACTGAAACATGCAGTAAAGCAGAGAATGGACAGCAACAGGAAACTCGCATGGGATCCTGCAGATCATCATGAGCTGCCAAATTGTACCCCACTCCTCTTGTTCTTGGCTCTCTGTAACATGAGTGTTCATTATGTTCTTCAAATCATCCAACCATTTTTTTTACAACCAGCTTAATCTCAATTCTGAACTGGAATCTAGAGTCAGTGTATTGAAAATAAACTGAAAACCAAATGACTACAATATTCTTGACCCTGGTTTTTACAAGGTAATAGTACATTTCCGAACCCTGTTATCTGGTCATTATTATGATGGTGTTTTTGACTTTATAATACGAAGAAAGGATTTTCCTTGCTGTTTTGGACAGGATAACCTCAGTGTTGTGAGTTACATGAGTCAAAAAAATAAAACCAATGTTCTAGAGTAGACACCACTGCACCAAGTGGATTGGATATTAATTATGTAGTCAGGATCTGGGCAGGATAACTCTGCTTCTTTTGTCCCTGGTGTTCACTAAACAATACCAAACTTCTAAACTCTCAGAACAGCTAGTATTATACTGATATTTGGAGTATAATTCTAAACCTGTTGTTCTCAAAACCCTGATGCTATGTTCTTAACATAATGGACCAGATGTTCTTCAGTAGGCTGATTTAGAGTGCTGGGACTAGAAAACAGTACTCAGATTCTGACCTCTATGATTTAACACATTTTACTGGTATTTTGGACTAAGTTCCCTGGAGAATAATATCCTAATATGGTCTAGATAAGACTATCCTGAGTTTCTAGCTTAGACTTCACTGCCAGAAAGCTTGGACTATACAGTTTGAAAAACATTATGTTTAATGAGCTGGGTATGGGGTTGGTGATGCGTTCGACTCTGATGCTCTAGACTAGTTTATGCCTATGTTCTTTTAAACTGGACACAGATACAACAACAGTATTATTTATATAACATATTTTCATACAAATGATGTAGCTCAAAGTGCTTTACAGCAGCGTTTCTTAACCTTTAAGTATTTGCGACCCGAGTTTTCATAACAGTTTTAATCGTGCCCCCCTAACATTTAAAAAAAAAAAAAATGTAGATGCATATTTTATTATACCAACTTAACTTTTAGCGACATTTATCTAACACTGTATTTATTGTTTTAGTATCAGAATGTACTGTAGTTTAAGTTAATTTGTTTTGGTTTCAACAGATTTTTTTGATTCTTGTTTTCTTTTTTTCACATCTTCGTGCCCCCCTTTTTGTTACTTCACACCCCCCTAGGGGGGCCCGCCCCACAGGTTGAGAACCACTGCTTTACAGGATGAAGAAAGAGAAAAAAGATGATCTAGCTAATGATGTAGTGGGCAGGACACTAGCTTTGCCACTGACAGTACAACATATTTTGTCACTTGGGACTAGATGGTTTGGAGTAAAGGTTACTGGCCCTCTGGTGTATAGATACAGAAAATGGTTTGAGCAAAACATCACTGATGTTTTGGCAGTAAGGTCGAAGTCTTCCGCACTGTATGGTTTGAACAGAATTATTCTAATTATCTTGGAAAGCTGACCATAATGCTGTTCCCTGGAGAGAGTGACATTAATATCTTTACCATGCAGGATTTAACCAAATGCTTGAAAACATAATTTGAGTTTCTGTTCATTATCTAAACTGAGGACACTCAGTCTTTACATAAGCCCTTTTACAAGCTGTTCTCACCAACTAGGGCCACAGAGCACTGTAAGCTAATTGTGCTGTTTTTATGTTGACCCTTCTTTTCAGGATGCAGTCAAAAGCTATTTTAATTTGGTGCAAGATGCTTGATGATCAGTTCAGACTGAGTGTGTTTGTTACAATTCAAGTCCAAATTTTATGTACATTTGAATTCATCTTGTTAAAGGTATTCAGTTGGTGTCGCCATTCTGGCTAACAATGGCCATTGTCAGAAAGAGGTGGGGTCAGTGAGGTCCCTACAGTAAGATGCTGGGAAACTTCCCTCAATATGTTGATAGAGGATGCTATGTTTCCCCTTTCCTGTATACGTGGGCTCCACAACTTTTCTGGAGCACAACATACCTTAATGATACAGAATTTTGGAAATAGCTTTGCAGTACGAGTAGGAGATCCTTTAACATGCTCCTAATGTTTTTGCTTCTTTTCTGGAACCTTGAAAGTGATTCCTGGTAAGTATTTGGAAACAGTTGTTGGCCAAGGCCTAAAAGCCTCTAATGGTTTGTTTCTGGTCTGTATAAAACTGAGTGTGGAGTTGGGAGGTCTAGTCGTGGCAAGAGCTCTACTGGTGGGAGATAGTGAGGCCAAACAATAAAGATGAGGAAGATTTGAAGCAGTCACTACTGAATACCGAGGGGGTAGGTTCTCATATAGCTTTAAGGGGTTAAAGGCATTTGCAAGCTTTTTTAAGCTACTCCGTTGGCATAGGTGGTCCATGTCAGCAGTTCCATTTAGGTTCTCGATATACATCATCCAAGCTGTCCAGTGCTGCTTGAGTGGTTTTAAGCAAATACAACTGTTGCCCTGTGGTCTGCATTCTACTGCATCACTTGATCTGTTTGCATAGCCCTAGGGAAGTAGACGTTCTGCAATACCCTTTGGCTTGACTGGTATTACGCTAGTTTAATGAAATGTATTTGTGTATGATTATGAAGAAATTCAAGATGGTCATGTTTACTATGCCTCCGTCTGGTTGATGTTTATCTCTAATGCATCTCCTTCTATCCCTTAACCTTTATTGTCTGGACTGCATTTCATGATCTGAACAGGGTGACACCAAGGTACTGAACCATTTTTCAAGACAAGATAGCAGTGGTGTTTAGGAAAGAATAAAAAGGAAGCTCTCAACAAGAGTGCAGTATATGGCTTGAACAGTTAATTCGTACAGGACAACCTTAATATTCTCTGCTTTACAAAGGAACCTCCCTTATTTTGACAAATCTTCTTATTTTGCAGCATTTTTCTGAAAATATGGAAGACCTCTCCAATGAATTATTTAGCAGCTTCTTCGAGGACCCCCTCTTAGCAGAGAAGAACCCCTTGCTTGACATGGAGTTAGACCCACCAACACCTGATATCCAAGCGGAGCACAGCTACTCTTTAAGTGGAGACTCTGCTCCCCAGAGTCCCATCAGCTCAATTAAAATGGATGATTCAGACCAAGGTAAGGATAGTTCATCTTCACTCTCTGACGTGAATGGGACAAGCTAGCAATGGATCCTGGGAGAGATACCCAGCTGCCTTGGTAAAGGTGGATGTCATGTAAGCCAGGTTAAATTACAGAGCTCAAACATAGCAGTGATTACTTGGACAGATCATAGTGCTTCACTTGAAAATATGAAATATCAATGGGTTCCTCTGGAAATAAATCATATGCAAATGGTGGAATAGTAAAATCTTTACATTAAAGTTGTCTTGAATTAATAAAGCCAAATTTAAAGCACCCCCTACATGCTGTGAACATATGGTTACCTGTTCTTCCTGTGGTCTGGTGTTCTGGACAATGAGTAGTTTCCACCAGAGTCTCTTAAATTTGTTAGAAAAGGACTGTTAACTGCAGTGCAGCTCATTAGCGGCCACTCAATGACTGCTGTGGGCAGTACTTTACACTTCCTTGAACTAATGAACATGTCATCTTGCCGGCCTTCAAACAAATGTGTCTGTGACTTCAGAGAGAGGAAAACCAGGCAAGAGCCATGTGGAGGGCTTCAGTCTTCTCCTTTGGTCATAGTGGACAGTTGCGTGACTGCTCTTTTAAACTGAACCTGGCTGTACTTCTGCCTCAGATCCTCACGTACGGTTTAGTGAGTTACTTGGTCCCTATGTCAGCATGACTCGGAAGTAGCAGAGCCTAACCATGCAATTTACCTGGCTTTAAAGTAAGCGTGCGGGCCATATGTCGGGCACGGCCAAAGAGCAAGAGAGCAGCAGGTATTGTGAAGAAAGCGGCACCACCTGCTGCAAGCAGAGCTGTTAACTTTTACAGTCGTCTGTAGCTGTTCTTCCATCCAATTAGTGCAACAGTAAAACCTCTAACAAGGACCCCTGCTGGACCTCAGAGCTGCAGGGAAAGTGGAATTTTATTCAACTCTCTTGCTTCACTGCAGGAACTCCAAGGGGTGCTATCCCCCTTCTCGGTTGGGTCTGTAGTGATACGTTATTCACATATATTGTGAAGTCTATCACTGACCCTTTCTTATCTCAGGCTAACTACCTTTTATTTAATACAGATGCTGACATTTTTTGGGACATAGACAAACCTTCTCATATTCCATAGCTCAGAACAGATAGATCCATATCACATGTGTGATCATTTACTAACTGGGATTTCTTATTTACACTACTGTATTGCTTAAAGAGCCAACAATAGGATAATTTAATCTGATCTTCATGCACACATACTTAACATCAGTTACCCATAGACTTACCTCCTCAGTTCATCTTTTACACATACTGATCTTCTTATATTCTGGGTTGCCTCCTGTGGTCCCTCTATATCTACATAGACTGTATTCCACTTTGACTGACCAACTTCAACCTCTGACATTATTCTTTCCCTGAACTAGTTATACTGCAACTGACAACCATCAGTCTCTTGTATACAGACTCCTATTCCTAACTCCAAACTACTCACTCTAGCCTGCTTCTGCACTGGCTAGGATGGTTATTCTCATGGTCTATATACAAGTATTAGTTTGTGCCCTGTGATGTATGGCTGTTGGCAGTCAGTATTATATCTTTGTGTTTCAGAGTCTGACAACAGAATGTGGACCCTGGGTCAGGACCTGTCTGAAATCCTGCTGAAACAGGAGTCAGCGCAGCTGATGGAATCTGCCCCCAAACCTGTGGCTTCCAGTGCTGCACAGACCCTCAGTCTGGCTGTGCTTCCCAGGCTTATCCCTTCAGAGGACATGGTGAGGAAGTTACAAGGTCAGAAGTCATCACAATAAGTCTTCATTTGGTCCCATTTGTGTCTCCCTGTCTTTTCCAAGTGTTAGTCAGGTCATTCCCTACTATAGTTTCCAAAGTTCCTTTTTTCCATGGCCAGGTCCATGAATAAATTGATTGCGAGAGCTGAACAAGATATGTAATATACCATTGCAGCTAATACTGTATATTTCCTCTTTCAGATGGGGGAGGAGATGAATCCATTGCCACCAGTGAAAGTTGAACCTAGAGAAACTGCGCAAGGCCTGTGCATTTCACAAGGTAGAGGAAAACTACAGTGTGGGTTGAAGCTGTATAGGATAATGAAGAGCTGCATGTTTATATTGAAGATAAGAGTTTCTGAGGAGTTGTAGGGCAGGACCACCTTAACGGCATTATAGGCCCCTGGGAAAAGCAGTGCACTGGGGCCCCTACCTGCACAAACACTCAAAGTCACAACATACATATACTAGCATGGGGCCCCTGGGCAACTGCCCAGTGTGCCCATGCATAAAGATGTCCCTGCTGTAGGGAAGTGCAGGATGATGTTGTTGAGGAACTATAAGATGATGCTGCAGGGATGGCTTCAGAGGAATTTCAGACTGAGTATCAGTACTCCCAGATATGCATGTGAAACTACTGAATTAGTGCAGGCAGAGTCACTGATCAAAAAGCCTAATGGTTACTGAGACGCTACAGTATGGAGCACACAGGGTGGAGTAGCAAACAGAACTAATGGTAAGCTGAAAGTGGAATAGCTGAGGAGAAACACATGGAGACCTGCAGGAGGAGTAGCACATACAGTAGTTTCTGGAAACTGCAGGAGGTTTTACTGGGAGATGCAAGCTGGGTTGACAAGAAACGCAATACTGTGTTACTAGAGAGCTGAACCAGGAGGTACTGAGAACTTTCAAGAGGATGGCTGTGGAGTTACTGTAAAGGGCACACACAACATGTGGGATTTTGTGAGTCCTTGAAAATGTAGTTACCAAGAAGCTGCGGATCAAATTACTGGGCAGTTAAGAAGGAACTGCTGACAGAGATTTTGATTACCAATATGTGGTGATAGTGAGGAACCGCAAATGGGGTTATGAAAGAGCGGCAAGCAAAGTTAGAAAGGAGCTCCATGTGAAATTAGGGAGGAGCTGCGGGCAAAGTTACTTTAAGACCTACTATAGGATAAAAAGTGCTCTAAAATTGCACTCCACGCTATAAAATAATAGTATGGGTCCTACAGGTTAAGTGGGATTCTGCTGCCACTACTAAGAGTCAATTAAGTAATACATAAATTCAAAGAAACCTCTGTCAGCAAAAGTGTCATATGATCGAATATCCTGACCAATACATTCCACACATATTTTGGTTGTTTAGGTCACTCGTGCTGGTTTTGAATGTCAGTTTGTCTTGACAATGGTGCATGATAAGCGATGACTCAGATCGGAGGTGCCTAATTTATAGCTATTGTGCACTAAAAACTCTTAAACATATGACAGCTTATAAAAGGCTACTGGTTTCTTTTCTCATCAGTAACAGTGGAAAATAACTGCCATATGCCTTATTTTCCTTTTATCATTTTAATTGCCTTTAAGTTGCTATTTTTAAAGCCTACTCACCACTGGTGAAGATTTTTTTGCTGCCACAGCAAAACACTCAATTTTACACTAATGTGCGTAGAGCTCCTGTCGTGACAAGAGCATGTTTCAGTCTTTGGAAACATTGTTTGCTGTGTTGTTCCCCCCCACTCTCTAAAATGGTGTCTTAAGAACAATGACTCAGAATTATGTAGCAACTGAAAAGAAATGTTTTTAAAGACCCACATTGCCTAAAATCTTACTATTCAGAGATTTTGGCTGTTGGTACTCTGGTTTTCCTCCCACATTATCAAACATATCACTTTAGATTAATTTTTAACACTGAATTAGCACTTTATGAATGTGAGTGCGGGGATGTGAGTGTGTGTGCTCTGCAGTGGATTGAATGGACTGATCCCCAGTCAAAGGATACGTGTGCCTTGAGTTTAAGGCCACTGGGAAAGGTCCCTGTCCTACTCAATCTTGGACGAGGTTTAAGAATGTGGTGTTCTGATATGTACCTAATTCCATGACTGCCTGCAACACTAAAATTATGTTAAGTTGACCCAAAAAATTAAGTTGGGAACCAAAAGGAATTTAGTGGGATGGAATGAATGAGGAGCCACTGATGAAGTTACCAAGGAGATGTAGATGGAGCAGTGGAGGGCATATATTGGTGGTGTTTCTGTCTGTTTGAAGATGAAGAAAGATAAGTTTTTGGACTAGGAGATGAAAGGGAAACCAAAGGTCTAAACAAGCAGAAGTCTTAAAGCCAGAAAGTCAAAAGAAAATTGATCGTCAAAACCTAATATAAGAAAAGTGCAAAGTGTTACATGTGGGGGAAAAAGGAATATTTATTATACAGCAAAATACAGGATCAGAGACACGGTCCTAAACAATAGCCAACCTCTGAAATGAATTTAGAGGTTTATGTTGGCACATTTCATCATCTAAGCAATATGCAGGAGCTATTAAAAGGTAATGTCGTAAAGAATGCTGAATATAACTGAAGGGATGTTATGCCCGGATAATATACAGTAATACATTAGTGAGACCATGTCTGGAGTATTGTGTGTAGTTCTGGTCACCATGCTACAAGAAAGACATAGCAGCACTTGAAACTATCAGAGAAAAGCAACCAGTTTCATCCCAGGACATAAGGACATGTCCTACTTGATAAACTAAGAGAAGTAAACCTGATTACTCTCAAACACAGGAGACTGCATGGGGACCTAATTCAGGTCTTCAAAATCTTCAAAAGCATTGATAAAGTAGATTCAGCAGCATTCTTTCAGCTTAAGGGTGAATCACGTACACAAGGATATCAGTGGAAATTGATGCAAAGTGTAGCTAGGACTGAATCAAGGAAGCACTTCTTTACGCAAAGAGTTGTGTAAAGCAAGAGCAAACTACCGAGTGATGCAGTTGAAGCAGAAACCCAGAAAACCTGTAAGAAGTATCTCCATGAGATATTTGGACAGCTTAGCTAGTAGCAAAACAAATTATCTTGATGATTTGAATGGTTTCCTCTTTTGATACATTTATGTTTTTATATTCTAATTCGCAAACCAACAATCCTTGTTGAAGAAACAGGCAAAAAAGTCCTAATGCCCTAAGAGTGATTTATCTGTAGCTATCACAAGTATTTGTTTTCAAAATGCAAAAACTTGGGCACATCAGTTAGTGTGACACCATCCTAAATAGTGTCAGTATGCTGACAGCCATCACAAGGCAGCATTGTGGATTGTTTACTAACATGAAGAATGCACAAAATGAAATTACCCATAATTAAAATTGAAACAACATCTCAAAAAAAGTACAAAAAATAGAGTACAGCTAAAGGTAGGGCTACTGACAAACTGAAAGTGGTAGAACAGAGTATCACGATCTAGTCGTCGGGCAAATTGAAAATATTTTTTTTCTTAATGGCTGCTGGATGTTTATTTTATTTTTAGTAAAACCGTTGTAAGTTACTTGGACACTAGACACATTCAAAATAACTCAATATGTAAAAACCTTTTTGTTTTTAAATTGAACTAATTACCTAGGAGGGCCAGCACTATGCTGCATTGGACAATGTGAATTTATTTCTAAATAGTGCATTTTGTGTGAAGGGAAACCCAATTTTCTTTACAGCGGAAAGGGTTCATAACAAAGCTAGACAGTCTGTCATTTGCTCCGCTGAGCCTTCTCACACTCATTTAAAGGTGCATTTAGACATCCATTGTGACTTCTTTGTTGCTCAAAAGCAAACCGAATGCTACACATGCTCAAACTAACTGTAAGTAGAGATGCTAAGGGGGTCTTACTGAGGAGACACTGGTAGAGCTATAGCTATTAAGGAGCAGTGGTCAAAAATCTGGAGGAGAAGTAGCAACGTTTTTGAAGGACTACAGGGTATGGATGATGACATTTGCTTTGATGGCCATTATGAAGATGCTAATCACTTATATATTTTAGGAGATCTGTGACTGTGTCATTAAGACTTGCTCATTGAGTCAGCTCTTTAAGTTGGTTGATGTGATTTGTTGTTTAGATATATCACTGCGGCTAGTTTCATTTTCTTTTCATCGCATCTTTTGATGCTTTAGTTTAATTATGTTTTCTTCTGATTCTTGTTTTAGAAGAGCAGGTACAACTGCCTCCCACCCCTCCCAGCAGCCATAGTAGTGACAGTGATGGATCCCAGAGCCCCCGCTCTATGCCACCTTCCAGCCCCGTGAGGTCACAGGCAAGAACATCTACAGCCATCTCTTCATCTCCACTCCTGACTGCACCACATGTAAGCATAGCTGAAGGAGTCAGGGTTTATCATGATGGAAAGACTGAGTATTAAAGTGACAAATTTCATCTTTCCAAATAAATTAACAGAAGCTGCAGGGCACATCTGGACCACTGATGCTGACAGAGGAGGAGAAACGGACCCTTATAGCAGAGGGCTATCCTGTCCCCAACAAACTGCCACTTACCAAAGCCGAGGAGAAGGCCTTGAAAAGAGTTCGGCGGAAGATTAAAAACAAGGTTGGTGTATGCTGGACAAGTGAGAGACATCATTAAGATGTAGTGTAGCCCAAGGCACTATAGACTCCATATTTTTGTCTACAGATCTCGGCTCAGGAGAGTCGTCGGAAGAAGAAAGAATATGTTGAGTGTCTGGAAAAGAAGTAAGAATACCCCCACATTTTTTGTCACACAGCAAAATTGGCAGTGGTAAATAAACCATAAAAGAGTACAATATATATGAAAATTTATATTTCCTAAATATATTTTAAATTGTTACATTAATACTAAAACATGTCATTTAACACTAATGATTTTGCTGTGCAGTATCCATAGGAATCCTCTGAACCTATTGTGTTATCTCCATTAGTGCTAAATTTCCTCTGTTATTGTTACTGGTATCGTTATGTTTCCCACAATAACCTAAACTACTTCCTCTACTGTTACCAGCACTACTACTAAATACTTCCACAATTACTGACACTAGCACCATTATTGCTACTTCCCTTGTTACTTTTCTGCTAACTACTGTAATCCCCACACCCTTTGCTTTTTGGCCATGGCTGTCGCCACAATCTCATGGCCCATGCAAAAGCTCTGGTAAATATCACAACTATAGCTAAATTAGTCATTTGTGCCATCTTGACTGAATAACAATATAAACACATTAATTTATAATAACTGTAATCTTGAATTCTGTCACAAGTTTGTTGCTTTTTTCATCATACAGGGTGGAAACATTCACATCAGAGAACAATGAGCTGTGGAAGAAGGTGGAAAGCCTAGAAAATGCCAACAGGTGTGAAAAAATGGCATTTATTTTTGGGGTCGGCATTCTTGCAAGTATGTCTCACAGTGGGAGTGGGAAGGAGGTCTATTGCACACAGACACACAAGTGGAGCATTGGGTTGAAAGAATCCAGTGTCCAAACACACTTGTAGAAAATGCAATTGTTGTACAACCAACCAACCAACCAACCATTATCCAACCTGCTATATCCTAACTACAGGGTCAGGGAGTAAGGCATGAAAGAAACCCCGGGCAGGGCGCCAGCCCACCTCAGTTGTTGTACAACCTTTACACATATTATGAAACTAAAGGCTCCCAAATTTCAGCAATTCCTCAACACTAACAAACATGTTTGGTGCTTTTTATCCCTACATGTGCCGCTTTTTCTAATCTGTCCTTCTCATGTATAGAATCTAATGTATTTACATATATTTCACACGTTTTGGCTTTGTTTATTTTGTGACACAGTCCTGCATTTCTGTTTTGTTCGTCAGTCTAAAGAAGTCAGACAAGTACACTACAAGTGGTAGAAGTGTTTAACAGTGGTTATAAAGGATGCTGGCAATTCTAAAACTGTGGGCTTCTTCATAGCTAAGTGGGGTTTTTGCTTGTGATTACTTTGTTTTATAACTTACATGAATCTGTAAGTTCGATGTCAAATTGTTGGTGGATTTTGATGATTTTGAGTGGATACCTTCCTTCTTCCAACTAGACATGGATTAACTTAGGCTATAAATAAGCTCATAATGCCCAAACTGTGAGGATAGTAGTGCCATTCAAGGGCCAATATTATAGTATCTAGGACCCGTGGACAGTACATTTGGCCTGAACAAATGTGTTTTCACCATGCTAGTTGTGGCGACAACACACTGCGGAAGAGTGATCCTTCTTGTGGCACTAAACAGAGAGTTCCTAGTGTGTGTACTAATACTGAGCCTCCATAAGATGTGCTGCTGACCTCTCCCATAATGTATTGAAGGGTAAGGTTCTCATCTCCTGACATGTGTCTCTAGACTGCTCGCTGTTCTTCTTGTTGGCAGGACACTCCTCCAGCAGCTGCAGAAGCTCCAGTCTCTAGTTGCTGGAAAGGTACCACGGTCATGCAGAATGGC
Organism: Polypterus senegalus; assembly: GCF_016835505.1. Taxonomy (NCBI): domain Eukaryota; kingdom Metazoa; phylum Chordata; class Cladistia; order Polypteriformes; family Polypteridae; genus Polypterus; species Polypterus senegalus. The sequence continues at coordinate 102,392,564 of NC_053154.1, forward strand.
CTCAACACAGACTGGAACGTGCATCATGGTAAGTTGCTTTGTCACCATTGTGACTTTGGCCTGCAGTGTACACACCACTGGCTAATACACTGTGTTTTTATGTTTCTATTCTGAAGGTGATGCTCCTTTGTTTTGTGTTGGTTTTGGGATCCTTCATGCCTTGCACCGATTTTCCCCTTTCGCAGGGCTCAACTTCTCCTTCGCTGTCCTCGGCAGACAGCTATGCTGCAAGTCAGAGTGAGTTTCCAATTCAAAGTGAAACTTTGTGTGGGTTTACTGGATGCAGATTCTTCTGTTGTCTCTGGGTTCACTTGTCACTGATAGAAGTTTTCTGTCTGGCTTGCAGTTCGTTCCAGAAGCCTTCTCTTCTTTGAGGAAGGAACATCTCTGGAGGATAACTTTGCTACCTTTGTGGCAGCAGAAGGGGCAGACACTTGGGAGACCAAACCCCAAGACTCAATCCGAGAGTCTGTCCTGTCAGAAAGACAGGAGCTGGCTACCAGGCATAGGACCCCTGTACATGAGGCAGCCAAATACTTGAGGAAAACTCACATTGGTATGTGGGGCTTCAACAGATCAGTGCCTCGAGTGAGTGGCCAGCAGCGCGTCTTCCAAAGGTATTAATGTCTTAAGTATTTAGTGTCTAAAAAAGAATAATGCCTGGAGGAATAAGCACTTTTTGTCCAGAAATGGGAGGACACGTAAATATGAGAGCCTTCGTTCTCCCTGAACTGAAGATTTAGCAGTAGAGTTGAGAAAAGTATGCAATGTATTGATCAGTCTTCAAAGATCTTTATTTTTTGAGATCATCCTACGTTGTGATACTTTGTTGAAATCAATTGTGCTAACATTTCTTTTTGCTGCATCACTTAGGTTTTTCCTTCATTATGCATATGGCTTTTTAAATTTCATTTTTCTAATACATTTATTAATCAGCATGTTTTTGGTTTTATTATTTTTGCAAACATAAACCAATGTTTTCCTTTCTAGCCTGGGCTGAAAAATTTTCAAAACAAGAGTATAAACATACATATTTTGCTGTGTGCTTTATATTGGCTTTTCCGTCTACAACTCAAAATTTGGAAATAGAAATTTCAGATGTTATAAATAAATCAGGTAAATAGTAGGCTCCAAACAGGTGATAAAATAACTGGTCATCTTATTTCCTATTGCATTTGGACAACAGCTATCTCACATGCACTTCAGAGCAGGTCATTCACCTGAAGCTAAGCATGTTTGGGCCTAGCCAGTAGTTGGATGGGAGACCATCTCGGAAAAGCTTGGGTTGCTGCTGGAAGAGTAATTGGTGAGGCCAGTAGAGAACACTTACTCCATGATCTAAATGTTAGTACCAGTGCAGCGATGGGAACACTTTGCTAAAAATGATGCCATCCTTTAGAATAAACATAATACCAAATTCCTTACTATATGTGGTAATAAAAGATCCCTGGGTGTCCTTCATAAATAGCAGGGTATATCCTGATATCCTGGCTAAACTGCCCACCACGGCCTAGTCATCCTGACCCCCTAATCATCCCCTGTCTTTTATTGGCGCTCTCTCTCTCTTGCCACTTCACCCCCTGTTTGCTCATGTGTTTGGGGAGTGTACTGGGGCAAACTGGCTGCCCTTGCCCCATCTAGGTCAGGGATAGGCAACGTCGGCCTGGGGGGCAGCAGTAGGTGCAGGTTTTCGTTCTAACCCAATTGCTTAATTAGAAACCAATCCTTGCCAATCTCAGACCTTATTTAATTTTATGGCTTGTTAATCTGCAATGTAAAGTTACTATATTGTAGATTTTGTTCCTTTCTAAGGAAATCATCCAAATGATTTCAAGCCTAAAATGGATAATTTTCAGTCTGTCACATTTTTCTCTTGTGTTTTATAAAACCAGATAGTGCATGATTAATCCACACAGGTGTAAATGGAAACAAGTTAGATGGAGAACTGCTGGCTTCTTTGATTTGCATCTTATTGCTAATAAGGAGCCAAAAAGGAATGCAGCTGTTTAAGACTAAAATAAGCAATTAAGGGTGGGGGACCTTAACAAGCGAGACCAGTAAAATGAAGCAAAAAAATGTCTCTTGAGCAACAAGTGCTTCATTAGCAATAGTTGACTTCTCATTAAGAAACTGCGTTGGAACAAAAACCTGGCACCACTGCGGCCATCCAGGACCTACCCCAAACCATTTGGATGCTACACAGTAGTGGTAGTCGAAGTGACTCCCAATTCACTATCTAAAGCACTTTGAGTAGTGAGAAAAGTGCTTTATAAATAGAAAGAATTATTCATTACTAGCCAACCCGCAGCGTGCCATACGCCGCATAATCAGGCCAGTTTTTTAATGATTTTTAAGCACAGGGAGAAAATTAACATTTGAAAAATCGGTAATGTAATAAATCCGCAAAAAAAGCAACATTGTAACAATGCACGGAACGAACCAACACACAATCGTCCGTGACTGAAAACTGGCAGACCGCCATCGTGCCTTCTCCTGCCAGACGGAGGGATAGGGGTGGACGGCGCTCAGGCGTGGAGGGTGGAACAGGAGGAGAGGAGGAGAACGTCCATTCCGCTCCATCCGTCATGCTAGTGTGCTGATTTCTCGTTCAGTATGCACTGCCTGCTCATGTGCCCACCTCCAACTCGTCACTGGAGTCGTTGTCGTCTTTGCACAGTCTAGATGCACCTGTGACTCACATAGACTTTTCATTGCTCTGTGCGGTTTTGGCTGCTTTTCTATATATAATTCACCAAGACACCTGACCACGGTAGTAGCGAAGTGGGAGAGGGGTGTGTATAAAGGGTAAGGATGCAACCAGTGGGAGCATATGAGTCGCACTTAGTGGGAATTCTGCGGTTTGCAGCCCGAATGGGGTTCAACGGCTTACCCACGCCTCTCTACGCCAGGTAGATACACACTTAATTTCATGCATAATTATTTATTGAATGCTAAACACTTCTGGAAGGACACAGTTGTCTAAAACGGGTTGGTGTGAGAATACAACAGTAAGTGAATGAAAAGATGTAACTCTGGAGAGAGCAAAATACAACACAATAGTGAACCCGCGGCATAACAAATGCTGCATAATTATTTATTGATGGTTGAACACTTCTGGAAAGACACAGTTGTCTAAAAAGCGAGGGTTTGAGGATACAACAGAAAGTGAATGAAAAGGTGGAACTCTGGAGAGAGCAACATATAATTGTCCGGAAGTGAAGAAGACGCATTTTTGTCGCGGATGCGAATTGCTGTATGTAGCGTGTAAAACAGTTTGCTATGGTGCACGCGGTTGTGCGTCGTAACCGAAAACTCGGTTTTTAAAGACTGCTTACTTCATTGTGTTTCAACCTCAGTTGTAAAGGATGGTTTTAAGGATCCCATGGGATACCCCTCGCAAACCGTTTTACCCGCTGCATATGGCGATTCACCTCCGCGAGAAACATGCCTCTCTATGAACAGTCAACGTGGCTCGGAGGTGCATGTAGCCTCTATGACAGACGAATATAAATGACGCCGGTTTTTCTGTGTCGTCGCGTCTGAGTTTGAGGGCTTGGCTCTGCGAGTTGTCGTCGTATCCAATGGTCTTAGAGTTGGTGGGCGTGGCTCCTTCCTGCGTGCGCCACAGGTGTCTTACATGTCAGCGGCTTAGTGAATCCACACCCCTTCCGACTTGCTTTCCATGGGTGTCTTGCCTTAGTGAATTATATATATAGATTATTTGCCTTAGGCTTTTCTGTCTCTCTAATAACTCTCTACATATCTTTCTTTGAGAGTTTCAAAGGCTGCGTCTTTTTTGTTTTGGCCTAATGTATTGTATTCTTGTTGAGGTCAATTTAAATGCAATGCTGTGTCATAATGAAGTCCTTTGGCCCATCCATTTTGAACTCGCATCACATTATTCTGGGCTGTTGAAGCCTATCCTGACAACATTAATGTTTAAGTATCAAGCTGTCTGGTGCATCTTTCTGTCCCAGGATCTGACATTTGTCAAATTAGATGATGGTTGTGCTATCTTGAATGTCTTCCCTGGCTTCTCGCTTTTGTGTACGATATTGCATTGGACACCTAACAATGTTGTTACGTGAAAAAACTGATTTACAAGTGTATAACATAACACAGTATTGTTGTATTGCTGAACTTGCAGAGAACTCAACATTCTTCTTTATTAGTACTTTCTGTATAAAAAAAGAGAATATCACTAGTGGTTTGTTTCTCACGTGGCAGATATTGAAGCCTAATTTTAACTGTTCAAATGCAGAGTTCTTGGTTGATATTTTGCATTTTGACTACTTTTATTCAATGCTTATGTATGATTAACTGTGTGCGTTCATTCGTTGATCTATAGAGCATTGTATAATGTATCCATAATACTAAAGAAAAGAGTAGTGTGTCACAAATAAACTTCCATCCTTTGCAATAATACAAATGGTATTTTTATATTATATACAGTTCATCCGGAAAGTATTCACAGCGAACCACTTTTTCCACATTTTGTTATGTTACAGCCTTATTCCAAATTGGATTAAATTCACTTTTTTCCTCAGAATTCTACACACAACACCCCATAATGACAATGTGAAAAACATTTACTTGAGGTTTTTGCAAATTTATTAAAAACAAAAAAAACTGAGAAATCACATGTACATAAGTATTCACAGCCTTTGTTCAATACTTTGTCGATGCACCTTTGGCAGCAATTACAGCCTCAAGTCTTTTTGAATATGATGCCACAAGCTTGGCACACCTATCCTTGGCCAGTTTCACCCATTTCTCTTTCAGCACCTCTCAAGCTCCATCAGGTTGGATGGGAAGCGTTGGTGCACAGCCATTTTAAGATCTCTCCAGAGATGTTCAATCAGATTCAAGCCTGGGCCCTGGCTGGACCACTCAAGCACATTCACAGAGTTGTCCTGAAGCCACTCCTTTGATATCTTGGCTGTGTGCTTAGGGTCGTTGTCCTGCTGAAAGATGAACCGTCGCCCCAGTCTGACGTCAAGAGCACTCTGGAGCAGGTTTTCATCCAGGATGTCTCTGTACTTTAATGCAGTCATCTTTCCCTTTATCCTGACTAGTCTCCCAGTTCCTGCCGCTGAAAAACATCCCCACAGCATGATGCTGCCACCACCATGCTTCACTGTAGGGATGGTATTGGCCTGGTGATGAGCGGTGCCTGGTTTCCTCCAAACGTGACGCCTGGCATTCACACCAAAGAGTTCAATCTTTGTCTCATCAGACCAGAGAATTTTGTTTCTCATGGTCTGACACTCCTTCAGGTGCCTTTTGGCAAACTCCAAACGGGCTGCCATGTGTCTTTTACTAAGGAGTGGCTTCCATCTGGCCACTCTACCATACAGGCCTGATTGGTGGATTGCTGCAGAGATGGTTGTCCTTCTGGAAGGTTCTCCTCGCTCCACAGAGGACCTCTAAAGCTCTGGCAGAGTGACCATCGGGTTCTTGGTCACCTCCCTGACTAAGGCCCTTCTCCCCCGATCGCTCAGTTTAGATGGTCTGCCAGCTCTAGGAAGAGTCCTGGTGGTTTTGAACTTCTTCTGGAGGCCACTGTGCTCATCGGGACCATTAAAGCAGCAGACATTTTTCTGTAACCTTCCCCAGATTTGTTCCTCAAGACAATCCTGTCTCGGAGGTCTACAGACAATTCCTTTGACTTCATGCTTGGTTTGTGCTCTGACATGAACTGCCAACTGTGGGACCTTCTATAGACAAGTGTGTGCCTTTCCAAATCATGTCCAATCAACTGAATTTACCACAGGTGGACTCCAATTAAGCTGCAGAAACATCTCATGGATGATCAGGGGAAAAAGGATGCACCTGAGCCCAATTTTGAGCTTCATGGCAAAGGCTGTGAATACTTATGTACATGTGCTTTCTCAATTTTTTTATTTTTAATAAATTTGCAAAAACCTCAAGTAAACTTTTTTCACATTGTCATTATGGGGTGTTGTGTGTAGAATTCTGAGGAAAAAAATTTATTTAATCCAATTTGGAATAAGGCTGTAACATAACAAAATGTGGAAAAAGTGATGCCTGTGAATACTTTCCGGGTGCACTGTATATTGCAAACAACTGTAATGCTAATTGTAATGTTATGTTTTTGAAATATGAAAGTACGTTTTAAATGCTAGCTGTCATCTAACATTATTCATGTGGTACAATGCAAAAGATTTGTGCTTAGTCTTGGCACTTCATTTATTATTGAATGACAGGATTCAGTGATGTTTGAACATTTTTTGCACATTATTTTGTTATTTTATTAATTACAGTTATCAAAAGGTTTTTCCCTTTGACCCTTAGCTGCATTTTGCTGCTGCATCTGATTCATACATGGCATTATTAATATTGGTATGCTATCATGCTACAAACATCACATCAATGCGTAAGCTCATAATTGTCACCACATGGCATTACATTCACCATTTTTTATGTTACATGATTTCTAAACCTGGTCATTCAAGGAGAAGGAGAATTTCTGCATTAGTTAGTAATTAAACTAGAGGATAAAAAAAAATCTGTTCTGGTTTTGACTTTAGCATATGGATAAGGATGCATTCAGTGATTTTGTACTTTCATTTTCTTCCTCTATAAACAAGTCATCTAATTAGATCTACCTACTATTCGTTTGTCTGTCACATCATGGCAGACTCATGCATACAGTAGTTCTTTTAAATGCAATACTTCAAAAATACACCATTCCAGTAGCATCTCTGCATAAAATAATCAGTAATTTTTTCTCAATAATTTAATGTGTTGTTAAAATCTTTATAGCAAACTGACCTTGGTTGTCATACTCAAATTTTTCCAGTTTTCTATGAAATGCTCAATGCAGTTTCTTATACTCCAAAAATATATGTATATATTTTTTTTTACGTGTTAAATTTTCTTTGTGCCTGGAGCCACTAGCCTGTTTCCAGGTAGCTTGGGCAATCCCTTGCACCCTGTGGTGTTCTTGCCATACCTTTTCTCAGATGTACACATGTGCAGCCTGAATTTTTCAGTTATTCCTTGGGGCTTGAAGGATAAAGCTTTTTTAAGTGACTGCTGGATCTTGCTATTTTGAAGCAGTCATCTTCAATATAATAAATCACATTGATTACTTGTATACAATTTAGAGTACAATTTAGCACTTTAGCTATTGAATAAAAATGGTAAATTAATGATTAATTGTGTTTTCACTTTCAGTGCTGAGTGTTTGATGTTAATGTTTAATTCTTTCTATTGCTGTTTGTACTGTATAACAAAAAGTTGATAGATTTTAGTTTTGTGTTTCTTACAGCATTATCTAAATAACATTTTATCATCATATCTAAATAACATTTTATCATCATCAGTGCTGGTAACCTGATACTTTATTGAATGTGGTCTCTATCCTTCTGTCCCTGATGCAAGCTTTACTGGAGGCCATCTGCTTCCATATCTTCCCTTTAACACCACTGCAGCTACTCTAATCTTCCACGGTTTCTTGAATAAATTTTTTTTTTTTAATGTTGCATGTTCACTTTATTTAACTACATGGTTCGATTCAAGCCAGGGTCCTTCCCAAGATTGCCAGTGGCCATGTACCCAGGCCAATGGCTATATGCAGGTCTCATATGTTCTACTCTTTAACTACATGCTTGATAATCTCCTACTCTCACTCACTCACCTCTGCATCACTTCTTCGGATGTCTGTGCCCCTTCAGACAGTGTCTTTCTCCAAAGGTCCACGTACATTATTTCCACCAAAATTTTCTTCCCAAAAACATCAAAGATTCATTCATCTTCTGAGTTCACTTTGTGCACTGCAGTGTCTTGGGAAACTGGAGCATTAGTTGGCAATTTACTAACACCTCTCCAGGCCCATCTCTTGTCTATCATGAACTGTTCTAGTCAGCCCATTGTGTGCCAATAGATTTATGTTCTATTTACTTTTAGAAGAATGTTTCTGCCAACCTGCTTACCTTGGCATCTCAAACAATGTGATTCTAAAATTGCAAAGGTAGAGTTCTTAGTCACTATAGTTACATGATGGCACTTTTCTTCTAACACCATGAAGGTTTATATTACCTGTACTGGCAACAATGCTAAAGAGGGCATTACTTGTTCATTTGTAAATTTAAAATATAAACAAAATGATATGAGTATTTACTCTCTTAGAGAGAATTACTGTACAAATTGTTTGGTACTTGTGATAGTTATGATGTTTTCTTTGATATTGCATTATGCTGCACGTGCATCTCAACTATGAGTTCTGAATAGTTTCTCAAAAATGTAAAAGGTTTTGTTGAAACATAAAAAATACTATAAGTACAGCTCAATACATTCAGAACACCAATGGTTCCAAACAAAAATATTACACAAAAAAATAAACAAAAAACTAAAGCAAGTATTGACTACAACTACATTCTGGGCTGAAACCCAGTAGTGACAATGACATTATCAGTCTTGTTGAAGGCATAACCATCCGCATAAGTTCCTTAAGCTGGTTCATGGTGCTTCTGGAAAAGATATTAATGGAATGCTAGAGAAAGAAAAAATTTGGTTTATGTTGCCCCAAATGGTTCATTTAACATTACTATATAATACTGTACATTCATAATGGAACATCAAAGTTTGCCACAAATCTTACTTTTGCAAGGCTGAAAAGAACTGCTTTGTATCTTGTTTAATCCATTAACTTGTGCCATAATGTTAACTATTTGTGCTTTTGTGTATCATTATAGATCCTGATTTTGATTAACCCTGCCTTATTTGATTGATACTTATCAGCTTGTACTATTCACATGATAAACTATAAATAATGTTACCTGAGACCTCATATAGTCTTCTTCTTTCGGCTGCTCCAGTTAGGGGTTGCCACAGCGGATCATCTTCTTCCATATCTTTCTGTCCTCTGCATCTTGTTCTGTCACACCCATCACCTGCCTGTCCTCTCTCACCACATCCATAAACCTTCTCTTAGGCCTTCCTCTTTTTCTCTTCCCTGGCAGCTCTATCCTATGCATGATGTGATAAACGCCAAGAGAAGACTGTCCAGGCTTGTGCTGGATTTGCTAGATCTTTGCTATTAAAAGACTATCAGCTAATTAGTTTTTAAAGTTTGTTAAATAAAGACCTTTTAATTTTAAAAGTAGAAAGTATAAATGCAGATGGTTCTTTTCAGCATGGTTTTTGCCAAGAGTGTATAATTAAGGCACAGTTATTTGAAGTAAAATATAAAGGAATTTACATTTAAATAGCAGGGCATCAATGAAATCAGATCATAATTTAATACAATTAAAAAGTTGTTTAATTCTTCTTTGATTAAAACTCAATTTTTAATTTCTACATTGCTTATTCTAATCAGGGTTTTGGGAAGGTGGTGCTGATCCTGGCAGCATTAGGCACAAGACAGGAGCCAGTAATAATTTTACTGTAAACTGTACACGATACTAATAGTAATACTACTACTCATACCAGGACTTCTCAAATGTGTGTATTTTAGGTTAATTGTTTGCCCACAGTACCACAATGCTTCCATTTAATTAACTGTAATGAACACATTATAAGTAAACAATTTACATGTATACTTTAGAGTCACAGTCTTGTAATCTTGATAAATAAAATGCAGTGATCATAAATTAATCATGCTTTTAGACAACTACTGATATCCATCTTGGAGCAAAAAAAAATAGCAATTGCACGTTTAGATTTTTGTCGGCTGAGCTGGTGTTAATCATTTTTTTGAGGTTGAATGGGACAAAGTTGAGACTATAAGTTTGTCTTTAACAAGATCAGCTTAAGATTTCTTTTCCAATTTTGCGGGCCATTACTTTGTAGCTTGAAAGTCTGGAAAGAAACGTAAAGGGATTACATATAGATTTTGTTGAACATTTCTACTGTTATTGTCATCATATAATAAAATTAAACTTAGATTAAGGGAAGCAAACTTGTTTTGGTATATTTGTCTGGTACTAATGACATAAAATAATACCTTGTAAAAATGTCCTTGTTACTTTGTGTGTGTGGATAAATAATAGCAACTGCAATATTTAAAACTAAGAAATAAAGAAAAATTCCTTAACTGAAGAATACCGGAGTTATTGAAACTTGGAGGTGATGATAGCATTCATAATTAAAAATAAGCTAATAGACTAACTATACTCTAGAACAGGGCTTCTCAAGTTTGATCCCAGGTTTGATCACTGTGGTTTTCATTCCAACCAGTTTCAGTAGGTCACTCTTGTGTTTCATCAATCTAATTGTTATAATTCTCTTTCAAAAGAGCTTTAGTATGAGATTTACAAAAAAAATGTAGAAATTTGTTTTCTTTGTCATAGTTTTAAACACTAATGTTTCGTTTGCCATTTTTATTTCAATTCATCATATTTTTGTGGATTTTATTCCTTAAATTGCAGGAAAATACTAACAATTAGCGAGGAGCAGTGCAGACAAAGGCACAAATGACACTGAATATTAAAGCACAGCCACTACTTCAAAACTACATTCATTTTGCATGATATTTAGTAACAAAAGGCTTAACTAATCCTTAAATTCAGTCCTGTGGACCACCTTAACTGCAGGCGTTCATCCCAACCATCTTGATGTGTAATCTGATTCCTGCCTTTATTAAACAAGTTATTTCCTGGTTTCTGCTTGTTTTGTATTAATCCAGAAATAAAAAAATAATAAGTTTGCTAAATTTTTAGGAAAATGTAGCAAGTATGTGTGTATGTGACATTAATTATTGTTTTTTCTTTCCTTTTTATATTTTGTTCTTTTTATGTTCTGGTCATTTAAACTTTTTAAGAAATTAATAAGCAAAGGTTTAAACTTAACTGCTTCCCTTTTGTATTCAGTGTCATTTGCACCAATGTCTATAGTGCTCATCAGTAACTGTCAGTATTTTGACACAATTTAGGGAGTAAAACGTCTTAAAAGTGAATTAAAAAAAAATCTTGGAAAAGAAAGTTAACATTTAAAGGTGTTTAAAAAAAAATGCACATTTCTGATTTTGGTTTATATGTAAATGCACTACTACACATTTATGAATGTAAAATAAGAAGACTAGTTAAAATTAATTAGATTATTTATAGATAGAAGTATGACTGAACCATTTATTTATGAAAATGGTTGAAATGAAAACCCTGCAGCCACAATAATACCCCATAACTGAACTTGAGAACTGCTCTAGAAGATATTTAAAATATTTTTTAAAAATTTCAGCAATATTTTTATAAAAGTCACAAGTCAACATTAACAGCATAGAACTGCAGTTAATTAAGAATCACGTAATCAAGTAAAGATGGGAGGCACAGTACTTAGTGCTGATGCCTCACATGTCCTAGTCACTGTCTTGTTAGAATATAAAACTTGTTTGCATGTTTCTGTTAGGTTTTCTCTGTATTCTCTGGTTATAACCTCACCCGGCTGTTAATCAGTCTGGCGTGTAAGAGTTCAGGTGTCTGGGTGTTTGTGTTCATGTGAACTAGAGTTTTGTCCATGGTTTAGGGTATCTAATGAGACTGCTCAGATCCACATGCCTCTGAACTAGATTAATCGGGTTTGAGAAATAAGAGGATGGACATTTACATTAACACAAATTGCACTTTTGTACCTCAGTGTATAAACGAATATTCTTTAAACATATAAGCAACAGTTGTTAGTTATCATCCATATTAAAATAGTCTTTATTATAGCAGAGGTACAGGAAAAGGCAGATGGATGTTAATGGTTTTTCAAGTCCATTTTGAAATAAATTTATTTTGAGAATGTGTCCCATTTGTATGAATTTATATTTCAATTTCAGCTATCTGTCATTTAGAATGCCCCCATAGAGAATATTACAATTTAAAATTGTTTATTTTGTAATGGCTTATTCATATTTTTCTAATATTACTGCATTTTTGAAAACAGATAAATTCCTGGGTTGGTGCATTGGTGCAGTGGGTAGTGCTGCCACTTCATGGATCATGCATGCCAGATTTACATCCCCGGTCAGAGGAATGTTTGTGCGTAGTTTGCATATTCTTATCATGTCTGCATATATTTTAATTCCATATTGTTACAGGTTAGGTTAACTGGCATTTCCAATGTGACCCCGGTGTGGGAGTGGGTAGACCCTGTGATGGACAGGCACTTTGTCCATGGTTGTTTCCTACCTTGCGGCCAGTGCTGCTTGTATAGACTCCCCCTGAATATCTGACTTGGATTTGGCGAGTTTGAGATTATGTTATGTAGGCTTCCAACAGTAATAGTAACTTGAAGAGTGGCACAGGAAGCGTGAAAGTACTGCAACCTCAACAGGGTAGTACATGCACTTTTTAAATCTGCTAGAGGGGATGAGTATTGTGGGGTTATGGTCTCACTTCTTCTGTTTGACTGAAGCTGCCCCAAACGTAACTGAAATATAATGTAAAGGTAGGGAATAATGACTTGTGCACTACAAAGGCGAATTAGATTTGGTAAAAGGGGACAGTCATTTGCTAAAGTATAAGACCCTTTGAGATTTTTCTGATCGTGTGAAGACTCTGTGTGTGTGTGTGTGTGTGTGTGTGTGTGTATATATACAGGCTTAGTTGTGTAAATATGTAAATCTGTGTTGGCGACACTAAACTGACCATAAATGATTGAGTTTGGCTATATGAGCATGCCTGTGCTTCCGGGAGTAGATCTGCTCCACACACAACCCTGAACTGGACCGAATGGATGTAGAAAATGGATGGACTGCAAATAAATATGCCCTTCTAGAAATGCTTCTTACAAATGACACAAAATCTGTGAACGCATAGAGAACAGAAAAGGGGAAGTAACACCTCAAAAGGTCAATGACAAATTGAAAACCAGTAACTGACATTGCAAGCGTTAGAAAGTACAGACAGCAGTTACAAATGATCACTCTGCTGTGAAAAAGTAAGTACACCCTCTTTCAGTTCTGTGGTTTTACATGTCTGTCTGCATGTAGCTAACAATCATCTAGTCCTCCCAAAGTCTTATCATTAGGTACATAGCACAAAAGATTTTATTTTTTTCATTTTTCTTCAGATAAAATATGAAAAATAAACCATCAAAATATATTCATATACTGTAGCACCATTTACTGATGGTTGGCCAAGACTGAGGCATAACATTTTCAAATATTAGGAATTGTAAAGAAAAAACAATTAAAACCAGATTAACATATTTTAAATGCTTGAGATGCCTAAATCAGTTGAGAGAAAAAGTAAAACTTGTAATTAGTGAAAGAATTATTAAGTTTCTTGTCAATTGTTTAAAATTTTAATGTGGTGGAACTGGGCCAGCTTGCTGCACATCCCCATCCTTATCAGGCTACAGTGCCCAGAAAGGTGTCCCAGATTTCAGAGTTTTTAATAATAATTTTTTTTATTATTACTATTTTATATTTGTTTGACACCTTTATGAAAAGGGGACTTAAAATATGGTACACTTATTTACATACATTTGTTATAACTGAATTACAGGCAGGCAAAATAATTTTCTCAAGGTCGCACAGAGTTGGTTTGTAGTGGCCCACTTCCTATTTGTTATAAAGCCCTATCTAACAGCTAAGAGAGTCTGCTTGAAAAGGCTGAAATGGACCCGTTTCCCAGAACAGGACGTTAGAAAACCCCTATAGATAGTAATTTATATTTCCCAAATGGGGAAATTTTACTTTTTACTGAAGCTCAAGAAATTTCATAACAAACAAAAAGCACCTCCTTCAAACAGACACACACAATTGCAAAAAAGAACAAATAAAAATGTCTGCCTTTTCTAATAAAATAACAGTCAAAGTGAGGTATTATAAAGGCAAATGGCTGAAGGTGTAAAGGAGTCCCAGGAGTGTTTCCTGACACAATTCTGTTGAATAGTTTGATAGTATGATAACTACTGTGAAAATCTAGACAAACATTCAACATAACAGATAATACAACATATCAACAGCTGTCCTGTTTGCTCTTAAGAATATGCTGTTCTTAAAATACAGGGTCTTTGAGCTCATTTTACATTCTGATATTGATGGAGCAGTGCTCCGATATGAAGGTAGAGCATGGCAAAGTACTGGTGCCGTTTAACAAATGTTTCTACCTCCTACAGCTAATTTTTTAACAAAAAATTATTGAAGAGCCTGGGCTTTGTTTTCCCAAGGTATGAGCTTCGAAAACCTTAGCAAATTAAATGATAAACTGTTCACACTATAATAATTACAAGGAAGAATCAACTGTAAAGCTAATTGCAAGAAGAGTGAGAAAAATCATATTTTCTTTAGTGTATGATTAAAATGTAGTGTCGTCGCTTGCTGGCACAGAGGTTTTTAATGTTTCTTTCCAGGTTTAAATTTCTTACAGAGACACTATTTAGGTGCAGTTTGCACTTTCACCCTGGGCACTCTGGATTCTTCCCACAAAGCATGCAAATTAGGCTAAGTGATTAACAGAAGTGTGGGTTTGTGTAGAAGTATGTCAGGCAGAGGCTTATTAAGTTCTTGCATGTGCTGCTGCTTAGACAGGCTTCATCTTCCTATAAATTTAAAAATCATTTTCAAGTATGTATGATTAGGTGTGTGAAATAAGAATGTGTTACTTAAAGTAAAATTCTTTAGCAGTCAAAGAAATTACATGCAAAACAAGACTCACTTAAAAAAGATAATCAAAAATGAATTATCCAGTACATGTGTTTTAAAGAGTTATTATCAAGTCTTTGGGGAGTGAAAAATCACATTTCAGTAATGCAAACACGCTGACATTTTATGAGGAAACAAAAGAAGGCATTTGATTTGAAGATCATGCATTGCATTACCTCCCTTGACTTCCCAAAAAAAAAAAAAAATTGACAAAGTACCTTTCTAAGTAATTAATTATGAAACAATCTCAGTAGTGATTCATGGTGTGACACCCAAATAGATACAGCATTATCTCAAACACACAAAGCAAGTTTCTTTTTTTAAATTACTTAGGAGGTATCAGACATTTTCTCCCACAGCATCCACACTGGAGCTGCTTCTTTTACAATTTGTATAAATGATTTATATTACAAAGTAACCAAAAATTTAATGTGAAGACTAAATTAGATAACAGATATTCCAATGAGCAGAATCTCTAAAATAAATAGAGACACAATTCAGAACTGGGAATATCTTTTTTTTTTTTTTAAGTTTTTGAAAAGTTTACAATTATTTTCCTAAATTTATTTTTTCATTAAATATTATTAAATACAAAACCTTAAAGGTGAAATAAGGTCTGACATTATTGTCTTGATTTCAGCCTTCACATTAACAAAAGATGATATTTTAATAAGTGCATCATTTTGATACCTACTGTATTAGGCATTTGGTAAATGAAACTCCGCATAAGCAGGTCCAAAACTTCATATGTTGAAAGGACGACTGTTAGATATTTTCACAAAATGAGATTAGAGATAAAACATAGACAGTTGTGAGTCACTATCTACAATCAGACATGCACGGAATCAATTAAAAAAGCAAACAGTTGTTGACTTACATACTGTGTATGAGTGTGAAGTGCTTGTTGAAAAATATACACTTCCTTCCTCAATTATGCTGCAGTTGGTTACAATAAACTAATATTTATAGAGAATACATATCTCTTGAAATGCATTTATGATGCATTAACTTTGCCAGGTTTCATTCAGATTGAGCAATTCATTCAGTGTGGCCTCAAGGAGGTTGCACCAAATCAGACCCCAATTTCAAATAAAGCCATGGAGGCCAAAGTAAATCAATAAAAGAGCAAATTTATTAGGAAAATAAGAAGTGTACAGGGTTATGGATATAAATGAAAAAGTAAAAACCACTAAAATGTAGGCCACTCTGGGCTATGTAGGCTCAGCCCTTCTACTATACTTTTTTCAGTTTTACCTCTTCTGTCTTTTCTCCTTTCTTTTCTCACTTTTCCTCCTCCACATCCGCCTACCACCAGTTGACCTTCTGAGCCTAAATACAACTTATATATGTTCAGAGGGGAGCTTTTAAGCCCCATAGACTACTTCTAGGAAAACCCAAGTACCATTTTACAGGGTCAGGAAACGACTAGTGAACTGTTGAAGTCAGCCTGTCGGAATGCCCCAAGTAGCTAAGGTATTACTTCTGTCCTGATCTTCAGATTTCCTGCTAATGAGTTAAGCAATCCCTCAGATATCTGCCCACCACAATAGGGGGGCAGTAGGACCTATACAATATTACATTAATATGTATCCCTGCTGCTACACAATGTCCTGCACTTACATTGTCTCCAGAGATCCATGCACAATATTGGGACATAATGCCTCCTTTTAATGGTTGACTGTTTTTGCTAGCAATGATGACATGGCCAGAGTATTGGTCACATGGGCATCTTAATGCCCTACACTGCGGCAGTATTGTTTCAAGGTCTGTTTCTGTTGAGCCAGCATTTATAGGCAGACACGCACACAAAGATCCCTCCAAAGGTGATCAAATCATGTCCAGAGATGTCTAAAGTATCTAAACGCCATTCAGCCATATCACCTGCATTTCCAAACAGGTAATCCACCTGAAGCTAAGCCCATTTGGGCCTGACCAGTACTTGGATGGAAAACCATCTAGAAGAAGATTGGGTTGTTGCTGGAAGAGGTGTTGGTGAGGCCTGCAGGTGACACTTACCCTGTGGTGTGTATGTAGATCCCAGTGCCTTAGTGCAGCGATGGGGACACTGTGCTCATAAGAGATGTAAAACCAAGGTCTTGACTCTCTGTGGTTATAAAAGACCCCTGGGCATTTTTCAAAAAGAGTAGAGTGTTTTGTGATGTCTTGGCTAAATTGCCCACCACAGCCTGGTCGTTCTGACCCGCTAATCATCCCCTGTCCCTTGTTGGCTAACTGTGTTTCTCTCTCCTTCCCCACCTACTAGCTAATGTATGATAGGCATACAGCTGCAAGAATGGCTGCAACACATAATCCACACTTGTGATGGTTGAAGTTGTTCCCCACTGTCTATGTAAAACATTTTGAGTACATTAGAAAAGCACTATATAATTGTTTTTTAATTATTATTTTTAAATCTTTTGAAAATGTGAAGTCAAAACTTTGGCCCCGTCAAAATATTTTCTTTTATACATATTATATATAGAATTATCATTGTCATATGTATATACAGTAAACATCTGGTATATACAAGGACAGTGAAACTTAAATTGATAGAGCTTTTGGGAAAACCTGTTGAATTTTGCAAGAGAACAATAATATTTTTTGACATTATTACCAGAATAAATAAGGCTGATAGCAGAGAGGTCAGTTAAAGTACGTTTTTCCATAGATGTTATAAAATATTGCTTTGTATGAAGAATTCTAAATACTGTACAAAAGCAGTTTCCCAGTAGTATGATTGAAAAAGACACATAAAGCAACTTCAAACTTTTGAATTAACAGAAATCACCCTTGGGTAGAATACCTTTTACCTCATTCTGTATCTGATGTGAGTTAACACATTTCAAAATTTTACATTCAGCATATCTCTCTATTATAAAAAAAAAAATCTTGGAAGGAGATTTTCTCAGAGACACCTTAATGTCCCGTGAGACAAGGCAGTGAGACAAAAGGACAGCTGCTATACAGTCTTTTAAATGTTCAAAGCAACACGAGCAGCAGAGAGTTGAAGTGGCTGGCGGATAGCACGCCCAGGGGGTAGGGGTTGGCAAGTGAAGCGAGCGGGGGGCAAAGCCCCCTAGTTGTCTATAAAGAGACAAATGCAATCCTTAATAGACTGTCAAACTCTACCCACGATTTCACCTTAGACATGAGGAAATTCCTTCAAGCTTGCATATGTTTTGCTGACATGTTTTCATTGTGACCTCAAATCATATATTACTGGATTATCTTTACATAATAATCAAACGAATTTAGACTTCCTATAGAATCTCAACTTCAGTGTAATACCGGATGGAATATCATTCCACTATGAGCTGCTTATGATAACCTTTTTTGCACAATTAGCTCTCTCATCTTAATTTGGCGGAAGAATCCCAACCAGTCTACCATTCTACAGTGTATATAAGATGTATTATACTGTTAAATGGTATATAAAAAATTGACTAAGACTTTCCTATATTTTTTCAGTTATTGTCAGGCCTTTGTCAGCATTGCATTAATTGAAAGCACCATATTGCTTAATCATTTAAGCTTCTTTTCTGTTGTTTCTTGAGGATCTTTATGGGGCTAAAATGTACTTTTTCGCCCCCAAGGGCCTTAAATAACTGATCAGTGAGCTTGACAACAAATTGTTTCTTAATTTTCTATACAAGAATTTTAAAATGCACAAATCCAATTAACCCTGAAATCAGCACACTGAACTCCTTCAAATTTCAAAATAAGTAAATAGGAATGGAGACGCTCTCAAAAGGGCAGCTAAATGGCCTTTTTTCACAAAAGTGTTTCCTCATTCTATAAGTGGTTGCCTGCCTTTGCTACTTTCATTTTTTTGTCATAATATTATCCACTTCTCAGCCTATTGTCTAGCTCAGACGTCTCCATCTTGTTGTACATGTACTTATAGTAATGTCACGGCAGACATTAATAGATTTGTACAAATTTTTAAAAGATAATTTCCTGAAAAAGGTTCAAAACGTACTTAGTTGCTATAGTGTGTAAACAATGAACTGGAGCAAATCATGTTTATTTCTTTTTACACCAGAAAAACAACTAGACATGTTGTCAACGCCATCTAAACAATACAGCATCTGGAGTGGACTTAGTTCAAACAAGTCTGCAAAAACACACAGTATAAATGACCTCTGTTCATTGCCAGCCAGAATGATCTGGCTCTGACAGATGTGCTGTGCATGGCTTATCTTAGTTATACTAACATTAAAAAGAGCACAGACTAAATTGGTACTGAGGTATACAGCAGTTTTTGTCAACTGCCAAATATTCAAGATTTATTGTGGCATCAGAATTGCATTTTAAACCTCAAGAGTGCTATGGCACCTTTGGAGCTATAACTCCCTTCTAGTAACCTGTGTCTTTCTGTGTTCTTTTGGCAGGGATCTGACCTTGGAGAGCTCTGCTGAATACTTATAAGTTTGCCACTGAGCCTGCATCCACCCAGCTTTGTCTCTTTTTCTTATTGCCTACCACCTAAGAGCTGTGTGCTGCAGCAGCGTGGCTGATGTGGCCATTAACCATAAGAAGAGGATGAACTGAAGCAGAGTGGATGAAGGCCTCCTTTCCAAAGCTCCGCTTGCTCTCCATGCTTCTGCAGCAGGTGGCGGAAATGGACAGGTGCTAAAGCCACACTGAAGCAACAGGTGTCATCTTACATCAGTGGGGTCTCACAAGGTTCCAGCCAGCTGGGACACCAGGCTGGTCACATAAATATGCACTGGCAGAGTGACACAAAGAACCAAGAGACTGTCTGTTCAACTTTCCAAAATTGATGGTGTTTCCTTGCTGCTACTTTTTCTTCATTTTGTTTTCATCAAAGTAGCCCTAAGGATTTCAGCAGTCTCTCTCAGTCTTTTTCTTTTACTGATATAACATGGGGCAGATGCCCTTTCTTGAAGGTGTCTGGCTGTCTGCCAGATAGCATACAGTGAAGATGTAATGCCATAGAATCCAAGCTACTTCACAGTTACAGAGTCTCTCTGCCTCCTGCTGTCATGTGTGAAGAGAGAAGCGTATCAGTGCATCAGAGACACCATAGAGAGCTGCCACAAATATCAGGAATAGGTCCTTCTGGCTACAGAGACACTGAACATCACCCCCTCAGTTTCAAGAAATGACAGAAATAGTATGCTAATCTTTCAGAAATACAGGAGCTGACCTTTTTTGATCTCTTTGACACATCTCCCTTGGGCTCCAAGGACACTCTAGACCCTGCCTTTCCACCATAAGCTCCAGTGTGACTGTAGTTCCCATGTATACAAAATATGAAGCCCTTTGAGCTCCAATAACTCTATAAACACACCTTCCCTTTCTCAGAAACACTATAGATACCCACCTTATGCTGCAGAGATAGCAGAGACAGCTCTTTGGACTCCACTGATATCTGAGACAGGCTGCCCCATCGAAGGACACCACTAATCCCATTGGACCGTAAGCATACCAAAAAAACAAGACATGAGAGAATGATCCCCTTCAGGTTCTGAACTAATTATGCAACCATTTTGGACTCCACGAATGCTGGAAAGAACCACTTCAGGGTATGGATATAGCAGAGACTGCCTATGAAAAATGATGGTTGAAGCCCTTTCCCTTGTGTACACCTTAATTGAAATACCCTTTCATTGCTCACTCTAAGCTTTAAGTTTAGTGTTGCACCAATGGGTGATATTTGCTGCTTGAGGTTGCTTGTGTGGTGTTAAACTGTGATCCTCCTTTACCAGATCAGAGACATTCCATTAGCATCACTTGGAGTACCCACAGTGGCAGCACCCTTTATGCACTTTGCCAAGAATCTGCAAGAAACTGAGTCCCACTGTCTGCCTAAAGAAAATTTTGTATATAGCTGCTGTATTTTTATAATGAACTGTTTCTCTGCAGTCCTTCTTACGAGTCACCACCACTACCACCACTGCTGCCATTGCCACTGCCACTGCCTGATTGTTTGCCATGTATTTTTCAAGTAGATGTAGTTCTAAGCAAAATAGAAAAAAATTTGCATTTGCATTTTAAGTGTCTGTGTGTCTTGTGAACCTACCTCTTCATCTAAACCCAGCAGGATGTGCTACTGAAACAAAACACCTCACCAGCATTTTTCATGACTCTAATTCCATTAATTTTAAGAAGAAGCCTATACTGTGGCTGACATTTCTATTTTACAGTGACCACACAATCATTGGGAATGTGTCTTGGAAAAGCATTGCACACTTTCATTACAATAATTGCAATACACATCTACTATATAATGAAATGCCAAGGACTGTGTGTGTGTGTGTGTGTGTGTGTGTGTGTGTGTGTGTGTGTGTGTCCAGCCATGCAGAACATACTGACTGGTCATTTTGGCTTTAGTGTGATTGGTTAGTTTGGCTTTGGCGAAACCATCTAAAGTGTGCAAGTGTGATACACACAAGGAAGAGTAAAAGCATAGGAGGCACATAGAGAGCTGCTTTCAAAGATGGGTAGTATAAAATCAGACAGGAGGAGAGCAAAACAGCAGAGTCCGAGAAGCAGGCTTTACAGTAACACACTTGGCAGAGGGAGCGCTGGTCAAGAAAGGTCTGGACACACGAGGATACCAGGGAGAGGCACTGAATGTACACACAGGGCAAGAAATATCAAATACTTTTCAATTTATTCTATTAACTGTCTTTGACAGATAACATGGCTAGTATTAAATGAGTGGGCATAACTAAAGTATTACACTGAGCAATTCCAAAAACCTTAACCTTTGAAAAAAGAATTTGTAAATTCCATTGACATTTACGCTACAATGTTATTAAGGCTACCTGTGCAGTTTAAATGAGAATTCACTTAAAGCCCTTTACTAATTAAACACACGGTTTAGTTAAATGAGCTGTAAGGTAACAAGCATGACACGTAGAATTTCACTAAATTACAGTGGGATTAGGACTGACAGTCAATTTATGGGGATCTACGTGTTCTTATTAGACCTGTGTACATGGGGCACCCTTATGTATACATCCATTGTTTGCTACTATAGAGGAGGTTTCTCTTCTACAACACATCATACACTGTATTCCTCCCAGGAAAGAATCACAACAGCACTGCATGCTGCAGGAATTCAAAATTCTTTATAAAAATGTATCTCTTTGTAATAGTACCATTTTTAATTTCTGAAGCTACCTTACATATGCAAATTAGTAATGGAGCAAAGTTTCATAGATGAAAGTGACCCTTTGCCATATGATACAGAATTCATACTGGTAATGAAAACAGGCTGTACTGTACATTAACTATAAGCCACAGCTTAACAAAATAAATTAAAATCGGGCACAAAGAGAAAAAGGAAAAAAAATAATCACATGCATACTCTGTCACTCAACTAGGCCACTTTTAAGTCACTAGTTAACCTAGCATTCTATGTAACGTAGGTGAAAAGTAGGATACACGGGCATGGGAGGAATGTGCAGTCTGTCCACATAAGCAGAGCCCTGGATTGGATTCAGACCCAGAGTCCTGGATGAATGGGGCAGTACTAGCCACTCTGCTACCACTTTGCATGTCATATTTATTACATTTAGTTATTACATTATATCTTCAAAAAAGACAATTCTTTAAAATTTTAAACATTGTTAAGGTCATGCCTTTCAGATTTTTCTTATCAAATTGTTCAATCTGATAATCAGAGATTGTACTATCAATTTAGTTATATGGTCCTATCTATTTTAACACTATTTTCATTGATTTTTCAAAGCAACTTCAGAAATAAAGGTTGCAAAAAACTTTGGGGACTTTAAGCTAGCAATGGAAGGGAACACTTGAGACAGTGTAGTGTCACTTGCTATATTTACATAAAAAACTGCAACTCAGCACTAAGCCAGTTCTTAAGCCACTTGATTCATGTACATGTTTCTGCATACTAAAGCCAGCCTTTATAGCATCAGACTCAAGACAAAAACTAAGAGTTTACAGAGCACCTGTCCGCTGTAATAATGTTCACTCATACATATAGGGTCAATTTTGGTGACAGTTAACCTAATATGAATATTTTTCAGATGCAAGGGTAATCAGAGAACTGGAAGAAAACCACACAGAGACTTAAGGACAAATATACAAACTACAACATATCAGAAGGTCCTAGGAGGCTTCACTTTGTAGATACAGATAGTGCACGGTAACAATTAAGAAGGCGGATAGGATATTAGGTTATAGAGCCTAATGTGTGAAACCCAAGACAAGGGAGGTTAGTATTAGCTATGTAATGCACTTGTGAGGCCTCAACTGTAGTACTACGTGCAGCTTTTGTCTCCATCCATACTACAATAATGGACATAGCATTACTGGACAAAGAGCAAAGAAAAGCAACTGATTCTAGGAATGCAAGGCATGAGCTATGAAGAAAGACTGAAGGAACTGTACGTTTCCAACTTAAATAAATGGAAATGATGAGAACAAGACTGAATTGTTCAGAATTATGAGGATAATTAATATGGTGAATCTCAACTGTTATTTTAAAAGGAGTTCTTTAAGAACATGTAGACATAGCTGGAAACATGTTCAGGGCAACCACAGACACAGGCAATAAGTTGCCACTGTGTCACAGTACAACCTTTAATACTCAACTCAATGTTATTTTGAGAAATTATTGTAGGTGAACAGGATTTTGAGCTTTGCTGTGTTGAATGGCATGCTCTTGTGGAACTTGTAATACTCACTAGGCTGGAATCTGAACCCAGGACCCTGGGCTTGTGATTTAGCAACAATAAACACTGCACTACTTCATTTTAAACATTAGAAAGTTGACTTGTTATCAACAAGATGAAACGTGGGTGACCCAATGCAACACCCTGCTAAGGTAAACACATTTGGAAGTATCACTATTATAAAAATGTGACTCTGACACCCTTATGTTTTCACCACAACTGTTGGTATATGAGGTGGAGGTTAAAGCATATGACCCATTTACATTCTTAACTGTTATCTTCCAAGGTTATACATGTTTGTTGTCTTTTAAATGCTAGTAATGTTCAGATTCATCAAAAGTTTGAGTTTCCTTTTATGAATGCAATAAATCTATCCCTGTCTTGTTCTCTTTAGCCTATACAGAGCATAGGTATGACATAGGCATACTATTTGTCATATCACATTTCTTTTGTTTGTATCCATAGGACACCAAGCAAAATCAGTTTACATAAAACTTCCATACAAATAGACTCTTGCATACAGTATAAGAAGAAAATGTTAACAAAATTGTTTTAAGTTGCGTTTGCACATAATGTGGAAAGCACCTATTGCAACAGGCCCACGTCTTTCTTGGGCCCCATTAGACCAATTTTGTTTTTTTTAAATTTGGCACACTTATTATTCAGAGAAATTTGTCAAGACAGTTCAATTTTCATTGAGGTATCGCAAACAGATCAAGCTGTACAAAGATTTGAAATTTAAAAACCCCCAATGAAAAGTATTGATGAATTTGTGAACTTGTCTATCATAAAACAAAGAAACATTTTGTGTTGACTAAAATTCCAAATTAGTTTACTGTTTTAATTTTACCTTGACAGCGGTAACACAAACTTGTAGATTTTGCACATTTTCCTCTTTTTTTACTTCAGAGAGCTGCTGCCAATGGCAAACAGATCTTTAATGCAAGTTAAAGAAACACCAGCAGATTTCAGAATGTTACTTGCTATCACTGGCCATTTGCAGATGCGATTGAGCTGGCAGTCAATCCAAACACAAGCTGGGTGAATGCAGAAACCTTTAACATCAGCATGCATTTTCTACTGTATGAAGTCTTCCCAGCAGCTTCATCGCAAATGGAAATGAAGTGTGCAAGCATTTCTTCCTCCCAGTGCTTTAAGTCAGTGTTTCCACATAAACCACCATCGGCCCATAGACATTTTGTGCCACTCAGCAAAAAGGCAGGCATGGCAAATATAGTAACTTTGTTATTGCATACTGCTGGTCTGTAGCAATAACTGCTGGCTATAATTGTCACTAGTCTGTGGAGCTCCACCGCTAGTAAACCTGGAAGCAACTGGCTCTTCTATCTATTATTAATTGATCGAGCCACTCAAAACCTCACAGGATTCCTTTGTTTTCTGATCAAATGTTAATCAATCAATGCACTGATGCATGAAGACATTCTCAAACTAAAAACATTCCACATGTTAAAAAGAGTGAAAATCACTGTAAAATTATAAAAAAAAAACAAAAGCAGGGTAAACGGTATCTAGATACAAATGAAAATGAAGTGCCCTATGGTGGGACTGTTTCATCAATGCTATATTCTACTAAGGGGACCACACGTCCCGGTGATGAGGACAGTCCCGTTTTCAGGCCCTGTATAACTGTAGAACATCAAAATGTCCCACTTTAAATGGCTACACATCTAATAAAAGTTTTCCAGTGCCACAAACATTACTTCGCCAAAACAAATAATATATTTAAAAGAGCGTACATGAAACGCCAAGAATGAACTTGGCTTGATTAACAACTTGTTTAATATTTAAACAGCATTGCAGGAAAGAACAAAAAGCAGACAAAATTAGAGCACCGAAATTTATTTGTTTATACTTTAAGTACTGTGCGCAATCCTATGTGATTTTTTCCTCTCTCCTCTCAGATGATGATGAGATAAAGCATGCATTATAAGGATGGGCTTTCTGCATGAGCATTCATGCTACAAAAATGTCCCAGTTTGGCACTTTGAAAATCTGGTCCCCTTGTAATTTACTATCAGAGTGCCATTTTCACCTGATATCCATGAAGAACTCGGACAAATTGTAATAAAATTTGCTTTTCTCTTCTGTTATTCCCTAAAATGTATCAATTGCCAATTCATATAACCTGTATGTGGTACTTGCAAATTATCACTTTATATGGATATGGGGTTTGTGTATGTGTGTGACAGCATCTGGCCTCCACATCTGGGTAGAGAAGGTTCTAGAACCTACCTAATGAACTCCTACAGTGCCTGCACAGACCTTGAATGCACCTAAATTTTATGCCATGTGTAGATTATCTAACTTGTTTTTTTTTGGCAAATTCAGTCTGGCCACCTAAAAGCTAAACCAGTGTGCTTCCAATTAAGGTTCCTGTCACTGAGAGTCACAATGGTCACATGTAACTCAAACTGAAAATTTCTCAATTTAATGGCTTAATCTGTAGTTTGTTAAGATGAGAAAAGTCTAAGCGGTGGCTATATCATATGACAAACTATTCTGAATTTTACTGTGGATCATTATTATTTTCAGTATCTGCACATACCGGATTTAATTCCAAGCATAAAAGATTGCAAAACAAACAGAACAAAATCTATAATAATAATAACAGCCTTTCACGCTGCTGTGCTGCAAGAGTTTTATATAGCAAGTTGTCTATACAATCTGTCGAATTGCAGCCTCTTTAATATCTCAAATGCCTGTCGTTTCCAAAACAAGAATTCATGACCGGATAAATATGCTCTTCTTCAAATTGAAGTTGAAAGGATGAACACAGTTAGGAAGACCAAACATAAATCTGAAATCTTTTCATCATAGTGAGCACCATGCAAAACTCGGTAAGATTAATGAGTTGAGGACATGGCCTATTAGAGACGTATGAAATGCCCCATTTACTGCTTATCTACATAACAGAAATATCCTGTCATCCTCATATGTGGGAGATACCGGTCAGATGTGAAAACTGCAGCCAGTGGTCAGCCCACTATAAATGAAGTGAGCCGCCCACTTAAGAGCCCATTATCATCTTGTTATATAACAGTCAATGATTCAGCTCTTCCAGGAGAGGTGGGAGTCTACATGCCTATTTACTTCAATAGCATTTTCCTAACTCTCTTCCTTCTCGAACAGGACCCAATGTAAACTACTAAGGCGATACATCATTGTAGCTCCATTTAGGAGGGTGGAAACTAACCCTCAACACAAAATGGAAATGGGGAACTTCCACAATGCAGTCATCACAAAGCTTTCAACTAGAAAAAGCAACCAATACCCAGAAAGACAAACAGACTGAAAGCCCTGCAAAATGCTAGCCACATCCCTCATTCACACTCTAACCAAAAAAAAAAAAAAAAACTTTGAGGGATATGGAATATTCAATCTGCTGTCCTCTTTCAGGCCTCCAAAGAGTTGGAGGAATGTCAGTCACTTTTATTGCAGTCAAATGTGATGGAACTATCCTTTTCAATTCACTCCTGTATTTTACTGCAGACCCTAAACAAATGAGAATAAAAATGCTGCATAACTAGTCCTCATAAAGGGCAAGATGAGCATTTTAGATGTTCAAGGTGATTGCTGAACATTCACAAAGATACTGCAGGCATCTGAGGAACCCTGTGGCCTGGGCATCCCATCGCAGATGTAAACATCACACATGATCTGAAAGGTGTCACCTAATGCCACCCCACTCAGAGATAAAACAGGAACAGACTTCCAACATGTAAGATGAAAAAGGAGAGGCTCCCTGGTGCCCAAAGGTTACTGTCCACAGATTCAATCACAGTTAATCAATGTTAGTAGTCTCTTATGTCCATTTTAGCAGCAGCTGACATTCACAATGTTTATATTTCTAAGTAGCCTGTAGCCTTATTTCTCTTAATGCCACTCACCTACTGGTTGCTCAGTCGATATTGCCCATGTCTCTTAGCATCATAATCTCTTACATCTGCATGCTTTCTCAAACTATATGTTATGAAAACTTCACATTTCAGCTTCCAGTCCATTTAATATGTTACCCTATACCTTCCAATAATTTTTCTAACTAGTGAGTACTCCCGCCATTTGCCTCTTTTTACTTTGTCTTTTCTTCTCCATTACATTTCTACTTTTACAAGTCTATCTCAATGCACACAAACACATACATGCAATCACAATAGGCCAATTCAGAATTGACAGCAAATTTAACCACATGTATGTGGTCTGCATGTGGAAACCCAGTTAAGTCTGGAGACAGCCTGAAGGCTCCACAAAGAATGCTGGAAATCTGCAAAAAAAAAACCTCTTCCCACAGTACCACGACATCACCCTTGCTATAACTTTAGGGAAGGTTTGAGAAAGGCCATAGCTAAAAGATTCTTTCTAATGGTCCACCTTGTTCACGTGTCCCTCATTGCACTGTTTTTCTGCCAATTGCCCTACCACCCCAGTCTTTCTCCCACTCTACCTTTCTCTTCATTGATGCTACAGTTCTTTTCTCCAGGTCCTTTTGCTGTATTTCTCTTCTTGATTATTCTGTTAATTGCCCTGCTTCAAAATCTTTTGCCAGTTCATCCACTTCAATTTTCTGAAAACCAAAGATGGAGCAACAAGTTACAGTATCTTATTCTCTAAGCAGGGCATTGAATTATCAAACAGCTACAAAAAGAATGATCTGGGCTGCCTATGAATAAAAATGCAAGAATTATCTTCTATATTCTTCTGTCCTGCACATTAACAAAACATCTTCATTTTTAGATGCCCCTTTATCTAAAACCATTTGGTGTCTTTCTTTTGTTGCCAGCTTCTTTGAGGTAATCATCCAAATCCTCTAATCCTTCTAGGCATTCCCCCCAGCCCAATGGATGGCCTTTTGCAGTCTTTCTCAGTTCCCATTCTCTTTAGACTAGTTTTCCATCTCCCTTCTTAGATAATCTCCTAGTCGAAGGGTTCTCAAGTTCAGTCCTGAGATAAAAAAAAAACTGTTCAATTGTTGTCTTACAGCTAAATGATCTA
The DNA here is from genome assembly GCF_016835505.1 of Polypterus senegalus. NCBI lineage: Eukaryota > Metazoa > Chordata > Cladistia > Polypteriformes > Polypteridae > Polypterus > Polypterus senegalus. The sequence goes on from NC_053154.1 coordinate 102,420,845, forward strand.
ATTGTTTAATTAGTCATTTTCTTCCCTTATTTTGCATTTGGAATATGTTCTAGTATGTTTACACGTAAACAAAATTCAGAAGTTTTCATGTTTGCCATATCTTTAAAATGTTAACTTTCCTTCTCAAATTCTTTTTAATTCACCTTTAAGAAAGTTTACTCCATTAAATGGATCCAAATACTGTACTGACAATTAGTAATGAGCAGTACAGACACAGGTACAAATGACACTGAATACTAAAGGGAAGCATCTACTTCAATATAATATCCACTTGTGAGCTAATTAATAAGAAGTCTTAAATGACCAGACCATAAAAACATTCCAACATAAACATATCTTAAAACCCAATAAAAAGAATGCTAACTGCTTGCTAAATTCCCCCTAAATACTTAGCTAACTAATTTTTGAATTTCTGGATTGACAAAAAAAGGCAGAAACTGGCAAATAACCACTTGTTTAATAAATGCAGGTGTCCAGTTAAAAACAGAACTTGATTGGAATGAACACCTGCAGTTAATGTGGTCCGCGGAACTGAACTTCAGGACCACCTAGTTAAGGCTATTAAGCATAATGAAGTACAGGTTCATTTCCACTTTAACATTTAGTGTCTTTTTCCCCTGTATCTGCAATAATAATGGTTAAAGAAAATTAAGCGTTTAAAACTTTTCTACACATTTGTTAATTTCTTCATACTAGAGCACATTTCTGAATGCAGAATAAGAGAAAAAATGTTTGAATTAGCATAAACTGCCCCAATTTGGGTTGTTCGTAAGAAATATAATGATTTACTACATGACTTAAGTACATTATAAACAAGAATCGCTTAAATATTAAAACGTCTAACAGAAATGTAATTATTTCACCTTCTGAAAGAGGTTCCTAAAGGATCAAAAATAACATATTAATAAACACTGACATTGAAATAATCTAAAACTAAACCACGTGACTATATTTGAAATGTGTCATTTGTGACCTTCTGGGACCGGCCCTTAGAGAGCTAGAACCACAGATATAAGAGTCGAAATATCAAAAAACTATCGTATTCGTGACCATCAGTTTCGAAATAGTATAAAACAACACTCATCATGCTTGCAGTATATTACCGATCCCCATTTTCTGAAGTTTTGTGAAAAGTAGTAACTTTGACACCTTGTATCCCTTTAGGGGGTGAACCCGGGGCCGGTGCTCTGACGATTTGTCCTACTTTGTCGAAGTATCCAACCGTAGTTTATTGTAAGTCGTAACATTAAACTTATAACGTTATACCATGTCATCATTTAACATGTTGTATTTAGAAGTCGTCTATCAAATTTATGGAAATGTTAACATTTCACAATTTATTCACTATGCATCATTTAATGCCCGAAAGAGTCATTACTCGTGCATGGATACAATGGCCTGTACAAGATTAAAAGTCACACATGCAAAATATACAATTTATAAAATGTTGACAGTAAATACATATGCAGTAAACTGTAATAAATGCATTAATGTAGTAAGGCTAAGTTGCGTAATTTTGATCTGCGCATGCGTAGTATCAGTGAGTAGATCATTTCGATGGGTAGGATGTTTCGTTAGAACACCCGGCGCCACCATTAAGGTAAATTAGACAGCCGCACGGGTGAGCTACCGAACAGTCCGTTGGCGCACTAATAAGCTTGGTCTAGCACCGGCACTAGGTGAACCTTTGGGGTTGACATGTGTAACTTCACGTTCTTCTGATAATTTTTGTTTAAGATATTTGTTTAATCTTAACCAGGAGGGTGTAATTTCCTGCACAAAATCTAGTTCAAATGGCTCAGAAATTAGGGTATTTTGGGTCTAGCGAGCCAGAAACAGAAAGAATCCCAAAACGCTTGGCGTCTTGCATAACTAGACATCAAGACGAGTCTTCAAGTACATCATATGTAGGGTGTTCTCGTACCGGTGATTATCAAAAAGGCCAGCTAAACTGAACTTGGGATCCACTGTCCAAGTCAACTTCACATCTCTCACCTTTTCTCCATTTTCATGAACCCTTCCCGTTCTATTAGTTTTTTTTTTTTCACCTGCCCTTTCACACGCCAGCTTTTGGTTTTCTCCATCCTATCCGAGTGCCTCATTTAGCTATACTATTCGCGTTCAGAATACTGTGGTCCTCCTCATTTACCGTTCTGCTCTTTTTCCTTCCCTTTCTTTCCCTCTGACTCTTTTTCAGTCTCCACCTCCTCTACGCAGGAGCTCCGCCTCTCCGCCTCTTCTCTTGCTCTGTCAGTCAGGTCCTCCGCTGCGGCGCTGTTAGGAGAATTTGCTTCGAAGACGGTGCTTGACACTCATGCTTTCTCGTCGCTGTCCTCCTGCACAATAAAGAGCAGCGGATGGCGGAGGGCGAGGCTCCGGGGCCTCTACAGGAGCTGCCCGAGGAAGAAGATGTGTTTCTAGCCGGAGAACCGCCAACGACTCCTTGCATCGAAAGCGACTTCATTCACCTTTCCATCAGGAAGCAGGTGTCCTACAGGTGAGTCGTGCTCGCGCCCGCGCCATCACGTTAATCGGGCTGCGCGAGAAAGCGCGAGCGTTGCCACTACTTGGCACTACTGATGATGTTTCTGGTTGTGGTTCTGCTGTTGCTGCTTATCTTTTAGTGTACTGGTTATGCATTCGCCAGTCCAGAGTGGATGCCATATGCAGAAAAAAGGCTTTGTACCCGCCTCTGTGAATAAAAGGCGGTTAACCGATCGAAGTGGGTTACCCCTTTCTGTGTAGGAAGTGAATTGGACCAGTTTGTGTGGGCATCCCATCTGTAAAAGAAGGGATTTTTGAACTCGGCATAACAGATTAGCCACTGTGTGTAGGAAGGACTTGTTAATTAGCCCAGAATGGCCATCTCTTCCTCCAGTCTGGCTCCTAGTGTCATCCTTTATATTCTGAAATCATGGTGGTCACCCCAGCTTTTCCACTGTGGTGTGTTTTCAAGGACGGGGTCACTCTCACACTGAGGGGGGCATATGCTGTTTGTAAAGATGGGTCATTTGAATTGACTCATTATTAGAAAGGGGTCACATACAAAGTAGTAATGAAGAGTTACACATAAGCAGGAGCTATTTGTAAGAAGGCTTATTCGATTCATTTAAGCACTTTATTAGAATGCAGCTGATTTCACCCTGAGGTAATTTGCAAGGAAATCTTTCTTTCACTAGATCAAATGTATAATCAGTTTGGTGTAGCAGTAGTTAGCGCTGCTGGCTTGCATATCCATCATCTGGGGTTTAAACCTCTGACCTGGACACTGTGTGGAGTTTAAATGGTCTACTTATGTCTACTGGAGTTTTCTCCAGGTACTCCAGTTTTCCTCTATACCTTAAAACAATAACAATGTTAGGTTAATCTGCTTATCTAAATTATACTTTTTATGAGCAGACTCTCCAGTAGCCTGGTTTCCTAGGCTAGCCTCATTCTTGTCTTATACCTGGCATATCCAGTATAGGCTACCTCCCATCCACAACGCTAAACTGGTTCAAGTAGTTTTGGTGAGTTTGAAGCAACCCATATGATTCTGGGCAATTTATTTGCCTTATTATTTTAAAACATGATCCTGAAAACCTTTTATTGTGACTTTAGTGGGTGAGTGTCATGATTGTTTGAACCTAGGCTTGAAGACCTGCTATTTCTTGCTGCAGGTGGATGTATTCATTGGATTGGTCTTCATGACACTAAAATGGCATTTGGAGCTCTTCCCCCCTAAATAACTTCTCTGTCTCCGAATTGAATGTGTTTACCCTATGGCTTACTTATAGCATGTTCTAGGACGGTGTCATATCCTGTCACATGACCACCTTTACTCTGTTAGAGTTTTGTAAAGCAGAGGCCTTGTAAGAATAAGAGTTGTATTACACTCTTAGCTGGGCTGATGAAAAGGAAAGGTGTAGGGTGGTGCCTAGCTGGAAAATATGGACTTGATTCCTTTCTCTGCTTGGCTCTATTTGAGGCTGTTATTGAACCACTGGTTCCTCTTAAGATTTCTCAGAAGGCTGGAATGAACAGAGATCGATTTGCCGTCATGGCTACCTTAATGACTGTGCATGGTTTCCTTCAGCAGCTGTGGTCATCTGGTTTTATTAATGCATTATTTATCCAGCTGGTTTGACATCAATTGCCAGTGTCAGGAGCTCATTTGCATCCCACTGGGTAGTGACTCGGTAAAGCCTTCGTGGCCTTCACTAATTGCTGCAAGTCATATCAGTAAACAAGCTGCCATTTAGAAAGGTTATCTTCGTGTCAGTAGGGTGATTGAGGGCCAGGACAAACAGCATGACCACGGATAGTCTTAGCTTGCTTCACACAGCTTGTTTCTTCTTCTGTCTTATGGGAGGCTATGGTGTTTCTCTTTTCTTTACCTTCTCTAACCTGTTTAGCAGGGGTGACCCAGGGATTTTCAACATTGTCTTTGGAGTTCCGCATTAGATTTTTTTTTTTTTTTATTCTGTTGCTAGTCTGCATGCTTATCTGGATATAATGTTCATTTTCTGCCCTCGGTGTGTTTATTCAGATACAAAAGGCAGGTTTCAGACAAACGTGTGAACTTTGCTTCTGCATTCTACCTGATACACCTATAGTAGCCCTCTACTGATAGCTCCAGAAGAAAGGTTCTGCACCCTTAACACTGCTAATTCTGTTGTGGTTTTAAAGACCCTGTCCTTAAAAGAACCAGCTAATTAAATAAATGCAATGTAAACAGGGCTGTATTGTAGCTTTTTTGGATCCTGGTTCTGTCCTTTGGCTTGGGTGGATTCTATAGGGATTTTTGTATGCTTTTACCATGTTTGCAGAAAGTGGGTTTCTTTTGTGGGCACTGGTTCATAAAAAACAATATCAAGTTGTTTGCCTGCTGTACAGTAAATGGCTCAGAACATGTTAGTGTTTTGGTGTGCTCATGAGATTGACCCATCCAGCACCACTTCCTACCTTGTGCTCAGTGCTGCTGGAAAAGATACTGTATATGAAAAATTGGGAACCCATTATGGATGCATTAGAATACTAAAGAAAAGTCCATGTGCATAGTAAATGCTTAAATTAAAACTATGTGGTGGGATTTATACCTGTGACTTTGTGATTTCCATAGAGACTAATTAATCATACTGTGTGTTGAAATTATTAATAATAATAATGAATACAATATCAGTATTATCTTTTTGTGGGGAGTAGTGCTGTTGCACTGAACTTCAAAGTACTGGATTCCTATTCCAGCTCATTCACTGTCTACATGGAGTATACATATTCTCCCCAAGGTTTTCTCTGCGTGCTTCAGTTTCCTTTACAACCCCAAAGAGGACCATTTTGGTACATTGGCATGGTATGAGTGAGTATGGGTTTATGTACACTCTAATGGATTGGCATCTTGTCCAGAGCCAGTTCCTGTTTTGCTCTTATTGCTAGGGCTAGGGAATCTGGCTCCCTTCAAATCTATGCACTTCAAATATGTAGTGGAACAAGAAATTACAGAAAATAATTGAATAAATGTTTATTTTTGAAAAATGTTATTTTTCAGCTTTTTCATTATCTGTTTTTTCTTTTATTGAGTCACACCTTTCATAGTGAAATACATTCCAGGTGCCATTACTTTAGAAGTGGTATGCTGTTCCCTACACATATTGTACCATTCATAAGTTTTCAGACAGTTCATGGGTCCATCACAAACTAGACATGACACAGCTCAGTATGTTTAATGGAACATTTTTTTTGCAACCCTTCTCATTGCCATCAAACTATAACAAAGAGTTTGTAAAATGCTTTAGATCCAGATATTAGACTAAGAGAATTTGCTGCTCTGCTCTGCAGGGACATCAGTGCCAGGAGTGGCACTGAGCCAGACTGCATTAGCACAGCACTCAGGGTAACTGCTATGCTTTTGGACAGATTGCTCTGTACCTTACTCCCACCTCTGCCCAAATAAATTATCTGGATACTGTTTTTAATAGGAATGGGTGATATCTGCTGTATCTCTGCTGAGTACAAATCCTCTGTGTCCTTAACAGCAAAATCAAAGTGGGTTGCGTGGGTTGCATCTTATCATAAATAATATGTGGTCTAAGGTCTCAGAGACTTTGGTCCCTCTTGAATTGCCATTTTACCTGAGAGACTATCTGTGTGCTCTAATGTTTGCTTTGATTTGTTTCAGACCGTATTGACCAATTTCCAAAACTGATCTGCCTCTTTGAAATCATCACTCCAAATAATTGTTTCCTTAGTAGTTGGACCCAAAGTAAAAAAAGACAGATATCTGGCTTTCATATTTATCAATATTGATCATCAATCAATATTTAATGTTAAATATGATAAGTCCAGACATGTGTACATCCTACTAGCTCCACAAAAGTCCCTTCAAAAATTTTTCTATGTGCATGTCAACTGTTTACCTTACCTAGGGGAAACATTAGCATCTAATGTAATGCAAAATTCTTGCCTGCAAGTCACCAATCCATTGTAAGATACACATTCCCAATCTTGTTTCTGTTGGGCGAGTTAAGAGAGCTCAGTCAATGTAACACACACTTCTTTGGGATGTAATAGAAAACTGGAATATTCAGAGAAAATCTCAGAAGCTTGACACACAATGGGTTCCATCTCATTTTGGTGAGGAATGGTTTCTCACAATGTGTTTCCTGAGAAAGTGTTGTAACCCAATTGTCCACATTACATATTCTTATTAGGTGATATACGTGATTTTATGTAGGATCAGTGTTTATTGGCTATTGCAAAATTCTCCAAAGTAGAGTTGGGTGGAAAATCTGGTATGTCATCAAATACATGGCTTAAAATAATAATCCACCCTCTCTCTGAAACCATTGTTTCCATAACAGGGCTAAAAGAAGCTGCAAACTAGCACACTTGCCCCAGAGCTAATTTTTTGGGATGTGGCTAGTATTATATGGATCTTTGGAATATGGAAGAGAACCCATAAGAATACATTGTGGCCGATGCAGGGCTCTGGACCTGTAAGGCAGCAGAACTAACCACTAAACTACGCTTTACACAAACTACTGAGCACCTTGAGTGGGGACCGTCCAGGCATCTACTGACCATAGTCTGGGCAATTACCCATTGGGCTACTAGACTGTTGAAATTGGGCAAGTCTGCTTGGAGAAATTATAAATGTAATCCTATATAAGAAAATAAAGCTAAGATGTGAAACCAATCCAGCCCTTGCATTATTTTGTTCTTTTTTTAACAGTTTAACACCACATTAAACTTCATATTGACATCTTTAGGATTCTTCCCAAATAGTTCTTGTTTTTGAACCAGTGAAATTCTGTGGTCATATCATACAAAGAAGTTTTTATTGAAAGAAAAATCACTGTCCACTCCAAAAAGTAAAATAAAGGTAAACACTGTGACAGAAAATAACTGCACCTAAATATTTAAATGGTCAGGTGTGCAAATTATTAGGTTTGTTTGTTTGTTTGTTTGTTTGTTTATTATGCTTTTCACTTGAGAGATTTACAAGTGACTTGCCATTAAAAGGTGGTAACTGGATAATACTGGATCACTGTAACCTCAAGATACTTCATTTGGAATTTCTTAAAGATAGAATTCATTTGTCTTCCAAAGGCTAGGTAGGTAGCTGAATATAGTACAGAAAATGCTGGCCATATGATGAGACTATGCTGGCCACTATAGTAATGGATAGGATCTGACTCTCTTCAGGAAGTATCTGAGACACCCAGAGGAATATATTGGCAGTTCTGGAGGACTGTCCAACAGCTGACTCTGCATGTGTGTGCATTTTTCAGTTTCTGCAAAGATTTGGAGTCTTCTTAGGGTCTCTAATTAACATCTTAAGCCATTAGCGTACCCTTTGCAGTGGCAGGTCTTCACTCATAGCGTGCATTATTACACCACCTATTGGCTGCTTACTGTTGCCAGTTGTGTCTGCACTAGTGCCAGGCTGCATTAGCCAGTACTGTTGGTGACCAATGAATTCTGACATGGAAACAACCTGGACAACATTCTGAAAGATCCTGGTATTAAAGTACTGTCTGTCTGTCTATTACCAAAGTGGCCTCAACAATTTTGGGTGCCATTTCTTATGAAACTGGTCACATATATTTCCTCTACATGTGTATTTATGTCACAGATGTCTTGTCATGTATAATACCCTTTGTAGAAAGTCAAAGTGAGATATCTTGTATTTGCCTTCTGACTCCCACACCTCAGATCTTTCTTTAAGCATTGTTCTTGAAAATATAACATTTCTCCATCAGTCATGGTCAGAAATTTTGGATTTTTTGCTTTGATTCATCAAATATATTTTCTCAGTGACCCAATTCTGATGTTTCTTCATATTATTCAAATGATTTGACCTTTCCTCACTAATTATACCTCACAACTCATTGTTTAGGCACTGGTTCTCTCTTGGCTGGACTATTGCAATTCTCTCATTGCGGGGCTTCCTTTAACTGCTGTCAGACCTCTCCAGCTCCTTCCCAGTAAAGCATTCCAACCATTCCTCTGCTCTCCACTGATTTCTGTTTCTGCAAGATTCCAGATCAAATCTATTGTCTTGACCAATGGTTCTCTGAAATACTTTTGCTCAATATGTCTGGTCTTTAGTCTCTCCATATGTCCCTTCAAGAAATCTCTGTTCTACCTCTGGCTCTCTGCTGATTGCTAGACACTGGAAAATGGCCCTTCATTCTTTCTCCAAAGCTTCAGAATGATCTCGCCTTGTCTATTCAAACTGCACCCAATTTACTCATTTTTAGACATCTTTTGAAAACACACCTTGTCAGTATTGTGGAACTGCTTAGCTTATCATGTAAGAGATGGCTGCTGTTGTACTAGCAAAGTGTTTAAGCTACTGATTTGTTTGTCTTAGTCAAGTTGCTGGTACTACCCCCTCTTGCTCAGCTTTTAACTAATTTTCTGTTGCTCTTGATGCTTGTACCTTCTAATCATTCTCGTGTATATTATAATTTGTTTTATAAAGTGCTATGGAAAATGTAGGTGTCTGCTTATTAAATAATAATAGTAATAACTAATGAATTAGTTTTCCATTTCCAATAAGATATTGTCTAGCCACACATAACTGCTGCTATTAGGAAAGTCTACTGAACAATAGCCCTCTTTCTCAGTCCTAAAGCATGCATGAGGCATATTGGGACTTCAACCACTGCCTCATCCACACCTGCTGAAAACGACTCAATAACTCATAATTGCTTGTTTTGTCAATCATGTAGTTTTGTGCCAATATATAGCACTTTTGGATCAGTAAGTGACTCTCTGATTTTAGAGTAATGTGCTGCAGGTTCTATATATTTTTTTCATCTGGGCACCTATTTTTGTTACTATATAAAGTTAATATAGGTAGAAATTAAAAACACAGATGGAACTTTATTTGGCTTTTTACAGGAGCTCCTTAAATAAATGAATAAAATGAAATAATACATACTCACACTCACACCAGAATGAATAAAAAGGAAGAAAATTAAAAGAAAGAAAAACCTGTGACTTGGCAGTTACAGTCTATCACAATAACAGTCCAAAGACATTGAAAAGGTTTGGGGCAGCCACCTGTATATTGTGCCCTGGCTGCAAATGGGACATTTTTATGAGCTGTTCACAGATTTGAGTCCAAAACAGAACTGATTTGAATGTGAGAATATGGTCGCTTTAAAGGCCAGGACAGGAAGTGGCATCATCAATAGTGCTGGGACCTAGTGGGATTTCCCATGGATGGTCCACAGAGGATTGAGAGAGAAAGTCAGTGCAGCTCGCCACCCCCTGGTCTGGTGTGGTACTGCTATTATTCACGCCCTCTAGCTGGAATGGAGAGAATCCTTACAATGAATAAGTGAGAACTTATACGGTTGAAGGTCAAGAAACCACCTGGTGACCCATGGATTCGACTCCTTGTGTAGGGTCATCTATTGTAGGGGTTCATGATCCATAACACGAGTGAATTCACGGCCCAAGTGGTAGTACCTCAACTGCATAAACGCCCATTTAATCGCAAGGGCTTCCCTTTCTACCCCTGTATACCTAGTGTCCCGATCCAACAGTTTCCGGCTCAGATACATATTGGGAGTTCAACACCATCGATGCTGTGGCTCAGCACGGCCCCCAGGCTTGTATTCAAAGCGTCCTTCTGGAGAATGAAAGGAAGTGAAAAATTAGGTGCTTTCAATACTGGTGCTGACGTAAGGCCCTGCTTTAAGTCGCCAAGTGCAGTGTCTGTCTTATCAGTCCATACCACATTGTTAGGGGCCCTCTTCTTTGTTAAATCACTCAAGGACACTGCTGTCTCTGAAAACCAAGGTACAAACCGGTGGTAATACCCGGCTAAACCGAGAAATGCTTGGACTTGCCACTTGGTTCGTGGACAGGGTCATTTTAATATGGCATCTACCTTCAAACACTGTGGCTTTACGGTACCCCGACCCGCCAGGTAGCCTAAATACTGTAGTTAGTTTCCTTCAACCCAAAAACATTTTTTTTGGATTGATCCAAACCCCAGCTTCACCCAGCATCTGTAATACTGCTCTGACCTTCTGTATATGTGATCTTTCCATGTACTGAAATAAATGACAACGTCATCCAAGGAGGAAGCACTATACGCATTATGAGGGCATAGCACTTTATCCCCCAGACGCTGCAGGAGCCCCATGTAACCCGAATGGAAGGACACAACACTGCCAGTGTCCACTAGGGGTACTAAACGCGGTCTTAGCGGAGTCCATTAAAGGAACCTACCAGTACCCCTTCATCATGTCAAGCGTGGTCAAATAATTTGCCTGTCCGAGCCTTTCAAGAAGTTCGTCCACTTGAGGCATTGGATAAGCAAATTGGGAGACTTGATTAAATTGGCGGAAGTCATTGCAAAACCTCCAACTCCCGTCAGGCTTACTAGTCAAGACTATCGGACTGGACCGAGGACTATGACTTTCATCTATAACTCTTAGCTCCAGCATGTACTTGATTTCAGTCTTCACCTCTGCTTCCTTTGCCTCGGAAAGATGATAGGGGTGCTCCCGAACTATAACCCTGGGCTCTGTCACAATGTCGTGTGCAATCAGAGAGGTCCTTCCTGGCTTTTTGCTCACTACCTCCGGGACGGACAGGATAGCTGCTTTGAGCCTCTGTCTCTGTCTGAAATTTCAGTACCAAAGGTAAGGATATTTTTCTGAGCAAGGAAGGAGCGGGGCTGAGCGGAGGAGGGATCAGGATCCCTTTCCTTCCACGACTTCAGCAAGTTTACATGATATACCCGCTTGCTCTTTCTACGACTGGGTTGTTTCACCAAATAATCGATGAGTCTTTTCCTCTCCTTAACTTCATAGGGGCCTTGCCAATGGGCTAGCAATTTAGAATGTTCGGTAGGAACTAAAACCATGACACAATCCCCTGGATGTAACTATTGGAGAGTCATACCATGGTCATAATAGTGGGCCTGTGCTGCTTGTGTCTCTTCCATGTGACTTTTTAGTATGGGTCAAATTTTTCCAAATCGATCGCGTAACTGCACAATATATTCTTATATATTTGTAGAGGGAAGAGCCTCTCCTTCCCATCCTTCTTTCAAAATATTCAATACTAGCCAACCCGTGATGTACCATACGCAGCATAATCAGGCCGGTTTTTTAATGATTTTTAAGCACAGGGAGAAAATTAACATTTGAAAAATCGGTAATGTAGTAAATCAGCAAGAAAAGCAACATTGTAACAATGCACGGAACGAACCGACACACAATCGTCCGTGACTGAAAACTGGCGGACCGTCCTTGCACCTTCTCCTGCCAGACGGAGGGATGTGGGTGCACGGCGCGGAGTGTGGAATGGGAGGAGAGAAGGACGTCCATTCAGCTCCCTCCGTCATGCTAGTCTGCTGATTTCTCGTTCAGTATGCACTGTCTGCTCATGTGCCCACCTCCAACTCATCACTTGAGTCGTCGTCTTTACACAGTCCAGATGTACCTGTGACTGATGAAAGTTTTTATTGGTCTGTGCGGTTTTGGCTGCTTTTCTATATATAATCCACCAAGACACCCGACCACGGTAGTAGCGAGGTGGGAGGAGGGTGTGTACAAAGGGTTGGGATGGAACCAGTGGGAGCGTATAAGTTGCACTTCGTGGGAATTCCACGGTTTGCAGCCCGAATGGGGTTCAACGGCTTACCCACGCCGGGTAGACAAATGCTCAATGTCATGCATAATTATTTATTGAATGCTAAACACTTCTGGAAAGACATGGTTGTCTAAAACGGGTTGGTGTGAGAATACTACAGTAAGTGAATGAAAAGATGGAACTCTGGAGAGAGCAAAATACAACACAATAGTGAAGCCGCGGCATAACAAACGGCGCATAATTATTTATTGATGGTTGAACACTTCTGGAAAGACACAGTCGTCTAAAAAGGGAGGTTTTGAGGATACAACAGAAAGTGAATGAAAAGATTGAACTCTGGAGAGAGCAACATATAATTGTCTTTGAGTGAAGAAGATGCATATTTGTTGCGGATGCGAATTGCTATATGTAGCGTGTAAAACAGTTTGCTATGGTGCACGCGGTCGTGCATTGTAACTGAAAACTCGGTTTTTAAAGACTGCTTACTTCATTGTGTTTTAACCTCAGTTGTAAAGGATTGTTTTAAGGATTCCATGGGATACTCCTAGCAAACCGTTTCACACGCTGCATATGGCGACTCACCTCCACAAGAAACTGGCCTCTAATGAACAGTCAATGTAGCTCGGCCTCCATGACAGATGAATATACAGTAAATGACGCTGTTCTTTCTGTGTTGTCGCGTCAGAATTCGTGGGCTTGGCTCTGCGAGTTGTCGTCGTATCCAATGGTCTTGGAGTTGGTGGCCGTGGCTCCTCCCTGCGTGCGTATATATAATATAGATTCCCCGAAGTTGTCATCCATATAATAATTCGAAAAGCGAGAACCCTGTAGAGGCTTGTGGGACTTCCCGATAGGCAAAGAGAATGAGGGGGAGGAGCTGATCCTAGTTCCTCCTGTCCCCACTGACCACCTTATGAAGCATTTGCTTGAGAGTCTGATTTAAACCTCTCAACTAGACAGCAGGTTTAAGGATGATACACTGTGGTCTTTAAATACTTTAAGTAATTTGGGCATCTCCTTGAACGTCTCTGAGGTAAAAGGCGTCCCTTGATCCATAAGAACTTCCTTGGGGATGCCGACTTGCACAAGTTCCCATGCAATAGCCTTAGACATGGCTGATCACAAAGGAGCAGCCCCTGGATATTGGGTAATGTAATCCACAAGAACTAATATATATTTATGTTCTTGGATTGAGGGCTCTAGGGGTCCTACAATATCAACCTCAATCCTTTCAAAGGGGACATCAATCAAGAGAAGGGGAACGAGAGGAGCTCGGCGCCTCCTAGAAATTTGCCACAATTGACACTCGGGACAAGACATACAAAAACGGCGAACCTCCTCATTAATTCCCAGTCAATAGAATCAGAGCTCTAACGTTTTTTCGGTGCCCAAAAGGCCTCCTAGGAGGTGGGCATGCACCAATTCACAGACCTGCCAACGGTAGGTTTGTGGGATTAACAACAGCTTCCACACCACCCCCTCATGCTCTGCTACCTGATTCAATAGATCATTCTCTCTCTCAACATGAGGACCCTGTGGCATTAGCTGATGAGTGTGTTGGTCATTGACTAATACAACTGCATTTTTAGCAAATTTCAGGGGGTTGTTGTTCCACTGCTCCCTTTTGAAAGAAGCCAGTGTTTCTTTAAATTGAAACTGAATCTCGGAGAGAGTCCAGTCTGACCTCAAGGGGCAAGGTTTCTTCCCAGCTCGTTAAGGCACTGGGAGATGACGTTTCTGCCTGTGATGGTCCAGGAACCTCCCCATCCGCCTCTTGGTCTTTGTATCTCTCTCTGCCGGCTGATTACACAGTGTGGAGACATCCTAAGATTGGTAATTTCCATCTATAACCAGGCCCAAACTATGTTTGGGAGTAGTCAGTACCGTACCGCATTTATTGTTAAACCAGTCCTGGCCCAGAATCACCGGCAAAGGTGGATTCGGGAGGACCGCTGTGGGGAATTTCTTTAGTGATCCTCCATGACTGATGAAACATAGGGCGGTTTTATATTGTCGGATTACTCTGTGTATACAAGTTATACTGGTCTTTCCTTTCACCCGTTGTCACTGTACTACATATCGGCGATCAATAATGGAAATGTTGCTGCCGGAATTAAAGAGTGCTCCAATTTTAAATCCATTAACAATCACTACTCCCATATTTGATATAGTCAGGGGGTTTGTAAGTGCACATAACCCTACCTTCTCTCTCCACCTGCATTCCTCCTCATTCCCGAGTAAGTTGCGTGCCCACGGGCCCGGGGTCTTCGGCATAGGCTGTAGCTAGTCAGGAAGAGGCAGATTTTATGTGAAGTAATCCCCATAGTGTCCGCTAAAAGACCGCTCTCCCAGATTACGAGGCTGTCCTAGATGTTCCAATGAGCTTGGTGAGCTTATCCATGTTTTGAAATTCTCCCCAGACTGGCTGAGTGAAATGCTCAGGAAGTGTTTTGAGCAACAAAAAGCAGGCTACCTGCTGAACTGCCTGGACGGTGGTACACTCAAATGACCTTAGCCATAGTGCCACCTTCTCCCCTTGTTTCTTAGGTTATGTATAATGGGAGTGGAGCCTGCACAGGATGAACCCCCCACTCGGGAACTCAGCCCCAGTACTCTCCCACCTGGTTTATTATCAGGTCCTGTGCTTCTTTCACCGGGCTTCTTGTATCCTGTCAACTACTTCACTGTCACAATAACAGTTCAAAGACATTGAAAAGGTTTGGGGCAGCCACCTGTATATTGTGCCCTGGCTGCAAATGGGTAATTTTGATGAGATGTTCACAGTTTTGAGTCCAAAACAGAACTGATTTGAGTGTGAGAATATGGCGGCTTTAAAGGCCGGAACAGGAAGTGACATCATCTTGACCGGAACTGGAAGTGATGTCATCAGGAACGGAGGTGACATCATCAGTATCACTGGAACTGGAAAGTGACATCTTCGGGGGCCAGAAGTGACATCATCATTATCACCGGAAACGGAAGTGACATCTTCAGGGGCTGGAAGTGGCGTCATCAGTGGCGCCAGTACTGGAAATGGTGTATCAATGGCGCCGGGACCTAGTGGGATTTCCTGTGGATCGTCTGCAGAGGATTGAGAGAGAAAGTCAGTGCAGCTCACCACCTCCTGGTCTGGTGTGGTATTACTATTATTCAGGCCCTCTAGCTGCCTGCCAATTGCACATATGTGACAAGTCACAGTAAGGCATAATGTAGACATATTGTTGTTGGTATAAAGGAGCCCCAGTAGCATTTCCTGGCACTCATTGGTTGAATAATTTGTTGCCTGAAAGTACTCAGTGTCAATGTGTCAGTGAGAGGATGTGCAGCATTGTTCATTATGGCACACAGTTTTTTTTTTAACTTTCTCCTTTGCTACTACCTCCAGGGGGTTCTGAGTGCACCTCATAACTAATGATCTGTGTTTAATAAACTTTATGATTTGGTGAGAATCTGTTGAAGTGATGTTACCAGTCCAGCACACCACAGAGTAGAAACCTGCATGGCCACCACTGAGTTGTGAAGATGTCACTACCCACACAAAAGGAATGCAGTCTTCTTAGAAAAAATAGCATGCTCTGTCCTTTCTTATATTTTTGTTATTAATGTGCACTCCCAAGTGCAAGTAAGTTTGCATCACCTCTATCCACACCCTGAATAATGACCAGATATAGAGGTTCTTTGGTGCACCAAAGTCAATAACCAGTTTCTTGGTTTTGCTGATGTTTAGTTGCAGACAATGCTTTATGCACCAAGAAACAAAGTTCTCCTCCTGATACCTATACTCTGTCTCATTCCCTTTATCCATACATCCCATAAGAGCAGAATCATCTGTCTTCAGCAAATGACATGACCTGGTCTTATATTTGTAGTCTAAGGTGTAGAGAGTGAAGAGAAAATGAGATGACAGTCTTATTCCTCGTAATGCCCCAGTATTGCTCACATTAATATCAAAAACACAGTCCTTGAGTCTCACAAACTGCTGTCTGCCCGACAGACAGTCCATTATCCAGGACATTGTAGGCTCATCCACCTGCATATCTGAGTTTACCCCTTAACAGCGATGGCTGGATGGTAATGAAGGCACTGGAGAAATAAAAAAACATAACTCTTACAATGCTGTCAGATTTGTCCAGGTGAGAATAACCCTCCTTGATAGATTAGCAGATAGATAATTCCATTCTCCACTCCAGTCTTCAATAGGCAAACTGCAGTGAGTCCAGGTGGTCTACCACAAGAGGACTCCTATGGTGTAGTACCAGCCCCTCAAAAGTCTTTATGATAGGGGATATAAGTGCCACTGGTATGTAGACAATAGGTGAAGAGGCACCTGCCTTTTTTGGAACAGGAACAATGGAGCCTTAGGGACAAATTGAACAGGTGACCAAGGACACCACAGATTGGTCAGTACAGGCCTTAACAACTCGAGGACTGACTCCAGCTGGTCCCACAGCTTTTCCTGTGAGTAGCTTCCTCAGTTGTCTCCATACTTGGTCTTCAGTTATGGACAGCCCATACAACTGTTCAGAAGTGGATTTATCACTGGCCATTCCAGTTGATATGCTTGTTGGGGCACTGGTCATTAGAAGAAGGTGGCAGTGGAAGGGTAAATCTATTTAAAAATTGTTTCAGGGCATTAGCTGTGTCCACATGTGTGTATGTATGTGTGTGTGCGTGCGTGTGTGAGATTTTTCACCCTCAGACCAGAAGTAAACCTACATTTTGCTGATGCATTTAAGTTAAAATTAAAGCAGTTCAAGATCATACCCCTTAAAAATGATACAAAAATTAAATAGAAATTAAAAGGAAGGATTTGGTGACCCCAAAACTACATTTTTTACATGTGAGTTGTATACCATGCATTCACATCTGACCTGTTGGGAAAAGGTAGAGTGTACAAAATTGTGCAAGTTTGTAAGTAAGTATTTGGAATTACCCCTGTTTGATGCCTCTTTTTGAACAGGCAAAGTGAATCTTCCTCCCAGCAGGGGTGTTTCTAGCATTTGATGGTATCTGGGTCTTAGTCCTCTTTGTGGCTACCCTTTACGAATGAGCTTTTGCCCGTTCATTTAACTTAAAAACATATCTTAATCAATGTATAAACTGGAAACAAATTACTACGCATACTCTGTTTTGTTGCTGTGTTGTTCTTCCTCACAATGAGATTTAATTTTACACTTAAATTTCTTTAAACTTCTTTCTGTCCCATTCCGAGTTTGAGACGTATTGATTTACTTATGTAAACTTGAAATGTCAGTGGGGGGTGTGGGGTATCGAGTGGAGGGTGTCCCCATGGGGTTTCAAGTTTGCTGCTCAGCATATATTGTTGCAAACAGTGTGTGTGGGGGTGAGTATTTAAAAGATCAGGGACTTGGTACAATAGGGCTTAAGCATCTGAAGCCCTTCCATCTTGATTTCCACCGTGAATGTGACTTTGTCACAGCTGTGCGATGTGAAGACATAAAAACAGGCCCACATGAACATTGGTCAAAAAGGACTTTGCTGGTAAGCAGTCACGAAGCTTAGAAAGAAAATGGCAGCAAGTAAGTGGTATCAAGACAGTATTTGGAACTGAATAAGCAGTACTGCAGCTAATTGATTTTAATCATTTGTTTTGAGAAATTAAAAACTTCCTATTCAATAAAAACAGGTGCAATTCAAAATTAGAACCACAAACCGTGACATTTATCTGTGAATGTGTGAACCAAGCACATGCCACTGCATCTTTAGCAAATCTACCACTGGTATAGTTGACCAATGAGGTGATGTGGTGGGCGGATCATGGTACATCTGTGTTTTCTGATAGGTCTGTATTGAAAACATTCCACTTTGACCATGACGCTGATAGTAATCTCTTGAACTTCCTGAAATCTGTTGTTCATTTTACTTTGACATTAAACAAAATAAATAAAATTTATTACATTTTGTATGTTTAATGGAAAAATCACTTAAATTTGTTCATTTGAGCCAGAGAATTTTTCTGTCCAGACAGACTGATAAAACACTTGACTTAATGTATGTTATCAGCATGTTCAAAAAATGTGCTAAAAAACTAAACAGGAGGTAAAAAATTCTGAAGTGATAAGAACAAGAGGTTCTTTGAAAGTGATGCTGCCAAATGTTCAAAAATAGCTGAAATAACAAAAATACGTTTATTTTGGTTTAGTAGCTGGGCTGTTTAGGGCAGAACTAAATGCTGTGGTAGAGTCAAGAAATGTGAGTGAAAATTTATCAGGAGGAAGTAAAGTAATTTGTGACTATTTCTTCTTTTAGAAAACATGACAGTGAAGGAAAGAGAATGATTTTCATATTAGTGATGCATTTAATTATTTTGTAACCACTCTCTCAACATAGCTTATATTATTATATGTTACCCTTCATACAAAACCTACATGATGCAATACCAAAAGATCTTGGTCACTAAGATGCATTAATCATAAGTTTCTGACATACTGGGCAGGAAAGAATTTATTTTTTTCCAGTTGCTTAGGATTCAGCTATAACATATTCATGTGCTGATGGAATGACTGTCAGGTGGCATGTATGCTGGAGGTTACAGGGATGTGAAAAAAGTGCCAATACAGATTGCACTTTTTAGTGGCCAATAAGTCAGATGTTAGCAATTTTTTAAACTGCATTTATATCATTATCCAGTAAGATCAAGCGCATAATAGATGGCAGATGCTGGAACAGGTCATAGACCTTGTGAAAATACTGGGAAAAAGGATGAAGTAATATCTTAAAAGCTTCTTGAATCATGTATGCTTTTGGAGCTGTCAACGGTCATACTATTCAATGGGGACTTAAATGGGGTTATTGAAAGAGCAACTAAAAAGACAAAATTTTGCAGCAACTTCTTATTCAGCATTGTCAGGTTTGGAGAAGTACAGTTTGTGTAGACGATCCCTTAAATGTGATGTAAGTACTGTAAATGCAATAGTCATAAAGACTTCCACCTATCCATCCATCTCTCCACTTTCTGATCTGCAAGTCAGGCCCCCTCACAGATGTAAAGGTTCTGCATCTGCCTTTGTGCAGTTAGGATGTTTTTCATGTTGACATGGTTTTCTTCCACATCCCACAAATGGTTAATTAGTAATTCTGAATTGACCCTCGGTGAATGTGGGTGTGCGCATGTATGTGTTACTGGAGCCCCATCTAGGGCAAATTTCTGCCTTTCACCTGGTGCTTTTAGGATAGGCCTTCTGTGATCCTGAATTGTACATTCTCCCAAAGCTTGAGTTGTTTTTATTGTAGGTGCTCCAGTTTTTCCTCCCACAGTCCAAACACATCCATGTCATTCAGTGTTAGTTCATGCTTTGTGCCCGATACTATTAGTATAGGCTCTGAATTTAAATTTAAAACTAAATTATGCGGGTTGAGGTAATGGATGCACATTAATTCTGCATTCAGTGTTGCATTGCATTACCTCTAACTGAAAATGAAAAGAGCTTTCACTTTTATTGAAGTGTGGTTCTGCAGCTTAGTTTACGTGCTTTGTGTGTACTTTTACTTGCAGTTAGTCTGAGTATAACAGAAAGTGTATTTTATGGGAAGCTCTTCAGTTAGCAATTCTAATAGCTGGTATTTATATTAAAAAAAATTTCTAATATAAATGTGTGACATAAATTCTCAGTTTATCATAAGCAAATACATGAAGTATGTGACACTAGCAAGACCTAATAATATTATAAACTGGAATTTTTGTTTTCCTCTACTCCATTGTCAACTGGCCATATATCAGTTCTAATGAAAATGGGACTTTATATTGTCATGATTATGTGTAACTTTAGCCATTTATATTATACTAGCCGTGTCCGCCCAACTACGTTGCGCGTGTTAAAGTTGTCTGTGAAGGGCTCCCTGTTTAAATGCGGCTGCCAGTCACGAACTGGGCCCTTCGTTGCACAGCATTATGATTTTTTATAAGGGAAACAAAATTACAAAAGAAAACCCTTAGACATTGATTCGATAGGAACGGCCTACTTGGAATAACTGTCCGAATAGTAATTATGTGGTGGTGTAGGAGCATTTCTGCTTCTGTCCGTTCACAGTCCATCTTGTTTTCACGACACTGTTGTTTCCTCTCACAATGTCTTCTCAACCTTTCTCCAATCTCGCAGGTTGCTTTGTGGCAATCCAAAGAGTAAGACAATATACATGGAGCAATGGTTATAAAAGGGGGACACGTAGGTATCCAGGCTCTTTAAAGCATAAATAGGGATCACTTCACTGACATGTGAGCATGTACAACTGTGAGACGCGCAGCACTCGCTGGCTACAACGTAACAATAATAATTTCCAGAACGTGCTGTTACGTTGTCATTCATTTTACCCACTGTCTTTCTTTCACTCATATGTTACGTAGGCACGTACCTTTTATCTTCGGCAATCTCATTCTCTAACCAGGCCTCGGGAGCTAACCAGCGTAACACTGTCCACCACCCCTTTCGTTATTCCAGTACATTGTTGACACCCATGAGTAACAACAACATACTAAACTGGAAGGTGGTCTACACATGCGTGGAATTTGCAGACAAACAAACCAAGATCAAGATCTAAAGATCTCTTTAGTTAATTTAAAGCACAACAATTTGTTTAGTTTGAATGTCTGTGTTTTGAGGTGTGACTGGAGTACTACAGTCTTCAGTAGTATAAGCCTGGAGGAGATTCTTAATACAATGCCTATGTTTTAGCTGTCTCGCTACTGCCATCTAGTGCTTCTTCTTCTAATTCATTCACGGACAAACAAAGATCAAGATCCAAATGAAGATTATATATACAGAGATTTTTGCAGTTTTTTAGTAGATGTATATTTATGCATGCAAATGGATAATTAGTACTTTACTGTTGTTATAATTGCAAGTATATGAAGTGCTCTGAAAATGTACTCTGTGAAGAGCATAATACATGAATAAATTAAAGTGAGTAAATACAATATTAACTTGAGACATTTACTTTGAATTGATGGTGTGTTTATTTGTTGCATGAGTGTCCCCTGTGATGGAATGGCACACTGTCTATGATTGTTGTCAGAACTGGCTCGGTCTCCATAGTCCTGAGCTGGAATAAGTGAATTTCCAAATTAAATTAATTGAGAATTGTGAAAAGTGTGACATTTAAATAATTGCCCCTGCCAGAATTTGAGCCAACACATTTTCTAATACAGTTTTTAGTCCTGATCTCTCACTGAGACCTAGATATGTTAGTTCTTTGACCAGTGGTGTCAACTTAAAGGAAGGGCTGTAGCTGGGGTTAATGCAACAGCTCCAATTCATATCTTCCATCAATATGTGTAGACTACTGCCTTTATATAGGTGTCTTCTGTAAAATAGTTACTGCAACAGTACCTGGAACAGTATACATTAGTCCTGGCACAAAATAGTATGTTCTAATATAATGCAAAAAGCAAATGCAAATATTGGTTTACGCACTTGGGTCATGCCAACCTAGAGCATAGCTACATAGAAAAAAGTGTGACTAAATTATAAATTAACATTCTGTAACTGCATTTAAAAATCATGTTAAGTTTACAATGTATTTTGAAGAAAAAAAAACTCTGTAATTGAAACATGCCAATAAAAATCTGATTCAGGATGTTTGCCAGTGTCATTCAGTCCATTGCTTTACCTTAGATTGAAATGATGATTCTGAAGAGTTGTCAGGGCTGCTTACAGCAGATACTAGGTGTAAAATTCTGCATGTTCAAGTCAGTACACAGAAGGTAGTATTAGACATTCACACACTGCTTATGCCCATCAGCATCTTTGATCTTGTTTCAGTAGAAAGAGGTTTTAAACCAAAGAGATGAACCCTGGGAAGAATCTGTTCGATCAGCAGGCTTACTCACAACAGTGGTGACCAGATTCCAAAGGCAATCAAAGTCAAGCAGATTATGAGAACATGAAACGTACTAACTATGATTAATGAGAAAATGAGACTTAATCACAGGGAAACGCAATTGCTCATAGAATAATGTAAGTAACCAAAACTCACCTTTAATAATCATGGACATTAGAAAATCACTTTATGAAGAGGAGAGAAAGAAAGAGATGCTGTGATCACAATCAGGCAGAAGTGGTAAAGACAGTTTCATTTTTTCTTATAGTGTGCAGAATATTAGAGGGCAAATAAGAGTGATTTATAAATATTTGAAAGACCAGGTAAGATGAATTTTCTTTCTTACCAACTTTTGAGAAGTCACAATGGTATTGTTGTGAGAAGAATTATGGAAATATTAGAAGTAGCAAAGGCAGAATGGAGAGGAGTCCAGGAACTTGAAAAGACTGGCTTACACTTTGTCAGCATATCACAGTGCTCTCATAAGGATGAACAGTTTTGACTGTCCTCTATGAGCTCATGAACTCATTTTATATGTATGTATTCCATTTTGATATTTTATAATATAGTTAGTATGCATAAGTGATACCGTATATGTGTTTTTAACCATTTTCTTTTTGTTCATTGACATTGAAGGTATCTTTTTATGCCCTTTCTGCAGGTTCACACATTTATTGCCATGGTGTACTGATCTGGTCAAGTTCACCAATAATTAAACTTTCCTTCCATTCTTGTGTGACTGGAAAGTTAAACAGTGGAGCAAAACATACAAATTAGATGTAACCACAGTACTACATACAGTATATGAGTAATTCCAAAGAGTGTGTGTGTCTGTGTGTACGTATATGTGTATGTGCGCGAGGAGTGACCACAGCCTTTCTGAGTCAGGCAAGTGAGAACTGGCCTCAGTGCTTTTGAGTTCAACAGAGAGGAATAGTCACAGCATTTGTAGGTGTTGTCATAAAGATTGACTTTGATGGTAAGTAATTCCAATAGAAAAAAATGATTTTAACAACAGCAAGTCCATCATTATTTGTGAGATGAGCAGTGAGGGGTAACCTTGGCACTTTTTAGTCCAGCAATGGAAAGCCTATGATGAAGTGCTGAGCAGGAGAAGGGAGCAAAGTATGTGATAGTAGCCAATGAGGATTGCAGAGGGGTGGGCAAAGGAGGTGCTAGCGTTCAATAAGGAGTGGATTTTGCCGTCTTTATTTTTGGTTCTTAATAAAGAAGTTAAGCTGCTTCACTGTCACAAGTACAAGGAAGTCAAAACAGGAACTTCGCAAAAATATAGTACAACAGTAAGAAAAGAGGGAGTCTGTAGACGTGACACACTGGTGACCATGAGGACAATGTCCACGCTTGAATACTGATGCTGCCTTTGTGTTAAGATGACTTATGTGGAAACAGAAGAAAAAATGGATTGTCCCTCCTACACCCCCAGTAAGCACGGACAGGAGGTATGTACAACAATCTCTCTCTCTCTCTCTCTCTCTCTCTCTCTCTCTCTCTCTCTCTCTCTCGTCCTCTTCTTAGGGCTTATTTGACTGGAAGCTTGTGCAACAGTGTCAGAACATTCTTGCCGATCCACCCTTTGTGTAGATTTCAGACACTATCAAGTCACAGCAGGGTACAATAAGTTTTACCAGAGACACAGTAAGGTCCCAGTGGGCATAATGTCTTGTAGTAATGGCCTTAGAAAGGCAGTATAAGGTAACCTAATCAATTAATCTTTTTTTAAAACTGCTTTCGGGGACTTGTGTCATCTCAGCAACATTAGATAACAAGTCAGGAATCATTAAGTGACACAGTACCAGTACAACGCACAACACATTCATGAACAAAAACTCATACCGTATGAATTTAAATTTGCCCATTAATATGTATGAGGAAACCCACAGAGACATGGGGAGAAAATGCAGATTCCATGCCGATAGTGTCAGGGCTTAAATTCTAGCTGAAATCTCCTAGAAGTGTAAGACAGTAGTACTAGCTGCTGCACAGTTGTGGTGCTGATTTCATTTAATGCCCCGGTCAAATACAAAATGCTGTTTACATGTTCCAGCGAAGCACTTCTAAGTTTCTGAGAAAGCTAGTTTGAAGTAGTGAAGGTTTGAAGGGTCTTGTTGGTCATATCGAAGTAGGAAAGGGTCTGAAATTCAGTTATACTTCTGAGAGTCACAGTTATATACAGTAATACTTCAGAAACCCTTAGCAGAACATAGCTAGTTTTCTAAGTGGTGTAATGATAAGTCAAAATAAAGACTTTGGGAGTTATGGTAGGGTCAGATAAAATAAGGTTTCCATGGATTCAAGCCAAGTATAATAAGATTGCAGAAGCATCCTAGTGGAACACAAAAACTCTTCTGAAAGTCATGTTGTGATTTTATATCTGAACTCTAAGGTAGGCAGTCTGGCAAAAAGATATCTAATGCTCAAGTTAAACATAGTGATGGTTACCAATGGAAATAAGTTTTCCAAGTAATCTATTAATGATTATACACCCCTCTGTGTCATAATGCAGTTGTGTTTTTTCTTTATATGGTATACAATTTATATTTAGCTTTGTGTGTCAATGTATCTCTGTTTATGCAGATTTTAATGTAGGCATGCTTGTGTTCCTCATGTGAGGAGTGTGATCTTTCTGTCCCAATGTCATGATGCTGCTAGGATGCCACACCCCTGTAACTGGAGCCTATAAAGAATAGCAGGAAGTGGCTGATAGTTTGTGGGTAAACTGTAATTGTCTGGCTGCTGAATGAACAACGCCATTTTGTTATTTGAATATGCCTCTGGCTACCTTACTGTAGGCAGTCCAGTCATTTTACTTTCAGGCACACTGACGCTTCCTCATTCTTTTTTACTGTTGCTTCTGATGTTTTTACTTGTTGGGACTGATTTTCCCTACTGTTTGTGCAAAATAGCGTGTGTCATTTTCTCTTGTCTTCAGGGCTTGTGTAAAGCTGTTACCGCGTGCTCGAGAAATAGGAATGATTAATAAAGCATGTGCTAATGCTTTCCATGCTCATTCTGAGTACTTGAGGTTGGAGAGAAATGGTTAAGTCAAGCCACTTTATTGGTCATTTGTGCCTTTATTTCAATTAGATTTGGCATATTAGTAGATCGATCTTTTGAAATAGGATTGGAAATGGCCATTCACAACACTGAATATGCTGTGGGTCAGTCAAAGGTTTCAAACTTGACCACAGATCTAATAGTTGAAAAAGTGTTTTGTAAGACTTGCTTTTGTTTTGGGCAAAATTCTCAGTGGCTTTCATTGATTAGTATTGTGAAAAAACTGGAGATTCTTTTTAGGCCAGAGGTTTCTTCTCTAGAAGGTATTTCTCTTATGTAAGCCAGCACTCATGCCCCATTATAGTTCATGAATCAGTCTGTGCCACATGATTGACTAGATTTCTCAAAGAATGGCCTTTGAGTTTAGGCTGGCTCCCTGTGTCAATTGTAGGTAGTGTGTGTTTATGTCAGCAATCAAGGTCACTTGCAGATTGGCCAGGAGGGGTTACTCTGTAGTATTTTCAGACTCATCACTTTAATCATTGATTAGTTTCAGTTTGCATGATTAAATTCCCTAGGCTTAAATGAAGTCCATTTTGTCTGTTAGTTCCTGGTTGATGTGAAGCAACCCTCTGTAGGTGACACACAAACATATATTGGATTGTCTGCAGACAGTGTGTGTGCACTGTAGTCCCTACAAGTCCATTACAGATCGGCCTTTTGCCTAAACCAGGGTTTGTTTGGATTTGGGTTTGATCCCAGATGTACCAGATGCCTGATCTGAGCTATTGCAGCCTGTCCAGCAGTTCGACTTTGAAAGTGTTGCACTGTGCTTCACACGTGCTGACATGTCTGAGGAGGTTGATCAACCTGATAGGCGGATATTCCATTTGCAGAAATTCTATCCTCACCCCAAGCTTTTGAGAATGAATGATGGAATTTTTGCGCAGGGTATATTCTTATGTTTCTGCAGAGAAGTGGCCTGCTGTAACAAGTGGATGTATTAAAAGGATTTGGCAGATGGACATAGAAATCACAGCTGATAATGGTCTCTGTATCAATCTAAAAATGTAATCCAAAAAATCATTCTTGGAAGACTCTTGGAAAATCACTGTGATGTTCCCATATCTTCAGGAACGTGTTGTTGTTGGCTGTGATGGCTGTTCTGCTAAGGGGGTAGAGGTACAGAAATACAAAAGGCAGTCTTGCTTGTGCTTCAGTTGATTAGGCTTATTCAGACAATACAGCCCTGCTGGTTTAATCTGACAAATGACTTTCTAATCCTGTTACAGTGAGCTTCTGCCTGCTTGGCTCTAATCAGCACAAACTCATCAAAGCCAGACATCTTTAAACAAGCAGAAATGTTGCTAATGGATGTAGCAGGCAAATGAAGCCATACTCTTCTTTGGTCACCACTCTATTTTCATCCACCAGACCATGCCTTAGGCAACAGTGGAGAAAGTAGTCCCAGTGCCAGACAGGCACATTTCACTGGGCAGCAAGACATGGCTGATATTTATTTAACAGACATGCAATGTGGTCATGCAGATCATTATAAAACACAAAGATGTTGTTTTAGTCCTCACAAATTACTTATTTTATGACCTTGAACAAAGAATTATACATCTCAGTGCCATAATTACAAAACATGTGTATGTGTAAACATATGTAAGAAATTTTAGTACAATTCTGCACTTGTAAAACGCTTTGGGGTCGTTATCTTCATAGAAAGGCGCTATGTAAAGATTGATTGACTACAACCCAACTCCTAATAACAAGCCTTCGTGATGATAACACGCCTTTACATGCGCTAAGCCTGACGTGGAGGATGGACTGACTGTGCAATCCTTAGCAGTACTGTCCGTGAAATGAATTCAACGGATTAATTTATCGCCAGTTTCGGCGCCGGGACAATGATTTGGCTTTCCAGTAGGGGGCATCTGATCTACTCCAGCTTAACTGATTCTGTTACAGTGAAGGCACATTAAAAGGCACCTACGACTGGGTCCTGCTGTTACTGCATCTGCTGCTGAAACTTCCTGGTTTCTGTGAATTGAGTAGACAGCGAGCCAGGAACCGACAAACCAAGCAGAAGCATCCAGGGCTACGAGCATCGGTGGGCTGGCTTACTTTCCGAGGACTCACGACTCCACTCGGCGCTAGTCGGCTCGGTCCGACTCAGCTCGGCACTGTTCGGTTTTCCGTCACTCTTCCTGCCTGCCCCTCGGAGTCCGCTCCGCGGCTGGCGGCGAGGTGACTGGGAGCCACTGACATGGGGACTTTGTAGGCGAGTGCGTGTCTTACCGATATGACTTCGGAGATGCGGTCGTGTTGGGCTGAGTGAGAGAATGGACACGCCGCCGCCCGAGCCGAAAGACGCCGCAGAGAGTCGACGAGAGCCAGAGGAAGCGGCCACCTCCAGCTCTTCTTCGAGCTCCGAGCAACCGCCACACGGCGACATCGCGAAGGTGCCGGTGGTTCGCCGGCACAGCACCAAGGCCTTTACTGGAATTCGCTTGTTCGGAAGACGGTGAGTTTTTCGGGGTAGCAGTGGAGGTAGTAGAGCTTTGTGTTTGGACAGCTACAGCGAACCATTACAGAGGATGCATGGCAGTTGGACAGCTCAGGACACCACTGGTCAAGGAGACTTGGCATTGGACAGCTCAGGGAACTACTGATCAAAGAGTCTTGCTGCTGGACAGTTCAGGGTACCACTGGTCACGGAAGACTTAGCGTTGGACAGCTCAGAGTATCACAGTTTACAAACCCTTATCTCATGACAGCTGGCGTGGCAAGTAGTTGAAAATATTACACCTTACAACTGGGAGATTGAGATAGCGTAGTACTTCCGATGCCTAGTAATGTTAAGGGCACCCTTGCTTCCAGCATCATTTGAGAAGCCTTAGCCAATGAAGCCCACCCCCGCTCATGTATTTGTTTTGCTTCATTGAGCACCCGAAGGCACTGCTCTGCCAGGCTGCCTGTGGAGATGTCATGAATCTTTAAAGTGACCTCCTTGCTCAGATGCGCTGGCAACCCGCTTGCACTCCTGCCAGGATGGGCTGCAAATGGGAGTCAGCACAGTGCCAGGCTGAAATGCCTCAGGACTGGTTGGAGCACTTCTTTTGCATGTATAATGCTTCATTTCAAATAAGCAGGAAGTATGGGCCATTGGCAGGAATTGGAGAGAGAGGTGGTATTTGAAGGATGTCAGCTTTGACTCATCTGATGCGTTACAAGCAAATTTAATGGGAGATCTGAGAAGCACACTCCAAAGCAAAACAGTATACTGTATCTGATAGGCAGTATGGGCAACTGGCTAGGACATTGAACTTCAATCCGCAGTTGGTTGTGCAGTCCCTATCGCAAACTCACGGTTTCAACCCTGTGCAATTAAATTCATTTGCAGGTTTATATCTAAAATCTTTTCATGTTTTCTGGATGTTTGCTAATGATAATAACATCTGGAAGTGCATGAGGTATTTCAGAATAGGTTGCTTGGTGTACAAGAGTGTGCCTGCCTCTACACATAAGACACATTTCAGATAGTTGCAACCAGGTTCACAAATGAATAGGTGTATGAATTTCTTTGTCAAAGTGGCCTCTAACTTGTTTTGGAAGTTGTAATCTGAACAACATCCAGATATTCAGTGTTGTTTGCAGACCCCTGAAACCACATCTAAACTGCTCTTTCTCAATCCAGCTCAATCAAGACACACATTTCTATCTTAATGAGAAGTTGTAAAGGCATTTTGGCACTTCACCTGAGCTCTAATTCAGATTCTAATATATATTAGCATGGTCTTAAATATAGACATCCTCCCTCTTTGTATGTTGCAAGGGATGTAATTTGTTGCTGATGATTAAGCATTTAATGCACAGAGGCTAACAGTTTTGTTTTGTCTTATGTCCTACAGAAAAGACTGAGCTGTTACATGTAGCTTTTTTATTTTGCATTCATAATATAATACATCTTTGATATGCCAAATTTGACATTTTTATTTTGTATTTATTATTATTTAAGTAACAATGAGGATGTTTAAATAGTCTCAAGTTTTCTTGTGGTTTGGCTTGTGCAGCATAATTTTAAGCCTTACCAGGTCTTGATGAGTCTAGAGCTGTCACTTACAGCTGCTTCGTCTCCATGCCTTTTATTTTTTCAAGTCCGTGCTGCAGCTAAGAGAACTCTTAGTTTAGTAAGAAATAAACACACCTACGTTTCTGAACATTAGTGAACTGTGTTCTTACATTACACCTGTACAGTTGATATTCCCGTTTTGTACTTGCAAGTTATTCAGCTGTTCAGAAAGTGTAACCCACAGAGACCGTAAGGAAAATATATACAGTATACAAATCTTTCATCTTTGAGTGAGATCAGTGCTTTATGAATTAATATCTTGTTTTGCCACATACTTTTGACAGTGAAATCATGACATTTTTTTATCCAATAAACACACCTATGTTTCTGAACATTAGTGAACTGTGTTCTTACATTACACCTGTACAGTTGATATTCCTGTTTTGTACTTACAAGTTATTCAACTGTTCAGAAAGTGTAACCCCACAGAGACCGTAAGGAAAATATATACAGTATACAAATCTTTTATCTTTGAGTGAGATCAGTGCTTTGTGAATTAACATCTTGTTTTGCCACATACTTTTGACAGTAAAATCATGACTTTTTAAATCTGGCTTTGTGAATTTTAACTGATAATGTGCCAGACATATTTCTGGATGTCCCTGGTGCTGATTGTGGAGAGGGACATTAAAGAAATTTGGGATTTCTAATACTTAAACTCCTTGTGTTGATTGCTGCATTCAAGATCATCATGTGTCCGTCTTAGAACCTTTCTATGCCTTCTGTGCTTGAAAATGTTACATTATATACAACTGGTCAAAAGTTTTAGTACACTTCAGTTTTTCTACTTTTTCTTCAAATTTAATCAGTTGAAATGCAATGAATGACCTACAATGGTGAAAAGATAACCAGTAAACTGCCAGAGGTTTAAATTTAAAGTTTAGGTTAGCAAAAATTGAAATGCAAAAGAAATATCAGAATATTACAAATGGGCCTTTTTCAGGGAACAACTAATAGGTTACAATATACAGATGTTCTACAGCAATTAAAGTAAATTAAGCCTTGCAAGTTGAAGCAAATGGTTTGCACAGATGTCCCAACTTCAGTTTATTACTTAAAAAACCTCCGTCTTAAAGCAGAGTTCGAACAGACTGAGTTACTACAATCTCTGAAGTACTACTTGGACAATATTCCAGTGATAATGGCAAGAAAATGTCAATTAACAAATGAGACAGAGAAGTATTACCTTTAGAAGTGTAGGCCTTTCATTTAGAGAAACTGCAAAAAAAAAAAAATTGGTGTGTATGGTGTCCTACACAATCCAATCCACAACCCAATCAGATCACAAGTGTCAGAGGGTAACCAGCTTGCGCGGTAGGCTCCTCACACCACAACAGCTTCAAGTACAAGTCTCAGTTTCTACTGTGAAGAGGATTCTTTGTGCTGCAGGTTTGACAGGGCTAGTGGCAGTATGAAGGCCATTCCTTAAAAAACAAAATATGGACTTGAAGTACTGTCTGTGCACTACTGCAGACTGGAAGAAAGTCTTATGTGACTGATGAATCAAAATTTGGTTCTTCACATGGGGTGTTTGGATGGCATTGAGTTGGTGAAAGGTTTGTTCCTCAGTGTGTGACACCTACTGTCAAAAATGGAGGAGGAAGTGTTATGTTCTGTGTTCTTTTGCTGGAGGTAGAATTGGTGACTTGTACAGTGGCTGGCATTCTGAATCAAAAGTGTTACTTTGGTTTGGCTGTTATATGAGCAAAAGGTGGATACTTTGATTAATCAAAAATTTGAATAAAATTTTGTACACTTAATAATTTCATATTTTTTATTTGCCATTGTTTATTTGTTCTATGCCTTGATTTCATTATACATTGACATTAAACTCTGTGCATTTCAATAAAAACTGAGGTGTTCTAAAACTTTTGACTGGTACTGCATAATGCTAAGCATAAGAGACTTAGCAGATCAGAAATAAGATCTACAGTAGTTGGGAAGCTTCCTTGCACACGATCTGGTATCAGCAGTTCCTAATTAGGCTAATATGAATACCCCAACAAATAAGCCTGCTGCCTTAATCACTTCAGCTTGTTAGTGAGTAGTAGAACTTAATTATGTATATGCTGGAATAGAGCTGTGCAACTTTATGAGACTTGTACATTTTTATCAAATTCCTTTACAGTAAGTAGCATATTGTCTGCACAAGGCACCAGTAAATGTGAGACCAAGAGTCCTAAATACACGCATCCGTTAATTAAAGAATAATTAAAGAATTGGTCAAAGTTTTCCCTTATATAATTATAATATAGTTTCTGAAAACAGAATTTCTTTAGTATGTACTAACTGATTACTCCCATATGGAGCTAAAGCATTTTGCCTGACTCCTGTGAAGGTGTAACATGCCACATGTAGGGAAATTTTAAATAGTTTGTAAAAGAGGGGGCTATCTTCATTGGACTCTAACTCCAATTCTTTTAAATATACCATTGGCAAGGACTGACTCATCATGCAATGGTCTAAGCCTAGCAGGTGCTTCAATGCCCCCAAACACATACTATGTATATCTGTATACTCCTAGGTGTCTGTTGTTTTTTTTTTTTCCTCTTTTGTCTCACAGTGGCTGCATTGCTGAGATTCCTGTAATAAAACAGCAACTACAATACATCAGTGACCAGTGCTCCTAGAAGAGTATATTCAAAGGAATGTCTCAGGGCTGTTTTGAATTTACTCCCTTTCCTTCCTGCTCTTAACTTCCACCTCATTGTCTTGCCTGACAGTTTAATTGTTCATTATGAAAGATGAGTTTAAGAGTAGCAACAGGAAAGCAGTTCTTAAGAGTTGTAAGAAGTGTTCTACATTTGTTCTGAGGATGACGACTGTGAACTGGACGTTGTCTACTATTATGGTCACTATAACATGAATTTCATTCTATAGCATTCACGTCTTCTGAAGGTCAATGGGTTGCAGCACAGTGTTTATGGCCCAGACTGGCAATTGGGTAGTAAAGAAGAAGTCTTTTTTGGAAAAGGACACTTACATTTTTGTTAATCCAGTAACTTTATGACCCCTCTTGGTTCTCTCTCTTCCTCAGACTCTTCCTCCCTTCTAAAGGTGTCCTTCCATGCGTGTCTCTCATCGGTGTATCCAGCAGCCGCCGTGGACCTCGGATGATAAGCCATAGGCCAGCTGTGTATAAGTATATCAACTTCTCTTGGCTCGCACGTCAGCTACTCCTTACTGCTTTGCTGGTACTGCTCTGAGCCTTCCATTTCTTACTTGGTGCTGCATGACCTTCGCTGCACCTTCCTGTTTGTTTTCTTGCTTACAGGTCAGCAATTGAATTTGCCCACCTTTTCTTCTCAGCTTTCTTTGCAAAGTAGCAGGTTGAGAATATGATGGGAGTTCCCAGCTTCTCCTGATAGGCAAAGAATGGTTCCATGGTGTGGTTATTGAAGGACTGTGCTGTACACCATGAGTCTTTCCGATGATCTGAAATTTTGTAACACTGTTACACTTCTTGGAATATTGTGTTGGAGCAGTGACTAAGGTTGTGCTACTATGGTTTGATGCTTTTATTATTTTGTTTTTTGTCTGCTGACACTCTTAGTAATCTGCGTGTCATCATGTGCTGTGTGTTACCATTATATGCCTTCCAAAAGTTTCTCTACTCTACTCTGTGCTCCAGCTCAGTTTTTATTCTGTTTTATTTCCAGAGAATGATGGCTATAGGAAGGCTTGACAAAGCTGTTTTGTTGGTCATTAATCCTCTATATTAGTCGACCCCTTTTTCAATATGGGGCCTGTAACACTTGTCTAGGTGTCACTTGCATACTTTGGAATGTTGACTTTGCATGGTTTGATGAGGTGAGCGGATATTTAGTCAGTGGTGACAGTCTATCTCAATTTAATTGCAAATATACTGCTAATCAAATGAAGAATAATCTTCATTATGCCGCTCTTAAAGCAGTTGTGCAGAAATACTGAAACTACCTTTTATTGTTTTTAACCAGATTACAAATTGAAATATTTTAATCCCTACCATATAAAATCAATTTCAAATAATTTTACTGTCATTAGAGAAGGAAGAATGCTAGACTTGAGTCCCAAACAATCCAAACTAGTTTTGTAACAAGATTTACTAACAGCACACTCTGATTTTTCTTAAATGTTTTATTATGCTCACCTTATCCTTTGCTGTTATGCAGGGCTAACATGATGCACTCTTCTCTTTTGTAAGATGTGTGTATTTCATGCATACACAAGAGGGCAACAGCTCCTCACTTTAAGTGTCACTATACCTGGATTATGGTGCTTTTGGTAAAGAGAAGTCCAGATCTAATATGTGCCCACAAGAGGGCGTTGCTCTCTGCTATCATATTTCAATTCCAATTTACACAGCTTGTGAATAAAACTTCAAAACCTGCCTTCTTTATAAATTAAGCACTTCATACATATTTTGTATGTATAGAAAACAAATGTATGTAAAACTGCTTATTCTCCTCTAAAAGAATAAGCCCTGAGATATGACAACCATGCAATGTTTGCTGAGATTCCATTTCTCCCTTTTCTTCTGTTGCTAATTATGGAACCTTCTGTTCTTCCTTTTCAGGAATGGATGAGCATGAAGGAGGTGGGGTGTGTGTATTTTAGTCAGATGAATGTGTACCTTGTGGTTATCCAACTAGAAAACATTGTTGTCCTTTTCCATGACCTAGATTAGAATTAATTTTCATAGGTCAACTAGGTTTGGGTTGCTAGGCACTATCACCTTTGCATAATTTGTTTCTATAT
This sequence comes from Polypterus senegalus, assembly GCF_016835505.1. Taxonomy (NCBI): domain Eukaryota; kingdom Metazoa; phylum Chordata; class Cladistia; order Polypteriformes; family Polypteridae; genus Polypterus; species Polypterus senegalus. The sequence continues at coordinate 102,454,671 of NC_053154.1, forward strand.
ACTGCAACTTGGGGAGCTGCACTGCTTAGCGTTGCTGTCTTACATCTCTAGGGATATGGGTTCAATTACCATCACTATTTACAAACTTTTTCCTTCTCAGTGTTTTTTACTATGTACTCATACCACATACCAACTTCATCCTTTCTTGCAGTGCCCCAGTCATAGCTTTTAATCATAATTTTTCTTGATTTTAATAGATTGCTCTTTCACACATTCCCCCTATAGAAACAGCTGTGTCAAAGCATATGTATCTTATTACTCTGTTATTGCTCATTTAATTAGTTATTTGTGCTTATCTATCTACATATTTCATTGTTTTATACCTATACAGTGCTGTCATATATTTGTACATCTGGGAAAGTGTTCTGGGCTTATTGTTTGTTATCAGTGCTTTGTAAGAATAAATTTAACTGAGTGCCATTTATCTAGATTAACAATAATAATAATAATAATTCATTACATTTATATAGCGCTTTTTTATCAGTTACTCAGAGCGCTCAGCAATTGCAGGTTAAGGGCCTTGCTGAAGGGCCCAACAGAGAAGAGTCCCTTTTGGCATTTACGGGATTTGAACCGTCAACCTTCCGATTGCCAGTGCAGATCTCTAGCCTCAGATTAGTGACTTTCTCTGTATGAGTAAATGTAAGGATTTTATGTATGTATGCCGTGTGATATATTGATATTTCATCCAGGCTTGGTTTTTGTTCATTATATTGATATTTCATCCAGGCTTGGTTTTTGTTCATTCTTTTGATATTTAGGATTACATTCATTCAGACTTAGATATACTAGACATGTTATGATATGCATCAGAGTTAGCCCGATTTAGATCAGTCAGACATCTTATATTTTCAACCTGACTTGGTCTTGGTCAGGTATAGGTTTCAGACTTATGCATATCCTGACTTTTATTTTTCACATATTTTGGAAATTAGCTGTAGCTCCCGGCAGTGCCCGGGTAAGTAATTTTAAAGTAGAACTATCTAACTTCTATAAATGTTTTTTCTTAAAGTTTACCCTTCCAGAGCTTAATAACAGTGGATCACTTTTGAAAAATTAGAAGATTTATTGCACAAAATAGTCATGCATCACAATATATTCTTTAACTTCTTACAGAAAATTATGAAAGTTCTTTGGGTTAGGCAATGTGTTTTTTGTTCTTCTCATTGGTGGAAAAATATTAAAATTAAGTTAAATTATTTTAAGGCTCAAAATCTGGGGAAAGGTACCATCTTTCAAACTCACTGTAGAAATAAAAGATGCTATAGGATGTTTGCGTATTTACTCCCCAGTTTCCATCATGTGAAAATAATCTCAGTTTAGGTTTGTAATCTCAAATCACATTCATAACTACTGTATTTAACAATGTTCCTTTAACAATTTTTGATTCACATTTAATACACGTCAAAGTTATTGTGCCTCCTTATCTACATTGTGCCGAAAAAGTGGTCAGATTGAGAGGACGCCCCCACCTGTGTGCATTATTTTCAAGGTGTTAAGATTGGGCATTTTGGTTGTCAGTTTCACGGTTTCTTGTCACCTCTGCATGTTTTTTCATCTATATGATCACAAGTGAATTTACATTTTTTTTTTCTTTTCTTTTCTTTTCAACTGCTTTATAATCACACATGCGAGAATCAAATATCAGGTGCTTGAATCGGGTGCTGAGCTTTCTTTGCACCTGCAAATTATGTTACATTTGTACAGGTCAGGTCAGGTAAAGCTGGGGAGCATGCACTAGCACAGTGCATTGCCGCAACCACCACACAACAACATAGCTTAGGATCCTGGTTGGAAACCCACCAGGCAGACACGTGGTCCAGTCCCACCCTCTGGAAATGACCATCTACCTGCCGCAGCCAGGTGTTACGTGGGCATCCCCTTGCCCTGGTCCAGATGCTTGGGTCCTCAACAATGAGGATCCTGCCAGCCAGATCACTTGCAGGGAATCATGCTACATGGCCGTAGTGCTATAACTGACGCTCCCTCACAATGCAGGTAACACGCCTCATTTGGGACTCTGTGAGCAACTGCTCATTCAACACAAATTCAAACCAGCAGTTCTGCAGGATTTCCTGAAGAGACCCAGTACTGAAGGAGTCCAGTCTTCGTCTCAAGTCATTTGATACCATCCATGTCTCGCAACCATATAGCAAAACAGGGAGCATCAGGACTCTAAAGACTTGGACCTTCATCCTTTTGCATAGATATTGGGAGCGCCACACACCCCTTTCCAGTGACCTCATGACCCTCCATGTTCTCCCTATCCGTCTACTGACTTCATAGAAAGAGTCACAAGAGACATGAATGTCACTGCTGAGGAAAGTAAAATTCTCAGCAAGGTCTACACTCTCTCCGCAGACAGGCACACTTCAGATGGCTGTGCCTAAGAGGTCATTAAAGGCCTGGATCTTGATTTTTATCCAGGACACTCACAAGCACAGACATTCAGACTCCTTGCATAGTCTCTCGAGAGCCCCAATCAGAGTCTCCATTGACTCCACGAAGATCACAGCATCGTCAAGTCAAGATCAGTGACAACAGATGCCCCACAGCTGCTGGACTCCGCAACCCTGCCCAACACCCAGTCCATGCAAGCATTGAACAGAATTGGAGCAAGAACACACTCCTGGTGAACCTCAGAATGAACTGGGAATAATCCACTCTGCACAGCACTCACAATAGCAGTAGACATTTGTACCTCTGTGCATTTTTATTTTTATATTTTTTTAATGCTTTGTTTTCATTCGGCCTTATTATTCTGTAAATAAGATTCCCTAATTATTAGTAGCAGATTTGTACTTCATACTTCATACAAACTGCTTCAGGGTTTGCATGGTACTGCATTGAGATCACCTTTTCCAAAAGGTTTGGGTCTGGTTGTTCTGCTTTACACCAGAGTGCAATGTACATTTTCACATCTACCTTAATAAACTGGATTTTCAGGGAGATTGCACCAGAGATTGAGTAAACCACCAAACGAAACAGGTGTGAAAACACCTTAAAATGAATCTTTGACATTCCAGTACTGCTAGGTGTTTTGCTGATGCTCATTCATTCATTCATTTATTTAGTTATTTCCGGTAAACTTTCTTTTTGTTCTGCTAATAACACCACTATCAGTAAACTACTTATAAGTGTTAAATGGATCTATTTTCCAGCCACTGAAAAATGGCAAAAAATATAGATGCATGATGTTTGCTGAACTTTCTCGTACAGTTAAGCCAGCTTTGCTGGTGATTTAATGAAGAGCATTGAAAACATAAGTATGTGCCTTTTAAGGACTAGGTGACCAAGCATCACCTGTGCGCATGTGGTAGATAGCATTTAATCTCTGATGATGATTTATAAATGGGTTAACTTTGGGACTCAACAGTCTTGCTAATATTAACTAAAGTGTTACAGTAGCAAATTAGGATAGAAAATGATGTCAGTGGTTCTGAAGGTATGGCCTACTGTAATTATTTTAATAGGCTGTCCATTACTGTGTTACTGATGAGAGATACAGAGATGTTGGTGCCACACCATTTACTATAGTAACAGTTTTTACTTCCTGATCACTTTTAGTGATTGCCCTTCTTTCTTCTTCCTTCTTCTCAAAACTTTCCCAAAATTAGACCATCTCAGGTTAAACCTCATCAGTACCCTGTTGTTGAGAACTGAGAAGGAAACAGTTCACACCACCTGGATCAAAAATATAAGCTTTATAAATTTCTGATATTGGTGCTTAGTTTTTCTTATTCTTTTTTTATATAATTTCATTTGTTGCGGCTGTTTACATCACAACCTCACAGTGACTTGGAGAGCACTTCTATAAATAGAAGAGATCTAAAATGTGGCTGCATTTTAATTAAAATGCTGAAAAACACATCAAGTGCAGGATATATTAAGCTTCATAATGTTCAAAGTAGGTAGCATGTCTAATGTGATTAAACACATCCTGACACATGGTTTTAATTTACGGCAGTGCACCATCTTTGGCTGTGTGTAATGTTGTTAGCTGGTAGAGAGTTGAAAGCCAAAATGCAGGTATTTTCCCACTAATTACAAAATGGACAAAATAAGTGTTGTACTACAATGAATAGTCATAAAAATAAAGTTAAAGTCTCAACTGGTCTTTTAAAGCCCTATTAATGCAAAATTAGGTTTTCATTGGGAGGTGGGGTAATGCCAGGGAATCCCTGTGATTTCTGACTCCTCTGAATGTGTTATGTTAGTGAGTTACTCAGTTTTCATTAGCTTAACATTTTCTGTGTCTGTAAATATTAAAACATCTTTTACCTTCTAATGTGTAAAATGACAGCAGGGTAAAGCAATCTTGTGTCTATTGAAATGCTGGTAAACACTGTCATTTGCTGTGAAAAAGGCATTTTTCAAGAGTTTCCTTGTGTTTTTTTGGACCTTTAAAGTTTGACATGGAGTTGACACTTTTATCTCTGCAATTTATATCACAATTTCTGATCTATTGTAAATGAGTAATGAACATCCTGTTGTAATTATTAGTTTATTGATATTTGCAGTGAACATGTATCTTGTTTGAACAGAGCTTAAAATGTTATAAATTGGAGCTCTGTAAACTGAATGTCACATTATGCAATTTTTTTTTTCTCAGTGATTTTCAGTTGTATCCTTCATTTACATAGTCTTACTGTGTCGATTGTAGAATGCAGCAACAAGAAATAAGGAACATAGATGTTTTAGACTTTGCAAACAGAAGAGAAGCTTCTCTCTCTGATTATGATTATGACACCTTTTCCCCAGATTTATCCCTCTGCTCCACAGTATGGTTCGATGTGGTGAAGCAAAATTCTGACATACAGATGCATTCGTGGTGCTTTTATATTCAAGCATCACATATTCCTGATTGTAATGACACAATATATTTTAAAGGTCTCACATACCATCTTTTTTGCCATCTTTGCCACGAGTGCGGTGATTATTTATTTAAAAACTAGGCTTTTCTTCAGAGCCGTGGACCCTCTATACCACAGACACATTCTTTTCCCAATGAGCTCTGGGGCCTTTGAAATGAAAGGACTTCAAGATATTTTTATAAATTGTAGTGCTGTTATCTGAGTCTTCAAGACTGAACCATATTTCTTCTGGAATAGTTCAATGTGGGGGATGAGGAAAATTGGACAGGTTCTGTTTAGCAAAGTCTCTAATTTGAAAGTAGTGGAAGAATTGTGTTGATGAGAAGTTGAATTTGAAGCGTAATTGCTTGTAAGATGCAAGGACATTACCTATGTACAAGTCTATAAGTGTTTTAATCCCGGATATTTTCCAGGCATTAAATAGTGTACAAGTTTGAGAGGGTGGAAAAAGGTTGTCATGTAGAGGTGCAACAGATAAAAGCTTCTCTGTTTTACAGTGCTTCCTACATTGAGTGAAAAGTAAAGGGCAATATTGTTTTGATGGTAATTTGTATTAATTGGTGCACGAAGGAGGGAATATAGAGAAGTACTGCAAAATTTTATTTCTGTTGCAAACCAGGGTTGTATTCATTCATCGATTGGTGTCGATGCCCAGGGGCCTCGTGTAACGCCATGTGTAGAGTTTACACTAAAACAGACAAAAATGGAAATGTGCGTACACACAAAAAATCAAGATGCATAAATCTGTGCAAACGCCAAGTTCCACACACTTCCCCTTTACAAATCCTAACAAACGTGAAATTTAATGCGTCTATTGCCCCACCCAGAATCCTCCCAGAATTTCACATACAGTGGAACCTCGGTATACGTCCTTAATCCGTTCCAGACCCTTTGACTTATACCAAATGGGACGTATACCAAACAAATTTTTCCCATAAGAAATAATGGGAAAATGATTAATCCGTTCCCATGAAAAAAAAATCCTATTGCTATTGGCATATTATACATTGATGGGGTTGTATAAAATAATTTAAACACTGCTTAATACTAAAATACATAAATTCAAAAGCAATTAGATTAAATAAATGAAAATTTTACCTCACTTTACTTTTTAATAACATCTTTGTTTTTCACAATCGTAGATACCGCCGTTCTCGGCAAACGGTATGCAACAGCCATGTCGCGGATACGCATGCCACCTTCATACTTTTCAACAATCAATTCAAATTTACATGAAAAAAACACAAAATCACGTTGTGACGATGCAGGTTTGCTGTATGCTCCCATCTGCTGCCGGGGAGCCCTTGAATCCTACACCGTCGGTAATGTGCCTCGCTGCTAACCTCATCGGTAACAACAAAGCAAGGGGATGGTGAAAAAGTGCAACGTGCTTTTATTAAAACAATTAACAAAACAAGGTGTTCAAATTAAAGTGCAGTCTCCAAAGTTCCAATAAATAATCCATAAAATCAGAAGTGAAACGTGGAGGTTAAAACAATAGAAAAAGCCTTCTTAAAAACAACGAAGTTAAAAGCAGGAAGCATTCTTTAAAAAAAAAAAAAGAAGCCTGGTGCCTGCTTCCCAACTGGGAAGTCGCCCTACTTGCAGCTGACCTTCACACTGCCTGCTTCAGCCACTTCATCCATGCACGCTCTCGCTCGCGCTCTCTCTCTCTCTCTCTCTCGCGTCCGTTCTTTCTTTTTACTCCCCTTCAAGCCAACTCGCGCCTCTGTTTATCAAGATAAGCAGCCCCAGGAACAATCAATTAGTGCACTATGGTGAGAAACGCCCACATCGCTAATCGCCCTGACAACCTTCAGCCACATAACCACCACGCCCCCTCATCAAGCTGCGAGTGCGGTGATTATTTATTTTAAAGCTGGACTTTGACAGGAGCTGTGGACCTGCTAAATCACACACGTGAATGTTCACAGAGAGTTATAGCACGGGTTGTTCACTGAATGCTAGGAACTGGCGCACTAACGCTCGTGGGCAGTCGTAGCTTTGTCTAGAGAGAGGTAAACAAGGTTAGCATGCGAGTCGTATTCCAAACAAAGGTCGTATACCAAGCAACATTTTTTGTGTCCAAACAGGATGTATACCAAGTTGGACTTATTCCAAAGCAGACATATACCGAGGTACCACTGTATTTTAATACGCTGTTTTTTCTCCAGCAGAACTTCGATCACGTCCCGAGGGAGGTGGGGGACATCGAGTCCGAATGGGCCATGTTCCGTGACTCTATTGTTGAGGCGGCTGACCGGAGCTGTGGCTGTAAGGTGGTCGGTGTCGTGGCGGCAATCCCTGAACCCGTTGGTGGACACCGGCGGTGAGGGTTGCCATCAAGCTGAAGAAGGAGTCCTACCTGACCCTTTTGTCATGTGGGACTCTAGAGGCAGCTAATAGGTACCGGCAGGCCAAGCGGAATGCGGCTTTGGTAGTTGCTGAGGCAAAAACTCGGGCGTGGGAGGAGTTTGGGGAGTCAATGGAGAATGACTTTCGGACGGCTTTGAGGAGATTCTGGTTCACCGTCCGGCGTCTCAGGAGGGGGAAGCAGTGCAGTGTCAACACTGTATATGGTGGGGATGGTGCGCTACTGACCTCTTCTTGGTACATTGTGGGTCGGTAGGGGAAGTACTTTGAAGACCTCTTTAATCCCACTAACATGCCTTCCAATGAGGTAGCAGAGCCTTGGGGTGGGTTCCCCCATCTCTGGGACTGAGGTCACCGAGGTGGTCAAAAAACTCCTTGGTTGCAGGGCCCCGGGGGTGGATGAGATACGCCTGGAGTTCCTCAAGGCTCTGGATGTTGTAGGACTGTCTTGGTTGACACGTCTCTGCAACATCACATGGACATCGGGGGCAGTGCTTGTGGATTGGCAAACTGGGGTGGCGGTCCCCCTCTTTAAGAAGGAGGGACCAGAGGGTGTGTTCCAACTACAGAGGGATCTCACTCCTCAGCCTCCCTGGAAAAGTGTATTCGGGGGCTCTGGAGAGGAGGGTCTGTCAGATAGTTGAACCTCGGATTCAGGAGGAACAGTGTGGTTTTTGTCCTGGTTGCGGAACAGTAGACCAGCTCTACACCCTTAGCAGGATCCTGGAGGGTGCATGGGAGTTTGCCCAACCAGTCTACATGTGTTTTGTGGACTTGGAAAAGACATTTGACCATGTTTTTGGGGAATCCTGTGTGGGGTGCTCCGGGAGTATGGGGTACCGGACCTCCTGATTAGGGCTGTTCGGTCCTTGTACAACCGGTGTCAGAGCTTGGTCTGGATTGCCGGCTGTAAGTCGAACCTGTTTCCAATGAGAGTTGGACTCCTGCTCAAGCTGCTGCCCCTGCGACCCGACCTCGGATAAGTGGAAGAGGATGGATGGATGGATAATATGCAAATCAATATAAATATCACTTTCCATTCAGTGTTTGGTTAAAGGACAGTAGCAAAAGCACATGGGGGAAAAAAAAAATTTCAGCAAAATCGAAGTAATAAAAACTTACTGTTTATACACAGTGAAGAAAAAAAGGGGGAAATGTCGACTTTAATCTTGTAGTTTATTTTGTCATTAAAAGTAGAAAGTAGAAACTTAAGGATTAAAGTGGTAAACTTTTTAAAATCAATGTTTAATTTACTAGAGTTTCTCAGATCCCATCTTAACTAAAGTAGCATGGTAATGCTTTGTATTCTATTTGTTCTATGTGTGTGAGTCACTACGTACTTCTTAAACGGACTCTCCCTAGTGCCGACAGGAGTGTGCAGGTGCTGATCTCCCCACACAGAATACATTACATTCATGATATTACAGTTCTCTGAACAATTTACATACTAAGATGTATACTTCATATTATGTTTATGATGAAAGGCATTAAAGCATGTATTAAACGTGGAGGCATGGTGGCACAGTGGTAGTGATGAGCTGGTACCCCATCCATGGATTATTCTTGCCTCTTGCCAGATGCTTGCTTGGATGTGCACGACCCTTGATGAAATAAATTATTGCAGAATTACTGTCTCTTTCAAACATACCAATCCCTAATTCCTGTCCTTCCTTTACTTTCTACATGTAACCACACAATTAGGTCTGTAATAAATGTCAGACCAGCTGTAAGCTTAGAACTCCAATTCTCCAAAATATTTAAGGAACATTGAAAAATGTGTGCAATACATGTGTAATTATTCCATCCAAGCATACGAGAGGCAGGACCAATTCCTGGACGGGGTGCCAGACCATCCCTACCGCTGAGCCACCATGCCCCCACATGTTTATTAACAGTATATATTATTTAAATAAAGTTAAATATTTATCTCTATAATGTAATATATATATACTTGAATTCACTTCATCTTAAAAATTATATAAACTATACATCCTGTTATTCTAACAGCACAGAGCTCCAGGAAGCTCTTGAAAATCTAAATTGTCATCACCTGTAAATGGGCGCTCTCTTCTATTGAATTGAATTGAATTCCTTTATTTTTATTGTATTAGATATCAATGAGATTCAATATACAAATTCTCCATTAACTTATTTTCTAATAAAATTATAAAATAACAATAGTAATAATAATACACAATATACAATATGAAAGCATAAGGACAATACATGTACATATAGAGTAGAGTAGTGCAAATGGTTCATAAAGTGGCTCAGGTTGTTTAACAGTAAGTTTGGTTGGTTTTTGGAACGTTGGTTTGGTACTTTCCAGGACTAACATCGTTGACTGACTTAAACCCTTCGACAGCTCCGGAACCATAAGTAATTTAGAAGGTATCGCCATTTGCTTGGTACGTCGAAATCTATCTTTGGGCAGTTCAGTTTTGGCATCCGTCCTACTGACATCTATTGGCAAACTGAGTAATGACGGCTGGGTATTAACAATGGTCATTGTTTAAATTTTAGCCGATCTCAGATCTAAAACGACCACGCCAACGTAATTATTACTCCGACTCTGATTAGTGTCGTAAAATACGTTGTTTTTTTTTTTTTAAATTTGCTTGCCGCAAAAAATCAAATGAGGTGCACTGAAGAGCTGAGTTCACGTCTCGCGGTCCCGTTTAAACAGGAAGCTCTTCATTACACCTATTTTCAGGGGCTCTGAAGTATTTTTAACAAATTAACATAATCATAAATATAATGATCATTTTCAATATTTGATCGAAATCCTTTAGTCAATGAATGCCTAAAGTCTGGAACCCATGGCCATTTCCAAATGCTTGGTTTCCAATCTAGTGATGCTTTGCCGGTCCTTTACTGCAACCATCTTCAAGTACTGCTTGTTCATTGGACTTTCTGACATTAGTTTTGTCTTTAGCAAGTGAAATGCAGGTCCATTTGGGTTGTGATCAGTTAATTGACTTGGACTTTTAAATATTTTCCACTTCTTTGCTTTGAAAAGCACTTGATTTCCTTTCCCAGTATGTTTTGACTCATTGTCGATTACAATGCAGTACTGTGAAGCATTATCCTATCAGTTTTGTAGCATTTGGCTGAATCTGAGAATATAGTATTACCCTATATATACACTTTAGATTTCATCCTGCTACTTCTGCCAGCAGTTATTTTATCAATAAACACTAGAGACTGGCTTCCATTCGCAGCCATGCATGATCATGCCATAAAATCGCATCCTCCATGTTTCACAGATGATGTGGTATTCATTAGATTATGAGCCATTACGTCTGTTCTCCATACACTTTTCTTTCCAACATTCTGGTGCATATTCATCTTAGTTTGCTTTGTCCAATGAAAAAAGCTACAGAACTGGACACGCTTTTAAAAAATGTTTTCTGGCAAAGTCTAATGTGTCCTTCCTATGTTTTCAGTTTATCGGTGGTTTTCACCTTGTGGTAAACCCTGTGGGCTGCATGTATAAATGGTGCATACACACAAAAATGTTGCATACGCCCGTTTCCAGCCACACTTCATGTAGAAAAACTAATCTTGGTGTAAATCCATGCATATTTTCATGGCAGCCTCACACCATGCATACGCACATTTCTGCTTGGTTTTGCAAGCAGGCGTCAGCAAGCATAAAAGCAGTGCTGCTACTTCTTTGTGGTGTTCCTTTCTTTTTTACATTCCCATCCATGACCTGGGATTTATCAAATACACCAAAATTAATTCCATATTGTTTACAAATTTAATTCTCTTGATTGTAATCATTCTGTAACAATATAATGATGCACGGAATGGCCAAGCTATTCCATAGCTGCTTTAGCGTTGTTAGAAGATATTGAAAATTGAAGAATTAGTGAGCACGTATTTATTGATGAAGATGACTGGCTTCCAAGTTGATTTTGATTTCCAGGAGGTATCCACTTGGAGCTATGTGCTGAACTGGCACAGGACTTACAATGGCAGACTTTGAGGAATTGTGCTATATCTGCTCCTCTGCAAGTTCTGTCCACCCTTTAGTTTTTAGCCACAGGAGTTTTTCAACGTGAACTTTGTGACCGATCGGGTTTTTCACAGTCATCACTGAATTGCATCATGCCAGTTGTATGGGATTGTATTATCTTATTTTCATCCAGATATATAAGATTTGCTTACACCGTGGTTGAACTGGAAAACAAACATAAAAGCGCAATTGGCGACTCTGCACAGTCTCAGATGCTTTTTCCAACTAGTGCGGCAAAAGGCAAACAGTCTTTTTAAGGACAGTGAGTCATCTCAAAGAGCCATGTAAAGAGCAGAGAATCTGTCCGTTGCGGTACTTGGCACTGATGCTTCACTGTAAAGGTGCCTGTAGAGAATGAATTTGCTTACGTAAATTTGCTTAGGTTTTAGTGTGAATTCTACACACGCCATTATACATGAGAACCTTTGTCTTTACTTTCATGAAATCTTCTCTTGGTTGTAGACTTTGGCAATGATAGGTCTACCTCCTGTAGAGTGTTCATAGTTTCTCTAAATGTTCTGAAGGGGTTCTTCTTCACCAAGGAAAGAAGTCTGCTATCATCTAGCACAGTTGTCCTTCTGGTGTTGCTGAGTTCACCAGTGTGTTCCTTATCTTTAAAAATACACCAAATGGTTGATTTGACCACTCCTCATGTTTCTGCTGTCTCTCTAAATAGTTTGTTTTGTTTTCCCTGCCTAATGATGTACAGTTTTTACTTGCATGGACTGCTCTTTGGACCTCATATTGAGAATTCTCAGTGACAGCTTCCAAATGCAAAGTCCATACTTGGAATCAATTCCAGACCTTTTACCTGCTGAAAAGTTAAATAAAATAATGAGGGAACTGCTCCCACCTCTTTATGGAACAGCTTGTCAGTATAATGTCCATATACTTTTGAGCCCCAGGAAATGGGGGGCTATGCAGAAAAATGGCTGTCATTCCACACAACTCATTCAATATTGTTGGTAGACCCCTTAAATTAAAGCTGAAAGCCTACACTTAAACCACATAATGATTGCTTTATTTTATAACCATTGTGGTAGCTTACAGAGCCAGAATTATGGAAATTGCATCAGTGTCCAAATAATTATGGAGTTGACTGTATCATTATAAAGCAACAAGTAAACCATTTGTAACTTCTGTATGTATGTATAATTATGTACTCGCCAAAACCTTTACTTTCAGAATTATTTTTCATGACAGTCCTTGAAACAATTCTTATTTTCCAACAGACACAGAGAGACCTTAAATTTTGTATAATAGATTGGGTTTTTTGTCCTACAATTCACATATCTTCTTCTGACTTCTATCGCAGTTCCCCCCAGAAGTTCAGTGAGTTTTTATTTATTTTCTTATTGTTGTTGCATTATTGCTGGTTCTCCTGTCGCCCAAACTTGACACTGAGAAACGCAGGACATAAGTTACGAAAACACAAGCTTTTTATTTCTTTGTCTTTTTTCCCATGGGAAACGCCTTCCCCCGTTTCCCACGTGTAGAGCACAGTTCACAGCACAAGACAAATCTTTTCTTCTTTCTTTTTTCTTTCTCCTTCATCCACTCCTCTGGGCAAGCTTCATCTACTTAGTGACTGCTGGCTCCTTTTATAAGGCACCCGGAAGTGCTTCAGGTGGTCATTGACCCACAGGGTCAGCAGGGCTTCATCAAACTCCATCTCCCATGGAGCCCTGTGGGAGTCCGAGGCACCACTGCAACACAGGGGGACTGCCACCTAGCTCTGAGGGAGGTAATGCTCTGGATATGTTCCCTCCACCAGTCCTTCCAGCATGGAGGCATCCCGGCCAGGCAAGGGTCCCAGCCATACACCACATGCTGTTGCCGTGCATTTCACATCTGCAGTAAACTTTGAACACATATTATTATGCCAACTTCTTTCAGTGCTGGGTTATGGGGGTCAGCACAATCCTTTTCCTGGCAGTCCTTGGTACAGGGCAGGAAAAGGGCAGCCTTGAGGGCAGAAGTAGTCATACAGACACATACACCTAAACCAGTATTTCTCAGCTAGTTTTGAATAGCAGGTGGCAGGCACTAGTTGCATGCACATCAGACTTTCTGAGTAATCTGCCCCACCCTACCAGTGACACAGAGGGGATCTATCCCACAATAAACCTCAGCCCCACCCCAAAAGGGGTTGCACTTCAAATTTTATTTTCTGTTTGTAACTATGCTTATTTATGACTTTCTTTTGTTGGGGGATCAAAAACAGGATTAAAAAAAATATCACACAGCAGGTCGATCTGATGGTGAGGTTGGAGCGGGTTTGTTTAGGACGTGTGTGTGTGCGTTCTCACATTAAGCTTCAAGAGGCAGCACTCATAGGTTTGGTAAGAAAAATACCTGTACTCTAAGTTGAAATTGTAAGAGCACTGCTCAGTAAACTAACGTAGAGAGAACCTGTAAAGGACACGGTTCAAGTATGGTAATTGAACCCTTGACACTTGAACTGTAAAGCTACATGCCACAATTCTTCAAAATTACATTAAAAGTAGTACTTACCATCAAGCATAGCATCAAGTCCTTCATCAAACACGTTGTTCTCAATAGAGTCAAAGCTGTGATCAGAATATGACTCAAGCTTTGTGTGTAACATTGTGTAAAGAGAAGCTGTTGCACAAGCAACTTATTTACTGTCATGTTTGCACAGATGTGACATGTATTATAAATCACCAATCACAGACAACTGTGTATTATTAGAATGGATTGAAACCCAGCTATGCAATGGTAAAGATCCATTCACTGTATGTGGCTTGAAGTAGGTGAGATCTTTGATTAAAGCAGATTCACTTAGCTGTAGTGCTACTTGCCTTGGGTATATGTGTGCAAATTGCATATTTTAATGAAAGAAAGAAAAAAAAGCATGGAAACTTAAGATTTATTTGAAAGAAGACTGCATTGGGATATGTAAAAATTCTATTATTGCTCTTGATTGACTTGTGCAATCACCGCAGCATGCACAAAAACTTCCAAATAATTGTTAAGTAAACAAACCAATAATTGGGGATCATCTTTTTTGTTCCTACTGTATCAGCGCTGCCAGCTGTTGCACAATCTTCAATGCAGTGTTTTTTCATGAATCACTGGTTGAAATCAAGGATTGAAATGCAATTCTTGCAAGAATGGATTAAAATTTTAGCATTTTTCACATAATTACCTTTAGTAAAGTAATTGTAACATGGAATTACACCGACATGTGACTGTTAGAAAATCTGATGTATCTCTGATTTTAACAAATTGGTCCTTAGTCTGAAACACTTAAAAGTATCACTAGCTTATATGGAACATGTTTTGTTTTGATTGGATTAAAATACTCACTGAAAAAATTCTTAGGAGCATTATACTATTACTGGACAGAGTCTCCTTTTGCACTCAAAACAGTCTGTTTTCTGTAGCATGTATTCCAAAAGATATTGAAAACATTCCGTTGAGATTCTGGTCCCTGTTTACATGCTTGCACCATTTACTATTTGCAGATATGTCAGCTACACATTCATGCTACTAATCTCTCATTCTACCACATCCCAGATTTGTTCTTTTGGAGTTAGACCTGGTGACTGAGAAGGGCACTGAAGAACACAGAACTCATCTGCATGTTCATTAAAACCGGTTTGAGATCATTTTTGCTCTGTTAAATAGTGCATTATCCTGTTACAAGAAGCCATTAGAAAGTGGATACACTGTGGTCAAGAAGGGATGCACATGGTCAGCACAAACACTCGGAGAGGCAGTGGCATTCAAGTGATGATTGATTGGTATTAATAGGCCCAAAGTGTCCCAAGAAAACATTCCAACACCATTAAACCACAACCACCAACCTGGATTGTAGACACAAGGCTCCTTCAGTGTATGGATTCATGCTGTTGGTGCTAAATTTTGATGCTACCATCTTCATGCCTCAGCAGAAACTGAGATTCATCAAAGCAGGATATGTTTTTCCATTCTTCAGCTGACCAATTATGGCAAGTCTGCACCCACTGCAGCCTTAACTTTCTGTTCTTGGCTGACAGAAGCAGAGCTTGATGTTGTCTTCTGCTGTTGTAGTCCATCTGCCTCAAGGTTTCACATAATGTGCATTCAGAGATGCTTTTCTGCTTACTGCAGTTGGTACAAAGTGTTTTTCTGAGTTACTATTGCCTTTCTCTCAGCTCAAACAAGTCTGGCTATTCTACTCTGACCACTCTCATCAACAAGGAGTTTTCATCCACAGACCAGCTGCTCAATGGACGTGTTTTGTTTTGTGCACCATTATTAACTCTACTGTTGTGCATGAAAATCCCAGTAGATCAGCAGTTACAGAAATACTCAAACTAGCCCATCTGGTACCAATAATCATGTTACAGTCAATCATTAAGATCACATTTTTCCTCATTCTGGTGTCAGATACGAACATTAATTGAAGCTCCTGACTTGTATCTACTTAATTTTAAGTATCGCGCTGCAGTCATATGTTTGACTTATTAAACAACTGCATGGGTAATCGGGTGTATAGTCATTCCTAATAATTTGCTCTGTGAGAGGATATTGCTTGTTGATTACTTTTGTTTTTTTTTTTTTTTAAAAGAAAATTGAATTTGTAATATATTGCAAATTAATTTGTAATTTTTCCACTACTAGAAATAATAATCACTTTCACAGTTTTAATATGGTAAAATTTTATTTTGTATATTTTGCAAAATGCCAATTTGTTTTTATGGCCCCCACCCTGACTCATCACAGTTTTTGAATGTCACTATGGGGAAAAAATCTGCTATAAGTTGCTACCCCCCTAACAGAAACACTTGGTTAACCTTTATTACCATTTACCGTGTTTCCCCGAAAATAAGCCCTAGCATGATTTCCAGGCTGCTCTGTAATATAAGCTCTACCCCAAAAATTAGCCCTAGCCAAGATCATCAGCTGAAAAGTAAGACACCTAAAGTCAGGTTTATACTTTACTCGATGCAACGAGGACACCTTGCCACAATATCTCTGAAAAGGATGTTTAATGATTACATCCATCAATCTGGGGATGTGCCCAGTCCAGCAGCATCGGCACAAAGCAAAAACAAAATCCCTGGACGGGGCAGCAGCTCATCGCAGGGTGAACACAAGCACACACATACACTCGTCATTGTACTGTACTTTCACCAAATCCCCAAACTTTCTTGTCTTTGGATGGAAAACTGAGCACACTGTGGAAACCCACCAGGAAACATGCAAACTCCAGGCAGAGATAACAAGGGATGTAACTCCCTGTGAGATAGCAGTGCTACCACTCTGCCACCCCCATATGTGTAACTATTAACAGTATTCATTATTTAAACAAAGTTAATGATTTATCTGTAAAATGTAACACACATATTTTAATGCATTTCATTATGAAAGTGATATCAGGTATAAATCTAAGGATTTTAAATGTGCAGAGGCAGAGAGGTGGAATATCATAAATTCAATGTGTTCTGTGTGGTGCTCTATTATTGCTGCTTGCCGCTGCAGTCAGGTCAGGAGAAAGCCCCAGAAGCAGGTAGCAATTAACATCTGGGTCGGCTTTAAGATGACGTTTACGACAGTCTACTTTAATGATAAAGTAAACTACGAGGTTAAAGTGGACATTTCGAGGTTAATTTATTTTCTCTGTGGGTCAAATATGCCGCCGTACATTCTGATGCTATTGTGAAGGTGCAAAAAAAAAAAAAAGACCGCACAGAAGATGGCATGTGAGACTTGCTTCACCAAATCGAAACCATTCATCAAACATCGAAGCATGCACATCGATCCTGGAGGATCCTAAAAGCAACTGGAGTAGAAAGAAATTCAGGGTTTGAATGTGGAGAGTTATGACGATATTCCAGAAGAAGATGATATGTCTGTATTTGGATAAATGTATATTGTTGTACATGAATAAATATAATACAACCCCTGAAAATAAGCCCTACTGCATCTTTTGGAGTAAAAATTAATATAAGACCTGGTCTTATTTCCGGGGAAACATGGTAGATTACTGTAATTGTTTTTTGAGTGCTGTCCTTGCTTGAAAAGGTATTCGATTACAACAGATTAAAACTTCATTCACAAACAGTAAGTACGTTAACCCTTGGTCTGGCTTGTCATGCAATATAAAACCTTCAAACGTACTAACTTAAAATTTAATGTCATATTTTTTTCTCAGTAAGCTTTCTCTGTGTGAAAACTGCATATTTAGGTTTATAGCTTGTACTCTGTTAGAAGTTACAAGCTCCACAAGGTTTGCCTGTGAGACATGTTTAGCCATAGTGTTAAATGTCAACTTGAAAACTAGCCTTTTCTCTTTTGAATTTTAGATCTGTTATCCTAGTAATTATTTTGTTCTTTAAATCAGATTAATTTTAAATCTACCGTGATAAATCACTGTCTGTCATGCCATTTGTTAGTTTGTAAATACAAGACAAGGACATCTGCATTGTTTGCCAAGAATACTGAATATTATCCTTTAATTGTTTTGTTATTTTTTTGCTTTGTTATATTGAATTAGTGTCCATCCATTATTCTACTTTGTTAATCCAGTTCATGGTCACAAGGGCTTGGAGCCTGTCCTGGCAGCACTGGATGTAAATGTTTATATTTTTGTTTTTTGGAAAGCACTTTTTGATGGCATTCTGTGTGTTATAAATAATAGAGGTTAGACTTCTCCCAGTTTGGTTTACATTACAATGAATTTGAGCTGGTTTGGACAAAAATGTAAAAATGCTTTGATTGCACAGAAAGCCATAAAATGGATAGATAATTCATGTAAGGGATTATTTAGATTGTCATGTATATTCTTTGTGAACCACTTTATCTGACATCTTTGATCATAGAATGTTTAAGTGGGGTTCTGTATTTAGGTAGAAATGTGTTTTAAAGGTGGTATTTTCCAATCAGCAGAGAGAAAATAAGTGGCAAAATAATGTTAGGTTTATAAGCCCCATAGGAAAAAAAGTAATTTTACATTTAAATAACATTTGGGATTAAAAACATTAATAAGATTTAAGATTGGCCACAATTTCTCAAAATGTCAATTTTTAAAATAATGTATGATTTTCATTGCACAAGTCTGTTAGAAAATTAATCATATTTTTATGAAGTAATTTTGTCTGTTCCCTGCAACCCTATAATGAAAAAAGTTTTTAAAAAGTGGATGAATTGATATTAACATTTTATGTTGACTCTTTCAAATTAAGTTTAGTTTCAGATGTCACAGTCAACATCAGACTGCCATTGTAAAAATTAATTCTACATAGCAACTTTAAGGCATCAGCGAGTGCATATTTTCTAATGTATTTCAAGTTATATTTTCATTAAGAACAATTTTTTCATTAAAAACATTGTCACCTAAGAATGCAGAACACTATACAATATTTAAAAGTTAATAATTTTTCAATCCAAAGTTTTTTTTTTTTTCTTTCACAGTCATGGTATAAATAAATCTGCCATATGAAATTGCATTCTAAAATAAAGCATTTTTCATAAACTTAAAAAAATATCTAGCTTGATCTTTTCTCTCTGTTATTAAAAAAAATAATAAAAAAGGTTGGAAGGAGACGAGGTGCAATTTTCTCACAGAGACACTTTCACGTCCCGCAAGACGAGTCTTTGTGCCAAGAGATTTAGCCACACCCGGGACTGGAAATAAAACAAAGAGTAGATGATGAAGTAGAACATCATAAAGAATTCAAAAACATTGGTGCGGTACACAAGGAGAGCAGGTTAGAGATAATGGAAATATTAAAATTCAAAAGTCTCAAAAAAAAGGATAGTAAAGATTGCATTAGCGCAAACGGAAATTATTACTCGGTAAAATAACCAAACAGCGAAAAGAGATTGAATATATTGTTAGGATTTCAACTTTAAGATGGAGACTTGTAGACTGTCTAATTCGTGTTGCCATCAGGGGAAAAAAAAGTAGTGTTTCTTCCCAGTGAAGAGGTGTATCAGCGAGAATTAAAAGATTTGTTGTTTGGTGAAAGTGAAATTCTGTGAGAGAAATCATTTCTCATTTATGTGAATGCTATTGTCAGACACATTTATTTTAGAGAGAAAGAAACGATATTCACTCACGAGCAGTTACAGTGGTGTGAAAAACTATTTGCCCCCTTCCTGATTTCTTATTCTTTTGCATGTTTGTCACACAAAATGTTTCTGATCATCAAACACATTAAACCATTAGTCAAATATAACACAAGTAAACACAAAATGCAGTTTTTAAATGATGGTTTTTATTATTTAGGGAGAAAAAAAAATCCCCCCTCTTCACAACGTGAGCAGCAGAGACTGGGGGGTGGGGGGTTGATGAGCGAAGCAAGCAAGGGGCAAATACCCCTAGTGCTTTATAATTAAAGGTAAAGGACACTGGGTCCAATGTGAAAACAAAAGCATTAAAACATCCCCAATATGTTAATGTTTCAAGTCAAGAGTTTTACAGAGTATTCATGTGCTTCTTGAAATTGTACATTTCTAAACTGCACATCCATGTCATTTTAGTAAGGAAAAAAAAAGTTTTTGTGAGATTCAGCCATTGTAAAAGGGGATCATCTGTATCCTTTACATTGCTGCTCCTCTTCCTCCTGACACTATTTATAGGGCCTGGGGCATGGTTTTGACTCAGTCGTCTCCAAACAGTGTCCTTTACCTCCATTGTAAAGCACAAGAGCAGGATAGGTTTGTTTTTTTTATTGGAAACTTTGAGTTTTTTAGTTTACTAAATAAGATTTGTAATATTTAATTTGTGTGTTGTAATTTAAATAAGATGTAACCTTTAAGTGAATAAACTGTGACAAAGACTATAGCTGTACTATAGGATTTATTAGGGAAGGCTATTATTGCTGTTAGTTATGTGCATTTAACCAAGAGTTTAGCAAAATGGTATGGACAAAGTTAATGGCAGGCACAGGACAAGAAGTATTAACAAGTAAGTGAATTCAGCTCAATGATGACATCATACTTTCATTGACAGCCAGGGGAGGTGGGGAGCAGATACATGTGAATAAAGAAAATTATTCGAGGGGCTAGTGAGAAAGGTCAAAGTTTTAGAGCCAAGTATGAGAGAACATTAGAAAAGGGATCCACTAGATCTGTTAATCTTTGTATTTTTAACACAGCATTGAATTATGGAATGCAAATAGATGTGCTAATACAGAGAACTCTGGGAGAAGTATGCAAATATACTGCAAACATTTGGAAGATGTGTTGCCTGTTATGTTTTAAGTTTAGATAAGCTAACCAGCTTGTATATGCCTGTAAGAAAATGTAAAATGGGTGCTTTTGGTGACTTTTTTTAATGTGTACCTCATGATTAGCTTATGGTTGACAGAAAAGCAGGACCAAGGGTAAATTCTCAATCATCATTTTTTGTTAATGTCAATAACTAAAAATAGCCATCAAGCCACCATATAGAACAAAGCACCAACTGGCGTGACTCAGACTTGTACTTGGTTCTGGATATATTTGGATGTGAGGCAGACAACATGTCTGCTTTCAAAATGAATGAGTGACAGATGTTTTAAATGTATTTTAATAGTATTTTTAAGTGTATGAAAAGGCTAGTAATAAAGACAATGAATAAAGACAAATGACGGTGAAAATGATATGCTATCTAAGGAAGAAAGTGAAGTGTCAGCCACAAAATGAAAATGTAAGTGGACCAAGCCTACTCCATTATGGCTCATTTTTTTTTAAGGAACACCTTACTTGAATTAAGAAACATTTACTTTTTATATTATATAGACCTACCTCTCTTCTGGTTGTGCTGAAGCAAAGCTTGCTGTTTTAGAGAATTATTTAAATTGTTCAGGGTGCACCTTCTGATTTTGACTTTAAATATTTAATACCTGGTTATCCTGTGAATAAAAATAAGTAATGATTAAATTAAAGTTTGAATGTTTCCTTGCTGAAACTTAACTTATTTATTAATATCATTTGCTCCTAGTGTGCTTGTTCGAGTAATTTTTCAAAGGTAGCAATTTGACCTTGTTGGAGTCTTTCATGTTGGTTCATGTACTAGTCATACTCATTCTGCTAGAATTTTGCAGCCCTTTGAGGGGTAACGATGAGAAAGCTGAAGGATATAGGCATCTTAGGCATCTCTGTTTATTTGAAACATTGGTAGTCAGCTTCTATTGCTTTCTTTGATCTGTGCAACCCTTTCAGTAGTTACCTGGTATTTCCAGCAGGAGCACAGTACTTGAAGTCACTTTGGTTTTTTTTTTTTTTGCTAAGGTATTCTGAAGTGTAGCCATTTCCGCTGAAGTGCCTAGGGTAGCAAATTGGCCCTTGGTCCCTTTAAAGGTGTTCCTGTTTATAAGCTGCATTTGCCAGCCTTGGACATATTGCTTGATTTGATTTGTCTACTCGAAATATGAGTGATGAGTGAATGTCATAGGGTATAAATGTAAATCAAAGCTATTAAGTTAGCCATTTCCTGTATTAACTTGTCCACCAATATAAAAAGAACCTTAGAGGTTAAAATGCCTTTTGTGGACAATTTTATACTGTAAAACAGTATGTAATTCCTTGTGTCAGATTAATACATACAATGATTGTAAAGAAAAACCTTCATCATGAAAATTACTTAAGTTATCCTTTTAAGGCATGCAACTTAAACACAAAAATAATGTTTAAACATAAACAGAAAAGTATTATGTAAAGAAATATAAATAACTATACGTACATGAATGTTTCTTAATTTTAAAACTGGGATAGGTTTCAGTTATTTTTTGGGCCCTGATCCGATTCTCAGCATGAGAATAAGTGTTTAGCAACAACTCATTTAAAATCTTAGTAAATAAAACTCATTCACTCAACTTGTGACTCGTTTCGTTTTAACTGTCCTCATGTTATTCTCTGCACTTTGAAGAGCTAGTGTGTATGTATGAAACAATGTGTACAAAAATACGAGTCAAATCGTGTCCCTTACTGATTCATGGTACGCTTCATTACAAGGGATGAGTGGTGATTCTACTGGTGTGTGTGGATGATTCTCATTATCAGGAAACAACACAGGAAATGTTCAAACGCTAATAATAGACTTGGATTCACCTGGTGCTGTTTCATTAAGTGTGCTCTGCTGTCAAATTGACCAGATTAAATTAACAAATTTAGGGGTTGTTAAACAATTTTTTTGTAAAAACGTTTAATGCATCAACAGAGATTAATCCACAGCTCTAACATATATGTTTAACAGGAATGTTTTGGGGAGACTTTTCAACCATATCCATCATAATCTCGGGTTTGCTATTAATTGGATGACAATGACAAGAGCACTATGGCTGTTAGCTATGTAAATTACTGTTCCAACTTTGATCTTCATGAGGCACTGGATTGGTTTAATTGTTCCCACTTACTGAATGTATTAAATGGCAGTAGTCTGAAATGAGAATAGAATCAGAAGATGACGTTGGTGAAATAAACTAGCTACAGTCAAAATCAGTACATCAAGAGTTGAGGGAGACTTGCTTAGAAAAAGAAATGAAAATCGTAGTTAAGTGTTGTATCAAGAGAGTTGAAAACTAGTAAAGTACTTTGTGAAAAGAGTCAAGGACATGGTTAAAATACAGGAAAACACATTTTGGATGTGAGTGTCTGTAGGATTTGTGTCCTAGGAACCAAGTTACCCAAGCTGTTCTATAACATTTCAGTAATTAATTACTGCTCTGATGCTGATCTTTCTGATCATAAAATTAGTCACTACGATCAATTGACGAGAAGAATTCATAATTAATTGCAGAATAACAATATTTGAGGGTTCCTCAGTGCCTCTTTCCCTTGCATGATTTAGCTCAAAAACTAATCAGCACATCATCATCTCATAACAGGCTTACGGTTTGAGTTTGATGTTTTTCCATCCAGCCGTTTAGCCATCCTCAAGAAACTGTGACACACAGGCAGACAGACACACACACCCATCATTGAGATAGCAATGTTTTCAGTATCAGAGGACCCTAAAATATTGAGATCCATAGAAAAGCAGAAATAAACATTTTTGATGAATCTAAAGCTGTCGCTTCTCCCCCATTGACGATAGTTTATGGTGGGGGAGGGCGCAAAAACTGTAAACCGCAATCAATATTAAACTCAAAGAAAATCAAGCGAGTGTTTTAAGTTGAATCCACAAATTTAGACAATTGGGAGGTGGACAACACTGACAATACCTTGGAACTTCATCAGCTATCAATATAAATATCTCAAAATGGTGGTGCTCATAAGGTGTTCCTGTAGGGGGAGATAGCTCCCTAGTTGTAATAAGTTATTTTGTAGTTGCGGCGTTTAAAGTATACGAAAACTATATAGATTATTAAAAGGTGATACCTTTCCCATGGTGATACGGCAGAAAAAAATCACATAAGAGAAAATAACTTGGCTTTCTTTAATGACGATTTACACAGCATTACAGACGGGAAGCCATCGCAAGACATTACCAAGATGGGATCTTGATCTATACAGTCTGCCATTTTTCGTCGCTGCGCTTGAAGGGTTTTCGGGACGGATGACGATATCACCCATCCATCCATCGGCTTCGAGGTATTTGGCTGCCATCCAAGTCTTTTATACTGGTTTGTCCATGTGCAGGCCCTTTCTTAGGTTCCAGACAAGGGAAGAAGTGGATTCAATTTCATCTCTAACATACAGAAATAGTACAATGCCCATTTTCATAGTTGTCCCATTCTCTTTTCAAATGCTTGCCTAGCAGCTCTAAATGCTGAGAGCCCCTGTGTGCTAACTTTGGCCTGGCCTGTACATATGAGTGGATTTTTGTACTGAGCACAGTGACATTAAACTTATATTCTTATTACAAACATTAAACTTTTATTCTTATTACAAACCAACCTTTGTCACTGGATATGTGACAAAAATAATACTTGAAGGTCTTATCCACAAAGCAAAAGGTACTTGATCCCTTTTCACAGTGTAGACAGTTCCTCAAGAACGTTTGTGGAAATGTGGGGTGTAGTGCCACTATAGCTCCGGTTTCATTCATCTAATATACCAGCGTAAAAAAACTATTAACAATGATAAGTTACAGTACAATTGGATGAACAGTTACATTTAACATGGTGTTACTAAGTAGTGATCATTGTATCCCACTGGTAGTGTAGGTGGAGATTTCCTGTTATTTCTTTTATTATTTACATAGTGTTGTAACTGAATATTACTGGACCCGTGCAGTGGGTACCATAGCCTCAGATTACAGTATAAATCTATATAGCACCTTGATGGACTTCACTATTCTTTGGCACTCATAACATTTCTTGCTACCGTATGTTGCTATATGTGCCCCACCCTTTGGTGTCTGATCCTTTTATATGAGTTAGATAGATAGATAGATAGATACAATAGTTATAACATAAATCCGATGCTGTTCTAGATATATTGCTATGATTAATAATTGTTTTATACCAGTATTACTGCATAATTGTACACTATTTTTTATACTCCCCAACTTCACTATCGGATGTTCTATTCCCTTTCCGTTTACAATTTTAACATCATTGATGGTAAATTATGCATATCCTCATACTTTTGAGCCCCTCTTATAACATTTTTCAAGTATATTTCTAAGTTTTCTATATACATGCCTTGTCCAACCCAGTGGTTTGTAGACAAAGTCTTTTGCTTGGTGGCTTTGCAGACCCCTCCGAACAAATGTGTGGCTGGTACAGGACTTAGTCTTTGCCATTACTGGAGCAGAAACTAACAGTCTGATTGCCATTAGAGAGCTAATGAGATGCACACATGGTGACTGTCCTTTAGCAGAGGAACACTTCACTTGTCCTGCACTGGATAGAGCAGTCAATCAAGGGAGCACTTCATATTCAACAGCTGTCATCTCACTTCAGTGGCATTTCACAGTCTGTTTGTGTTAAATTGCATAAAACTTAGTTTCTGCAGCAAATGTCTGCACAACCATATCATGATATCAGATTTACTTAGCTGGACTTACAATCTTTCTTTGATTCCTCACTCCTTCCACTCTGGATAAGCGAGTCGTTTCTTCACCAGCTATTATCAGGTATGTGCAGCAGACCAAGAGTCATTAGTGCAGTACAGTCACTTTAAGTCTTCATTCGTAGAACACCAACTTTTCTTCATTGTTAAAACTCCACCACTGAGTTGGAGAGGCCTTAACAACCACTAAATTGAGTGGCCAAACTAAAATACTTGCTAGGCTAAATAAAGAAGGGTGAAGGGTATAGCAAATGCATAACATAAAACAATGCTTTATCAGTTATATGTATAATACAATACAGTACTATTAATGGAAATTCTAGACTCTCAGTTCTCAGTCTCATATCATAAATAACAGTAAGAGATACATTTTTACTAGCCTGGTTTAAATATATTAATTTTTCTTCAGTAGGATAATACACTAAACACCAGCTTATGTGCATTATCACTGAGCACTAACCTTAATACATTGATGTAACAACAAATTTTCATAAAATCAATCACTAACAGATACAAATGATAGCATGTATTCAGTTCTAATACATTTCATAATTACTGAAGTGATAATAATCATTTGACATGCATCAGAATATGTAAACCCTCTATACTGTATTTTATATGAAGACTAGAAAAAAAAATAATCTAGTTTAATATAGCAACATTTAGCCTGTTTGTACTTCACAATTATTTGTATTTAATTATTATTTATCATTATACAGGATGTCATACCCTTACACTTGCACAACTAATCAGCATGCAAGGAAATAATACATTTCTTTTAGGATTTGCTTCACATTATTAATTAGTCAGCTGACAAACACAGAAGCACAGACTGTTAGACACAGACTCAAAGATGACATATAAGAGCATCTGCCACCCCAGACTCTGAATAAGAGTAATTAATCATCTTTTATTTTTCCTTGCTAGATTTTATCCCACTTCATGCCCAAGTAGATTACTTGGCTAAGGCAGAAGTTCTTTAAACAACATTCAGCACACTGGAGAAAGCAACTGTTCACAAACAAACCGCATTCACTCTTTGCAGTCATTTCTACATACTTAGCAATTGCTTCATTCTTTCAAATATCATCACATATTCTCATACTTACGTTCTCTTTTACAATTGCACTTCATTCACAGAATAAAGTTCTCTTACAATTGTATTTCATTCGCAGACCTCTATATCACACATGCTATAAACTCACTCGAGGTTGTGCTTTTTATTTTATTCATACAAGGTTTTCACTGTTCAACGCACTATATAAGGTTTTTTCCGTTCAACGCCCTTAAACACTTATTGTTTTTCCATGCATATCACGACAGTCAACCAACTTCTCAGGAAGCAAGCTGGTATTACTTTAATTCAATTAAGAGCACCTCTAGCTCAGTTTCATACGGCGCTAGTCTCCAGATCATGGAAACTCCGCGACGAACCGATTCAGCGACAGTCAAGGAAAAATATTTCCGTGGCGATCCGATTCAGCAACAACAATGTGAATCTACCCATCGGGGAAATCGTGCGGCACAATTCCGAAACAAGAAAGCATTCCCAGAAAAAGTTACGCAGTCACAAAGAATATCCTGACTAATCAAGGAAAACATACATGCTTAAACCTTTATTTCCAATCGCCGGGCAAGTGTGCTAACCACTGCACCACCATACTCTTTACCTTTATAGTTTTTAAAATACACAACCTCCATTCACGCACATCAGACACATTCTGCTTATCGCAAGAACTTGTCTCCCTTCTCATTTATTATTATAAAAAGAGCATTTTTCCTTTAAACTTGATCAGGGTTTGAAAGGAAAAATGTTCTGAATGTTTATGATAAGCTTTAAACAAAAGTAGAGACATTTTATTTACTTTAACCCAATTATACATATCAATAATTATATTTCTTTGTCATGTGAGAAACTGTCTCATTTTTAAATCCACACTTATCCAGTTAATACCTTCTTAAAAGTATGGCCAGTACTTACAGGAAGGTAACAGAGGCATGCTTCTCATTGCAAAGTTAAAACCAATTATACATGGATAATTATATTTATTTTTCCAATTAGAGCTCTTTTTTATTTATTTTTATTTTTTAGTGCTATTTGTGTACAATGTCTATAGTTTTTTTTTTTTTTTTAATACTAGCTTAAACGTAGGTTTGTATGAACAATATTTATAAGACGACTTCAATAATTTCTATGTGTTTTAGCACACGGCATGATACTTTAGCAGTAAAGGTGTTGGTTTTCCAAAACCTTTAACCTTTTGAGCAGCTTGATAGCAACATTTGCATAGTTCAAACTGCGTTTTTTTTTTTTACAGGCAGATAGATCTTGTATTTTGGATTATATCGGGCTGCTATTATGCCATTAAAGATTAAAGAGCGCAATTGAGCCTTTTATGGATTTTATTGACATTGACACTGTTCATCTTTAAGTAACTAACTACCAGAACTGCTGGATGAGTGACTCGTCAGACAACAAGGTAAATGCATGGCTGCATGCATCAACTCTTAATAACGCGCAATTCTTCATAGCTTTACAAAATACTATTTCTAATGGCTAACGATGTAATCTGTTTAATAACTGTGTTCCCCAACACGGAATTTTCTCTCTGGCAGGTTTTGGACTGCTCATTAATCTGTGTTGTCCACTCGGGTGCCGTTTCACTTTATTCTGGACAACCAGTCTTGTGTCTGTAAGTTTAAAACTGTTTTACAGTTTATTTTGTCCGGTTTAGTTTTGTCTTTTATTTCCACATTTTGTAATCATGCTTTGGCCTTTTAAGGCCAACCCGCATAATGTAATTAGCAGAAGCTGCATTTACCAGCAGCTATCTGTTTTTATTTGTTTGTTTTTGCCTATGCACTGTATCCCATATTTTCAAGACTACCTCCTATACTGTTTCAGGATTAATTAATATCCCCATTTCAGTTAGGACCAGGCATTTAAGGTCCTAACTCCTATAACTCGGTCACAGGAGTCATTATTATCATCATCATTGATTGATCAGTCATCATTATCAGAAGCATATTTTATATATATATATATATATATATATATATATGATGCATTATAAATATGATATGGATATTAATTTAGCCACAATCCTGCTCGCAGTGCCATTTTTTTTCCTGTGGGGGTGATAGCTCCCTAGTTGGAATAAGTTCTTTTGTAATTGCAGCGTTTTAAGTAACCGAAAACTATATAGATATGTGTGACAGATAGGGGGCGCTCTCGCTCCCTTGAACCCTTGTCCATGACTCCAGACACCAGGTAAAAGTCCAAATGATGACTTTATTAAATCGCCACAGTGCACAAAGCACCCTCTCCTCCACTATACTCATACAAATCACAAATAACAATAATAAACAATCCTCCACTCCCAGACACGTTGCCACCCTTCCACCCAGCTCAGCTCTCCGTCTGGGAGCTCCCACAGTCCTTTTATATACCCTGACCCGGAAGTGTTCTCAATCCCCAGTCCACGTGATCCTGTATCACTTCCGGGTCAGGTAAAATGTTCTTTTGTTCACCCCAGAAGCACGTCATTCCCCTTGTCCATGTGTGCTTCCGGGGTGTAGGGAAAATATCCGTCGTTCCTCCCTGCAGCGTCTCCTAGTGGCCCCAACGGTATCCAGCAGGGCTGCTTATAAAAACTACAATGTCCATGATGCCCTCCTGGTCTTCGGGGAACCTCCATTCTGCAGGGAGGGCTCAACCTGGCGGCTTGGGGGTATTGGCCGGGATAAATGGCCGGCCATTCACCACAATATTAAAAAGCGATACCTCTCCCCTAGTGATATGGCGATTAAAAATAACATAAGAGAAAATAACTTGGCTTTCTTTAATAATGATTTACGCAGCATTTACAGACGGTAAGCCCATAGCAAGACATTACCAAGGTGGGATCTTGAGCTATACAGTCTGCCATTTTTCTTCTCTGCGCTGGAAGGGTTGTCAGGATGGATGACGATATCAAGTCTTTTATACTGGTTTGTCCACATGCAGGCCCTTTCTTAGGTTCTAGACAAGGGAAGGAGAGGATTCAATTTCATCTCTAACATACAGAAATAGTACAATACCCATTTTTATAGATAGATAGATACTTTATTATATAGTTGTCCCCTTCTCTATTCAAATGCTTGCCTAGCAGTTCTAAATGTTGAGAGCCCCTGTGTGCTAACTTTGGCCTGGCCTGTACATGTAAGTGGATTTGAGTGCAGTGACATTAAACTTATATTCTTATTAAATAAGGAAAACAAGGTGTCTTACTAGGAGCATGTGTTTCATTTTTGACATTGTTTGAAACAAAAAACCCTAACCACTGGATTCCTTTGCCTCTGGAACAGATGATTTGTTATACATGAATTGATCTAGTTTGCATAATGTTAAATAGTTCATATAGGGTAGTATTAACAGAATTTTTTTTTTTCACACACCAACCTGGGAAGACTGCTTTTGACTGTCCTTCATTTTTCACAAAATAATTTGGCTATGCACTGTATGACTATATAGCCTAATGGGCATGATAGTTATCAGCTACCTACATGGATGCACAGTGAAGAATTGGTTATATATGGGAGGGTATTGTGGAGCTCAAAGAAAGTTAAAGAACCTGATGAATTTAGAAGCATTGTTAAACTGGTCAATAAAGAGGCTGATGACTTTGACATGCTAATAAAATACAAACTTACTAAAGAAGGTAAAAATGACCGTATATGTTGGTAAACATACTTTAACTTTGTCTTTGTAGAAAGCTAATGCCTGATCACCTCAGTGGATTGAAAATGGAAAGAGCGAAATTGCACCGGCACAGGTGTTTACTGAATGCCTAGGAGGTTTTGTGATTTACCTGCCTTCATACATTACTTTGATGCACTTGAACCAAAGTTTAAAATGCCCAGTGCTGCCAAAGTAAACAGCCTACTAATTAAACAGATAAATAATATGTACTGCATGGGGCACATTTTGTAAAGGGTTCAGAAGGTAACTCTCTGTATAGATAGCTAAAGCAAAAAGGAGTCTTTTATGAACATATCTTCATGTTTCTAAAGTACCTTTGCTATGCAGGTATGGCATGCATTTCACAATCATCAGATAGCTATTTTGTAAACTAAAAATGAAAACTAAGCCAAATGTTTCTCTGAAAATAGAAACAAATAGAGGTGTGTCACCAATAAATTGTGAAAAGTTCATAAAGCAAAACTAAAACTAATGGAAACATAAAATGACATATACAAATAGTATAAAAAATAAAGACTAATATTCAAAAATGAACAAAAAATGTTTGTATCCAATCTAATCAGCATTTTTTTGTGGATTAACCTAGGATTCTGAGTCTATGAGACAGCAGTACTTCAAATTGTGTCTGCCTTCCCCTCCAGCAAATACAAGTGCACCAAATGTACAGACATGGTGCCACATGTATGGTGATAAATGTAAGCACAAACATATCAAATGTAAGCACAAGTATGTCAAAAAATACTTTGAAAATATTTCTCATTTATAAAAGTTTGAACTTCGGGCTGTCTTAGAAAAAATAAATTGCACTTGATCAGAAATAAGAGACTCTTATTTGCAGCTCTGTAATAAAAAATAATAACTTGTAGATAAATACACCATGAGTTTCAATACGTAATAGAAGAATAATGCCTAAAATGTTCAGCAAAGGTGTGCAGGGTTGCTGTAATGTAAAAATAAAGTGGTGATTTTGTAGAATAGTACGGTTAAGATTTCTGCATCCTTTTTCTGTCAATATTATTCAAATATTTTTTAGAGATCAGATTAGAGATCTTTATTGTCACATACACTGCAAGTGCATACTGAAATTCTTGTGCTAAAGCTGTGGTGATGTGTAATAAATA
This sequence comes from Polypterus senegalus, assembly GCF_016835505.1. Classification (NCBI taxonomy): domain Eukaryota; kingdom Metazoa; phylum Chordata; class Cladistia; order Polypteriformes; family Polypteridae; genus Polypterus; species Polypterus senegalus. Next base: position 102,485,754 of record NC_053154.1, read on the forward strand.
CGGTAAATAAATAAGAGTAGCAAAAGATAAATAAATAAATAAATAAGTGGTAAAAAGAGTAATGTACAGCATAGTCACACACAACCCTGTAGGTGGGTACTGTACACAGTGCAGGGCAGGTTATTGGCAGTTCAGTGACCTTATGGCCTTGGGAAAGAAGCTGTTCCTGAAGTTGGTGGAACAAGTGGTGAAGCCCTGGTAGTACTTGCCAGAAGGCAGAAAATGAAAACAGGGGATGATCTGGATAGCTGTCATAAGAGATGATGGACTCTGTTCTCCTTAGACATCAGGTTGAGTGGATTGCATTAAGCTGTTAAAGATCACCTCTAATTATTTTAGAATTGGTAATGACAGACCTTTAGAGGAGTTTGCAATCCTGGCAAGTCAGGTTACCAAACCATACCATTATGCATCTGGTCAGGATACTTGTAATAGTGCAGCAGACAGTGGTAAAAAATCACTTCTTAATGAAATATCAAATACAGTGAATCCTCGTTTATCATGGTTAATCCGTTCCAGACTCTACCATGGTAAATGAATTTCTGCGAAGTAGGATTCTTATAAATCAGATATTTTTGCAGTTAAGAGTATAGAAAACCTGTTTACAACCTTCTAAATACACTTTTTAACATTGTTAGAGCCCTCTACACATGAAATAACACCCTTTAGTCACCATTACACTCGTATTACCCAATATATTAGACAATAAAAGAGTCAATAAGACATATTAGACGTTACAAATATCATATTATTACTAGGCTCACCCGCCTTTTAAGGCAACCGACTTTTATCCTCAATTTGTATGCACTCCCTGTGTACATCAGGCATGTAAGTGTAGGGAATGAGAACATCAAAGTGCCCATTCATAACATCTCCCGAAAACCTACGTTTTCTTTATCCCCTCTAGTGCCTGTCCAACGTCGTACAATGTCAGCCCGAATCTGTACCACTAAAGACGGAATTTCATGCACTAAATAAACTATAGATGAGAATAAGCAAGCACCATCTCCCCTGATATTTACTACACGGTGAGGCATTTGTACTCCATCAATATTAATTATTTCCAGAGACATAATTTTGTCTATTTTTCCAGCGCATCGCGCACAGAAGCAAGGGAATGATGGGAGCACCAGAACTCTGCTCACATTGCGTCGCTTCGTACCGCAAGTAGTAAGTCTGTGATAAACGGAATACTGCTACGCTTTGCACTCACGGGACGGAACGACAATCCCGACCACTTTTATATAGTAGATTATTGTACTGTACATTTAATTATACACACACAGTTCTTACACACAACCACTAACCTATGAAGGCACGACCTCAGTAGGAGAGTCTTCAGGTGGTGCAGTATCTTCAGCAGGTGCATCGTTGTCTTCTACCGCTGAAGGAGTACTAGGCAGTGGGTGTCTGGGTGCGGAACATCTTGATAGGCAGTTGATGGCACTGTCTTTTCATATGCGTGAGGAGGCTTTTGTAGGGTATTGCCATCTTTGATCATATTCAAGAGTTTCACCTTCTCCTGGATAGTAAGCATCTTCCTCCGGCGCTTAGTTTTATTGTCAGAAGGCTTAGAAAAAGCAGCACGTTTAGGAGCCATCGTGGGGCTTAGATAAAAGTTCTCAGAAAGCGCATGCGTAGTGACGTAAGGTGTATAAGAAAACATCGCGATAGAGTGAAGCCGCAAAACTCGAAGCGTGATATAGTGAGGGATCACTGTATATGTTTACTTTAATGCTTTTTTATAGGCTGGAAATAAAAAGTAAAAGCATGATGCTCTAGTTTAGCAGCAAACTAATATTCATATACTTCATGGAAAGTTATAGTCTTACATTTATATAAAATCATATATTTTCATCAACAGTGTGTAGAGTACAGATAGAAGACACATAATTTACTGGTTCATCACTACAGTGTATGGGTGGTACAGAGGTAAATGCTCCAGCCTTAGTGGTTTGTGGACTTGGTTTTGATTACTCCAAATGTTTAAAGTGTGTTCAGTTTCCACATTCTATGACTTAATTTATGGGTACTGCAATTTCTTTAAAAAACCTCAACATTATTTTATTGACATAACTTGACACCTGTAAATTTTGTGAGAAGTCTGATTTTGAATGAGTACATGTTTATGACCGTGCTCTGCAATGTTTACATATAGCATGCAAATTGTATAATTTTAGAACATTTAGCATAAGGTTTGTAAGGACAATGTTAAATTTATTTTCGTTTAATTGCTTTTCTTTGGTGTTTTATTAGTATGCTACCAAGATCAACATTTGCTCCCTGCAACTCTACAGTGGAAAACATGCTTTGGAAAAAGCATGGAGGGAGGTACTTGCACCATTTATGTGCAGCACAGTGGTACTGTGTTTGGCACAGTTGTGTCCAAGATTCACAGGCTTAGAAATGAATTATACCCTGGACAGAGTTTGCATATTTCCTCATGTCGTCTCTGGTTTCTTTGGCATACACTAGTTTCTTGTCCCATCCCAACAGTTTATTTGCCATTTGTATTTGGCACAACATAAGTGCATTGAGTTTGTGTGTGATGAACTAGCACTCTGTCCAGGGTTGCTTCCTGCTTTGTATATTATACTGCTGGTGTGATCTCTGGCCAGACTTTGGAAAAGTTGTTTTTGAAAAATAGATAGAAGGGTGATTTGTCAAACCAGTATTTGTTTTAGTATTTTTAAATGGAATGTAATAAGAAAGAGCATTTAAATTTGCCACTTATCAACAGTGTACAGTCCTGTGAAAGTACACCCCATTAAATATTTTTTTTTTTGTAATGTGTGTGGACAATCATATCAAACTTTGCAATAATTTATTTAATGAGAAATGAACAGATATGCTATTTCTGTTTTTGGAAAAAGTATACCCTTGGCTCTGATAGCGGTATTGCCCCTTTAGCAGAAACAACCTCATGCAGGCATTTCGTGTAATTGTCCATCAGTCCCTGGCATTAACTTGGAGAAAGTTTCTCACTCCTCCATGCAGAATTCTTTTAGCTGTGCGATGTTTAAGGGTTATCTTGCTTGCATAGCCTGTTTCAAATCTCCCCACAGCATATTAATGAGATTCAGATCCGGGGTTTGACTCCGGCATTCCAGAACCCCAAACAAATGTATAGATGCATTATGTTCTATGTTAAAATGTTTTTATGTTTAAACCTCTTTAGGGTTTTTGTTCAGTGACCATACAATGCTAAAATAATAAAAAAATATCTTAAAATAAATACTTTTATGAACTAATTATGTTCAGAAAATATTTATCCAAGGTGTATATGACATAAATGAAAAGCAAAGCAGCAAAGTTTAATATAAAAAAGTAGTTTTGACTATTTATCTAACAAAAAATATATATTTTCACACATTGATTCAATTAATTGATATTGATAAACACTACTTAAATGTAAATATTCATGCACTTATTAGGTTTTAATAATTTTGGATCACTAAGGCCTTGTTCACACGGGCGTTAAGTTTTTGGATTAACGAACTTGCTCTGAACGTCCTAGACGTTTATGTTGCATTTTGTGGTGGCGATCGATTGACTTCTACACCGGCGTTCGTTTGTCTCTGTCTAACGCCAGCCTGCAGCCCAAATTGTAGTTTGTGTGTTAACCTGTGGAGGCAGTGTCGAGAACTGGATATGAAAGCCCTTGTCGTTTTATTTGAGGTGCCTCCTTTCGAAATGGACCATTTTGCTATGTTAGATATTAATCTTCTTGTTTTAAAAATACTCGTAATACGGCGACGTAGGTAGAGAAAAAATCGCCGCCGCTACTGGGTTCATGCTCTGACTGCACAACGTCGGGTTAAAGGAAGTTTTTTTGTGCTTTATGAAGAAATGCGAAAAATTCCGCGCAAGTTTTTTAATTACTGTCGGATGTCGGTTTCCACTTTTGATTGTCTACTGCAGCTGGTGCAATGCCACATTGCACGCCGATCAACCAATATGCGACTTGGTGTTAGCCCCGAAGAGAGACTACTTGTCACTTTGAGGTAAGGAAACAGTAGTCGAGTGTGCGCTTACACCGGTGTTATGCACTGAAATATCCCCTCCCCCCCCCCGCTCCTCCGAAGCGTAAAATAACGCGCAGAAAACGAACTGGAAGCGGTTTCCTTGCGTTCGTTGGGTTTGAACGCCAAGAAAAAGCTGCATGCAACGTTTTTTTGATGCCATATAAACGCGCAGCCGGACAAACGCACGTCACCAAAGCCCGTGTGAACACTCTCATTGACTCCTACTTGTAGAAAACAATCGGCGCTTGATCCGCGCTCACCGTATGCTACGAACGCAAAAAAAAGCGCTCAATTTTAACGCCCGTGTGAACAAGGCCTTATTGTACTACAGGTTTTTTGCTGTTGAAATATACTTTTACTATATTTATGTAGTTTAACAGTGCCCAAGGTAATTCTTGAGGTGTAATTATACATATGGATTATCATTTTAATAATACAGTATTTTTTTCTTACCAAAGTATTTACTGTATGACACACACAGACAAATAATAAATGCAGTACAAACCCATAATAATGCAGTATAAATATCATATGTTCATAAGATGTTTATCAAGAAGATAACAAGGCTAAAATGCTTAATAAATGCAGTACAAATCCTTAATAATGCAGCATATCTATCATATGTTCATAAAATGTTTATCAGTAAAATTTTAACAAGTAAAAAAGATAAACTCTACTGTTAACCTAACAAGCTTATTAGGGCCCTATGGAATCTGTTTTATTTTTTCACAAATTATGTTTTTTGTTGTTTTTTTTTTTATTTTCGGTTTTCACAGTTTTATTTTTCCTTGATTCAGATTTTTGGGATTTTATGTTTTTTTTTTTTTAATTGTAAGTAGCAACAGCTACAACAAAACAAACAATAATGAAATGGTACTTTACATTCCTTTTAATGTAGAGAAAAGCCAAACAAAATGGCACATTTTATTGGCTAACTAAAAAGATTACAGTATGAAAGCATTTGAGGCAACTCGGGCCCCTTCTTCAGGCAAGATGTAATACAGAAACTGGAGTTCCCCGTGTTTATATACACTAGGACAAGAAACAACATTGGTAAGTCTTTAATTGAGAAATCGTTAATGTAAAAAATTAATAGATTCATTCAGGCTAGGGCTAATTTAACAAGAGAGAGAAGAACAGTGTATGGTCAAGATCTTTGGATAAGATAACTGTCCAACAGTCTTTTGAAGTTTGTAATGAGTTTTTCAAAACAATGTGGACCTGTAGACAGGTTGTCTATGTTATTCTGAGATATGTGAACAATCTTCATATCTGGCCATAAAACTGTTGTCTTTATTCAAGCCATGTTGTAATGTATTAAATTTTAGCATGAGTTTAACTTCCCATTCTTTTCTCTTGCTGTGTTTTGAAGTTCCCCATAAGCACTGTGGCTTTAATGAAACAGCACACTAGCACAACTGAACCTTATGTTGCAGTTCCATTAATCAGGTAGGAGCCCAGAGCCTCCACAATGCTGTATGCTGAGACTGCAGTAGGGCACCGAGCTGTTACTAGTTTGATGCATCCTTCTAAGATGAAGGTTAACATCACTTTTAAGGTCGAGAATATTTGTTAGAGCCTGAGCTGATGTGTTCTCGGCCAGAAAGAACTTTTTGTAGAGGTGAATATGTTCAGCGAGGTACCCTACTGATTTGAACCAGCTATTCCACCTGGTCTTTCGTGCCTAGAGGGTTCCTGGCAGGCTTCTTGAAGAAGGTAGACTTTACCCACACCACTAATGATGCAGCCTCACTAAAGTATTTCTAGTGCTGCCAGGTCTCTCCCACCAAACTGATGACATGACACAAGCAGGTTGAATGTACACTGTTAGGCATAACCCATTTTAAAACTTCCTGGTGTCCTTTCAGACAGTATGATGCATTGTCTGTAACCACTGCTAAAATGTCATTAAGATTCAGCTGGTTGTTGTGAAGGGACTGAAGTGCTGCCTGTGAAAAGGTGGAAAGGTTGCAGCTTTCCATAAAGACAACCTCTGTCAAAAAGTACTGGTCTTCAGTACCTAAAATTTTAATTTATGTGAATTATTTATAATGATTCTTAAACCTTAAGTGTTCTTGGATTGAAAATGGGTATCATTACATCTGTAGCTTCATCTACTGCATATCTTAAAATAATTAATTACAAAGCAAAAGCAAACTAATGTGCAAGACGCTAAATCCGGGAATTAAGCAGAAAAAAGAAGGAGAGACCCGCTTTTAAGGGCTCGTTGCATCTGAGGAGATGCCTGCTCTTCTGCCCAGGTTTGTAGGTGCCGAGTTTATAACAGAAGAGTCAAATGTGGACCTTGTGTGCCTCGTCACCACGAGGCAAAACATTTATTAAACCCAGAAACATCATTGTTAATTTTTAAAAGGGAACTCGTTAACAACCAGTGCCTTTCACTAATAACATTTCTCTACGGGAAAAACTGTTAATTTTGGTTAAATATAATTCCATGCACAACTGCCTACATAAAAGAATTGCCATACGGCCAAATGTTTACTCACCTATCACTATGTTGAGAACTACGTGGTCTCAGCTATCTGTGGTTTCATCAACTACAACATAAATTTTACTTAAATTAATCTTTCGAAGAACGGCGTCCATATGTTGTTCAAAGACATGGAGCAAATTGTCTTGATGGAAGACTGCACTCATTTTCTGGCAGCATGACTCCTTGTTTACAATGCTTAATAAAGAAGGCATGCGTCTTCCTCATTTTTTCAAGTGGTATTTCTGACTCGCATGGCCACAAATTGGTGACTTGCATCTTACGATTTTGTTGTTTCCTCTATTTTTTGATCTTGGTTTCTCCTTGTTCTTGAGATGGGTTTTAGATTTGACATGGTCATTGCAAGTATCTTTTTTTTGTGTCCAGTCTATGGTATGCTGGCAAAACTTGGAAAAGTTGTTGTCCAGATTCGTAAAAGTCGCTGGGATATTGTTGTGCCCTCAATTTTGCAGTTAAGCTCGTGTTTCTTAGTTTTTTTTTGACGCAGTTAGGGTATCTGATACTGCTGTCTTTGACATTTCTGTCTTGTGCAGCAAGCTAAATTGTGTGCCTTTTAACAAGAAAACATGCAGGAAACACACGCACAAACAGATAGGTGCATGATTGAATTTCTATGAAGAATTGCATTCGCTTGAAAAGCAACAAACTAAAAAATAGTATCTGAATGACAGAACTACAAATTATTCAATCGTATTGGAAAGTTTTGTAACAGTCACCCCTTCAGTCTCTAAATTCCGCACATTTCCTTTTTTAAATCTAAAATCCATTTTTATGTGTTAATTCTGTGATTCTGTCCGTGTTTTCCGCATCTTAAGACATCATATAGCCTTAGCTTATTGTTGCCTAGGCAGCAATTTCAAAATCTTCTTTATTTTTTTCTAACTGAAAATGTGAGTTACTGTGCTTAACACAAGCTCACTCACCAGCCAGTCTCTGACAAGTGATGTTCATTGTAATTAAAGGACAAAATAAAAAGGTATCAATTAATTAAAGTAGCTTTTCTTACCTTTTGTCTAATTGCACAGTATGACTTCTTTGATTCCTTTTTATCAGTGCATTACTCCTCTTTCTTTAATGTAAAGGCTGATATTCCAATCTTTTCTCTCTCTCTCTCTGGTAAAGTCTGGTTTGCTGCTCTGTGTTCACAGGAAGCTCGTAGAAAAATAGACGTGTGCTAACTCAGCTATCATAGTACTTAGCATAACAGATTTTTTAACTACTGTAAAGCTTAGAAAAGCAAATGCTGAAAATTTTTTTGTTATCGGCCAATTTACCGATCATTGATAAAGAGTCTTTTGCAGTGGAAACTGGCCGATTTATATATTGGCAGCTGATCAATCAGAACATCACTAATTCCATGGTTCACTTTCAGTTGAGCTTCAATCTTTTATAATCTTCTTGTCTCACATTATTCTCAAGCACACAGTGAATTCTGTAATGGTGAGATGCTCAGTTTGTGCTCTAACAAAACAGTCCCAAACCGTAAAATTTCCACCACCATGCTTCACAGTTGGTATCCAATTTTTCTGGTCAAATGCTGTCTTTGGCTTTCACCAAACATGCCTTGTGGTACTGTGTTCAGATAGCCAAAGTAAATGTCTGAGAATTAAATAAGACAGGTTCCTCTGAGATCTTTTATAATGCTATTCTAATTATTTGTATCTAATCTGGTGTATCTAATCCTAATTTTTGGTATTTGAGGGGGTGATAAATGTTGGGGTGTACTGACTATTTCCACATGTGAAATTTGCATTTATGTTTAAATTATACAAATCACTATAAAATGTAAATATGGCATGATGTTTTTTTATATTGCCTTTATCTATACATTAAATGAAGACCAAATTTTGATTTTTCCAAATCTTGATTGTGAGGAATAAAAATTGTGAGAAGTAACAGAATGAGTTGGGGAACCAGTGGGCCCCTGAAGAAAATCACAAACACAAGGGAAATAAAGTAGTGCGAAAAGAAAGATAACTTCTGAGCATTTCTTTCAATCGCAATGGGTCTGTGTGACAGTGCAGGTTGGCTCCAAACTACCGGGTCCTTCTGAGAGCCCCTTGAACCCGCCACCATCGATAACATCACCAAGATGAGCCTAGCATATGAGGACACTAACACATAGTAAGGGGTAGGTACAAAGTGATAATTCCTTTTATTAAAACAGAGTCAATCCAAAAAAAAAAAAAAAACAATGTTCAAAAGTGCAGTGGTCTCTTCTTTAAATAAATAAGCCATTTAAACCATGATGGTCCATGAGTTTAAAATTGAGATTACAAAAATCAGCCATTAGGTCCTTCATACTCTGTCAGATGAGCCCAGCACCACTTCATTTTCATCCCCCAAGTCACCATTGCTCACTCAGCCAGCATAGACATAAGCATCTGCGGTCCAACTACTCAAACACCCATCTTAACTCCCTTTGAAGCAGCACCAGCCAAACTGCTTGGGGTCTGTTGATCTGCCATCTTCCTTCTCACACCCCTGGCATACCTCAGATCCCTGGGGTAGGATGCCACCTTGATTGTTCCAGTTCCTAAGCAATTAATCAGTGAGGATGATCCGACCCTAGAGCGCAGATCTTTTGCTCCCTCTCAGGCCTATGACCATGCTACTTCACACCCACACTGCCTGGTTTGTCCTGCCTCTCTCCACAATGCTGTTCTCATGGCTCTTTCTCTGTCTCGTGCATTTTCCTTTATCCTTCGCTTCTTAATTGGTTACAGTTGCGAGGCCTCCCTCCGCGTCATCATTTAGGTGCCCAAGACAGTGTATATGGTGTGGTCAACCATCTTTCCAACATGTACGCCTGCACCCAACTGGAGCCTGCACCTTCTTGGAGCATGACTATTTATTTAAAATTTGCCACTGATTTCCTAGCAACAGACCCACTATACCACAGTCTGTGTAATGACTGCCTCCTTTCCTGTGCTGGGGGGAATTAAATTGCTGATTCCTGGAAGTGATGGGGCATGGCCATGGACAACCAAAGTGCTACCACTTGTTTTTCAGCCTTCAACTCTCTAAACTGTTGTCCAAAGCCCTGAAGTGAACTGCTGATGGAAAAGCACATTGCGTTAGCCAAAGTAATAATAATAATAATTCATTACATTTATATAGCGCTTTTCTCAGTACTCAAAGCGCTATCCACACAGGGAGGAACCGGGAAGTGAACCAACAATCTTCCACAGTCTCCTTACTGCAAAGCAGCAGCACTACCACTGCAGCACCTGGGATGACATTACTTACTTGTCCGAAGCCCTGAAGATGTTTCTTATTCATGTGTGCTTGACAATATACATAATGTGCTAAGGTCTGTCTATCTGTTACAATATTACTAGTGAAGTAATTGGGCTAAAGATTTGATCTTGGTCTTAAACATGATATGTTCTGGAAATTCAAAAAATGTTATGAAGTTGCAACCTGGTGGCCATTAAAGACAGCAAAGTTATCGAAAAATCAAGTGAGAGCAGCAGGATCTGTTGAGTCTCAAGCAAATCACAGAAGGAGATTAAAAGATGAAGTACAAGAAAGAATAAGAAGATGTTGAAGCACATGGACAGAGAAGTAATCCCTGAATACAGCCTAATACAGTGGTGTGAAAAACTATTTGCCCCCTTCATGATTTCTTATTCTTTTGCATGTTTGTCACACAAAATGTTTCTGATCATCAAACACATTTAACCATTAGTCAAATATAACACAAGTAAACACAAAATGCAGTTTTTAAATGATGGTTTTTATTATTTAGGGAGAAAAAATCCAAACCTACATGGCCCTGTGTGAAAAAGTAATTGCCCCCTGAACCTAATAACTGGTTGGGCCACCCTTAGCAATCAAGCGTTTGCGATAACTTGCAATGAGTCTTTTACAGCACTCTGGAGGAAATTTGGCCCACTCATCTTTGCAGAATTGTTGTAATTCAGCTTTATTTGAGGGTTTTCTAGCATGAACCGCCTTTTTAAGGTCATGCCATAGCATCTCAATTGGATTCAGGTCAGGACTTTGACTAGGCCACTCCAAAGTCTTCATTTTGTTTTTCTTCAGCCATTCAGAGGTGGATTTGCTGGTGTGTTTTGGGTCATTGTCCTGTTGCAGCACCCAAGATCGCTTCAGCTTGAGTTGACGAACAGATGGCCGGACATTCTCCTCCAGGATTTTTTGGTAGACAGTAGAATTCATGGTTCCATCTATCACAGCAAGCCCTCCAGGTCCTGAAGCAGCAAAACCACCCCAGACCATCACTCTACCACCACCATATTTTACTGTTGGTATGATGTTCTTTTTCTGAAATGCTGTGTTCCTTTTACGCCAGATGTAACGGGACATTTGCCTTCCAAAAGTTCAACTTTTGTCTCATCAGTCCACAAGGTATTTTCCCAAAAGTCTTGGCAATCATTGAGATGTTTCTTAGCAAAATTGAGACGAGCCCTAATGTTCTTTTTGCTTAACAGTGGTTTGCGTCTTGGAAATCTGCCATGCAGGCCGTTTTTGTCCAGTCTCTTTCTTATGGTGGAGTCATGAACACTGACCTTAAATGAGACATTGTCCTGGGGTCTTTTGTGACCTCTCGGATGAGTCGTCTCTGCGCTCTTGGGGTAATTTTGGTCGGCCATCCACTCCTGGGAAGGTTCACCAGTGTTCCATGTTTTTGCCAGTTGTGGATAATGGCTCTCACTGTGGTTCGCTGGAGTCCCAAAGCTTTAGAAATGGCTTTATAACCTTTACCAGACTGATAGATCTCAATTACTTCTGTTCTCATTTGTTCCTGAATTTCTTTGGATCTTGGCATGATGTCTAGCTTTTGAGGTGCTTTTGGTCTACTTCTCTGTGTCAGGCAGCTACTATTTAAGTGATTTCTTGATTGAAACAGGCGTGGCAGTAATCAGGCCTGGGGGTGGCTACGGAAATTGAACTCAGGTGTGATACACCACAGTTAGGTTATTTTTTAACAAGGGGCAATTACTTTTTCACACAGGGCCATGTAGGTTTGGATTTTTTCTCCCTAAATAATAAAACCATCATTTAAAAACTGCATTTTGTGTTTACTTGTGTTATATTTGACTAATGGTTAAATGTGTTTGATGATCAGAAACATTTTGTGTGACGAACATGCAAAGGAATAAGAAATCAGGAAGGGGGCAAATAGTTTTTCACACCACTGTATGTTCTGGAAATTCAAAAAAATGTAAATAGCAGCAACTTGTGGCTATTTTACCAGTGTCCGGAGAAGTTTATTGCAATTAAAGCATGGTTCCAGTAAGCCCATCTATTGATAATCACCCAAGACATAGTACATATGTGTTCTGAATTAATAGTCAAGTGTAAGTTTAGTATTTATTAATCATTGAACATTATTAAACATAAGTAAAGGACAGCAAAGTGACATGTGGTTGTGTTTTTACAGTAAAGTGATCAAAAAACAAGCGATAGACACCCTAATTGCACAAAAAAAGAGGTGCAACATCATCTGAGCATCAAGCAAATAGCATAATGCAATTACTGTAAGTGATGAAGAGCAAGAAAGAATAAGAAACCAAGACACTGAAGCACATAGACAATCAAGAATTAATCTATTTTGCATGAAAATCTCCCACTGATCTCCTTGACTTCCTTCATCAGAAAAATCTGAATGAGAGCATGGGGCAGCTGTACACATTGGTATATTTGGCGGTGACCATTCCCGTGTACACTGCTTCTGTCGAGCGGACATTTTCAGCCCTAAAGCGAATTTAAACATATGCCAGAAATACAACAGGGCAGGTTCGACTTTCAGCATTAGCTTTGATGGCGATAGAAAGGGACTTTTTGATGGAACTGAAGAGCATGGATAATCTGTACAACAGAGTAATTGAACTGTTTTTGAGGAAAGAGAGGAGGATGGATTTTGTTTACAAATAATCAGAATTTTTGGTGAATGAAATGTTACGATTTTCCTAAATAATATTGCAAGTTTATGAGTTATTATTGATGTTTTTTATGTGTGTCGCGGCTGTAGCTGCAGTAGAAAGGAACTTGTTCACACCTGGTTTGTCTATTCAATAAAGACATTTATTGTGGCTACAGGAGTTATCTATCTGCGATGCAGTGGCTCTTTATACTGTATTTCTGCGTATTAAGATGGTTTTTATAACCATAAATTAGTTTTTGAGGGGCGGGTTGATTCAGACTGAGCACTACTGAAGGCCTAGGTGTGAAATGCACGGTCCGCCACTGGGATGATACGTAAATTTGATGAACATTACAACCCAAAAATAAACGAAACTGTAGAGAGGTTCAGATTATACTTCTCCCAGTGCGTCTCTCTAAATCCTCTGTGCGGGAACATTATCATAAGGCTTAACAATCTTATTGCGTAGTGAACACTACGATGAATGAAACCTATTATCTTTACAACGGTTGACAAACACAGAATGTATCTTCAAAACAACATGTCCTCCAAATACGAACCTGATTGAAAGAAATAATGATAATCAAATCCTTGATGACAGCAACACTCATAACAGTGACAAAACAAGTACATTGACAATCAGGTTATATTATTTTTAAAATGTTTCTTTTTCATAACTTCTTTAACACACTACTTCTCCGCAGCGAAGTGCAGGTATTTTAATATATATATATACACTCACCTAAAGGATTATTAGGAACACCATACTGATACGGTGTTTGTCCCCCTTTCGCCTTCAGAACTGCCTTAATTCTACGTGGCATTGATTCAACAAGGTGCTGAAAGCATTCTTTAGAAATGTTGGCCCATATTGATAGGATAGCATCTTGCAGTTGATGGAGATTTGTGGGATGCACATCCAGGGCACGAAGCTCCCGTTCCACCAGATCCCAAAGATGCTCTATTGGGTTAAGATCTGGTGACTGTGGGGGCCATTTTATTACAGAGAACTCATTGTCATGTTCAAGAAACCAATTTGAAATGAATCGAGCTTTGTGACATGGTGCATTATCCTGCTGGAAGTAGCCATCAGAGGATGGGTACATGGTGGTCATGAAGGGATGGACATGGTCAAAAACAATGCTCAGGTAGCCCGTGGCATTTAAACGATGCCCAATTGGCACTAAGGGGCCTAAAGTGTGCCAAGAAAATATCCCCCACACCATTACACCACCACCACCAGCCTGCACAGTGGTAAAAGGCATGATGGATCCATGTTCTCATTCTGTTTACGCCAAATTCTGACTACCATTTGAATGTCTCGACAGAAATCGAGCCTCATCAGACCAGGCAACATTTTTCCAGTCTTCAGCTGTCCAATTTTGGTGAGCTCGTGCAAATTGTAGCCTCTTTTTCCTATTTGTAGTGGAGATGAGTGGTACCCGGTGGGGTCTTCTGCTGTTGTAGCCCATCCGCCTCAAGGTTGTGTGTGTTGTGGCTTCACAAATGCTTTGCTGCATACCTTGGTTGTAACAAATGGTTATTTCAGTCAAAGTTGCTCTTCTATCAGCTTGAATCAGTCGGCCCATTCTCCTCTGACCTCTAGCATCAACAAGGCATTTTAAGCCCACAGGACTGCCGCATACTGGATGTTTTTCCGTTTTCACACCATTCTTTGTAAACCCTAGAAATGGTTGTGCGTGAAAATCCCAGTAACTGAGCAGATTGTGAAATACTCAGACCGCCCGTCTGGCACCAACAACCATGCCACGCTCAAAATTGCTTAAATCGCCTTTCTTTCCCATTCTGACATTCAGTTTGGAGTTCAGGAGATTGTCTTGACCAGGATCACACCCCTAAATGCATTTAAGCAACTACCATGTGATTGGTTGATTAGATAATTGCATTAATGAGAAATTGAACAGGTGTTCCTAATAATCCTTTAGGTGAGTGTATATGTATATGTGTGTATATATATATATATATATATATATATATATATATATATACATATATATATATATATATATATACATATATATATATATATATATATACATACATAAGTGCATCCGGAAAGTATTCACAGCGTATCATTTTTCCACATTTTGTTATGTTACAGCCTTATTCCCAAATGGATTAAAATTATTTTTTTCCTCAGAATTCTACACACAACACCCCATAATGACAACGTGAAAAACATTTACTTGAGGGTTTTGCAAATTTATTAAAAATAAAAAAACTGAGAAATCACATGTACATAAGTATTCACAGCCTTTGCTCAATACTTTGCCGATGCACCTTTGGAAGCAATTACAGCCTCAAGTCTTTTTGAATATGATGCCATAAGCTTGGCACACCTATCCTTGGCCAGTTTGGCCATTTCTCTTTGCAGCAACTCTCAAGCTCCATCAGGTTGGATGGGAAGCGTTGGTGCACAGCCATTTTAAGATCTCTCCAGAGACGTTCAATCGGATTCAAGTCTGGGCTCTGGCTGGGCCACTCAAGGACATTCACAGAGTTGTCCTGAAGCCACTCCTTTGATATCATGGCTGTGTGCTTAGGGTCGTTGTCCTGCTGAAAGATGAACCGTCACCCCAGTCTGAGGGCAAGAGTGCTCTGGAGCAGGTTTTCATTCAGGATGTCTCTGTACATTGCTTCAGTCATCTTTCCCTTTATCCTGACTAGTCTCCCAGTTCCTGCCGATGAAAAACATCCCCACAGCATGATGCTGCCACCACCATACTTCACTGTAGGGATAGTATTGGCCTGGTGATGAGCAGTGCCTGGTTTCCTCCAAACGTGAGCCTGGTATTCACACCAAAGAGTTTAATCTTTGTCTCATCAGACCACAGAATTTTGTTTCTCGTGGTCTGAGAGTCCTTCAGGTGGCTTTTGGCAAACTCCAGGCGGGCTGCCATGTGCCTTTTACTAAGGAGTGGCTTCCATCTGGCCACTCAACCATACAGGCCTGATTGGTGGATTGCTGCAGAGATGGTTGCCCTTCTGGAAGGTTCTTCTCTCTCCACAGAGGACCTCTGGAGCTCTGACAGAGTGACCATCAGGTTCTTGATCACCTCCCTGAGTAAGGCCCTTTTTCCCCGATCACTCAGTTTAGACGGCCGGGCAGTTCTAGGAAGAGTCCTGGTGGTTTCGAACTTCTTCCACTTACAGATGATGGCGGCCACTGTGCTCATTGGGACCTTCAAAGCAGCAGAAATTTTTCTGTAACCTTCCCCAGTTTTGTGCCTCGAGACAAACCTGTCTCGGAGGTCTACAGACAATTCCTTTGACTTCATGCTTGGTTTGTGCTCTGACATGAACTCTCAACTGTGGGACCTTATATAGACAGGTGTGTGCCTTTCCAACTCCTGTCCAATCAACTGAATTTACCACAGGTGGACTCCAGTTAAGCTGCAGAAACATCTCAAGGATGATCAGGGGAAACAGGATGCACCTGGGCTCAATTTTGAGCTTCATGGCAGAGGCTGTGAATACTTATGTACATGTGCTTTCTCAGTTTTTATATTTTTAATAAATTTGCAAAAACCTCAAGAAAACTTTTTTCACGTTGTCATTATGGGGTGTTGTGTGTAGAATTCTGAGGAAAAAAATGAATTTAATCCATTTTGGAATAAGGCTGTAACATAACAAAATGTGGATAAAGTGATGCGCTGTGAATACTTTCCGGATGCACTGTATATGTGGATGTATGTATATTTGTGTATGTGTGTGTGTGTATATATATATGTGTATGATTACTGCTGATTACTGCTCAAAAGAATTAAAGGAACACTTTTTAATCAGAGTATAGCATGAAGTCAATGAAACTTATGGGATATTAATCTGGTCAGTTAAGTAGCAGAGGGGGTTGTTAATCAGTTTCAGCTGCTGTGGTGTTAATGAAATTAACAACAGATGCACTAGAGGGGCAACAATGAGATGACCCTCAAAACAGGAATGGTTTAACAGGTGGAAGCCACTGACATTTTTCCCTCCTCATCTTTTCTGATTGTTTCTTCACTAGTTTTGCATTTGGCTACAGTCAGTGTCACTACTGGTAGCATGAGGCGATACCTGGACCCTACAGAGGTTGCACAGGTAGTCCACCTTCTCCAGGATGGCACATCAATACGTGTCATTGCCAGAAGGTTTGTTGTGTCTCCCTGCACAGTCTTAAGGGCATGGAGGAGATTCTAGGAGACAAGCAGTTACTCTAGGAGAGCTGGAGAGGGCCATAGAAGGTCCATAACCCATCAGCAGGACCAGTATCTGCTCCTTTGGGCAAGGAGGAACAGGATGAGCACTGCCAGAGCCCTACAAAATGACCTCCAGCAGGCCACTGGTGTGAATGTCTCTGACCAAACAACCAGAAAGACTTCATGAGGGGTGACCCAAGGGCCCCATGTCCTCTAATTAGCCCTGAGGTCACTGCCCAGCAGCATGCAGCTCGATTGGCATTCGCCATAGAATACCAGAATTAGCAGATGCACCACTGGTGCCCTGTGCTTTTTACAGATGAGAGCAGGTTCACCCTGAGCACGTGACACAAGTGAAAGGGTCTGGAGAAGCCACGGAGAACATTATGCTGTCTGTAACATCATTCAGCATGAGCAGTTTGGTGGTGGGTTAATGTTTGTCTGGGAAGGCATATCCATGGAGGGTCACACAGACCGCTACAGGCTTGACAAAGGCACCTTGGCTGCCATTAGGTATCAGGATGAAATCCTTGGACCCATTGTCAGACCCTATGCTGGTACAGTGGCTCCTGGTGCACGACAATTCCTGGCCTCATGTGGTGAGAGTATGCAGGCAGTTCCTGGAGGATGAAGGAATTGATACCATTGACTGGCCACCACACTTTCCTGACCTAAATCCAATAGAACACCTCTGGGACATTATGTTTTGGTCCATCCAATGCCACCAGGTTGCACCTCAGACTGTCCAGGAGCTCAGTGATGCCCTGGTCCAGATCTGGGAGGAGATCCCCCACAACACCATCTGTCATCTCATTAGAAGCATGCACCGATGTTGTCAGGCATGTATACAAGAACACAGGGGCCATACAAAGTGCTGCGTACAATTTTAAGTTGCTGCAATTAAATTTTGGCAAAATGGACTAGCCTGCCACATAATTTTTTCACTCTGATTTTTGGGGCGTCTTTGAATTCAGGGCTCTGTAGGTTGATCATTTTCATTTCCATCAAACGATGTGGCATCCTTTCGTTCCTAACACATTACCCAGTCTATATCAGTATAGATATCCAGGAGGATTTCTTTTTCCCATTGAGATCTGATGTGTTTTCAAAGTGTTCCTTTAATTTTTTGAGCAGTTTATAAGTTTATATATATAATATGTGTATATATATGTATGTGTGTATATATATATGTATACATACACATATATATACTGTATGTTTGTGTGTGTGTATATACATATATATATATATATATGTGACAGCAACACTCATAACAGTGGCAAAACATTTACATTGACAATCATGTTACGTTATTTTTAAAATATTTCCTTTTCTTTTTCATTAATTCTTTAACACAATACTTCTCTTGCTATTCTTGAATAAAGAGCAATTGTGCATTTTGTTTAATGTTGAAAACAAAAGAATTTGTTGCCAAAATATAAATTCAGATTGCTCTGTGTGAGCCACCAGAAGTGATCAAATACATTATAACATCTAGAGGAACTAAAAAAAGAGCAACTGTTTAGAAAACGCAAGAAGTATCAGTGGCTTCTTATCTTTTAATTTGGTTTTTATTTGCATTTTATTTTAGGACTGTAGTAGATCTGCGTGTTTGACTAATATGTTAAGCAAGAAAAAAAAAACCCATTTCATGTGGTGTACCTACTTTTTCACATGAAATGTATATTTCTTCTTCTCCAAAATACCAAATTGAGCTTCTACTCCGTTTTCTCATTGCTGAACTTGTTATTCCATAATAACACACTTCTTGGTAATATACAGTAGGTATGAGTTAAACTTTAAACACACCTGAACAGCACTGAAGCTGCATACATGTCACAGATTACCTAGTAGCTTGCAATACTCAGTTGTCATTTTATTTATTTTTTAAATTTTGGCATACAGCACAGAATTATGCCCAATTCTGGATCAGTTTTGATTTCCTCAGTCTGGTGTTGGTATAGTTTGTGCTTATGCATTCAACCTCTATTTAACACAGTGACAGAATATGTTGGACAGCTTTCCCACCAATTCAAGTTTGCATTCTTTAATGCTAGAGTTAATTTGATCTGGTTGCCCCATATACGCATATTCTGAAATGTCTAGTTTTTTTTTTTTTAACCACAGTGGTGTATTGGGTAACAGCAGAAGCATAAGAGATGCCAAAGGACTAAAAAGGTAATGAGAAAGAACAGCTGTCTTATGGAGAAAAGCCTGGACCTATGTTAGCTAGTATTAGGGATAAGGATGTTGGCTAAGCTGCTGGTGACTAAAAAGAATAATATCTCACACCCTCTACATGGTACCCTGGCCAACCTGCAGATCACCTAGAGCTCAAGGCTGATTCTACCATGCTGCTCCAGGGAGTGCTGTGAGAGGCAGTTTTACCAGATGCATATAACTTTACAACATTTAATTTGTCTAGGCTTTGTTTTTTCTGTGATTTAATTATTCTTAGTATGCCTATAATCTATTTATTTTTTCATTGTTTTAATATTCACACTTGATTGTATTTTGTGTAGTTGTGTATGTTTGATGGCTGTTTTATATGTGCAGGCTGCTATAATTCTGCAGTTTTCCCTTAGGATCAGCAAAAGTATCTGTCTCCCTATATCTGTATCTATCCATCAATTCTTTTTGCACACCCACTTTATCCTGAACAGGATTACAGGGAAGCTGGAGCCTATCTCAGCAAACAGAGGACAGAAACAGTCCCTGGATAGAGTGCCATTCCATCACAGGGTGAACACACAGACACACATATATACAAGGCCAATTTAGCATCATTAGACCACCTAATTTATATGTCTTTGGACTGTAGGAAAACCAGAGCACTCGGGTGGAACAGGCATGGTGAGAATATTCAAACTCCATGCAGGGAGGTCCAAGGATGTGAACCCTGGGCACTTTCTACTGCACCACCTAACGCAAATGATAGTATGATAGACATATGGTCAGTGTAAACAAGACTAAGGTAATGCTAAAATATATAAAATTTTGCATACTTTACCTGTTTAGCTGCCTTTTGAATAGTTTTGCTGAGTAGGCAGTGCTTAAATAGCAGAGAACTCTGCACTCAGACGACAGCTATATTGTTGGTTCTATTGAGTCAGCTTTCTGTTAAATGGTACAGTTCACAAGAAGGACTGTGGTAAAGTAGGGTACTTCTGTCAGGGCAACAACAGTACAGGTTTACAGCCGCAGTTTTTGTAATGTTTCAGGTCAGCTAAATTCTTCATGCATTTGTTTAGAAGTGCCTTTCTCGATCCACCTGCAGGTGTCCCGGTTTGGATCAGTGTATTTTATTTCAACTGCCATGAATTTTTGGGGTTGAGTTTGGTGTATTGTAGATCAAGCCAGGCATTGATCAGCTGTGTTTATCACAGTTTAGATTGGAGAAGTCTTTCTTGGTTCAAATTTTGAAAGACTGCTTCCGTGCAGCATATCTCATGTCAGCTCAAGATGTTCACAATCTAAAGATCAGAACATTTACTGAGCAGTAAAGACTCGAGTTGCTACACTAAACAGCACTTGTGGCATGTTCCAGTTTCCGCATACGTTTGTGTGGTAAGGGTTGCTGTAGAAACCGTTAAAGAAGCTCTAATCCGTTAAGCAGTGTGTGTGTGTGTGTGTGCGTGCGCTGAAACTGATTGTTGGTGTATGTATATAGTGTGTGCAGGAGTTACCTGCCATTGGGTCTCTGTATGTAGGAAATGTTTGTGTATTAACACTTATATGAATGTAAGAGCTGCTCATCAATGTATGTGCATGTCTGTGTGCATGCGCATAAGCTGCCTGCCATTGTGTGTGTGTGCACGTGTATGCTTGTTTGAGTGTGTGTGTGTGTGTGTGTGTGGCTGTGGGAAGCTTTCTGCCAGCCAGTCAGTACGCTCTTGCGTGAGTATATTTGAGTCTGTGAACGTACAATTTTGCTTTCAGAGGAAGTTCAGTCTATTTGTGGCTCACACATTATTTTAAACGGACTGGGACACAGCTGTATATTCAGTTCTTTCTTGATCGGCTCAGTATCAGCCACTATTTCCAGCTATATTGCTACTCTGCTCTGATAGGCCTGTTTCAGCACTGCAAGGAGTTTTGAGCACCGCAGGGCACTTGGAGTGGGAGTGTTTCTGCCTCACAGTTATCAGGTTGTACTTTTT
The DNA here is from genome assembly GCF_016835505.1 of Polypterus senegalus. Lineage (NCBI taxonomy): Eukaryota > Metazoa > Chordata > Cladistia > Polypteriformes > Polypteridae > Polypterus > Polypterus senegalus. The sequence continues at coordinate 102,506,540 of NC_053154.1, forward strand.
CTCTCTTTTCTTTTTTCCTTTGAGGTCTTTGTGTTTGCGGGTGAATACGTGAAGATCAGTGTCACCGAAAACTTCAGAGCAAAAGTGAGCTTCCTAGTGTGTATTGTCAAGATGCATGGGGCTGCAAAAGTATTGCTTAGTGATCTGGATTATTTAGTTCTATCATAAACATGTCTCACTGTGTACATTTCAGTTGCTGTACAGTATGTTTACTAGGCTTTGAAACTGCCGATTACTCACTGAGGAATGAAATTGCATTTGCTTTCTGCTTAGGAATATTCTTGCATTCAATTTATGTGTGTTTCCTCGAGTGGCTACAATTGAGCTACAATTGTAATTTCAATAACTGGGTGTTTTAATGTAGAATCTTCTTAGTCATAAAGTTCAATGGGTTCCAGTTGTACCTTACAAGCAGCTGTTATACATGCGTCCTCCATCCTCAACTGTTCTTTTAAATTTCATTTCCCAAGTTATCTGTGAACTGGAGTAAGTACTGAGTTTGTTGTGACAGTTCTGGTGCAGTACTGATTTTTGAATGTTTTGGTACAGATGTATCCTAATTTGACAGAGCATTCTGTTCTTCCATGAAGTAACTGCATGGTTCTGTCTTGAAGGTAAACGGGCTTTGTGTTTTACAAATGAAGTCCTGCCTTGTTTTGAAATATTCTGAAGAATGTCCCTATCTTCTGATGTTTGTCATGGCTCATGTTGGAGTAATTAACACTTAAAGTGAGCAGGTTGGTTAAGTCTTGTGCTTGTGTATATGCTGTGCATTATGTTGAGGATTTTTGTGGGGCCAGAGTAAGGATTCCTAAAATCTGCTTGAACTGACCATGCTAAAAAGTTAGGTAAGAGTCCATGCAATAGACAGGTTTTTAATGACACTTTGTGAGACAAGTGTCCTGCCATTTTTGAAATCCGCTGCAAATAGAACTTTAATCCGCTGCTTAGTCAGAGATATTACCGCAACAAGCAGCCCTGGAAGCTGTAGCACTTTGGTGGGGGGTGGGGAGGGGTTGGGTAATATGACATTCTGGGCACTCTAAGCATACTGACATATATCATGTTCAACACACTAGACTTCTGTGTTTACTTACTACTTTACTGAAAGGCAGAAAGGTCAGCCAAACTGAGCTGGAATTAATAATGCATATAGTCTTCTCAATATTGCTATTTATTTTTTCTTTGAAACCAAGGAAAACTAAGAATCGAGTGCCTGTGTCATTACATATGAACACTACCTCATCAGCATAACTTAAGCTCCCCTTGAATGAAATATATTAATACCTAGATAAAAGCTTGTGTTGCTCTTTATATTCAGAATGACTGCATGATCCATTAATTAGAATCTGAGGAGTTTGAGGAACATATTAAACAATGAAACAAAAGTTTGGCATCAGTAGGTGAAGCTTAATTGCACATACACCAAAGAAATTCCAAACTTTATCAAATTTTTCTATCTATGCACACTTGGTCACTTACTGTACTTTAATATATGCAAGTTATGCTAAGAGGCACATTTTAATTTAAAAAGACAGTGGATTCAGAAAGTATTCACATCCCTTCACATTTTCACATTTTGCTATTTTGAAATTCAATTTTCATTAAATTAATTTTTTTCCTTCAACCGACAAAGTGAAAATAGAGTTTTAGAATTTTTGGCTAATTTATTACAAATAAAAAGCTGAAATATCACATTAACTCAAGTAATGAGACACTTTGGCGTGAGGTGCATCCTTTACTTTTGATTATCATTGAGAAGTTTATACATGTTTGAAATCTGCCTATAGTCTGTTCACTTAATTGAACATAATTAGGAAAGGCACACAACTATCTGTTTAAGGTTCAAAAGCCATCGATGTGTATTGGAGGTTGAAGGAATTACCTGCAGAAGAGAGTGTTGAGACACAGATTTGAGGAAAGCTACAAAACCTTCCTGTAGCATTGAAGGTTATCAAGAGCACTGCTGCCTTAATAATCTTTGAATGGAAGAAGTTTGTAACAACCACAACTCTTGCTTGGGCTGGACACCTAACCAAACTGAACAATCCTGGGAGAAGGGCAATGGTAGGAAAGGTGACCAAAAACCTGATTGTCACTCTGATTGATCTCCAGGGAACCTAAAATAATGAAGCCATCTTGGAGTTTGTGAAACGGCACCTAAAGAACTCTGACTGTGAGAAACAAGATTTTATGGTCTTACGAAAATTAACATCAGCACCATTCCTCACCTGTGTAATACCATTCTAACAATGAAGCATGATATTGGCAGCATCATTAGGGCTTATATCAATCATGAATTTCAATACAGTACTGAATTGGCTGACACCATTTTTTTCTTTTCTTTATCCTTTTGAAAAGCTTTTAAACTAAGCACCTGCATAATCAGACACATAGAGTCCTTATGTTCTATATTAAAATGCTAATTTTGGAGTTTTTTAGCATTAAACTGTAGACAACCGGTGTTTCCTATTCATTTTATTTATTAACCAAAAAAAGGTATCTGTGCACCACCTCACCTACTGTAATACATCGCCTAAAGGAACACTATGACTGAGTTACCATAAAGCTTAGAACAATGATTGGTCGGTTTCCTAATCAATACGCGAGTTTTATGAAATAAAATTTTTCTGATTTAGATTGATGGATGGTCAATTAGAGTATCACTAGCATCATTATATGAGGTTGTTTTTCATCGGCAGGGTCCTGGAGGCTAGACAGGTTTGTGGGAAAGCTGAACAAAGCAAAGCACAGAAATATCCTAAATGAAAACCTTCTCCAGAGTGCTCTTGACCTCAGAGTGGGCTGAAGGTTCACTTTCCAACAAGATAAGCAGAAAGCAAAGACAACACAGGAGTGGTTTAGGGACAGCGCTGGCAATGCCCTTACGTTGCCCAGCTAAAACCCAGACCCAAACCCAAATGAGTCTCTGGAGGGACCTGAATAGCTGCCCATCCAGCTTGGCAGAACTTGAGAGTATATGCATATTTGAATGGCAAAAAAATCTCCAAATTCAGGTTTGCGAAGCTTTTCATATCATACCCAAGAAAACTCTGGCTTGTAATGATTGCCAAGGGTGAGTAAAGGGTCTGAATACTTGTGTTTAATGTGATATTTCATTTTTTTTATCCATCCATCCATTTTCTAACCCGCTGAATCCGAATAGGGTCACGGGGGTCTGCTGGAGCCAATCCCAGCCAACACAGGGCACAAGGCAGGAACCAATCCTGGGCAGGGTGCCAACCCACCGCAGGACACACACAAACACACCCACACACCAAGCACACACTTGGGCCAATGTAGAATCGCCAATCCACCTAACCTGCATGTCTTTGGATTGTGGGAGGAAACCGGAGCGCCCGGAGGAAACCCACGCAGACACGGGGAGAACATGCAAACTCCACGCAGGGAGGACCCGGGAAGTGAACCCGGCTGTCCTAACTGCGAGGCAGCAGCGCTACCACTGCGCCACCGTGCCGCCCTTCATTTTTTTTATTCTTAATAAATTTTAAAAAATCCTGATTCCCTCTTTTTGTGTTGTCATTCAGGGGTATTGAGTATTATTTAATGTAGGGAAAAATGAATTTGAATGATTTTAGCACAAGGCTGCAACATAGCAAATGGTGAAAAAAGTGAAAGGAACTTTATATTTTCTAAATCCACTGTAATATTCAGGTCTAGAAATAGCATGTTATGTATATGTAACTAAATATATTTGCCAGCTGAAGTAACTGTCAAAAGTTCAACAATTCCAAACTTTTTTTGTATAAAATTAATATTAACTTGATTGATTTTTCACTACACAAGCTGGCAGAGCTAAGTGTTCCATTATGAAAATTCCTTACACAGCGGTGCTGCCTCATGATTGTATACGGTATTAACCCATTTCATTTTCTTTTTCTACACTAACAACAGTGTAGCTGTGAAGTTTTATGCACCTGATGTCTGTGATTCACCTTGTAAGCTATATGTGCGTTATTTGTTTTTTATTTTTTATTTTACTGTAAGGAACAAAATGCAATAACAGAACACAAAACAATTAAAAAAAAAAAGTGATTTAATAATTTTTTCCAAAAATAATCCATGGGACTCTGCAATAAGTTCCTAGAGAGATATATGACAAGCGAGTCCCATAAAGTGGTTCTTTATAAAGACTAAAACAACAAATAAAATTAAAAGGTTCAACACACATCTAAAGTACTTAGTTTAGAATTGCATGAATCAGTTCTTGACAGATTAGTGGGGCATAATGATTTTAGCTCTAAAATAATAAAAAGGCATGATCAGAGATAACAACAGCTTTGTATATACATACATAATTTAGTAGAAGGTAGTAAGTTATCTATTTTAAAGAAATTACTTCTTGGGTAACTATAATGTACAGATGAAAAACTACCCTTTTTGAATTTTTTGGATATAACTCTCCATAGGTCAGACATATTATGATTCTTAGTTAACTTTTACCACAGCAGTTTTAAATTTTATCGTTTCAGAAAGTGAGGACCTATCCAAAGCTCGTTTTAGCACAGTATCTTCAGACATTATAAGATTGTGAGTGCTCAAATTGGAAACAAATGCAAGTTAGGAATGTATGTTATACAAACACTAGAAAAATATTGAAAACCTTAAATTTTATAATGGCTTGTTACCAGCATTTCTGGATTTTTGTTAATTGAAACAAATGTCAGATTTCCTCTCAATCCATAGACACAATATTATCTCTGCCTTTAAAGAAGATTTTAAGCACTATTTTTCTTTAAAGATTATGATTGAGCTGTCATCTAGTTTTCTGGACAAGTTAGTGGCGTTGAAAATATTTTTTGTCATTTTGTTATGCCAAGGCATGCTGAAGTTAATCTACACACAATGTATTACAGAGCCTAAAGCTTTCAAACTTTCATTGCAGGTTTTTACATGCAGCTAAACTGTATTTGATTAATTTTAGAGGTTTTATTATTCTGTAAAGGGATAGGCATTTTGAATTAAGAGCTTGTTTCTAACAATTAGACATATTTTCTTTGAAAATAAAATATTGATGTGCTACTATAATAGGTTTTCAAATATACGTAAAAAAATGAAGAAACAAAAGTAAGGAAGCCTTACTACTATCCTTACATTTTACTATACCTTTAGAACCATGAAGTTGTCATATCACACTGACCCAGATCTGTAGATCATTTAATGAAAGTAGGGATTACAAAGGAAGTGAGTATAGTCCAGATAGCAGCTTTAACTAAAATTCACCTTTTAGTCTAATAGGTGTCTCCTTGCTTAAAAGGATTTTATCACATATCTGGGGCAGTTACAGTTCCAGATTGCAGTCTCTCTCAAGGATATAGGCTTCAGTTCATGCTTGCCACCCCCACATTACTATATATCTCTCAGGGTTGTTTCAACACCCTTGAGAGTTTCACTGTTTGCCAGCAGCATTTTTGTGCAATTAATGTAATACATTGAATTTCATATGACTATTGATTCACTGCTGCACTTCCTGTTAGAATAATTTGGTAATCTTTAGTTATTCTGTGTTATTTTAAATATTGTTATTTAAATTTATTCAATCTTCTGTTTTCAGTTTCTGAAAACAATTGCATGCATATGCTCAAATTTGAGAACATGGTCTGAACTCACATTTTAGCTTAACACCCTTTTTTATTATAAAGCAGAGTTAAATGTATTTCTCATCTAGTAAATGAGTTGTTTAGTGTGTCTTTATATAAAAGTTTATTATGGATAGAGAATTGGTCTTGGAAAAAAAAAAGTCAGCATTTGAAAGGTTTCATTTCAAATCTGTATCATTGTAAAATTCTGTGAGGTACCCCTGCATGACTATGGATAATTTTTACATACAAAAAAAATAACAAAATTATCAAAAATATGAAGGTGTTTTAATATTTAATTTGTTTCTTTTCTTAAAAACCTTTTAGTAAGCACTGTTATATTCCTCCCTTTTGTATTTGCTTGTCAAGAGGAAACAAATGTGTATTCGGCATCAAAGTGTTTATTAGACCCATTAACAAGTATAAGTTATAGTCCAAAGCTCAAAAGAAAACAAGTACAACTCAACATTAAAATCCATCTTAGATGAGAAATGGCATAATGAAATTGGTATGTTGCTTTAGTTTCTATACTAGCGCGCATTATGTACACAGAGAAGAAGGAAGATAGTGAGCAATAATGTCATCAGGGATAAACAAGTTAAAAAACAAGTTAAAAGGAAGATTAATTGTCTTAATTCTGGTTGCTGGTAATTAAAACAGATTACTTTCTCTTTATGTTTGTTTGAGTGAATGTGTGTTTGTATATAACATAACATTATTAGACACATATAATTAAATTTTTAGTCCCAGGGATTGCAGCTTGGGATGTAGGATAGTTGTGTGTAGAGTCACTCATACACACACACACCTGCACTTGACTTGGTTCAGCTTAAAATCAACCATTCAGTCAAATATACATATTTTTGGGGGATGAATGAGTAAAATCCAGGCAATTGTGAGGAGAAAGTGTGAATTCTTCTAGATTAGGATTCAAATGTGAGATACTGGATCCTTAAGGCAGCAGCACTGTTTACTGATGTTTTAATTTTTTCTCTTATTTTTGTTACAGCATGCTGCTTTTAACACATAGTCATTATTATTCATAATGAAAAATAGCTTGCTGAATTGAATTTTTTTTTTAGTGAACACTATATAATAACAAGTAGAAGTGCCAGATGGCAGGCTGCATTGTGTGTCAGCATATTTTCTAGTATTCTATAGAGTCAACAAGCAAAAAGAAATGTATGCCTGTGTTGTAACATTTTTGTTTAATTTAGCATGACTTCCAATATGTCCTAAATCATTTAACATAATATAAAGGACCTAAGGGTGTTTGTATTACTAGTGGATCTTTACTCACCATTTTCATTGGTTTTGGACACTTTGGGAGTCATAAAGTAAATGTGCAGTGAAGTACTGTACATGCAAAGCATTGTTGGCTTTGCAAACTTTGGGTCCAACTGTACACCTGACACTATCACACATTTTCTGTCTGAATTGCATCCTGGTATAATATGTTTTGCAATACATATACACAATAAAATGTGCCTCTATTGTCAGCATCATGACTTTAGAGAGACTGTATTAACATGATGCCCTTATGTGCTTGCATTACTTTTGTGCTGTAAGATGAGAAATTTGATTGCCAGTTGGATTTACTAGCTCAGCACAGTGCCTTTATACAGGTGTAAAGCTGTCCCTGATTGACTAATGGGCAAGAAAGTTTTGCTATTTACAGACAACCTAAGGAAAAATGTTTTTCACAATTGGATCAATCTCATGGCCCTGAGGCCCACAATACTCTGACCTCACGAAAATGTTAATTTAGTCATGAAAAAATATCTGACAAAGCAATGATATTTCACATTTAATGCTTGGAAAGGATGATAAATTGCTGATCAACATCAGTTACAGAACAACGCAGAAGGTGTCATGTCCGACTATTTGTCAGTGGCATCTTGATTCAAATCCCACTTGTATTCTTTTTTTTAATCTTGATCTTATTTATGTTTTTTGTATAAAATTAATATCAAGAGTAAGTGATATCAAAAATGAATTACTGTAACATTTTCTGTTATAGAAAAAGTATTGTCTCGTGTTTTTCCTAAAAATATTAAGATATCAACACCACTACTCATCACTCCAATCTATTTCTCATGTGCTGTATTAAGAAAAGATGTTGATATTCTTCCAGGCAATAAAATAATTTAAAATAAATGCACAGCTTATTATTTAAGAAACAAATTAAAGACGGAATGATGTGAATATTAGTAAAAAATGCTTCTTTTCTGTAAGTTTGACAATACTACAACTACTACCACTGCTGCTTCCTTAGGTTATCTGCAAATAGCCAAAAAATTCTTGTCAGTCAGTTCCAAAAGTCAATCAAAGACATGTAACTATACAGAGAGAGGTTATTTCATTGCATGGAAACATAATAGCATCTTTTGATTTCTTTTAAAGCTTCCATATTCTTTAATTTAAACTGATAAAATGACTTATGCCATCTCAAGCTATGTTGCATTATTATTTATTAGTTAATGTGTCTAACTTGCTTTTGTACAGTTACTTAGCCCCAAGTTTAAAATTACCGTTCCAGTTCACAAACACATCATTAGCGCTCTATTCATTTCTTGATTAATATATGTACTGTCATGATAACTGTAATCCATATCACTAGAAAAGCAAAATGGCTCACAGAATACAAGTGTTAATTATCATTAGTATAAAATATGTGTGTGCCAATAAAGAACTGTTCTCTGTTTAAGCCACTATAGTCACAGCTCCTCCATCTTGTTTCCTTTACACTAGTTTCTGCAGTGCGGCTCTGACCAAGTGACCTTCTGAAAATTTGAATAAGTTGCATTAGATTTTTTTTGCGGTTGGAAATGCAGTTTGTTGCTGTGGACTTGTCTGGCTGGCTTCTGACTCTCAGTATTGCTTGTATGTAAACTGAAAACCACAATGTGTGCTGGGTTGTCTCTGATGACCTTTACAAATATTTAAATTCTGAGCCTTAGCAGTGTAGGTTCACATGTGCAGCATTGTGTCTGTTCTTCTGATCAGCGATTTTGATTATACTTTCATGCATACTATGCAAAATCCCTGGCTCATACTTACTTATCCTGAATACATTGGATAGTGAGCTGTCCTGATTAGAGGATCTTTCATTTCTTCACAATATATGTGAAACATGGTTGTGATTGTCGGCAAATTGAAATATAAATACATGTAATGTGTGTTGTCACATTTTGGGAGAAATTACAAAGATTTTAGAAGTTACTATTGTGTGTGTGTGTGTGTATATATATATTTATATATATATATGTATATATATGTATATATATTGTGGAACTTGACCCGGACACAGACAGGCAGACATGTTTGAATCACCGCACACACATTTATTTTGGTGCTCCATATTTATAGTGAGTGCTCAACAGTCCCCAAGTCCCCAAAGTCCTGGCCTACACCACACAATGCCTTCTTCCTTTCGGCCTCCTCTTTGCCTCCTTCCGGACCTCGTCTCTCTCTCTCCTGACTCCAGTCATCGTCTGAAGGGGGGCAGCCCCTTTTATATGCACCCAGATGTGCTTCAGGTGTCCTCCAGTGTCCTTCCGCGGACACGCCTCTGTGTGGCGGAAGCACCGACTGTGTACCCAGAAGCACTCTGGGTGTCCCCGATCCTCTTCCCCGCCACACCGGGAAGTGCTGAGGTCCAGGGCTCTCTAGGCACAGGGGCGCCCACTGGTGATGACCATGGGCCCCTACAGGGTAGAGCTTCAAAGTTCTGTACCCGTGGCCCCCAAAGGAACAAGGGTGGTCACCCCCACGTGGTCTGAGGTGGATGTAAGCCCTCTTCCGGTCCTCATGGGCGGAAGAGAAGAGAAGGTCTGTGATACAGTTTGCATATTTGCAGCTGGAGATCCACAAAGGGAGAAAATGAATTATGGATCATAAAGTAGTTTTTATTCCTGAGCTTTCAGCCCCTGCCAGGGGCCTTCATCAGAGGATAATGCTTAGACTTGCAAGAATCAAAGGCAATATACAGCAAAAATTATGTGGATGGTTGGGGGGTTATTGGTTGTAAAGTTTTGTTTATTATGAACATGATGTTCTTAAGTTTGAATATGCTGGGTTTATGTCCAAATGTCTGTTGATGGCGTTCTCGTTTGATAGCCAAGATTCAGCCAGCTCTCTGGCACTTTTAGTACTGGCCTTAAATCTTACTTGTACATTGTCCCAGTTAAATGTATGTCCTGTTGATTTAGTATGCGTATAGATCAGTGATCGTGAGTCCTTTCTTCTGACGGTGTTGCAATGTTCATGTATATGTGTTGCGATTCTTTGTGATGTTTGTCCTATGTACACCAAAGAAAAGAAGAAATTGACAGTAGAAACACGAAACCCATTTTATGGCATTCCATGCAGTTGTTGCCCATCGGTATACATAGAACAAAAATTAAAAAGAATCGCAACACATATACATGAATATCGTAACGCCATCAGAAGAAAGGACTCACGATCACTGATCTATACGCATACTAAATCAACAGGACATACATTTAACTGGGACAATGTACAAGTAAGATTTAAGGCCAGTACTAAAAGTGCCAGAGAGCTGGCTGAATCTTGGCTATCAAACAAGAACGCCATCAACAGACATTTGGACATAAACCCAGCATATGCAAATTTAAGAAGAACATCTTCATAATAAACAAAACTTTTAGAACCTTTTGATTCTTGTAAGTCTAAGCATTATCCTCTTTTTTTTTTTTTTGCAATTAAATAACTGCAGTGCATGATTGATTCACAAAAGATACAAAACGTTTATGCAGTTTTATTTAGGAATGATCAACAATAAAAAATTTAAATAAAATAGCCAATGAAAAGTTCCCATAGGAGAAGGATTCTTATTTGTTCTCCTAATAAACATTTGTATAATGAGAACAGATTAAGTCATGCACTAATCAAGTATATTAGTAAGGGATTGAAACGTGTTTTTTTTGTTGTTTTTTTTTTTTTACGATGGTTCCTCCTCTTTATTCTTCATACCTTTTTATTTTTGTGGACATGACAGTTGAGGTAAGGAGGACACATGGTTCTAGAAGGTGCAAATGAGAAAGTGCTTAAAAATTAACATCTTTAAAGGAGGAAATGGTGAAACATCTTAACCATGTAATACAGAACCTTCTATGGGCACACAACGGCATGATTTGATTATTTTTATGAAGTGATTGATGTCCTGCTAATCTGCTGATTTCTACGTTGACAGCTGCTGAGCCTTTAGGCCCTTCCCACACTGAGTAATGGACACCTTCATTAGAAGACATTTCATGAGGAAAAGCACTACCAGCTGCTGCAAGCATCGACGGGGCAGTGTAGCTGTACCTACCAGCAAAGCACGACGGAGGTCAAGTGCTGGCTTGCCTTCCACAGGCCTTACACAGAGGAGACGGTCCAGTTTGCAGTTGCAGGGTCTGCCTAAGGGTATTAGAAGTCACTGTCCAGGGGGAAGTAGGCTAATTCAAAAACATTCTTTGAGACGCCGCTCAAGTACAACCACGCCCTGCTTGAATCCACGTTTTGCTGTGCAGAGGAGAAAAGGTGACCAGCTCCGTACCATAGATGCTCACTTACTGGGGCCATCCATGCTTTTGGCAAGCCTGATTCAAATGACTGAAGAAGAGGAGGATAAAGACATGGCCTCAACTGTACTAGAACAGCAGATTGAAATGCGTCAGGAAAGGGGGCAGTCAACATCTGGTTTGTCTAGTTCAACTTCAGATGGTAGCTTGTCACATTGCAGTTGTGAGTCAGATGAGAATGGGAGTCATCCCTCTTCAGTGGTAGACAGCACCTCGGACCAGGAAGCAGAAGACCAATCTGCAACTGCAATGCAGGCTGTCATGACAGAGAATATCTACTGCAAGCCTCTCATCAGAGCTCCCCGGTGCTTGAGGCGCAATTCTTCTCACCTCTTGCCAGCAGAAACAGTTCATTATGGGAAAGCTACTTATGGACTTTATGGAAGATATCGAAGGTCAAGTCAGAGTCATTACTGTCATGGTAGTCACAGACTCTCCACTGCTACCAAAGCAGTGAACAGCTGGTCTTGTCCGGGAGTACCCATGATGAGCTCCTGTGCCTCTGTGACATTGACAAGAAGACCTTCAGGGTCTTTATACAGACGATGTTCAGCATGCTGTAGACGAAGCTCATTGAGTCCACTGGGGGGAAATGTCTATGATCCCCGTCATGAGACATGGAGTGGCTTTCTCTCGTATGTGACCTAAGCCTAAAACAAATATGCTCTAACTAGTCAGAACCATTTTACCACTGGGTTACCTCTCTCTGGCTCCATGTCCACAATGAATTTAACAGTAGTGAAACTGGTGTTCTAATACTATTTCTGGTGGTGATATTATTGCCTCAGATCATGGCAGACATTATATATCCTTGAGCTGTTTGTAATTCTGACACCTCAAACTGCAGTATTTAAATGTTTTTGTAACTTGTTCTTGTACCAATGTGTTATAATTTTGACTTGTCTTTCTTCTGACACCACTTTACTTCTGCTTGTGGAACACTGTGACAGGAGTTCCATTGTCTAGATGTTAAGTTTGCTCTTTCTGCTTTCAGTGCCTGTGTCTTATTTCATCATCTTATTGTATTTAATCTTTTAGCTGTATAGGCAGATTTCCCCTGTACTTCATGTCCCTGTTCACTTGTGGCCAGGCAAACTGGATGTTTTGAACAGTGCTGCTTTCTAATCGAGCAGACTCTTGTGGCCCTTGGTTGCCAAGCAACTTTTAAAATCTTTCTTCTTTTGATGTGTTTGGTGCCACATTTAGAAAAGGCTGCAGATGCGATTGAGTGGTGCTTGCATTTTGCATTTCTTTTGTTATGTAAATTGATTTCCATCCTCCATGTGGGTCTTTTTGATCTACTGGATTTCAATGCATGCCTGCTGGTAACAGCTTGGCACTTAAGGGCAACAGATATTTCTTACGTTTGACTGCTTATCTAAAAACTATTTAGGAATTAAATATCTTCCATATCTATATTTCTGTGTGTGATATAATAAACTGCACAAAATATATCTTTTGGAATAGTATGAAGTGTGGTGGGATACTTCTGCACATGCATTACAGCCATCATTTTTTATATGGGAGAAATACACTAGAATCCTGTGTATCATGTATCTGCATTTCATTGTTGCATATTTAATTATTATTTCTTTTTTACAGTATTGAATATAGATACTGTTACGTAAAGCATCTAAAAATAATTTGTCAAATATACTTTTTCCCAGTTCAAGGGTTTATATGTCTTGCATGTCACTGCCTAAACAGCATTCTCAAACATGCTTTATCCATTTTAGGGTTTTCTGTACCAAAGACCTTGCAGGAACCAGTTCTAGACAGGGTGCCAGTCCACTGCACGCTCCAACCAAGTACACTCAGTCACACAGAGCTAATTTATAGTCATCAGTTAAACGAACATAGCTATTTTTAAGAATGTGGAAGAAAATCCAGAAATACTGTATATCCCTTAATATTTGAAAGAGGTGTTCATGCAATGCAACTTGCAGCTTTCTTATGTTTTGGTGAATTAATATTATACTTGAAAACAATTTATGTTCCAGTTGTGATAAGCCTTGCAAACTGGCCATAGGTTAAAATGGGAACTTATTTTGCTGAAATTTCTACATGTATCTCCTCTGTCATCTCTCTCTTTTTCTCCTTTGACCTATTGTCTGTTTTATGCAGTAAAGTAGATACCATCAAAGAGATCACTTGAGAAGCAATATAATTTCATTTCTGCAGCTTTACTGGTGCATGCTACAAACAATTTTTTATCTTTTTTAGGAAGGCCATAGCCAAATCTGGACTTCAACATCTGGTAGCCCAGCCAAGCTCAGTTGCTGTAGTGAAGACTGACCCAGACAGAGAGATTCGCAGCACTGTGGACTGGACTGTGAGTCCTGCAAGAAGCAGATATTAGAATGATCCTCTTAAAAAGTTTGTTTTTGCAGCATTACCACTTATATCTGGCTGAATGGCATCCCATATTCTTTTCTTACCTGGCTCCTTAAAAGGCTTTTCTCCCCTTAATGCATACTTGCAGTAAGCCAGGCACATTTAAAAACATTTCAACTTTCTGCACCAATAACCTTTACCTTGCTCCCTATTTTATACTATCTTTCCAGCTGCCATTTTGTTGTTTCAGCAAATGTTTTTCTAAGCAATATATTTCTCCTTTCTTAAACATGTAAATAATATTCTATGATCGTTGAAGTGGGCTTGAAAATTGATTGTATTGCATTTCTTAGATTTCTGGTATAATTTTTCTGGTAGGAGAGTGCCCTCTATGGAGACCACATCTGGTTCGAGACCAATGTCTCTGGGGATTTCTGCTACGTTGGAGAACAGAACTGCATCGCCAAGGCACTGGTGAGCAATGACTTCTGATTTTGCCTGGTACTCATACTTACCCATTCTACCCTACAAAGACTTTTCGTAGTGCATTACATCCTAGTGTTAACTGGAGCTGGGCTTTGATTCCTTTGTAATTAAAAGTGTAAATCTTGAAATCCTTTCAGACAAGTCTCCTTAAATGAGTTTCAAAATGTTTTGAAGTTTGCTTAAAATTAAAAATAATATTATAGACATACAGTTAACCATATTGAAACATATGGTAGAAAGGCTAGAAATACACTTCTTCTTATTTCGGCTGCTCCCGTTAGGGGTTGCCACAGTGGATCATCTTCTTCCATATCTGTCTGTCCTCTGCATCTTGTTCTGTTACACCCATCACCTGCATGTCCTCTCTCACCACATCCATAAACCTTCGCTTAGGCCTTCCTCTTTTTCTCTTCCCTGGCAGCTCTATCCATAGCATCCTTCTCCCAATATACCCAGCATCTCTCCTCTGTATATGTCCAAACCAACGCAATCTTGCCTCTCTGACTTTGTCTCCCAACCGTCCAACCTGAGCTGACCCTCTAATGTACTCATTTCTAATCCTGTCCATCCATGTCACACCCAATGCAAATTTTAACATCTTTAACTATGCTATCTCCAGCTCTGTCTCCTGATTTCTGGTCAGTGCCACCAACTTCAACCCATATAACATAGCTGGTCTCACTACCATCCTGTAGACCTTCCCTTTGACTCTTGCTGATACCCATCTGTCACAAATTACTCCTGACACTCTTCTCCACACATTCCACCCTGCCAGCACTCTCTTCTTCACCTCTCTTCCACAATCCCCATTACTCTGTACTGTTGATCCCAGGTATTTAAACTCATCCACCTTTGCCAACTGTACTCCCTACATCCTTACCATTCCACTGACCTCCCTCTCATTTACACACATGTATTCTGTCTTGTTCTTACTGACCTTCATTCCTCTCCTCTCTAGAGCATATTTCCATGGTCTCCTCGACCTGCTCCCTACTATCGCTACAGATCATAATGTCATCAGCAAACATCATAGTCCACGGGGACTACTGTCTAATCTTGTCTGTCAACCTGTCCATCACCATTGCAAATAAGAAAGCGCTCAGAGCTGATCCCTGATGTAATCCTACCTTCACGTTGAATGCATCCGTCGCCTCTACTGCATACTACACCACTGTCACATTTCTCTCGTACATATCTTGTACAACTCTTACGTACTTCTCTGCCGCTCCCGACTTCCTTATACAATACCACAGCTCCTCTCGAGGCACCCTGTCAAATGCTTTCTCCAGTTCCACAAAGACACAATGCAACTCCTTCTGGCCTTCTGTAAATTTCTCCATCAACATTCTCGGAGCAAACGTTGTATCTGTGGTGCTCTTTCTTGGCATGAAACCATACTGCTGCTCACTAATCCTCACCTAACTTCTTAACCTATCTTCCACTACTCTTTTCCATACCTTCATGCTGTGGATCATCAATTTTATTCCCCTGTAGTTACTGCAGTCCTGCACATCCCCCTTAATCTTAAATACCGGCACCAGTACACCTTTTCTCCTCTCCTCAGGCATCCCCTCACTTTCCAAGGTTCCATTAAACAATCTGGTTAAAAACTAAACACCTCCATGCTTCCATAGGTATGTAATCTGGACCAACGGCCTTTCCATTTTTCATCCTCTTCATAGCTGTCCTTACTTCCTCCTTGCTAATCTGTTGCACTTCCCGATTCGCTATCTCCACATCATCCAACCTCTTCTCTCTCTCATTCCCTTCATTCATCAGCCTCTCAAAGTACTCTTTCCATCTGCTCAACACACACTCTGCGCTTGTGAGTAAGTTTTCATTTTTATCCTTTATCACCCTAACCTGCTGCACATCTTTCCCAGCTCGGTCCCTCTGTCTAGCCAATCGGTACAGGTCCTCTTCTCTCTACTTAGTGTCCAACCTCTCATAGAACTCATCATACGCCTTTTCTTTAGCCTTTGCCACCTCTCTCTTCACCTTGCGCTTTATCTCCTTGTACTCTTGTCTACTTTCCGCATCTCTCTTACTATCCCACTTCTTCTTTGCTATCCTCTTGCCTTGTATATTCTCCTTTATTTCCTCATTCCACCACCAGGTTTCCTTTTCCTTCTTCCTCTTTCAAGATGTCACGCCAAGCACCTTTCTTTCTGTCACCCTTACTACATCTGCTGTAGTTTCCCAGCTGTCTGGTAACTCTTCACTGCCACCCAGTGCCTGTCTCACCTCCTCCCAAAACTCAACCTTGCAGTCTTCCTTTTTCAACTTCCACCATTTGATCCTTGGCTCTGCCCCACTCTCTTCCTCTTCTTGACCTCCAACGTCATCCTACAGACCACCATCCTATGCTGCTTAGCTACACTATCCCCTGCCACCACTTTGCAGTCTTCAATCCCCTTCAGATTAACTCTTCTGCATAGGATGTAATCTACCTGTGTGCATCTTCCTCCACTCTTGTTTCTCCATCTTCTTAAAATACATATTCACCACAGCCATGTCCATCCTTTTGACAAAATCCACTATCCTCTGACCTTCTTCATTCCTCTCCTTGACACCATACCTACCCATCACCTCCTCGTCTCCACTGTTCCCTTCACCAACATGCCCATTGAAATCCGCTCCAATCACCACTTTTTGTCCCTTGGGTACACTGTTCATCACTTCATCTAACTCACTCCAAAAATCTTCTTTCTCACCCATTGCACACCTAACTTGCGGTGCATATGCACTAACAACATTCATCATCACACCTCCAATTTCCAGCTTCATAATCATTACTCTGCCTGACACTCTTTTCACCTCCAAAACACTCTTGACATACTGTTCCTTTAGAATAACTCCTACCCCATTTTTCCTCACATCCACACCATGATAGAACAATTTGAATCCACCTCCAGTCCACCTGGCCTTACTTCCCTTCCATTTAGTCTCTTGCATGCACAATATATCAGCCTTCCTTCTCTCCATAATATCTGCTAACTCTATTCCCTTACCAGTTATACTGCCAACATTCAAAGTTCCTACCCTCAGTTCCACTCTCTTTACTTTCCTCCTGCATCCGGACACGTCTCCCCCCTCTTCTTCGGGCAACAGTAGCCCAATTTCCGCCAGCACCCTGTTGGCTAACAGTACTGGTGGTGGTCCTTATTAACTCAGGGCTTGACTGATCCGGCATGGAAATTTGTATTGTTGTCCGCATATTGATTTGGCAAAATTTTAGACTGGATGCCCTTCCTGACATAACCCTCCCCATTTATCCGGGCTTGGGACCGGCATGAAGAAACACACTGGTTTGTGCATCCCTGTGGCTGCGTTAAAAACTACAAATACACTACTAAATATAATATAGTAGTGTATACTACTCCAATCGCCAGCTCAAAAACATCTAACATAAATCTTGACAGGATTTTCATTCTGTAAATTTATATTAAAAACAAAATCACCAGAAACTGACCAGAACATTGTTTAATTCTCTCCTTCACTTAAATTAGGAACTTGTATCTTTGGCTTTCTGCTGTGTTTGTTCCTGTGCTGACACCAGACCATCAGACATTTCAAGAGAACCCCCCTTTTTGGATAAAAATGCATCTAATAGGCCTGAGTGCCTGATGGTGAAAAGCTTTGTTTTCATTATGCTTTTTCTTAATGACAATGAACAGACAACTACAGTATACAAAACTGCTTAGGGTCAATGAAGATGTAATTAAGTATGTTCCTCTATTTAAATATGAAAAGATTACAATGTCCTGTGAAGTTTGTGAGTGCTTTATGTTTTCAATTTAGTAAATGCTTAACTTTGGATGGAAGTGAAAGTTTTTTTTTGTTTGTTTAAAGAACAAAACCTAATTACAAAATTCAACCATTTCAAAAGCAAGTGAAATAATACAGTATGTTCAGGAAAAGATTAATCAAATTCAGCCTGCAGCCCCAACTACTCAGAGAGGTATACAACAGGAGATTACTATTTAAAGTGGTTCTTAATATGGATTTAAACTGCAAATAAAAATAAAAAATATAGCATGGGCTATATAGTATTTACTTTGAATTATCTTAATGAATTCTTGCCAAATTCTGAACATTTTCTGAACATATTCTTACAAAGAGGATAACATTTTTTCCAGTTTAAGATAACATGGAACGTCCCTTTCCCACTGAGGTATTGAGGGTGGATTGGTGTTCTTTCAGTTGAGCAAACACAGTCGTAGTGGGTACATTTTAGTATAGGATATCACAGTAGCACAATCTTATCCAATATAGTATTGATCCAAATATTTCAATTTAAGCACTAATGATGAATTTAAATTCAAAGCAATCTAAGTAATGTACCAGAAAGTTTGCCCAAAATGGTTTGAGCATAGAGCATTCCCAACATGTTTGACCTAGCACTGTTGGCCTGAGAAACTCACTCACAGGTTGGATCTTTCCCTGGGTATATTTAAGACTAGAGGTTCTAAAACTTTCTAATTTAAAGAACCCAATTAGAAAATCAGTACCATACTGGCAGCAAAGAAGAAGATTATCATCATAATGGGGATATAAAAAAATGGTGATGTAATAAAAAGCTAATGTTTTTATTTCATTTCAAGCATATATTTCACATATTAAAAGAGAAAGTGGGAAACAAACGCTTTGTTAAAACAATACTCAGTCTATTCATTTTCTTAATTCATCTATCTAGGGCAGGATTGTTGGGCAGCTGGTGCCTATCACAGCACAGAGTAGAGTGAAAGACAGAAAGAACCCTGGGACAGGAAGTCAATCCATTATGGAATGAATACACACATACTAGGACCACTTTAACATCACCAGTTCAATTAACCTGCATTTCCTGGAGGAAACACATATAAAGAACATGCAAAATCCATGCTGGGAGCACCTGGGTCTTGAACCTAAAGCAATTATTATCATTCAGAACAGGAATAGATTCTTGAGACATATCACTATCAGTGCAAATGGCTTTGTAAAGCTGAGGGAGAAATTATTTGGATGAAGATGTGATGATATATATATAAGGAAATTATGAAAGGTCATTTAACTTTTCCTCTTGACTCATGGTGCCAGTTAAAGAATAAAGTAATTAAAAAATTAATTAATTAAGGCATCTTATTAACCTAGTCTTAACTTATTTTTTGATGCTTTTTAAATGAGGATCACCATTAACAAGCCATATTTAAAAATGAGTTTGCAAATAGTTTAACATATCCTAGTTTCCATTTAACAATTCAGTTAATCAGATACTTTAAAAAAAAAAAAGTTACATTATTCCTAAACAGCGTATTTTCTATTTGTATTTTATCCAGACGATAGGATAAATCTTGCTGAAAAATTTGGGGAACAGTCCAGTTTGAAATGTTTTAACTGACTGACCATTTCATAATTTCTGTTTTTCTTCCTGTTCTCAGTGATCAAACAAATATAATTTGCCTTTCACACTGCCAGTTAATGAACATTTATCAAACCACTTTAAAACAGTGTGATGAGAAGGAATTTTTCTTCACCAAGGCACATTAATTTTAAGCTAAATGTTCTTTGCACCTCGATTACATATTTGCATTCAATATGTGCTTGAGGCAAATTAAACTGCATGACACACTGTATATATACTCCCGTCCAAGTCACTCGTCCTTCATAACATCATATCATTCAACACAGAGTTCTTACTTGGATAATCTCAGCAATTGTACTACACAATCATGCTGCCACCCATCACAGACATTTCTGTGGTTTCAAAAAGCACTGTTTTAGACAGTTGTAAACAAGATTAACATATATGAACGATGAACAATTTTTGGGTGAACTATGGCATGCTTCTTGCATAATGAACTGGAGTGTATTTTAAAAATGGTGGAATTCCACTTCTTTTTAAAATTTTAGCAGAAATTTACCATCAAACCCTAAGATCATCAATTGGAAAATTCCTTAAAATTTGTTCATATACTCTGGAGATGCTGTCAGAATCTTCATCTAAACTAGCCTGTGTCACTTTATGACCAGAGGTGGGTAGAGCAGCCAAATATTGTACTCAAATAAGAGTAGCGTTACTTCAAAATAATATTACTCAAGTAGAAGTAAAAAGTAGTCATCCAAAAACTTACTCAAGTAAGAATAAAAAAGTATTTGGGGAAAAGACTACTCAAGTACTGAGTAAATGTTTGATCATAATAATGATTTATTTTTTTTAGAAATGTTGTAATGAGACAGACAAAATATAAAATAATGTGCGAATTCTGTTATTTCCAAATAATAAAATAAAAAATGAGCAAAAATAAATGACATCTTTACAAAATAAAGATGCACAAATAACACAACGTTCCAAATCTCAGTTTTTCACAACAAAGCTTTTGAAACCAATACCTACAGTAGGTAACATGTATGTCTGAACAGTGCAAACTACTTACAGTGACAAGATATACTGTACACTGACAGTATAATACTGCATATTCACTTGCCCTCCAAATAGCACAGCTGATAGAAAATAACAGAACAAGGCAGCTTGTGCACGTACAAGAAGTCTCACTTTACCTTGACTGTCTGTATCTGTGCATGTTTGGTTAAAACGTGCTGGTTAAGCTACAGCAGGAGTTGACACTCATTTTTCATGTACAAGTGGAACCTTGGATTGTGAGTAACTTGGTTTGCGAGGTGCAAGACAAGTAGTCCGTATACGCTTTGTCTGCCGAGCGTCACGTTATCACAACTAGGCTGATGGTTCTTCTCTCCCTCGCTGTGGGATTGTGGGCAATTGTCAGTCGGCGTGCCTCACTCTTATACTGTAGTCAACATCCATACTAGCATGTACTGTTTACTACAGCATTGTGACCATGTGTGTGTGCTGTGACATGTGAGTCCTCGTCTTGCACCCCAAAACACAGCTGAGTCTCAATACTTTAGCGACACCATCTTTATTCAGCTTGAAATGGGAACAGTGTGGTTATTTATCATAGGAGGATCTGCCACTCTCCTATACACAGACACAGCAGTCAGGCAGGGTCATGCCCAGGTTAGTGGCAAAGTAATACCGTGCCCTGTGCATTTATAATGTTCCTTGTATCACCCATCAACGGCAGGTGCTTATTGCCTGACAGCGATCTTTTCGGATTCACTTTTACGGCGAACTGCTATAGTGCTGGGAGCTAGAGGTCGCATCGGGATGCTCTTTTTATTTTATGTTCTTACTGTGTCTCTTATTTTTCTATTCTTCATTATGTAAAGCACTTTGAGCTACATTTTTTTGTATGAAAATGTGCTATATAAATAAATGTTGTTGTTGTTCCGCGTGTCGTCCCGTTGGGTGAAATCCCACAAGAGTTTAGAAACTCACTCACACCAGCCAACATTCTTTTCAAAGGTAAAGTGCAGGTTAATTTGTTTTATGTATTTTTACTTTATATTTTGTGTTAATCGTTTTTATATGAAAAGTTTTTGGTTGTGGAATGAATCATCTGACTTTCCATTATTTCTTATGGGGAAATTCACTTTGATATACGAGTGCTTTGGATTGTGAGCACGTTTCCGGAACAAATTATGCTTGCAAACCAAGGTTCCACTTGTATTCTTTCTTTCTGCTGTCTGGGAGGAGTTTGTGCTGTTATGCTGCCGCAGTTTGTGTGTTGCCATGTAAGTGCATGGCTACATCTGATTTGTGAAACAGAGCCATGTGATCATTGTTGCTATGTCTGATTGGAGAAACGGAGTCTTGTGATTATTATTGCTATGTCTGATTGGTGAAACAGTCATGCGGTAGATCCACTGGAGGCTTCTCTCTGGCAAAAATACAGTATAGCATATCTAATTGAAAAAAAGTAACGATTCGAGTGTTGCCCAATGTAGCAGAGTAAGAGTAGCGTTTCTTCTTCACAAATGCACTCAAGTAAAAGTAATAAGTATGGTGCAGTACAACTACTCTTAAAAGTACAATTTTTTTTAAAAGTTACTCAAGTAAATGTAACTCATTACTACCCACCTCTGTTTATGACCCAGATATAGATGGTAGACAAGGGAAATCAATTAGCTTGCCTTAGTCAAAGTTTCTGATTTGTATATAGAGTAAATAGTGTGTCAGTGGAGGATCAAATTTGGAGCAGAATAATTTTAAAGAACACAAATGTATTATCAATGTATAAATGCTATGACCCCTAGCGACTTCCATAAATTGAGGACTGAAATAAGGAATTTTCACATATGGGGCAGCAGATAGAAGTACCGCTACCTAAAATGTATTCTATATTGGTTCCATATTTTAATAAATGGTAAACCACTGGATTGCAGGTACAATGTAAGACTATAAAGCATCCATCCATCCATCCATCCATTCTCTTCCGCTTATCCGAGGTCGGGTCGCGGGGGCAGCAGCTTAAGCAGAGAGGCCCAGACTTCCCTCTCCCGGCCACTTCTTCCAGCTCTTCCGGAGAATCCCAAAGCGTTCCCAGGCCAGCCGGGAGACATAGTCCCTCCAGCGTGTCCTGGGTCTTCCCCGGGGCCTCCTCCCGTTGGGCGTGCCGAACACCTCACCAGGGAGGCGCCCAGGAGGCATCCTGATCAGATGCCAGAGCCACCTCATCTGACTCCTCTCGATGCGGAGGAGCAGCGGCTCTACTCTGAGCCCCTTCCGGATGACTGAGCTTCTCACCCTATCTTTAAGGGAAAGCCCAGACACCCTGCGGAGGAAACTCATTTCAGCCGCTTGTATTCGCGATCTCCTTCTTTCGGTCACTACCCATAGCTCATGACCATAGGTGAGGGTAGGAAGGTAGATCGACTGGTAAATTGAGAGCTTTGCCTTACGGCTCAGCTCCTTTTTCACCACGACAGACCGTTGCAGAGCCCGCATCACTGCGGATGCCGCACCGATCCGCCAGTCGATCTCACGCTCCATTCTTCCCTCACTCGTGAACAAGACCCGAGATACTTGAACTCCTCCACTTGGGGCAGGATCTCTCCCCCAACCCTGAGAGAGCACTCCACCCTTTTCCGGCTGAGGACCATGCTCTCGGATTTGGAGGTGCTGATTCTCATCCCAGCCGCTTCACACTCAGCTGCGAACCGATCCAGAGAGAGCTGAAGATCACGGCCTGATGAAGCAAACAGGACAACATTATCTGCAAAAGCAGTGACCCAATCCTGAGTCCACCAAACCGACCCCTTCAACACCCTGGCTGCCTAGAAATTCTGTCCATAAAAGTTATGAACAGAATCGGTGACAAAGGGCAGCCCTGGCGGAGTCCAACTCTCACTGGAAACGGGCTCGACTTACTGCCGGCAATGCGGACCAAGCTCTGACACCGGTTGTACAGAGACCGAACAGCTCTTATCAGGGGTCCGTACCCCTACTCCCGAGCACCCCACAGGATCCCGAGGGACACGGTCGAATGCCTTTTCCAAGTCCACAAAACACATGTAGACCGGTCGGGCAAACTCCCATGCACCCTCCAGAACTCTGCTAAGGGTGAAGAGCTGGTCCACTGTTCCGCGACCAGGACGAAAACCACACTGCTACTCCTGAATCCGAGGTTCGACTATCCGACGGACCCTCCTCTCCAGAACCCCCGAATAGACTTTTCCAGGGAGGCTGAGGAGTGTGATCCATCTATAGTTGGAACACACCCTCCGTCCCCCTTTTTAAAGAGGGGGACCACCACACCGGTCTGCCAATCCAGAGGCACTGTCCCCGATGTCCATGCGATGTTGCAGAGACATGTCAACCAAGACAGTCCTACAACATCCAGAGCCTTAAGGAACTCCAGGCGTATCTCATCCACCCCCGGGGCCCTGCCACCAAGGAGTTTTTTGACCACCTCGGTGACTTCAGTCCCAGAGATGGGAGAGCCCACCTCAGCTGTTGACACTGCACTGCTTCC
The DNA here is from genome assembly GCF_016835505.1 of Polypterus senegalus. Classification (NCBI taxonomy): domain Eukaryota; kingdom Metazoa; phylum Chordata; class Cladistia; order Polypteriformes; family Polypteridae; genus Polypterus; species Polypterus senegalus. The sequence goes on from NC_053154.1 coordinate 102,530,423, forward strand.
CCCTCCTGAGACGCCGGACGGTGGACCAGAATCTCCTCGAAGCCGTCCGAAAGTCGTTCTCCATGGCCTCTCCAAACTCCTCCCATGCCCGAGTTTTGCCTCAGCAACAATCGGCAGCGTTCCGCTTGGCCTGCCGGTACCTATCAGCTGCCTCCAGAGACCCACAGGACAAAAAAGTCCTATAGGACTCCTTCTTCAGCTTGACGGCATCCCTCACCGCCGGTGTCCACCAACGGGTTCGGGATTGCCGCCACGACAGGCACCGACCACCTTGCGGCCACAGCTCCGGTCAGCCGCCTCAACAATAGAGGCACGGAACATGGCCCATTCGGACTCAATGTCCCCCACCTCCCTCGGGACGTGGTTGAAGTTCTGCCGGAGGTGGGAGTTGAAGCTACTTCTGACAGGAGACTCTGCCAGCCGTTCCCAGCAGACCCTCACAACACGTTTGGGCCTACCAGGTCTGACCGGCATCTTCCCCCACCATCGAAGCCAACTCACCACCAGGTGGTGATCAGTTGACAGCTCCGCCCCTCTCTTCACCCGAGTGTCCAAGACATATGGCGCAAGTCCGACGACACGACCACAAAGTCGATCATCGACCTGAGGCCTAGGGTGTCCTGGTGCCAAGTGCACATATGAACACCCCTATGCTTGAACATGGTGTTCGTTATGGACAATCCGCGACGAGCACAGAAGTCCAATAACAAAACACCGCTCGGGTTCAGATCGGGGGGGCCATTCCTCCCAATCACGCATTTCCAGGTCTCACTGTCATTGCCCACGTGAGCATTGAAGTCTCCCAGCAAAACGAGGGAATCCCAGAAGGTATGCCCTCTAGCAACCCCTCCAGAGACTCCAAAAGGGTGGATACTCCAAACTGCTGTTCGGGCGCATACGCACAAACAACAGTCAGGACCCTTCCCCCACCCGAAGGGAGGGAGGCCACCCTCGTCCACGGGGTAAACCCCAATGCACAGGCTCCGAGTCGGGGGGCAATAAGTATGCCCACACCTGCTCGGCGCCTCACATCGGGGGCAACTCCAGAGTGGTTGAGAGTCCAGCCCTCTCAAGGAGATTGGTTCCAGAGTCCAAGCTGTGCGTCGAGGTGAGTCCGACTATATCTAGCGAACCTCTCGACCTCGCACTAGCTCAGGCTCCTTCCCTTCAGAGAGGTGACATTCCACGTCCCAAGAGCCAGTTTCTGTAGCCGAGGATCAGACCGCCAAGGTCCCCGCCTTCGGCCACCACCCAACTCACATTGCACCCAACCTCCTTGGCCCCTCCCATAGGTGGTGAGCCCATGGGGAGAAGACTATAAAGCACCACGTGAATCACCTTTGTATTTGTATTTTTTCAGGAAGTGTATCTCTGTGTTACCTGCTGAGGTTTCAAAAATGCATGTGCTAATAATTAGGAATGCTGATTAATCACCATTAACACGAGTGATTAACGTGTTAAAAATGTTTGCGATTACATTTTGTAATGCAACACCAAATGCGTTAATTAAATCTGGTTAATTTGACTGTACTTCACACGTTGTTAACACTAGAATTACCAGAGCCTACGAAAAAACTCGTAATTCCGTCCCACCTTAAACTGCTTCTTAAATCCCTTCACACCTCTCCGCCAGCGCCCTTTGTCTTCTAAATGTGCTGATAAAGAGAAGCTAGGAGCAGCCGGCTATTCCATCCCCCCACCAATTTAGAACGTGCACGAACTTCTCTCAGCTCATGCCTTGATTGAGTATCTGGGAGTGAAGTGGAGTTTTAGAGTGAAATAATAGATCGTTGTTTGGAACACACGCATTTCATGTCTGTTCCGTTTCTACAGTAATCTGTGTCAACACATTGTTAAAACAGAAACTTTTTTTATATTCTAGTAGTAGATGACAAAATGTAGGCATAAACTATATAATGTATGAAGCCTGAAGTCCAAATAGCAAAGAAACATTTTCACAAGAATAACACAATTGCACTTTTATTCAAACATATAACTGCAGAAACAAAAAGCCGCCTTAACATGCGACATTGACACCAGTTTACTATAACTGACTCCGTGGTTCAATAGATACAGCCCCGCTTGGAATCAAGGGTCACGGGTTCGATCCTGCGCCCTCCCTTTTGAGAAGTAAACTGTTCTTAGTCTTACTGTTTTAGAATAAAACATACATTTGATTTCAGTCTGTAACAGCCGGTGCAATTTATGATCTTTGTAAAGGTTAGCTTTTTTTTTTATTCACTTTTCACTCTCTCAGTCGCGTTCAGAATCAATCCATACAACCCCATCTGACACGGCTGTTTTCACTAAAGACGCGCTATAGCTCTGCAGTGTACCACGATGCATACTAACGCCCCCGGTTCTGACACACAAACGCTGGCGAAGCTGCCTTCTTCGTATCTCACCGTCACTTGCTTTTCTTTTTATTCAGTTTTATTGAGTGTTCCTGCCAGTCCCGCATGTTGCTGTATGCTTTTCTTTTGCACCCAGGACATGCAGAAGAAAGAATGGTAAAGACCAACTTCGGCGCTATATGCAATCATCAGACACTCCCCATCTGCCCGTGTCGTTCAAACACAGGAACATATATTGGTGTAAAAGTATAACAAAAGTGCACTTTTATTCAAGTGCACTTTTTCCATCGCCTTTTCCTGTAAGAAGCAGTGTACACACTTCTCTCTATGCTGTGGTTTCTATTACACACCTGAAAGAAAGAGACAATACATATGAACATATCCAGCATACAGCAACATGCGGGGACTGGCAGGAACACTCAATAAAACTGAATAAAAAGAAAATCAAGTGACGGTGAGATACGAAGAAGACAGCTTCGCCAGCGTCTGTGTGTCAGAACCGGGTGGGGGGGCGTTAGTATGCATCGTGGTACAGCACAGAGCTATAGCGCGTCTGTATTCTGTTTCTTTTGTACTCCAGGGCACGCAGAGGAGAGAATAGTAAAGAGCAGTAAGTTCGGCGCTATATGCAATCATCAGACACTCCCATCTGCCCGTTGTTTTGTTATACTTTTCAATACTTTTATACTGCTCAAACGGGCATGCTCAAAAATACACGTGTAATGCCACGAAAAGTGCACAGACACTTCATTTCGCAAACAAAACAAGTGCACTTTTATTCAAAACTACCTGTATAACCGAAGAAAAAAGAAAGCAAGATACAGTAGGCGATTGATACGACATCTTGCATGGTGCAATGCTAAGAAGTGAAGATTTTCATTCCGTGCTATATAAAATCATCACATTCAAATATTAACAGTTCCACACACCCAAGGACCGTCCTTCCTACATTTACGACACGTGTACTTGTTGCCGTGTACACACCTCTCTGTGCTATGGTTTCTATTACACTGAATGAGCACCTGACACTGTACTTTCTTCCCTGGGGGAAGGTCCCGCATCAGAGAATTTCCAGTTCCTGCATAAATTCACACCGATCTGACGCTGTTCGTTTTCAAATAATATTGCATTAGTGCGATTATATTTTCACATATATTGTCTTTCTTTCAGGTGTGTAATAGAAACCACAGCATAGAGAGAAGTGTGTACACTGCTTCTTACAGGAAAAGGCGATGGAAAAAGTGCACTTGAATAAAAGTGCACTTTTGTTATACTTTACACCAATATATGTTCCTGTGTTTGAGCGACACGGGCAGATGGGGAGTGTCTGATGATTGCATATAGCGCCGAAGTTACTGGTCTTTACCATTCTTTCCTCTGCATGTCCTGGGTACAAAAGAAAAAGCATACAGCAACATGCGGGGACTGGCAGGAACACTCAATAAAACTGAATAAAAGAAAAGCAAGTGACGGTGAGATACGAAGAAGGCAGCTTCGCCAGCGTTTGTGTGTCAGAACCGGGGGGGCGTTAGTATGCATCGTGGTACACTGCAGAGCTATAGCGCGTCTTTAGTGAAAACAGCCGTGTCAGATGGGGTTGTATGGATTGATTCTGAGCGCGACTGAGAGAGTGAAAAGTGAATAAAAAAAAAAGCTAACCTTTACAAAGATCATAAATTGCACCGGCTGTTACAGACTGAAATCAAATGTATGTTTTTTTTTAAAACAGTAAGACTAAGAACAGTTTACTTCTCAAAAGGGAGGGGCAGGATCGAACCCGTGACCCTTGATTCCCAAGCGGGGCTGTATCTATTGAACCACGGAGTCAGTTATAGTAAACTGGTGTCAATGTCGCATGTTAAGGCGGCTTTTTGTTTCTGCAGTTATATGTTTGAATAAAAGTGCAATTGTGTTATTCTTGTGAAAATGTTTCTTTGCTATTTGGACTTCAGGCTTCATACATTATATAGTTTATGCCTACATTTTGTCATCTACTACTAGAATATAAAAAAAGTTTCTGTTTTAACAATGTGTTGACACAGATTACTGTAGAAACGGAACAGACATGAAATGCGTGTGTTCCAAACAACGATCTATTATTTCCACTCTAAAACTCCACTTCACTCCCAGATACTCAATCAAGGCATGAGCTGAGAGAAGTTCGTGCACGTTCTAAATTGGTTGGGGGATGGAATAGCCGGCTGCTCCTAGCTTCTTTTTATCAGCACATTTAGAGAACAAAGGACGCTGGCGGAGAGGTGTGAAGGGATTTAAGAAGCAGTTTAAGGTGGGACGGAATTACGAGTTTATTCGTAGGCTCTGGTAATTCTAGTGTTAATAAAGCAGAGCCAAACAAATCCAAGTCTATTTACAATAATAGTGGTATAACACTGCATCATAACTATACAAGTATTTATCTTATATGTGCTCTTTTTCACTTCCTGGGCTTCTGCACATTTAAAGTATGGGAGCTGTTTTTACTCCAGAATTGAATGTGGAAAATGATTGACATTGCCCTTCGAGAGTGGGATTTCCAGGCTGTTGTTAAGAACTGTTTTCCGATCAGTTGCCAATCAGAGGTCTAGCCACTAAATTAAAAAAGAGAACCATCCATCCATTTTCTGGCACATATCCGGGTTCAGTTTGAGGGGTGAGCAGTTTAAGCAAAGATGCTTAGATATCTCTTCTCTCTTGTCACCTCCTCCTGCATCTCCATGGTCAAAGTGTTCCCAGACCCACTGTTGCTTTGCCGCATCCACCACACAGTGAACCACCTATTTTTGGACTGGGGTGCAGTGATGTGGCTCAACTTAAAAATACTTTAAGCTGTTTATTGATTAGTGGTTCACTGTTTATTCAATTGATACTGCTACACAATTTTTTTCAATAACCTACCAGGAATAATTTAATATGCCTAGGCATTTGGTTATTAAAACTTCTTTGAATTATATAGTATTTACTGAGCTATTTCTATTGTATTGAATGCATGAAGAGGAGAGAGAAGTTGGGAGCTTGCGCTCATAGCATGTTGCCCCACATGACAAACCACCTGGATTGGGGCCTGAGCGTAGCAGGTGACATCTCAGTACCACACTGGAAAAGTGTGAGTTTGGCTGGAGTGTCAATCCTGCCACCAACCCCCACATTTTGGATACAGATTAATGTCATACTCAGGATGAAGCATTTGCAGTTAAGAACCTTGCTCAATGGTCCAATGGAGTAGAGTCACTTCTGGTGTTTGTGGGATTCGAACTGTCAACATTCTGATTGCCGGCACAGATCCCTAGCCACTGAGCCACCACTTCACCCCAATGCATGAAGGAAATATGTAAAATTTCAATTAATATGCAGTTAGTTTTAATTAAAAATTTTAATTGTGTGATTGAGACTAAAGTTTTTCAATCGAACAGCATCCCTACTAAAATGTCTTCTTCAGTCCGGTGAGCTGGATAATTATAAAAATTGTGAATGTTAAAGTATGAGTTAGAAAATTGTGACTTGTTCTTCTCTGAATCTTTTAGTCTATTCCATAGTCTGTACAGCAGGGTTTGGCTGAATGATGTAACATGGAATTCCATGGTAGTGGTAGTGTTAGGCACAAAGTCAATTGAGTGACAACATCAACATCATGTGTTTGTTATTATATTTGCTAATAATGTGAGTCTCTTTTTGTTAATCAGTTCTGAGCCTCAGTCTCAGTTAATGTGAACAGAGCAATTAAAACGAGATATTTTTTTTTTGCTCTGCCATTTTAATCTTTGTTGTCAGTCAGTAAGCCTTTTTAATAAGTAGTAGAAATAACTATTTTAGAAATAGTGCTTTCACATTCAAGTTGTTTCTGTGACATCCTTATTTTGTTGTTCATGTTAGATATTTTTGTTGCTGTCTTTATTATTGTTTTTTTTACCTTACCTTTACGTATACATAGGCATGTTTTAGCAGCCTTGTTAAAATTGCCACTTCATTATAAAATTTGAATTGTTAAACAAGTTGCCGTCATTTTTTAAAAAGAGTTTTGTCTCACCCTTCTGTTCATTTGGCTTTTTTAACAGAATCAGATTTGTTGGTCAAGGACAGAATGACATTGCAACCATTAATGAAACAAACTGTTGACCTTGTAGAACATCTTATGAATCTTTAACCAGTTTGCCATGCCAAAAAAAGGGATACATGGAAAATGGTAGACGATATTTTAGTACTAGGGAAATTTCACAGTGAAAAGGAGGGACTATTAAAATGTATCTACCAAATATAATAATCTTAACATTTAAACTGAATGTGAAAAAATATAGCATAAAAAGAGTTTTATAGAAAGCAGCAACAGTGCTGAATAAGTGTTTGTCAAGCAGTCTGTAAAGGGGCTTTGAAAATGAAAGCTGCTGGTGTCATAATGTCACATTTTACTCACAGATTTTAATGGTATAAACAGCATGGATGAGAATTGTGATGTTTAGGAGCAGTTTTTTTTACTGCAAATCAATAGCCGTGTTTTGAAAATGATTTGCCTTCAAACAGGAAGAGGATGGCTCTCTGTCTATTTAAAAGTAACACTGTCCATCCATTTGTCCATCTCCATCACTCGCCCTCCTGTGTGTACAGTGTTAGTAGAACAGGGAAAGGCAGACATAGGGACACGATGGGCAAGGTAATTGCCCCCCAGGTGCCATGAGTTGATTTTGATGGTGATGTCTTGCCATTCTCTTCTCTTGTTGAAAAGAACCATAAAAACCTTTGATGACATTGTAGAACTCATAAGTCTTCTTTTCATCTATTTCACCTGATTTTATTGGCCTTTTTGATCCACCGGTTGTTCTGGATTTCATGGAGCCTGCATTGTGTAATAAATCTAGTTTTTTGCCACTGCCACAAGAGGGATACTGATGATGGATTCGCAAGAGGAGCTTAGAATGCTGCATTATTGACCTTCAGGAAGGGGAGAATCTTGTCTGTGGCCTCCTTGAACCTGTCTGGATTCTTCCTCTTGTAGAATCCAAGGGCTTTCTTGGAGGAGGACTCCAGGGCTGTGAGCAGCAAGATCCATAGTTCGACTTCAGGATTGGTAGTCATGATGTCACCATCTGTAGTTTGGACCTGGATGTGTTCAAGCTGAGTGTGAAGATGACTTATCAATGCGTTTCTAATGTCACTGGTTGCAAGGGATGCAACATTGAAGCATGGCTTGGAGGATTGTCTTCTAGTAGGTGATCTAAATACAGTACAGAGGATGAACAGGGCAAGTCTATAGTCTGTCCAGCATTCTGCTCCTTGCATTGCTCGTGTGATCAGGACATCCTGTAGATCACACTGACGGATAATCATATAGTCCAAGATGTGCCAGTTCTTTGATCAAGGATGCATCCATGTTGTCTTATGTTTGTTGGGGAGCTAAAATATTGTGTCCGTAAAAGACAGTTGTTGCTCCGCACAGAAGGATAAAAGTTGGAGCCAATTAGCATTCATGTTTCCAGTTCCATGTTTCCTGATCACATCATTCCAGAAGTCTCCAAGTATGTCAATCTTTTCTGAAGCAGGAACATTCTTCACTGCTTTGTCAAGGAGAGCATAGAAGTTGTTTTGATGATGCGGGTTCACTCCATGCTCCCATCTTGCTTTTGGGAGCCCTTGAACCTGACATCGTTGGTAATGTCACCGATGAGCTAGGTAGTGAGGCACAACAATGAAGCAAGGGGATGGTACAAAAAGTGCAAAGTGCTTTTATTTAAAAACCAACAAATAAAAACAAAGTGTCCAAATAAATAGTGCAGTGCTTCATAGATATTTAAATAAATAATGCAATAAAACAGTTGTAAAGTGGAGGTTAAAAAAAACCAATAAATAAATCTTTTAAAAACCGAGGTTAAAACAATGGCTGGAAGCTGTCCTTTTAAAATCAGATGGTGCCTTTCTACTGGTGACTCCCCTGCTTCTCCCATCCAGGCTATGCACCAGGAGAGCCACCCTACCTGCAGCTGACCTTCACTCCACCTTCTGATCTGGGGGCTTCCCGATCCCTGGCTTTGGCTCAGCACTCTCCAGACCGAGACTTGGGTTCCCCCAATAGCTAGGACACTCACGCTGTGGAATCCAACCTCCCAAGCCTCCCGACTCCCTCTGTCTTCTGCGGCGAGCCATCCTTCTTCTGGTCACTTCTGCTCCTCACAATGCTCAGCGGGAGGGACCACTACCAACTGCCCTAGGTGTTAGCCAAACCTGCGCTTGCTCGTTTGTTTGCACCGGCTATCCTCTCACCGCTTCCTGCCTTCTTCTTCTGCCACCTTAACCTCTGTCCTCCATCTTTTCTTTCTTTCTTTTTTCCTCATCTTCCCCTGCTAGCCGCCTCGCGCTTCTATTTATCATGGGGATGTGGATCAGCTGTGGCAATCAGCAGCTCCCGGGAACAGTCACAAATGCAGACGACTCCTCACCTGTGCACTTAAGTGAGAACTGCCTGCATCACGAATTCCCCGGGAACCGCTCGGCCACACACACACCATGACCCCTCGCTAAGCTGTGAGTGCAGCGATTATTTATTTTAAAAAGTGGCCTTTTGCCATGAGCTGTGGACCCGCTACACCACAGTTGTCCTTTTCTTCATCTGTTGAATCCAGCCTAGGAGCATATGCACTGATGATTGTCACATGGGAACCTTTCTCTAGTGGAACATACAGGGTCATTAAGTGCAAGCTGACACCATCAGATGACTCTGATAACTCTTTTCGGAAGGAGTTTGTTCTTGACAGCGAGGCCGATTCTGTGGATCCACATCTCTGACTTTGGTCAGCCTTTTCAGAAGAATGTACATCTGTCTGTGATTTTAGTGATGGATCCTTCATCAGCAAGATGAGTCTCACTGAGGGCACAGATGTCCGCCTTGCAACGTTGGAGCTTTAAGGCTGTGAGGGCTCTTAACTGAGGTGTTCGGATATGGAAGATAGATAAAGGGAAGATCCTGTGCAGAGGAGCTGTTAATATTGGTGGTAGTGAGGGTGTGCAGTCCTCAATTACACTGCTTCACTTCCTGTTGGGAATCAATGTGGCAAGCCGAGTGCAAGAAGATGAGGTACGGCAGGAAGTTGTATCACTTTGAATGGAGTCTTTGTGGGTCAGTCTTAGTCAAGATCTTACCTCTACCTTACTGCCATGGGTGGCCCTACCAGGAATACACGACTCCTGACTTGGGAATTGTTGATCATGGAAACCACTCTACCACATTAAGGCATTGACTAAATGGAGGCAACTGAGGATTATACATTTGGAACATTTAGTCAGAGTTAGCACTGTGGCATCAGTACTGTAATACTGTTGTAATTTGCTGATATTTCCCACCAGTTAATAATTAAATCAAGATGTGATAAAGACAGTCAAAGTATTTCTGCACCAAAACTAAATAGGTATGTTCTGACTCTGATCATTTTTCATTGATGATAGCGTGACATTCTGACTGCAACAGAGATGTGTTAATCAAGGGCTGAACAAAGTTCAAAAGTGACTCCAAGTCTAGCCATTAAAGTCACTGAGTCAATCTTGCATAAAATGTGGCTTTTTGGGTTCTATAGGTAATCCCACGAGAAATTAATCAGTTTTGTTTGTGTTGAGTTTAAGGCTGTAACTAACAATTATTTTGATAATCTATTAGTCTGACAATTATTTTGTAGATTAATGAATTAGTTGGATTGTAAAAAAAATTAAAGATTTATTATTTTCATTTTAAATTAAATGCTAAAAGTGTATGAAGTGGAACTTTTCACCAAAAAACAGGTTTGTATAACATTTTCAGAAAAGTATTTTTAAAAAATGAACTACTTGTAGATATTTTAAATGAAATATTAGGTTTTATAAAACTTGAATATAATAAAATGAAAGTAAATTGTAAAAATAAAAATAACTTGATAGCACTTCTGGTTCTGGTTGCGCAATGAACACACGCACACACAATTCCCTTAAAAACAAAAAAGTTTTCAATAAAGTAAAATAAACTTGAAAAAGGGTTTATGCACTTAAAATCACATTAAACCAACACCATCTATCCATCCATTATCCAACCCGCTAAATCCGAACACAGGGTCACGGGGGTCTGCTGGAGCCAATCAGCCGACACAGGGCACAAGGCAGGGACCAATCCCGGGCAGGGTGCCAACCCACCACATGACACACACAAACACACCCACACACCAAGCACACACTGGGGCCAATTTAGAATCGCCAATGCACCTAACCTGCATGTATTTGGACTGTGGGAGGAAACCCACGCAGACACGGGGAGAACGTGCAAACTCCACGCATAGTTTAAGTTAAAATTTATTTTTTACTTTTCTGTGCAAGCAACATTTTACTGGCAAAGCATCATGAAAGTATCTGACCACCACAGAAGTGTCTATTGTACCATCTTGACTAAAAAAAAAAACAAACACTCAAATATAGCAAGTGAAAATCTGAATGTTTACTAGATAGTGGCTAATTACTTATGTTTAGTCGCCTATCATAAAATATTTTATTCACATTGTAGAGGGCTGAACTACGACTCAAAGTATTCCTCACTTCAAACTAAAGGTCATGTCATTATGCCTAGTCTAGCAAACACTGTGTCCAGGTATCTGTATCATATAATGCTGAAGTAACATTAAACTTACTAAGGTGATGGCAACTCTTCCTCCTCCACAGAGCCTGTAATGGTATGTTTCCTGTTCAAATGTTTGTGCATCACCATTGTGTTCTGGTACCATATGAGGTCAGATCTACACATTGTGCAACTGACAATCTTTTTTTTATGTGCAGAGCAAAGTGTTCGGAAAGTCTGGAAGTCTTAGGTTGCACCATCTTTTCTTTCACTTTCTTAATCTACCATTGTTTGAGATGCGTTAACAACTGAATGAAGGAATGACACAATAGCACTGCACAACATACTCAGCCTAAGGATGTAATCAACTAATCAATGAAAGTGATTGTTGGCAGTTTTTTTAGTAATCAATTATTATCTATTCTGATGATTAACTGTTGCAGCCCTAGTTGAGCTGGGGAGTCTTTGCAGGCATTCAGGCATAGAGATGATTAGGGCAGGCATGTTTACCATGACGTGTTTGCAATGAGGAAACTAGGCAACTCTTGAAAGATAGAAGGTTGCTGAAATGTTTGAATTGAAGATACAGAATGAGACTTTCATAGATTATTTTTAATACATGCACAAAAACATAAGAATAGTGAGCATCACCCACCATTTTTAGTTTCTGTAGGGGTCTAATGAATAATACACGTTCAGAAGAAAAGTGTATTATTACACAGCTAGCTACATATAAATACTATGACTCTGAGCAACACAACAGGACTTTTATTGATTATATGAAGAAGCACCTCATGTCTTGTTTTCCCAATAGTAGACACTCAGAGGGATATGGAGGGGAAGAAAATGCTTATGTTACCAGCACTCTGGTTCTATAACCCTTCTCGCCCTACCTTCCATAGCCTCCTATAGCTCAGTTTTCATCTACTTCTATAATTCCATCAGTCCATCTAAACTGTCAAGGGAGAATGTTTATAGTAATCTTTTAAAAGGGAAACTTGTGAGCAGATAAGATATACAAGAATAGCATTCAGTATACATCTTATCCAGCGGTCAATCTTGATGATTTTAAGAAAATCCACTCCTCATATTCAAGACAGTGTTCCAGATGACTGTAAAATAAAGAACATGAAATATATTCCTTAGTAGCAAATTCTCTGTATACAAATCTGCGAAGACAAGACTGTGTACAGAATATACTCAAAATATTCTACCTCCAAGTTGTGACAGATTTTCACCTGTCACAAACTACTATTTTTCTGTTCTGTTATCTGCTATTTCATGCCGTATCCACTGAATGAAAACATTCAATACATCCAAACAAGTGTGGCTATTTTTGCAATTTTGTCACCTTATTGACTATGAAAAACCGTAATATCCATATGGATTTCTGAGATTATAAGGCTATGCTACAAACTTGAATGGTAAAGTATACAAGGAATACCTAATGCCTAAAATAACTATAACATGAGCCCACCTAGCACCCCTCAAAATAAACTGCATGTGTAACGAACGTCTTTCATGTACTTCTGTTAGTCTCAGTGAAGAATGCATTTCCAGAATAAGAAATGCTTTCATAGATTATATGTTTGTGGTTTGTCCCCTTTAAAGAAATCTCTTTTATCTTTAATCACTACATAAAATACTTCACACCCTCTAACCACCCTTTAAAATGATGTATTAAACTAGCAGAGAGATTACAAAAGAAATGTGTCAAACCATGTTTTCAAGGAGTCAAAATATACACACTGTTTTCTCGTCTCCTGTCAGTTGTCTAAAAACTGCTTTTGCATCTATCAACTCACAAAATACAAAAGGTTAAGTTGTGAAGGGTAACCTAAAGAGAATAAATAATTAAACTCATGTTGTAACTTTAAACAAACTTATGCTAAATAAAAGCTACAGTGATGAAGTGGCAATTTATATGGAGATTTTGATCGTCCTGCTGCTTTTTCGTTAATGTTTAAAATAATCTAATGTGGATATCTCTTTTTTTCTAAGTATGTTAAGATAAGTACATTTTATAATTCTCATTTTTAAAATATCCAAAAGCATCTTTCTTAAGAGATCCTAATTGTCAATATTAAAGGAAGTTTTGCAAGGTGAACAAAGTGTTTTGTTAGACAGTGGAGTGTAACTTATGAATTTCTACACAAAGATAATGACAGATAATGTGGGTGGGATGTTACTTAGACTATTTTTAACAAGGAAGGGACACGACGCCTTACTTAGCCATCATCTAATGTGACCTGTCTAAATTTGTGTATGAAATGTCCCAACAAACACTGCACTCTATGTGGATGAAACTGGACAAACACTCCACCAAAGAATGAATTTACAAAAGTTCCACATTTCACATGTAATAGGGATGTTCCTGTAGGAGCTCGCTTCAGCAGCATTGGACACTATGAGAAGGATTTTAAAATCACAGTGCTTATAGGCAACTTTAAGACACTGTAAGAGAAGAAGGAATGGGAAATTAAAGTGATGCTAAAATTTAATACATTACAACATGGTTTAAACAGAAAAGAGTTTTATGACTAGACATGAGAATTATTTACATCTCTTTGACTGACCCAGACAATTTGATTACAGGACCACATTTTATGGAAAACTCATCAGAAATTTCAAAAGACTTTATCTTGATTATACAGTACATTGTTTTCTCTTGCTAAATGAATCTTAGGCTTGAGAGGTATGTTAAGTTTTTACATTGAAGTTGAACCACTTAAAGGTTTGCCAATGCTGTCTCTGTCCTAGTGTCTATATAAACACATGAAACTCCAGGTTCTGTATTACAACCTACCTGAAGAAGGAGCCTGAGCTGCCTCAAAATCCTGCATAACTGTCTGTTCAGTTAGCCAATAAAAAGTGTCAATTTGCTTGACTTTTTATTGTTTATAAACTGCAAAAGTGTATTTAGAGGTATAGTAACAAAATTTAAGTACCACTTATTAATAAGATCACAGATAAAACTGGTTTTAAGGAATTGCTTAATCAGTACAGTATATTGTTGCCATTAACATTTTCATGATTAAGTATATTTTGCCACTTTACATATGCATTACCATTCAATGACAGTAAAACATTTTAGTTGCCAGGTATTCCTGCAGGTGCAATATGTCAGCCCAGTACCAAAGTATGCATATTACTACGCGGAGTTCCACCATCCTAAATATGATTAAAAATAACCAGTTTTAAATGTGAATTTAGAGGTCACCCTGTATAATCTAGCTCTATATCTACATGTTGTACATCTGGCCAGTCTACATTTATAGTTGCACTGGAGTGAGAAGTCAAGTAAAATGACACCTTTTATTGGCTAACTAAAAAAGATTATAGTATGTAAGCTTTCAAGACAAATCAGGCCCCTTCTTCAGGCAAGATGCAGATGCATAAAGAAGGGGCCTGATTTGCCTTGAAAGCTTGCATATTGTAATCTTTTTTTAGTTAGCCAATAAAAGGTATCACTTTACTTGACTTCTCACTACATTCATAATGGCTAACATGGTACAACACCCTAGTACTAGTTGCACTGGAAAAAATATGGATGATGTTAAAATATTTTGAGACTTTTACATTTTTCAAACATTTCCCTTAACAGAAATTTTAAAACAGAATATTTAGTGAAGATTTATGCATAGAATGAATTTCACATATTGTAAAAGCAGCTACAATTATTAGAACAAAGCTACTAATGGGTATAGTTGAAGTTTTAACTATAATGTTTTAAGCACAAAACCAGAAAAAAACACAGAGCCTTTTGCTTTTGTTAATTTTGTGCTGCCATGTAATATTATTAATCTTATCATTTAAAATCTGGCACATGATATGTATCGATGAACATCAATATTACACTCAGAATTTTCATGTACAGTACTCCATTAAGTAGATATCAGCTGTAAACTGGTGATCATCTAGATGGGAATTTTAATTGAATATTTGTTAAACAAGTATTTTGCTCCCATTGTTCTGTTAACACACAGCCCCATTCTATAACTGTGTTCTGTTCTGCCTTTTTTATCCATTGTGTATTTATAGTTGTGGACTTTAGAAGGTTTTCTGTTCCAGTTCTATGCCTTGCTTCTTATTTTTTAATTTTTGTTGCCTCTACAGAGCTTTTAGACTTTCTTCTACCAGATGGATACTTACAATTTAGTCGAAAGTGGCCGTTATTATTTCTGCAACCTTAAGAGCCTAGCTCTGTATTTATTTATTAATATTATATATTGCATTTTAAAAGCTGATGGTCACAGCATTGATGGACTGTGAGCATCCTCTAGTGGCTGCTTGACAAAATGTATTCAGCTCTGAATCATTTAGTTCAGATAAAATTCTATATATAATCTTGGGGTCATTCCTGACAGTTATAACATGACAACAACACTGAGGAAGAATTTCTTGGTTTCTTTTTTTCCCCAGCAAAAATCCGTCCCTCGGAAGAAATGTGCAGCCTGCAAGATTGTTGTACACACCCTGTGCATAGAGCAGTTGGAAAAGGTTAGTATTTAAATGGATATGTCATGTAAAACTATGAAGTAAAACTTTGAAGGTTGCCAGTATTAACAGTTATTTATTATCATTTATGTCAGCAATAGACTTGCTTAATGAACGGGGCACTTTATAGCATTTCCTTCACATGCTTGAAGACAAAACAAGACTAAGCAAGGTTTCTGTGCATCTATTTACCCTGTAGTCTAAAACCTGAGTAGTTAAAAGATTGTTTTTTTGGTGTTGGGAGCCTCATGATTGTCAAGTGGATTGTTGCTCACCACTATCTCCACTCCATTCCTCAGCTGGGAGAAGCAGATGATCAGCGACTGTATGATCCCACGACCCTGCCAGGGTGTCCAGTGAGAATTTTGTTCCCATTTTAATCGGCCTTTTTCTGTCTTTTGATTGACTGCTGGGTTTTCTGACTTCCAGTGACTTTTCTCCAATGTTTAATTTTCAGTTCATACAAATAAAAAGAGTTATTCTGATCTTTTGAAATGTCCTCAGTAGCCCTGACCAGTAATGGCATGGAAATAATAGAAGGTGTTTTCAACCTGGCACAGCTGTTTTGACAGTCAGGGATCCGGGATAATGTGGGTGCCAATTTATTAGGACCTTTATATTTCACTTTAGAAACTGACTTGCCTGGTTTTTTGTGTGATGGGATCTAATCTTAATTTGGAATCTCTGGGAGGTAGAAGGGTTTATGAGATCTAATGATTTATTTATTTTTTTTATATCGTGACATCACACATTTTCTCCTTTTTTGCCTCTGCACCCTTTTTTATCTAGCCAATCAGTTATTCTTTTTACCATGTAGATTTGTTTCCGGTGCAAGCCATCTTTCAGGGAATCAGGGTCCCGTAATGTGCGAGAGGTAAGGAAATTTAAGACCAAACTTCTTGTTATTGTCTAGCATGTTATTCAGAAACACCCTGTTTTTCACTCTCATACTTCCCCATCAGCATTCCACTGAGTGTTTATTAAGGAAGTTGTCACCCATGATACCTAGTTAAACCAAGATTTTATTATTCTCTTCATTTTCCACAGCCAGCCTTTGTTCGCCATCACTGGGTTCACCGGAGAAGGCAAGATGGCAAGTGTAGGCAATGTGGTAAGGTGAGATACCTTCTAAACTGTCATTTTATTAGCATGATTAGATGTTTTTAATTTGACCTTTTCTAATCCTGCACTTTCTGACTTCTCTGGCAGGGATTTCAACAGAAGTTTGCTTTTCACAGCAAGGAGATTGTAGCCATCAGCTGCTCCTGGTGTAAGCAGGCGGTGAGTGACTGAACTGTCACAAATTCAACATACCCAGGTCATATCTGTATTCTTCCACAGGTATCTTACCAACATGAATCTACAAGGGACCTGTCAGACTTCATCTACCAACCAGTTCTGACCACCTCCAGTGTGCACCATGTTTATGTGATCCCTCCAATGCCGTTTTTGTCTTCAGCCACTTATACTAGACTGCATTCACGCATATTTTGTCTGTGATATTTTAGTAGTGCACTACTAAGTTCCTCTTCACTGCAGCTCATAATTTGTGATGTCCTGTCTGGTCTTTGTTACATTGCTATTCAGTTCCTTTTATTCAGTCCACATATAATTTATTTCCACATTTATTATCTGATTAAGCAACAGAAATATGTTCTTTATTTATTCAGTATCATAACAAGGTGAGCTGCTTCATGCTACAGCAGATTGAGGAGCCTTGCTCATTGGGAGCCCATGCAGCTGTCATAGTCCCACCTACCTGGATTATCAGGGTTAGGCGGCCCCAGGTAAGACATATCAGCTCTTAGATTTCTTTGTGTCCTTCTTGCATACCCTATAGAATGGATTAATGAGTGATAACTGATTTTTTTTTTACTTTTAGTTACTTTTTCATTATGTTTTCTGCTTATAGACTTCCCTGAAATCAAGCAAGAAAAAGAAGCGAACATCATTCAAGCGCAAGTCCAGTAAGAAGGGAGCTGAGGTGAGGCTTGTCAGTGGAGTTTACTCACTGTGTAAAGTTCATAGCACAGTGAGATCCCAGAAAGTTACTAAAAATATTCTGCTTACCCACAAAATTATAGTCCAGCCAACTAAACTTGTCTTGCATTAAAAATTACAGGATCAGATCCACAAAACAATATAAATGGCAGCTTTCCAGAAAAAATATGTTCATTAAAATTCAGCTTGTGTTTAGAGAGAGGAAATCTTGTTTCACTGCTTGCTTAGATTTGTATAAATAAGAAGCGAAGTACCTGAACCATAAAGGTGAATTATTTTATCTGTCTAGATAAAAAAAGCTTTTGTATTACATAATATGCTGTTGTAAGTTACCACTGCTCTTCTGAGGTAGACTTGAGCTATCCATTGTTAGGACTGAAGAAGTGAAGTGCTTTCATAACATGTTTGGATTAAATGCTATGTTGATGGATTAGTTTTTGGAATATTATTGATGTTCAGTTGTTTTATTGTGTAGTTAGCTATTTGGGGGGTAACTTGATCATGCACAAAAGTCGTGGTCCTCTATTGTGTTCTAGTTGATATAATTATTGTGTATGTAGCATTTTTCTCTTTTTTTATTCGCACTTTCTTTAAAACTATTCAAAGCAGCTGAAGGGATCACCTTTAAGTTATTTAATTAGTTAGTAGTGGATGGTAGGGTATTAAAATAAGGTAAATCAATAGTCAATCATTCATGAGTTCCATGTTCTATTAAACTAAGAAGTGAATACCCATTCTTTTTTTGGGGGTTGGGGTCTGTATAAAATAAGAACCAACTTCTGTGATTCCAGATTTTGTGTATTATCTGATGGGAAGTGGTGCACTTTGCTGCTTTTGAATATGCCATTTGAAAAAGAATTGCATCCTTATATGAGAGAAGGAAAAATGTACAGGTATATGTTTGTTTTTGTACTGGTCTGTTTTTCAGTAATGAGGAGTCATCCACTAGTTTCTGTTAATTCTCCTCACCTCAACCTTGTTGTTTTAGATAAATTTGGATTTTTTTGTCCAAATGGTCTAAACTGGATAGAGATAGTTGGAATCTCTGGGAGTTAGAAGGGTTTATGAGATCCAGTTGACTTTAATTAAATAGGTTGAAATACAATCATAAATATAACAATTCCAGTATTTCTTTTGGATTAGATGGGCGATACTTTCTTTAATCTGTAGTTGTGGTGCTGTTTATCAAGGATTTGTGCCAAGTCTACAATTCCCACAGTGCATCTCTGCATCCTCAATGACATGCAGCTTCAGCTGAGCTTATATGGTTGTAATGAAGTGTGTGGGTAGTTTTAGTGCATATATTAGCGCAAGAAATTGTAAACTAAAAGTATTTAGAATAAAGCGTTAGCTATATAGACACATAATTTTTTTTTTGTTTGTTTAGACGACAGGGATGACAATTAGCTATACAGACACATTTTTTTTTTTTTTTTTTTTTGTTTAGACGACAGGGATGACGAAGTTGAAGTTCTCATGTTGATTTCTGGTTTGGCAAAATACATGGGCAACAACTTTTTTTCCCCCAGACAAAATAGCTTAATGCCTTGAAGTTAAACATAGTTAATGTATGGTTATAAAGACAAGGTATAGGCCAGTCTATAGAAATTTTCAGTACAATGTTGTGACTTCTAGGATTTATTTCCTCATTTTGCATTTTTTGCTGTAGTAAAATAACTGCCTTAAAAGGGAAGTCTGGATTTCTCCAACTATGCTTATCAACAGCTAGGTGCATTGTGGAATCTAACCTCACTGGCTGCATTGCATCGTAGTATGTCACATGATTCAGCTCAGTACTGCAAAACACTACAGAGAATAGTGAAGCGAGCTCAGAATATTAGTGATAATACTGTTTAAAAGGCTAGTCAGAAGTAAAAATACATTTTGTTTTCATGACTATTCATTATACTATAACACTCATTCTATACTTTATTTAATTGGTGGCAAGATATCTGTGATCTTTTCTCTTCATGTCAGCAGCATTAGACAATGCTAAAATTAGTTGAAAATTAGCAACATGTATCAGAAGGTGTTAAATCATACTAGACTTGCTGCTGCCTTTGCCATTTATTAGACTTAATCTGCATTTGCTGTGTTTTTATCATTTTAAATAAAATGCAGCCATACTTGAAATCTCTTCTGTTTATAGTAGTACTTTCCCCGAGTCCCTGTTTCGTCTTTACAAAAAAAAACAAAAAACCACAAACTCGTGTATAGACAAAACACTTTGAAAAGAAAAAAACTAAGAATCAGTGGTAGTACTCAATAAAGCTATTGTGTTTGATCTGACAATTTTGGCCACCTTTAACTGTTTCGTTCTCTGTTTCCATCAGTAGCCGCATGTAACCAACTACATGGAATTAAATGGTTGCAATCGCAAAAGGTGGTCTCTTCAGACTGATATCAGTGTGAATGTTGAAAAGGGGCCTTCATGATTACTGGTGAGGATTCAACTGAGAGAGCCTAAGTTTGTAAAAGTGCAAAGGAAGAGAAAGCGAGAAATGATAACAAGTGATCAGGAAGTAAAAAGTATTACTGTAGTATATGGTGCAGTATTCATATATACTACCAGTAACATAGTAGCATATAGCCTTTTAAAATAATTATGATAACTGGAATGATAGAGGGACAGGTGACCTATGTCTAGTAGCCAAAGTTTATTTAGTAGCATGTATGATGACTAATAATCTTACTGTTGTAAATAAATGCCCAAGCTAAATATACAGTGCTCAAAAAAATTAAAGGAACACTTTGAAAACACATCAGATCTCAGAAGCAAAAAAACATGCTGGATATCTATACTGATATGGACTGGGTAATGTGTTAGGAATGAAAGGAAGACACATCAGTTGATGGAAATGAAAATTATCCACCTGCAAACGGCTGAATTCAAAGACACCCTGAAAATCAAAATGAAAAAATGATACGGCAGGCTAGTCCATTTTGCCGAAATTTGGTTGCAGCAACTCAAAATCATACTCAGTAGTTTGTATGGCCCCCATGTGCTTGTATGCATGCCTGACAACGTTGCTGCATGTTCTTAATGAGACGTTGGATTGTGTCCTGGGGGATCTCCTACCAGATCTGGTCCAGGGCATCACTGAGCTCCTAGACAGTCTGAGGTGCAATCTGGCGGAGTTGGTTGGACCGAAACATAATGTCCCAGAAGTGTTGTATTGGATATAGATCATGCGAGTGTGGGGGTGAGTCAATGGTATCAATTCTTCCATCCTCCAGGAACAACCTGCATGCTCTCCCCATATGAGGCTGGACTATGTTGTGCACCAAGAGGAACCCAGGACCCACTGCAGCAGCATAGGGTCTGACAATGGGTCCAAGGATTTCGTCTCGATACCTAATGGCAGTCAAGGTGCTGATGTCTAGCCTATTGAGGTCTGTGCATCCCTCCGTGGATATGCCTCCCCAGACCATCACTGACCCACCACCAAACCGGTCATGCTGAATGATGTTACAGGCAGCATAACATTCTCCACTGCTTCTCCAGACCCTTTCACGTCTGTCACATGTGCTCAAGGTGAACCTGTTCACATCTGTGGAAAACACAGGGCGCCAGTGGTGGACCTGCCAATCTGGTGTTCTATGGCAAATGCCAGTCAAGCTCCATGGTGCCGGGCTGTGAGCACATGGCCCACCAGAGGACATCGGGCTCTCAAGCCACCCTCATGAAGTCTGTTTCTGATTGTTTGGTCAGAGACATTCACACCAGTGGTCTGGTGGGGGGTCATTTTGTAGGGCTCTGACAGTGTTCATCCTATTCTTCCTTGCCCAAAGGAGTAGATACTGGTCCTGCTGATGGGTTAAGGACCTTCTATGGCCCTGTCCGGCTCTCCTAAAGTAACTGCCTGTCTCCTGGAATCTCCACCATGCCCTTGAGACTGTGCTGAGAGATACAGCAATCTTTTTGGCAATAGCACGTATTGATGTGCCATCCTGGAGAATTTGTACTACCTGTGCAACCTCTGTAAGGTCCAGGTACTGTATTGCCTCATGCTGCCAGTAGTGACACTGACCATAGCCAAATGCAAAACTAGTGAAAAAGCAGTCAGAAAAGATGAGGAGGGAAAATTGTCAGTGGCCTCCACCTGTTAAACCATTCCTGTTTTGGGAGTCATCTCATTGTTGCCCCTCTAGTGTACCTGTTGTTAATTTCATTATATATTAGGTAAATATATGTAAATTCTATTTATTTTACTACTGAGTTTTATTTTGTTTACAAAACGTGTACACTCAAATATAATAATAAATAAATATAACAATATAACAACAAAAAATTGGGAGTATGCTCTCCTCGACTTTCTCGTATACTGAGATAGAGAAAAAGGTCATTAGAACCACTTCCATTTGCGCAGTATTTCTCAAATATCATATGTCTTTGTTTCTCATCATGACTAATTTTTATTATCAATACACAATCATTTATCTCTCTTTATAATCAATCTTTATTTTAAAATTATATTTTCGCACTTAGGGAGGTTGAAAATGGTGATGGAATTTTTTCATGATTACATATGGATTACCTAGATCTTGGTCTCATCAGACCAGAGAATCTTATTTCTCACCATCTCAAGAGTCCTTCAGATGTCTTTTAGCAAACTCCAAGATAGAACTTTTTGGCCTTAATTCTAAGCGGTATGTGTGGAGACATCCAGGCACTGCTCATCACTTGTCCAATACAGTTCCCACAGTGAAGCATGGCGGTGGCAGCATCATGCTGTGGGGTGTTTTTCAGCTGCAGGGACAGGACGACTGGTTGCAATCGAGGGAAAGATGAATGTGGCCAAGTACAGGGATATCCTGGACAAAAACCTTCTCCAGAGTGCTAAGGACCTCAGACTGGGCCGAAGGTTTACCTTCCAACAAGACAATGACCCTAAGCAAAAATAACGAAGGAGTGGCTTCACAACAACTCTGTGACTGTTCTTGAATGGCCCAGCCAGAGTCCTGACTTAAACCCAATTGAGCATCTCTGGAGAGACCTAAAAATGGCTGTCCACCAACGTTTACCATCCAACCTGACAGAACTGGAGAGAATCTGCAAGGAGGAATGGCAGAGGATCCCCAAATCCAGGTGTGAAAAACTTGTTGCATCTTTCCCAAGAAGACTCCTGGCTGTATAAGCTCAAAGGGGTGCTTCTACTAAATACTGAGCAAAGGGTCTGAATACTTAGGACCATGTGATATTTCAGTTTTTCTTTTTTAATAAATCTGCAGCAATTTCAAAAATTCTTTTTTTTTGTCTGTCAATATGGGGTGCTGTGTGTACATTAATGAGGGAAAAAATTAATTTAAATGATTTTAGCAAATGGCTGCAATATAACAAAGAGTAAAAAATTGAAGGGGGTCTGAATACTTTCCGTACCCACTGTATATGTGTATATATATATATATATATATATATATATATATATATAGACACAAACAGACATCACATAGGATATGCAGGTTTGAATACTCAGACAGTTGGGAGTGTTTATGGTTTTACATCGTAATGTAGGACAAGCAGATTGCTTGTCCCTTACACACTTATGCAAACTTCCCCTCTGTTAGTGGGCATGGGGGAAAATAACAAACCCACTGCTAAATACTGGGGCAGATTGCACCTCATCTCATATAGTCTCTACTGCACGCACATTTGCAATTATTGCCAGCCATTTCCAACCATTCTTATTCACTCTGCAACATGCAGTATTTCTGCTTCTCCATTCAGCTGTGCCGTTAATGCCGTTATCTTACTTTTGCAGACTGCTACTCTCTGTCATCTTCTACCGCCTCATCAGTTGGACCTCTTGAACCTTGCGGAGCCATCTAATTAATTAACCTGTGCCAAAGGATGCCCAGTGTCTGACCAGAGCTACATAGAAAACTTTGGAATAGATGGGATGCTTGTAGAGAGTTCACTATCAACCAGGGAACTCCACTTGCAGTAATACAGCAGATACTTGACGCCACTTGATTTCTAAGTGCTTTATTCTGCTGGCTGCTGCAATAATATAGCAATATTAAATAGGCATAATATGTATAGTATTAAATAATTATTTTAAGAATTGCCATGGTTGTGAAGTGTATGTTGACCAGTTAAGTGATGAGGAAGAAATCCAGCCTAGGGGAATTTTTGTTTCTTATATTGTTTGGGTGTTTAACAGACAAATACACCGCTTGTAATGGCAGTGCACTCTGCTTACATAATAAAGGAAATAAATGTAAACAAAAAATAAATCTATAAATCCAAAATCTGCATCACCCAGGCGTTGAAATAAGGATAGAAAATAAGAGAAAAGAACACACTTGCTGAAAGGGAAACGGGACAAAACTAAGGGATGAAATTCTCAAGGATAACACAGAATATCTTTTTTTGTTGGTCTCTTGCTAAAAAGGTACATGGACAATGTAACAGTATTATTTTTACTGTTAAACCATTTGCTTTATGGCCAGTTTGTTCTGTTTTACTACAGTAAAAATCTCTTCTTAATGATACTGTTTCCAGATGAACTACCAGAGTACCATTGCTAGTCCAGCCTCAAATGTGTCTGCCTGAAACAAAGAACTTTGTTTATTCTAATGTCCTTAATTTTAGAACATAGTTCAGGACTGCCTAAAGATCACTGAAATATGCATTATCAGGATAGAACATACAGTCAGTATTTTGGGTGCTATTTCTTGATAATTCACTAAAGGTTGCAGTTTTTCAAGGAAATTATCATTTCCAACTAAACCTAGAAAGCCTTGCACTTGCTTTTTTGATTTGGTTTTGGGTCAAGATGCAATTGTTTTAACCCCCTGTATGTTTGAGAACTAATTGTACCTCCAGCCATGCACATACTTCAACAAAACAGTTTCTTTATTCTGAAAGAAGTCTGCCATGGCAGAGTGTAAAAAACAGTGCTGACCCACAACACCTTTACCAGAATGAGACTTTAAAGATGTTGGAGGGACATAACAGACACATTGCTCAAATAAGAGACAGTAGCATTTTAAGTGGGCTTTAGAGGTGATATTTTTTGTCTTTTCTATTCTTAAAACATTAGTATTTAAAAAAAAAAGTGCTATTTTTATCATTTGTTATTGCACAAGGTATGGGATGGCATTAGATCGTGAGACCTTGAGTTTGAGGACAGGTTTTTACAGACTCCAAAAAACTTCAGCAGTAGGGACCAGAAGTACAGGGTTAAATCACAAACTTTAATTGTTTCTGACCTATTCTAGTGTAGCATTTTTCTTAAAGTTCTGTTTCACATTTTGCATGCTTACCTTTTTATAGGAGTTCTTTCTATCTCACCAGTGTTCTCACAGGTTTGCATATACTAATGGAAATAGTTAAGTAAAACCTGGTTTGGCATTAACAATTTTCCAGTACAATTACCTAGTGTTTATCTTAATAATAGGCAACAAGTATATGGAACTATTCTCTTTTAATGCTTATTAAATGGCAAAAAACAAGTCTTTCTTTAAATCTGTACTTACAGCTTAGCTTGGAAACATTTTTCTTAAGTGAAACTTAAGATTAATATTGCAATTGTATGACCATGCCTAAAGGAACTTTGTGGATCTAGATATGATAAAAGCTCCTATTTTTTAAATGTTTTGTAGCTAAAGTGCAAGGTTAAGAAACTGTACATTGATCCTTGTTCTCTTTGACTGGCAGTACCCAGTAACCATAAGTATTGTACTGGTGCTTTCATAAAGCTAGGCTTTGCTTGGCTAATGGGTTGATGTGTAGAGCGTAGGTTGTGTATTGATATAGCTGGGTTGCTTTTTTATGCTGTGTCTGATTTGTATGTTTGCTTGAGAGTTGGGAGTTACTTTGCAGATTTTTAATTAATAATGTAATTTGTTTTGCGGATTCCTTGGACTTGGTTGGCCAAGGTAGATCTTTTAACTTTCTTTTTTTCTGATTAAGCATTTCTAGACCAGCAAGGTACTGTATGTGTAAGTGGCATGTTTTGGTGCAATATGTGACATTCTGATAAAACTTTAAATTTAGAATAGAAAGAGACAGTTAATGTGCAATGTAGGAATAAAGAAAATTGAACATTTGGATCAAGGTTAAACCTCTCTCAATATTAGTTTCCAAAATTGTCTTATAGACAGCAACTCTGGTACCAAAAAGTTGATAGGCATTAGTGAAAAGACACAGCAGTCACCTTTAAACCTAGCAATAGAGAGAAGAAAGTTCTATTTATGAGACAGTCTGCTTATTAAGAGAAGTGGGATGCATGCTTATACTAGTGAATTATAGAGTCTATTACTGTATAAAAACAAGTGTACCCAGCACTGCTGGATGTTAAAAAAGTGTGGTCAAGAAATAAAAATATAGGCTCCAAACCTAAATGCTGTTGATTAAACCCAACTTGGGGGGCAACTTTGCATATCTTTGCCAAGTCCCAAAAAGGCTTCCTAGGCGCTGTTCCTTAACAAAGTGCAGGTGCGGTCACTAAAAGTTTACCGGTAATGTTCAAGGCAATGTTATAAAAATAGATTATTAACTGAATTATTCTGAATTATTCGACAACAAGATTTATTTATATAGCACATTTTCATACAAAAAGTAGCTCAAAGTGCTTTACATACTGAAGAAAAGCAAAATAAAAGACAAAATAAGAAATTTAACTAAGACAACATTAGTTAACATAGAAAAGGAGTAAGGTCCGATGGCCAGGGTGGACAGAAAGACAGAAAAAAAAACTCCAGACAGCTGGAAAAAAAAATAAAATCTGCAGGGGTTCCAGGCCATGGGACTGCCCAGTCCCCTCTGGGCATTCTACCTAAATGAAATAGTCCTTTTTGTAGTTAGGGTTCTCACGGAGTCACTTGATGTTGATGGTCATACAAACTTCTGGCTTTTAATCTATCCATCATTGTTGGAACATCACGGTGCTTTGAGTAGATGCGCCACCACCAAAAGGATACTGGAAAAGGAAACAGAAGAGAGAGTAGGGGTTAGTACAGATTTCAGAGCCACCATGAATAGTTATTATAATGAGTTGGAGATGTATAGAGTATCAGGATTTTGATTACAGTGAAATTATGAGATAGCCATGTTAAAATAATGTGTTTTCAGCAGTTTTTTTAAAGTGCTCCACCGTATCAGCCCGGCGAATTCCTATTGGCAGGCTATTCCAGATTTTAGGTACATAACAGCAGAAGGCCGCCTCACCACTTTTATTTTGTTCTTGGAATTCTAAGGGGATACTCATGTGAGGATCTGAGGTTGGAATATAAGGTGTCAGACATTCCGATATATAAGATGGGGTGAGATTATTTAAGGCTTTATAAACCATAAGCAGAATTTTAAAGTCAATCCTGAATGACACAGGTAACCAGTGTAGCAACATCAAAACTGGAGAAATGTGCTCGGATTTTCTTTTCCTAGTTAGGATTCTAGCAGCTGCATTCTGCACTAGTTGCAAACTATTTGTCTTTTTTGGGTAGTCCTGATAGAAGTGCGTTACAATAATCTAGTCGACTGAAAACAAATGCGTGAACTAATTTCTTAGCATCTTTCAGTGATATAAGAGGTCTAACTTTAGCTATGTTTCTTAAGTGAAAAAATGCTGTCCTAGTGATATGATTAATATGCGATTTAAAATTAAGATTACAGTCAACAATTACCCCTAAGCTTTTTACCTTCCATCTTGACTTTTAATCCTAATGTATCCAGTTTATTTCTAATAGCCTCATTGTATCCATTATTGCCAATCACTGAGATTTCAGTTTTCTCTTTATGTAACTTGAGAAAGTTACTATTCATCCATTCTGAGATACAAGTCAGACATTGTGTTAGTGAATCAAGAGAATCGGGGTCATCAGGTGCTATTGATAAATACAGCTGTGTGTCATCAGCAAAGCTGTGGTAGCTCACGTTGTGCCCTGAGATAATCTGACCTAACGGACAGGGCCGTTTGAAGGAATTTGGGGGCCCCAAGCAAAATGGACATAGAGGCCCCCTGCACGCACGCATGCACGCAAAGGAACCACAGCATAGCCATACAGTTTAAATTCACTCACACTTTATATAAATAAAAAAGGTTTACAGTGCAAATACTGCTGTTGCATATACTGTGCATAAATAAAAAAATGTTTAGAGTGCAAATACTGCTGTTGCATATAAAGTGCATAAATTTTGAACATTTTCAACAATTGAACATTTGCAAAAAACACCACTGTACCATAAAATCAAATATACATTAAAAAAGTGCACAATAACTAAATCCAACATACTTAAAATCACACACACACACACATACATACTCACATTAACATTTTTCTGTTCTCTCAAACATGTGCAAATTATCTAAAACTGCTGTTTGCGAGCCTTGTTTTCTGCAAAGGCAATCACAATGTCCTCCATGTCCAAAGACTGGCGAACATCCCGCTCAATTGACATAAGTGCCAGTCCTGTGAGCCTTTCTTGGCCCACCGTGGACCTCATGTAATTTTTTATCAGCTTCAAAGCTCCTCTCACCAGAGGCCAATTATTCTTATTTCTTTTTATTATTTTAATTTCTTCTATGTAAAGCACTTTGAATTGCCATTGTGTATGAAATGTGCTATATAAATAAACTTTTTACTGTTAACAAACAATGAAATTATAATTAAATGTTTACTAATTATTAGTAGTGCTGTGAGTCGACTACCAATGCTTAAAAACACCCCAAGCTAATGTTTGATGCACAGAATTTATTGTGTGGTTTTCTTAAATAGATTATCACAGTGGAGTAGTTAGTATAGCATGCTATGCCACTTTCATCAAAACCTATTACAAAGCTATAGCAATGTCATGTTATTTATGTATGATACATACTGTAAACATATTTCTGCTAGCCTACCTGCTGCAAAATTGCACCATTTGTACAAGACAAGTAGAGCTATTTTATGTGTGTAATTTATCACTTACCACTGTCTTGTTTTTTCTTATCCTCCTCTTCCTTTCTCTTCTTTCTTTTTTGGCTTCCTGAAGCATAATTCCGCTTCATGACTGCCGAGGAAGTTTTGTATTTTGCCGGCAGCAGAGATCGCGTGGTTGGCTGGCTGCTGTCAGCGAGGGGGGCCCCCTTGAGGGGGATCCCGATAACAGTGTCATTGCACTTTACTGCATTCACTATCAATGGGGCGCTCATACAGTTTGTCGCTGCATTTTATTCTTAACCAGCTCGGGGCCCCAAGCAATTGCTTGGTTTGCCTGCCTTGTCGCGACGGGCCTGCTAACGGAAGCATGTAGATTGAGAATAACAGCGGACCCAGGAATAGAGCCTTGTGGAACACTATATTGGATATCATGTGTCTTTCAGTTGTAATTAACACAACTAATAAAGAATTTTCTCCCTGCCAGGTAGGATTCAAACCAATTTAAGACACTGCCAGAGAGGCCCACCCATTGACTAAGGCGATTTCTAAGAATATTATGATCAATGGTGTCAAATGCGGCACTCAGATCTAAGAGGATGAGAACAGATAAATGGCCTCTGTCTGCATTTACCTGCAAATCATTTACTTCTTTAACAAGTGCAGTTTCCGTGATGTGATTTGTTCTAAAACCCGATTGAAACTTATCAAGAATAGCATGTTTATTGAGGTGGTCATTTAACTGCATAATGACTGCCTTCTCCAGAATTTTTCTTAAGAAAGGCAGGTTAGATGGGTCTAAAATTTTTAAGAGCCGAGGGGTCAACGTTATGTTTCTTAAGTAGGGGTTTAACTACAGCAGTCTTAAGACAGTCTGGGAAGACCCCCGTATCTAATGACGAATTTACTATGTCAAGAACATTATCAATTAGCACGCCCGATACTTCTTTGAAATAATTTGTTGGTATTGGGTCAAGGACGCAGGTGCAGGGTTTTAATTGAGATATTATTTTTTGTAAATCAGGTAAATCTAGTCCTAGTGAAAGAGTTTAATTTGTTTATGATGGAATGCTGGGGTTTAGGAGGATCCTTAGTGTTGGGGAGATATACTATGTTATTTCTGATATCATTCATTTTTTGGTTGAAAAATACAGCAAAGCCTCACAGGTTTTACTGGAAGTACTTAGGAGGCATTCCTTTGAGTTACCTGGGTTTAGCAGATGATCAATCGTCGAGAATAAGACTCTGAGATTACTAGTATTGTTATTTATAATCATTGTTTAATGAACTCAGAATGTTTTCAGAATTAATACTGACCTGAAAATGTGGGTTATAGTGTGCACAGAGAAATTAAAAGATGACTGCGAAGTCTTAACTTCATATTATTTTGGAGGAATTTGGGACCATTGTCAAGAATACTGCACTAAATGCCTGTAGTAATTGCAACATTTTTTGCTGTACTGCTGTTACAGGAGGGCCGATGGAAGCCTTTCATTGTGAAACCAATCCCATCCCCACTCATGAAGCCATTGTTGGTCTTTGTGAATCCTAAGAGTGGAGGTAATCAGGTAGGTGTTTTCAGAATGACTAGAACTTAGAGGTTTCTGACTAAAAGGTTTTGGTTACAAAGGTCTCAGTTTACATAAATTTCACAGATACAAGCAAGCACATAAAACTCCATAATTCTTATTTTCAACTAACTTTAATATAGAAACTTCACATTTTTTTCACTTATGATTAAAACAGACTAGTTTTGACATGTATAAATGTGTCATATATGTTGAGTCATAGTAGAGTACATATTTTGTCACCATTTTAAATCATTTTGTGCTTTTTTTTTTTTTTTATACATATGACTGAATTTAACTAGTGGTGCAGGCAACACAAAAGAGTGCAGTCACAGGTAGACAGCTAGATTATCTGCTGATGTTTACCTGAGAGGTGTAACCTGCTGTTTGTAATTATTCTAAATGGTTGGTGAGTTATTTTGCTAATACACTTGTGCCCATGTTAGTAGAGAAAGGGGTCTACATGATCCATCAAATTTATTTTTGAATTTCATATTTACCGAAGACTTTAGAAGTATTTTGGTGGTGCTTTTTTTTTTTTTGTTTTTTTTTTTTAAATCATTAGCTTTAGTGATGATAGTTTTGATTAACTTTGTTTTTATTAACCAAGTTCCTTTGATATCTTTTTGGAGAGGTTGTCCACCCTGCCTAGATGTTATTGTGCCAACAGTTTCAGGTTTTATCAGTAGCTGATTGATACTGTTCCCCTTAGATTTTGCCATAGGAGGTGTACCAGGCATGGCCCTGTCAGTTAAATTCACTACACAAGCCATTAGTTCAACTGAAAAGTTTAACAAAACCTGTCAGCTTTTCTTTTCGATCCTTAGCTTGGACAATCATGAAAGTGTTCTACTTATTCTGCTCTGCCATGTCCTGTGATATATCTTTAATTTAATTTGAACATGTCAGTTTTAATAGGATACATACATTACTTGTAATGAGGTTATTCACAAAAAATTGAATTTACAGTGAAAAAAATTACACAAAACTATGCTGTTTCCAATCAGTGAAATTCACTTCAACAGAGAAAGAAAGGTCTTTAGCTCCTATTTGTGAGTATTTTCTTGTGCTAATTCCCAAAGTATATCCCTGCTATTTAGTTTTTAAATAAAGTTCTTTAGTGGGGAAAAAAAAGTCTTTTGCTGTAATGTATAGACATTTTGTTGAGCCATGAGACGTGTGCTACTGTATGGTATTTGTGGTGGTACAATGCCTCCTTCCCACACTATGATTTCAGTTTTGGTGACAGAAATTCTAAAGATGGATCTGTGACAATGACGATACCCAGTAAATTTCTTCATGGTATTTGGAGCAGGCAGAAACCCAGCCTCATCTGCAGAGATACTGTGAAAATAACAAACATGCAACACCTATGACCCCACAATCTACTCTTATCTGATGCTGTCCACTGTCACTTGTCTTCTTGTAACTTCTTGAGCATTCTACAGATTCTCAGCCTTGTTTGTATATTAGGGGCTTTGACTACTCCCTTTTGGCCCCTAGTTTGTCTTTGTTCAGACAAACTTCAGTCTTAGGTGCCTTCCACCCCTTCTGGTGGAGGGATGGGGAAATAACAGTTTTAATTTAAGTCTTTAAAATATTTTTTTTTCAAAGTTGCTACACTTTGCTGTTCTTAGCACCATTCACATTCGAAGCGGGACTTGGATCAGTGCTGTGTTTTGCCTAGAAAAATTTGATTAATGGGTGGTATTAGTTGGTGATGGTGGGTGGAATCCCTCTTAGAGAAGTGGTAACGATAATTAAATAAAGAATAATAGAAAGCACTTAATTTTACAATAAGCAGGAAAATATACAAATTTGTATTAAATTTCAATAAATTATATCCACAAAAAAGACATACAGTACAAACAAATTTTAAAATTGACTCCTGCACAGAGGAGAATATGCTGTCAACTCATTGGCTTATGCAAGTTGGCTTCATGTGAACCATTTAGAAAAGACAGCCATTTTTATATATGCACCCCTCATTTTCAGGGGCACAAAAGTATTTGGACAAACTAACAATCATGTGAATATAACAATCATTTTCAATTCTTGGATGAAAATTCTTTACAGTCAATGACTGCCTGAATTCTGGAACCCATGGCCTTCTCCAAGTACTGGAATTCCACACTACTACTGCTTTTCCAGGCTTTTACTGTGGCTGTCTTCAGGTGCTGCTTGTTCGTTGGACTTTCTGCCTTTGGTTTTGCCTCCAGCAAGTGAAATGCATGTCCAATTGGGTTGAGGTCAGTTGTTGAAATTGAAGAATATTATACTTCTTTGCCTTAAATTGGCATTTGGTTTGCACAGTATGTTCTGTGAAGTATTGCCGTGTCAGTTTGCAGCATTTGCCTGAATTTGAGCAGAAATCACTTCAGAAATCATCCTGCAATTTTTGTATGTAGTCATATTATCAATAAACACCAGTGACCCAATTCCATTGGCAGTCATGCATGCGTATACCATACTACTGCCGTCACCATGTTTCACAGATGATGTGGTATGCTACAGGTGATGAGCCAATCCTTCTCTTTTCTATATTCTTCTCCATCCATTATTCTGGTATACGTTGATCTTAATTTCATTTGTCCAAAGAAAACTGTTCCAAAACTGGACTGTTTTTTTTAAATATTTTATGGCAAAGTCTAATCTGTCCTTCCTATGCTTAAGGATTACCAAAGGCTTGCACCTTGTGGTAAACCTTCTATATTTACTTTCATGAAGTATTCACTTGATTGTAGACTTTGGCAATTATAGGGCAACCTCTCAGGAAGTGTTCTTGGTTTGGCTAAATGTTGTGAATTGTTTTTTCTTCACCAAGAAAAGAATTCTCTGATCATCTAGCATAGTTGTCATCCATGGTTCTCCAGGCCTTCTGATGTTGAGGAGTTAGTTCACCAGTGTCTTTCATCTCTCTAAGAATGTACCAGATGGTTGATTTAACCACTCCTGGTGTTTCTGATACCTCTCGAATGGGTTTGTTTTGTTTTCTCTGCCTAATGCCTGTTTTTACTTGCATGGACAGCTCTTTGGACCTCATATTGTGAGTTCACAGTGACAACTTCCAAATGCAAATTCCACAGTCCTTCTGCCTGCTTAATAGTTAATGAAATAATGAGAGACCGGTTCACACCTAGCTATGAAACAGCTTGTCAGTCAATTGTACAAATACTTTTGAGCCCCTGAAAATGTGGGGACCATGGCTGTCATTCCTAAATGGCTCATACTATATTTCTGTTACATTCTTTGAATTAATGCTGAAAGCATTTAAGTGTTTCTTAATTTCAAATCCATTGTGGTGGCATATAGAGCCAAAATTATGAAAATTGTGTCACTGCCCAAATACATATGGACCTAAATGTATACTCCTGACAACTACAAGGATGTACACACAGCTAAGTTAAAAAAATCACATAGTCTGCATTATTAGTGCATAATAAAACACATACAGTGTCTACAAATAAGACTCATAGCGTGCTAATCACTAACTACAAACTCAAAAAATTCACCTGAATCCAGGAAGAAAATTTAACAAAGCACTCCTGCCATCTGCAGCCAAATTTGCACAAAATAATTAAAATTTGTTTTGTTCTTAACTTGGGGTACTAAGGTGATCTTTCTTTCAATTAGAGCTGTATTATACACTTGATATTAATTATCACAGATTGGAGAAATAACTTCTATCCAGTACCATTTTCTGCATTTATGATGTGTCTCAGGCAAACTAGATACTTGGAATAGCAGACTGTCGCTACTAACCCTCCTATTGGACATTAAGTGTATTGTAGAGGGAATGATGCATATTCATGGCATGAAATTCTAATATTCCTTGAGGGCAAAAGGGGAGGTCTCAATAGGCCAGTTTTGACTAGGGGTTATGGCTTAAGCAGCTCTGTTCTAGAAACATATCTCACCTGGTCTGAAAAAACTTGGGAATTTCTAATATTTACTTGGTGAATGTTGTGGAGGATAGAATGGTGTGATGTATTTAACTTTCTGAAATGCCAAATAAGTATTTGAAATATTAGGTTTTTAAGGAAGCTGTTTTATTAGAAGTTGATTTTTTATAATAATGACTATAGTGTATAATTCTTAGATAACTTTTAATTTTGTGTTGCAGCAACTGACTTTTGTGCTAAAATCTTGTTAGTATACTGTATGTATTATTATTAATTTAAAATCCTTGATGTAAGTGATGGTAGTTCAGTATTTTTTTAGAAAGGGTGGGCATTTCAATAAATTTCCATCTTTGTGATTTGTTTCGTTATAATAGGTAGAGCTAATCGTAAAATAGAAGAAAGATTTATGTATTTTTAATAATTATTAGAACAGAGTTGCGGTGTGGTCAGTATTTATAATGAGCAATCCATGGCTGGGTTTAGAACTCAATAAAAATTATTGACTAGTGTAGTTTGCCAGGAGAGACATTTTAAAGAGAAAAGGAACAATGTAAATAGTTGTGTTGCTTGTAGCATATAGTTTAATCAAAGCTAGATGGATTTATTGTAGTCTTAAAACCAGGTACAAGAATGTAAGGACCTTCTGGTTTAGGAAAAACCTGAGATTTTTCAGTGCAAACTTATATATATATATATATATATATATATATAATTTCCAATTAAATTAATCAATTATCTTTATACCATATACCTTCTTATTTTGAAGTTGTTTTTTATGTGCAAGTAGGTTTTTTGTAGCAAAACCCTATCATCTTTGAAATTATTAAGACAAGGTACTACTTCATCTTGCGTAAGCCATTTCACGTTCTGTTGATAAAGCAATATATTTGTGGTTTTACGCATCATACATTATACAGTATGCGTGTATTTTTAGGGAATAAACATATAAGTGTAATATAAGAGGAAATATAGGATTCACTTTTGATTAAGGCAGAGAGGGATAGGTCCAAGACAAAAAATAGTCAAGGATAAGATGACAAATTTCTATTGGAAACCCTCTGATGTCCAAGTCTTCCCAAATGAGGAAGAGGCAAAATCGGTCCATATTCTATAACATGCTGTAGAGCTACTTTTAATAAGTAAAAATTATCAAGAGGTCTGCCTATTAGAAAAAGCTTTTAGTCCCAATATATTTCTAACTTGTAACAGAAGATTTGAGATGATAGCCATAGTGTTAATAGTAATTTTTCCTTAATATCATATTTCTAAATATACACAGCACCTGGTCAAAGCTGATGGTGAGGATGTTTTAATAAATTCATTTTTTTTGTAAATACTCTGGAAATAATCACAATCTGTGCTATATAAATTAAAAGTTTGAATGAAGAGCATTTTCTTTGAACCTCTCCATCCCTTTTGTCTGAAATGTAGTTTTGCTTATACTTAGAAATACATTACTACTATTTTCATACTGTCAATAAGGCTATTTTTGATTACAGATGTCATTTCTTTTAGGGAGCAAAAATGATTCAGTCATTCATGTGGTATCTAAACCCTCGACAAGTTTTTGATCTTAGTCAAGGGGGACCTCGTGAGGGGTGAGTATGTTTTGGGAAAGATACACATAGAGAGTGTTTTCATTGCTTTTTATCTTCCTAATTTGTCTGGCGTTTTGAATACATAAATTCATCCTTATAGCTTCTTACTAAAATCCTTTCTTTTAATAAAGCTTTTTTGTATTTTAAAGGCTGGAGATGTTCCGTAAAGTTCATAACCTACGCATCCTGGCCTGCGGAGGAGATGGCACTGTAAGATACTTTTCATTGTGATGGTTAGAGCACTGTGATGCCACAGTGAAGCAACTTTAGATTAGAACGGGACAGCTTAAATCTTGTGTGTCATTTTTGCTTAAACTTTTCCATGTTTATGCAAAAGTTAAGTGCTTTAAACAGGACCTACAGTAGACTATACATAGTTTTTTTTTTTTTGTTTTTTAAGCTCTTTCCTCCATCCACAATTGTTAGTGAAGGCAACGTCTCTAAATATTTGCTTATTGAAGCAAACATGTTTTTTTTCTGCTTATTTGAAACTTGTATAACAGTAGTGCTTCTGGCTGTTGATTTTATTTTTATTTCCTGCAGGTGGGGTGGATTCTTTCTATTCTGGATCAGCTGCAGTTAAATCCTCAGCCTCCTGTGGCAGTGATTCCTCTTGGTACTGGGAATGATCTTGCTCGAACTCTAAACTGGGGTGGTGTAAGTAAACCTTATCAATACAAATATGAAAATGAGCGTATATTCCTAAAATGAGGGTAATAGACCTGTTATGCCCTTTGGATACCTTAATCATCTCATCTGCATTGTCATTCTTAGTCCTGCTAAATCAAATTCAACAATGGAAACAAGGCTGAAAATAGCCTCAGAGAGACTGCTAGTTCATTATAGGGCCTAGTCACACATACAAACACTAGGGCCAGTTTAGTCTAATCAGACCAATCAATTAACATTTGTGTTCTGTCGATACTTTCAGAATAGTTATTGTCTTAAAGCGATTTCTTTGTTAAATGAAAACAAATAAAATGTCAATAGCGTGGCCAGTAGTGTGTAAATCTCATATGTAATGATTTTTATATTTTTTTTAAATAAAGCTAATTACCGTAAGAAAGGGTCCAATTTTGTTTTCTTCACAGGGATACACTGATGAGCCAGTGTCCAAGATCCTTTCTCATGTGGAAGATGGGAATATAGTTCAGCTTGATCGTTGGAATCTCCATGTACATCCAAATTCTGAGGCAAGTCAAGAGGAAAAAGATGAAACAGCAGCAGACAAGGTTGGTAACAAGCCATGCTCAGAAGAATACATCACAGTAACACTGAAGGAAGTATTGCATACTGATAAATGGTAAATGTCAGTGGAAGAGTTGGTCTTACACTTTCAGTGCTGTGAACTTTAGTCCCAACTGTGGGCACCTACTTAAGACTGTAACGAGAAACAAAAATGTTTTAAAAATCAAACTTTACCTCATTAAATTCCTTTTTTTATTTTTTCATCAAATACTGCCTAGATAACCAAAAGCTTTTAACCTTTTAATTACATACCAGCTGTTATTAACAAGTGTATTAGGCTAAGCAAGAATATGTTACAAGATCACCAGACACATGTGTTGGGCTTTATTCTTGTCAAGTAAAACTGTAAAGCATTTTTAATGTGTTCTGTTGTGCATTTGGTAACATCTTTCGTGGAGTTTAAGATGAGTAGTAATGCTACAGTGTGATAAACAGTGTTATATATTCCTAAAATGATTCTAGTACTCTAAGAACATAGTCTTCCAGTACAGACTTTTCCCTCTGTCTTGGCAGCTACCATTGGACGTCTTTAATAACTACTTCAGCCTTGGCTTTGATGCCCATGTTACTTTGGGGTTTCACGAGTCAAGAGGTGAGCATCTAAGGCTTTTCATGATCCTTTTAATTCATCTGTGACCATAGCAGCACAAGCTAAGTCACTGAGTCTGTGTTTTTCTTTCTGCGCCATCTTGATGTGTTTTGTTCTTTCTAGCATTGGAAATTTATTAGGCTGAATTTTTTTCTTTGCTTGTCTTGGCTGCTTTATGCTTTTTGCGGCCATTTTTTTCTTTCTTTTAAATGCTTGCAATACGTAAGCACAGGTTTAAAAAAATATAAGAAAAACAAAAAGCTGAAAGTAGAAATTTGCAGGACATGATATTTCTTGTTAAATTTAGCCTATTGAACAGAAAAATTATTTATCAGAATAATCTTTTGTATTGTTGAGCCATATCAGGTTGCATCCATTGCATTGGTCATACACTGGCATTCTCCACTCAGTATGTTTTCTGCCTGCTTTTATTTTTCAAGTTCATAGCTACAGCAAACAGATAAGGGTCCTGCTTTTGTTCACAATAATATTTAGGATATCATTCATACTTTTTGTGTATTTTCCACAACTGCCTATTTTCAGATCTTTACACATTATTTTAGTTAAGTAGCAGTTTGAACATAGAAATATGATTATTGTTAGTTTACAATATTTTGAGTTTCCTTTACATTTTTAAGATTTGCCTGTTAGATAACTCTAAATTGTTCAAGCTATAAGTGGGTGGGCTGTATAATTTGCTAGGGTCCAATTCAGAATTAATTCCTAAGTTGCTCTCCATATTGCCAGGATAATTTCCCTTTTCCAATGACCATGACAGAGAAAAAACGTTAATTAGAAAATGGATGAATGGGTTTAGCACTAAATTCTCCTTATGAAAATGCAATTTTCTCATTGGATCCAGATGTGGTTACAGCTTTTGTGACAATAACTGCAAACATTTATTGTTGTATTTGGGTTTTTAGAGAAACACTACACACATCTATGTTACGCTTCCAATGTGAAAGGTGCTTTGAAGAACAAAGTGTAACCTGAAAAACAAATAATCTTATTTAGGTGGCAACTGAGAGGAAAAAAAAAGTTTTTAAAAAATTTACACTGAATTCACATTACTAAGTTGAACTGACTTAAATCTGCTTTTTGCCTTAATGTGACATAAATCTGATATTTTCAGGACCATAAGGACACAGAAATCTTATCTTTTCAAATCAGATTTCAGGCACTTTCATATGTGGTCCTAGATCACATACGTATATGATTTGTGGCCACGTGATAAGAATGAGAATGGTCAGATTAGAATTCTTGGAATTCATCAGCCAGCAGCATGGCAAACAACAATGGAGGTGAGCTACAGCTGTGACGACAGTCACGGTCCCATCATTGCTGGCTTGCTTCTCATATTGATACATCATTTGGAGCAGTAGTCCTTGCCAGCAAAAAAAGTTAGTCATCTGGCTTGTTTTCACCTAATCAACCTGATCACGCACAGCTGAGAAACTAACTGTCGTCCTTCAGAGCAAAATGCGAGGTATACACTAGCTACTAGTGCATCCATTTTTCTGGTTTTAATACCATGAGTCATGACTCAAACATAACACTTTTTTTTGTTGGTGTAGCAGATGACTCTTGCGCAAACATATCAATGCACGCATGCATGCCGTTTCCGAGGACAGACGCATAACAGTTAGATACAGGTCACTTGTACATATGAATATGAACCAACATGATAGGCAAATATGATCTGAGCAAAAAGTCGGAATTGCGCAATGAGTATTGTAATGTTAATGTAGCATTAAACACATTGTTCCATCTTTTTTTTTTCTGTTTACTTTGTTGGTAAGCATATCAGCCAGTTTGTGTTCATTTCATGTGTAAAGCCAAAGAATGTTACATTCAGATCATTGTTCTTACTTTAGGCCATTTAAAGACCCTAACCCTCTCCAAAGCCAAAGTCAATAATAAGCACACTGTCCTGTATGTTGCCTGTATTTAGGATCAATATGGAGGATGTAATGTTGCCAATTTGCACATACTAGGTTCTGCCAGTTGGGTGGTCCAAATGCAATTACGAGTTGTGACATTAAATCCCAAGTCAAGGAGTTTGGTGATTAGTCTTTTTGTTATGATGATCTGAAAATTGAAGGTGGCCCAGATTGTTTGGCATACTGAGAATAATGTGAAATTAATGAGTCCAGCACAGTTCTCCAAAAGAATTTATTTGCAATCAGAATGGCACTAGTCACTAACAATTAAGACAGTCCACTTTTGTTTTCTTTAGAACATTAATAATGTAATGCCTCTTAGGAGATTACTAAAATGCCCATATAAATGGCAGATAATTGGTAGCTAGAAGTTTTCAAAATATGATCTGTCACACTGTCTAGACTGGCTGGTTTATGGGAATATACATGTTTAAAAATCCTTCTTGCGTCATTCACAGAGATAGATAAAATTCTGTGGTATACTGGAAACTGAATGGCAATGAACTGTACTGTTGTGTTTAAAGCAGGTATAAAATACATTTAATTATAGATAAATGATTGCATTTTAGTTTATAGTATGTATAGTATGTATGCATCTGTATGTCCTACCATATCTTTGGTGCATTACAGGTGCTATGGTGCTCAGTTTCCAGTTTATCATGGCATTCACATTTCATTGCTGTCCTGACCTCATTCCTGCATTGTTTTTAAGTTTCAATATTGCCAACCTTGAATTAATTAGAGCAAGCCTTTTGTAGATTATGAACGTCAATGGTACTCCTAGTGCTGCAGTACTTGGTTCCCAGTTTATCCTGATATTCACTTTTATCTACCTTCATTGTTATCCTGATTTCTGTATTTTTTTGGTAATTTTTCTGTATTGAAAACCTTGAATTAGTTTCAACTTTCAGTAAATTATGAATGTCATTT
Source organism: Polypterus senegalus (assembly GCF_016835505.1). Lineage (NCBI taxonomy): Eukaryota > Metazoa > Chordata > Cladistia > Polypteriformes > Polypteridae > Polypterus > Polypterus senegalus. The sequence continues at coordinate 102,570,470 of NC_053154.1, forward strand.
GTAATCATGATTTTGTTTAGAAAATTTCCAGATTGTTTTTGTTGGGACAGTTGCCCACACATTTTTTCATAAATTTGCAATCTACATTTCTGTACTAATCAGAATATGATAGGGGATTTATTCTTACCAGGTCCATACACCCCTTAAGTACTTGTTCTTCATATTGATTCATTATATTGATTCATTATATTGATTTATCCCGGTACAAGACAAGTATTTTGATTGAGTGCAAATGGTGTGGTGTATTAAAAGGTTGGTTATTAAATCCAATGCTTGACATTATTAAAAAGTAGCAGACAGCAGATCCTGGAGTATGCAAAGGGTAGATAGAAGTACAAAAAAAAGAAAACCTGTTTATTGGTGGAAAGATATATCGATCAACACAAACAGTATTGTTTATTGTGGTTGTAACAAAGAGCTGGGGGTTATTTTTCGTACGTGGATTACTCGCTTAGCCGGATGTAATTGTTGACGATTTGGCATGACTCTGGATCTGTCGGTTTTTCAAAACTCTTGCTGGATGTGTTTTTATAGCAGTGCATCCAATACTTCAAATCTGCTCGGAGCAGGTTTGTTCCATGTAAACAAGGATTAACTCACACACTTAATCAGTGTCCATGCGTGGAATTCATTCAGTCATGGCTACACTGTTCATGAATGAGCGACCAATTGATATCGGTGCGCAAATTATAAGAAGAGAATTTCATATAGAGAGGGTTTTGCGCGATCAGCAAGATCCTTTATTGCTCCAGGAGGAAATTCTTTTCAAAAGATACCGCTTTAGCAAGGGATGGGGGGGGCCCTCACAACCGCACAGACAGTATGCATTGCTTTGATGTTTTTTGCAAGCAGCACTTTTTTTATATACTGTAGGCGATACGGAAAATCTATCTAAAAGTGCAGTTTGCCAGGCAATTCATAAAGTCTGTTTGGCTCTTAAATATTTCCTTCGGGTTTTCATAGTGTTTCCTGGACACCTGCGTGTGCAGACAATAAAAGTGGTGTTTCATGCCATTGCAGGTAGGTAATACACAGGCAAAAACACCCACAGTTCCATTAAGAATCTCACAATCAGCCTAACATTATCATTACCCAGGATTTCCAAATGTGATTGGGGCACATGGGACTGATCAGAGTGGAGTTTGATCAAACATTACTTGGAAAATTAACCTCGCCTCCTAATGAATAATCAGACACAATTTCTTCATCAAATATTTGACCTTTGACAAAATCTTGTTGGTCAGACACAGGTTCTAGGGATATGACATTCCCTGCATCTGACCCAACAAAAAAAAGAGGGCTATATGGAACATACCTATGGCACACATTGAGGACAAATATATGCAATGACCATCCTTCACCTGAAATGAAGTGACCACTGCATCCTGCCACTGGTTCTGAGGATGAGCTTCCTCAGAAACAGGGCGATGGACTTTTTGCTGGAGAGCCAACTCTAGGGGTTAGGTCTGGACCGCGTGGATCGCCACCTGTTTTTTGCTTGTCTACTTTCTTATTAGCTTTAAAATTAATGTTTTTTATATTATACTAGCAAAATACCAAGGCCAGAAGGAGAAGTAGTGTGTTAAAGAAGTTATGAAAAAGAAAAGGAAAACATTTTAAAAATAACGTAACATGATTGTCAATGTATTAGTTTTGTCACTGTTATGAGTGTTGCTGTCATCAAGGATTTGATTATCATTATTTGTTTCAATCAGGTTTGTATTTGGAGGATGTTTTGTGTTCAAGTTATATTCGATGTTTGTCAGCCGTTGTAAAGATAACAGGTTTCATTTATCGAAGTGTTCACTACCCAAGTCGGTACTCGTGAATCTAAGATGTTTAACAGGCATTCCCGGTATTAATTTTGTGGATTTACCTGCAAATATTTAGCGGTAGCGTGTCTATGAACTTAATTTAACCTTTCCCAGTCCTGCAAAGTCAGTTCATGTGAGCCGCTTGGAGAACATGCATCGAAGCTTCTCAGCTGTGCTTGTGCTATCTCGTGCGATCTCGCGATATCCACGGCTTTATTTAATGTTAGCTCAGACCCGGCACTTAAAAGTTGTATCTCGTGAATATCGTATTCGTCTTAGGCATGACAAACGCCAGCGGCAATGTGTCTATGAACCTAATGTAAAGTTAAGCTTTACACCCTGCCTTCCTATTCATTTGCATAAGCATAGTCCTTCACCAGCAATTTAAACTCCGTTACAGCAATTTTAACTCTGTTACAAAGTGATCAAAAGTCTCGTTTATACCCTGTGTCTTCTCATTAAACTTGTATCTCGCAAATATCGTATTCGTCATAGGCATGACAAACGCCAGCGGCAGCCTGTTTATAAACTTACACTCACCTAAAGGATTATTAGGAACACCTGTTCATTTTCTCATTAATGCAATTATCTAATCAACCAATCATATGGCAGTTGCTTCAATGCATTTAGAGGTGTGGTCCTGGTCAAGACAATCTCCTGAACTCCAAACTGAATGTCAGAATGGGAAAGAAAGGTGATTTAAGCAATTTTGAGCGTGGCATGGTTGTTGGTGCCAGACGGGCCATTCTGAGTATTTCACAATCTTCTCAGTTACTGGGATTTTCACGAACAACCATTTCTAGGGTTTACAAAGAATGGTGTGAAAAGGGAAAAACATCCAGTATGCGGCAGTCCTGTGGGTGAAAATGCCTTGTTGATGCTAGAGGTCAGAGGAGAATGGGCCGACTGATTCAAGCTGATAGAAGAGCAACTTGACTGAAATACCAACTCGTTACAACCGAGGTATGCAGGAAAGCATTTGTGAAGCCACAACACACACAACCTTGAGGCGGATGAGCTACAACAGCAGAAGACCCCACCGGGTACCACTCATCTCCACTACAAATAGGAAAAAGAGGCTACAATTTGCACGAGCTCACCAAAATTGGACAGTTGAAGACTGGAAAAATGTTGCCTGGTCTGATGAGTCTCGATTTCTGTTGAGACATTCAAATGGTAGAGTCAGAATTTGGCGTAAACAGAATGAGAACATGGATCCATCATGCCTTGTTACCACTGTGCAGGCTGGTGGTGGTGGTGGTGGTGTGGGGGATGTTTTCTTGGCACACTTTAGGCCCCTTAGTGCCAATTGGGCATAGTTTAAATGCCACGGGCTACCTGAGCATTGTTTCTGACCATGTCCATCCCTTCATGACCACCACGTACCCATCCTCTGATGGCTACTTCCAGCAGGATAATGCACCATGTCACAAAGCTCGAATCATTTCAAATTGGTTTCTTGAACATGACAATGAGTTCTCTGTACTAAAATGGCCCCCACAGTCACCAGATCTCAACCCAATAGAGCATCTTTGGGATGTAGTGGAACGGGAGCTTTGTGCCCTGGATGTGCACCCCACAAATCTCCATCAACTGCAAGATGCTATCCTATCAATATGGGCCAACATTTCTAAAGAATGCTTTCAGCACCTTGTTGAATCAATGCCACGTAGAATTAAGGCAGTTCTGAAGGCGAAAGGGGGTCAAACACTGTATTAGTATGGTGTTCCTAATAATCCTTTAGGTGAGTGTAATTTAAACTTTAGGTTTACACCGTGCTTTGTTTCTGAAGTAGCTGCACTTATGAATATGCTTGTATATGTCACTCGCTTCATATTCTTTTGCTGCCTTCTCAATTGTGTAATGCGTTTTTTGAACAGGTTTCATTCATTGAAGTGATCACTACTCAAATCGGTACTCGTGAATCTAAGATGTTTAACAGGCATTCCCGGTATTAAGTTGTTGATTTGCCTGGCAGCGTGTCTATGAACGTAATTTAAACTTAAGCTTTACACCTTGCTTTCCTATTGATATGTGTACAAAGGCTTGTTCAGTGTCAGAGGGTTTCTGCAGTAGCTGCACTTATGAATATGCTAATCACAGTCCTTCACACAGCGACCAAGCTGCAGGCTATGGCCGTATATGGGGACGAAAGTAGGTTCCAGTTATGACCGTTGCACGTAGAATTTCAAAATGAAACCTGCCTAACTTTTGTAAGTAAGCTGTAAGGAATGAGCCTGCCAAATTTCAGCCTTCCACGTACACGGGAAGTTGGAGAATTAGTGATGAGTCAGTCAGTCAGTCAGTCAGTGAGGGCTTTGCCTTTTATTAGTATAGATATGATTCTTTATGTCAACAATTCTTTAAATAGTTATAAACCAATATTTACCAGTTTGAAGTATATTTTTGTACTTCACTTTAACCTGTTCCCATGTTCTCCTTGTGCTCACGTTTGATCTGGAATTATGACATATTAAATATGCCTAATAATTAATCTGACACATAGGAAATGAAACACTGAATTCAGTAAGTACAATGCACACTACGTACGCATTTAATTTGTCGACCACTTTTTGCCAGCCGTCTTTTCTTGTTTGGGCTACTTTTGCAGTGTTACCCTTGTGCATATTAAATCTTGAAATTCTTCATATCCTTCCAGTAAAAGGTCTTGCTCGTTTGTGTGAAAAAATGTGCCCGTTCTTTCGTCATTTTGTTGCAGCTAATCAAAGACTTGCTGATCATGTTTTCTAGACTCAATATATATGGGCTTTTCAATCAGCGCGGGTGCACGCAATCATCTCGGATGATTAGATCACTGCTGCATTTGAAAAACTGACTTATCCCAGATGAGTTTTACTGGCATTAACTCATCCAAGATGAGGCATCTGATCTTGGATGATTTAAGCGACGTAAGGCAAATACCCCCCTGGACAAAAACAAGCATTTAATTGTGTAGTGTGAGTGATTACTAAACCAGTTATGAGAGATAATCTCCATTGCACACAGAACTGGTACGCTTGTTTGATTTCATGTCTGTGATTAACAGAATCTCCGTACTTCTATCTATATATCTGTATTGTTCACGAAGGATCATGTGTCCCTGGCCATTGGATGGATGCTCACTAAGCAGAGTTGGAACATCTGATTTTCCATAGTTTTGCTATCTTTTTGCCCTCTCAGACTAAAACTTAATATTTTTAGGGCACCTACAAACAATGTCTCGTGGCAGAAGATCCAATTTTGTTTTGGCTGTCCTAGACAAAGTGTTCTTTGTGCTAGTGCTTCCTTATACTGATGCAGATGTATGAAGAATGAACTCTGTTTGTAGCATGTTGGAAAACTCAGTTTCAAACCATCTTGAGGCCTCACAGCTTAATGTTTAATAATACCTCACAATTTTCCACAGGGTGTTATTAAGATAAAAAAAGAACAAAAAGTGTTATCCAAGAAATTGGTAGCCCTCAGTTAGAAGGTGACCTTGCAAGAAAATAATATTTAAACGTCTTCTCTAAAAGACAAATGCCACAGTTCATATAGTTTCCATTGAAAAGGGTGTAGATAGTAATGATGCCATTTCTTTAAAAAAAAAAAAAAAAAGCCTGTTTAACTATCTCCTTTCTTCCATGACTTTGTTCTTGTGGTGCAACATTGACATATGTTACATAATCCCACTAATAACTCTTTGCATCCGAGGTGTCAGATCCTGAAATTTCTCAATTATTTGGACCAGCAGAGCGTCCAAAAGAAGCAAGGGGCACCTTTATCTTTTGAAGGTCAACATATTTATTTTTACCTTCACTTCTGTGTTGCTGCAATCTAAGCCCACAAAGCAATTTCCCCAATAATAAAACAAGCTTGTGACTTGAACTTGTGCCTGTTTCTTCTGTATCTAGCATGTCTTAAGCTCACCTATAGATCACAGGTTGTAACATACAGTAGCTTAAAAAAGCCACCAATGCTTTTGACAATTTCCAGGCCACTGAGATTTTCAGGTTGTAATAGTAAATACTGTTAGACTCTTCCCTTAAATAGTTGCAGTTTAGTGTTTTCCTCCTTTATCAAGTTATGTTGCTGAGGACCCATGTCTTGTCTTTATTCTCACCTTCAATAAACCTCAGCTTATGACTGCAATCCTTTTACAGCCAGCACCTTTATAACAAATCTCACCCTCCTCCTTGGAGTTTACAGATAGGGCTAGGTGCTGTGTATCTGTGCCATACTTGTGATGTTCATCTGCAAGAACAGCTGGTCTGTTTATTGTTTTTATAGCCTGTTCTTACTAAACCTTATTTTGTAATTGTAGCCACAATTCTCATTTAAGTTTCTCATTAAGAAGTTATACATCTGAGATTGGAGAGTTGGGATTGCCACATCCAGACAATTTTATTTATTTATTTTTTCTCCTGAAATTTTATTAATTTTATTGCAATCATTCCATACAAATCAATCAATTTTTACAAAAAGTAGAATTGAGAACAAGTCAACCCCCACCCCTGAGAGAGAGAGCAAGGCAAACGGAGCAAAACCCAAGGCCTGCAAACATACCCAAATTGATAAGTCTGACAAGTCAACAGAGACGAATGGAGAAGAAAAAGAAATTCAGAAACAACTGCTTCCTCTGTGCTTTAAGAGCTTATTATAAAATATTACTGATTAGATCCTTCCATGTTTCGAAACAAATCTGTACAGATCCTCTAACTGAGTATTTGATTTTTTCCAATTTCAAATAGTATAAAACATGGTTTCCCACTGATTTAAAAGAGGAGAGTTTGGATTCTTCCAGTTTAGCAGAATAAGTCTGCGTGCCAAAAGTGTAGTGAATGCAATCACAGTTTGTTTGTCCTTCTCCACTTTAAACCCATCTGGAAGAACCCCAAACACAGCTGTTAATGGGTTAGGAGGGATTGTGACCAAGGCTGTCTGAAAGGTAATTAAACATTTTGGTCCAGAATGATGTTAGTTTGGTGCAGGCCCAGAACATGTGACCCAGTGAGGCTGGGACTTGATTGCAGCGTTCACCGGTTAGATCTTGCCCTGGATACATTTTAGAGATTTTTTTGGCGAGACAGATGTGCTCGATATATAATTTTGAGTTGAATAATTGTATGCTTTGCATATGGAGCTGAGTGAATTCTCTGCATTGCTACTTTCCACTCCTTTTCTGATATATTAATTGAGAGATCTTTTTCCCAGTGTCCTCTTGGATCTTTGAAAGGGAGGGACTGTAAAATGATTTTATATATTGCAGAGATGGTGTCTGAGTCCTTGAGATTGAGCAATATTTTTTCCAGCATGGATGAGGGTGCAAGATGAGGAAAATCGGGAAGGTTCTGTTTAACAAAGTTCCTAATTTGAAGATAGTGAAAGAAATGTGTAGCTGGAATGTTAAATTTGGAATGTAATTGTTCATAGGATGCAAAGACGTTGTCTATATAAAGATCTCTAAGCAAGTTAATCCCAAATTTTTTCCAGATATTAAAACTGCATATGTTTGCAAAGGTTGAAAGAGGTGGTTCTCTTGCAGAGGTGCCACAGATAAAAGCTTCTCCATCTTAAAATGCTTTCTACATTGGTTCCATATTCTAAGTGAGTGAAGCACAATTGGGTTATTAGTATATTGCCGATAACTTGCATTTATTGGGGCACAAGCAGGAATATAAAGAAGTACTGCAGGATTTTACTTCTATTGCGGACCAAGCCTGTGTATGTTCTTCTATTTGTGTCCAGGTTTTTATAGCTTGTATGTTTGCTGCCCAGTAATAAAACTGGAAGTTAGGTAGAGCCATGCCACCTTCTGCCTTTTGTCTTTGTAGGGTCGCTCTTTGGATACGTGGATGTTTTGAGTTCCAAATAAATGAGGTTATTGTTGAATCTAATTGCTTAAAAATGATTTATTGATGTATATTGGGATGTTTTGAAATAAAAAAGGAGCTTAGGAAGAATATTCATCTTAACAGTGTTAATTCTTCCAGCTAGAGTGAGATGAAGGGTTGACCATCTATGCAAGTCTTGCTTAATTTTTTCCATGCAGACGCAAATTTTGTTGATAAAGAGCTTTATGTTTACTTGTGATGTTTACCCTAGGTATTTAAACTGTTCTGCAATGATAAAAGGTAGGGTATCTAATCTAATATTATATGCTTGAGAATTCACTGGAAAGAGTACACTTTTATTCAGATTAATTCTGAGACCAGAGATCTTTTGAAATTCTGTGAGTGCTGTTAAGACTGCAGGCACAGAATTTTGTGGGTCTGATATATACAGTACCATATCATCTGCATATAGAGAAATTTTCTGTTCCAGTCCTTCTCTGATAATCCCCTTTATCTGGTCCGTCTTTCAACAGTGTATTGCCAGTGGTTAAATGGTGATTGCAAGCAGTAGCAGGGCAGGGCATCCTTGTCTGGTACCACGTTCTAGTTTAAAGTAGTCTGAACAAACGTTGTTAATGCAAACTGAAGCTTCTGGATTGGTTTACAGTAATTTGATCCATGCACAAATGTTCGTGCCAAACCCAAATTTCTCCAATGTAGTAAAAAGGTATTTCCATTCAATCATGTCAAATGCTTTTTCTGCATCCAATGATAATAATATTTCTGGGGTGTTTGATTTAGTTGGTGAGTATATTACATTAAACAGGCATCAAAGATTTGAAGTGTCAACCCTTGATAAATCCAGATTGATCTTGTGATATTACCGAAGGGAGCACTTTCTCCATCCTTCTAGCTATGATTTTGAGAGTATTTTAACGTCATTATTCAAAAGTGAAATTGGTCTGTATGAAGCACATTGTAATAAGTCCTTATTTTGTTTTGGAAAAACTGTGATTAATGCTTGGCGAAAAGTTTGAGGAAGAGTTTGATTGTCTCTGGCTTCTGTAAATGTTGCTAATAGGAGGGGAGCTAGCTGAGCAGGGTAGCCATCAGGGCCTGCTGCTTTCCTGCCTTGAAGTGCCTTTATAGCATCTAGTAATTCTGATAACGCCAGTGGTTTATCGAGTTCCTCTGCACTAAAAGTGTCTATTTGTGGTATCTGTAATGTATCCAGAAATGCATTAGATTGTGTATTGTCTTCTTTAAACTCAGTAGATATAAGGATTTATAGTAGTCTCTGAAATGTGTGCATTATATTTTTGTGGTCGATGATTTTGTCTCCTTCGTGTTGGTGATTACTGGGATTGCGTTGGACTTCTTGCTTGTGAATTTGTTGAGCTAAAAGCTTATTAGCTTTCTCTCCATGTTCATAGTAATGATGTCTGGATTTATAAATTAGTTGTTCAGTTTCTTTAGTTGTCAAGAGGTTTAGTTCTGAATGCAGAGCCTGCCTTTTCCTATGTAGAGCCTCGCTTGGAAGCCTGGCATGTTCTTCATCTATTCTAGTAATTTCACTTTTTAGCTCTGCTACTTTCTTGGTTTCTAATTTATTTCTGTGGGAAAGATATGAGATAATCTGTCCTCTTAAGAAGGCCTTAAGAGTTTCCCAGAGTATTCCTGCAGAAATCTCTGGGATGTATTTGTCTCTAGGAAGAAGCTGATTTGTTTGGATATAAATTCAGTACAATTCTCATCTGCTAATAGAAGCGGGTTGAGACACCATCTGCGAGGTGAGTGTGTGGGGCATAGTAACTTTAGCTCCAAGATCAGAGGTGCATGGTCAGAAATAACAATAGCATCGTATTTGCAAGATTTAATCAGGCAAGAAATTATTATCTATAAAGAAATAATCAATTCTTGAGTAGCAATGATGTACTGGTGAGTAGAAAGAATATGTTCTTGAGTTTGGGTTTAAAACCTCCAGGGGTCTGATAAGTTGTGATCAGTTATAAACTTTGTAATTATCTTTGCAGTGTTAGATGTTGTCCCCCCTGTGGTAGAAGTCCTATCTAAGAGTGGATTTAAAACACAATTAAAGTCCCCAGCCATTATAATTTTATGAGTGTTCAGATTGGGAATGGATGCAAATAAATTTTGTATAAATTCCTTATCATCAACATTAGGTGCATAAACATTTATCAAAATCATTTTACAGTTAGATAAGTCTCCCATGACCATCACATATCTCCCTTCAGGATCCAATACTACATCTGATGCTACAAATGGACTGTTCTATGTATGAGAATTCCCACACCTCTAGTTTTCTTTGTAAAACTAGAATGGAACATTTGGCCAGTCCAGTCTTTTTGCAGCCGGAACTGATCCTTGCTTAGTAAGTGGGTCTCCTGTAAAAATACTATTTTAGCATTTAAACCTGTTAGGTGAGAGAGTACTTTCTTTCTCTTTAATTCTTGATTCAGGCCTTTAACATTCCAGCTCAAGTTAACTGTCCCATCATGGAGACTTTGATTCTGAATTTTTGATGTCATTTTATAGGCTTAACTGGAAGTGAGACAGCTTCAGCCTTAATTTCCTATTTCCCCAATAGTTATTGCCATGCAGCCTATTATTACGTTGGTAGTTATAATTATAAAAATTAAAAGGATAGATTAGATATAGATATAGTCTGCTCTCTTTCTCTCCCCCCCTTAACCCCCCACCCTCTCTTTTTGCCTCCCCACGTGAGGCTAGACCCCACTTCACACAGTCCCGGTCCTCTGACATACCCAGAGACAGAGCACATTCAAAGCAAAACAAGCCCCCACGCAGCGGATTAAAAAATAGAGATCTCTATTACAAATATAGTCTAAATTCTATATGCCTAAAATTTACATCCAGACAATTTTAAGAGAAGTGTTTGGCTTTTGGTTTGATTTGTGTTGTGGCTGGGTAGGAAGGCTTGGAATAAAAGGGATTTTCTACTTTTTGGAAACCAAATTTATGGCTATTGTCAGGGAAAAAAATGTATGTTCATTTGTGGGGGTTTGGATAGGAAATCCCAGTACTCTTGTTAACATCCATTTTCTTTTCACCTTGCATTACTTTGCTTTCAATCTCAGGAGGTTACTGTTATTAATTATTATGTCCTGGAATGGTTGGGGCCTAGGGTTGAATACTAAGAGAGCCTGAATTCTTGACTATTTGTTGTGTAAAAGCTCAGCTGTCGCATCGTCAAAGAATTCACATTCAGGGCAGAGACATTCATAGACCAGATAATAAGCAGTACATTATTGTGGCTCCTGAGTCTGCTAAATCTTTGAAGCATATCATGGTGATCCTTGTTTATTGGTACCTACATGTTAAGATACTTAGTTTAGGCTTCAGTTAGTACAGGAGGGCCTCTTATGCTCTAAAAGAAATAGGTCATAAGAAAATTGCTGTTTGTGTTCTATACTGACCTACTTCATACCAATCTTCCTTTAAGAAATCATTCTGGGCAAAAATACAAATATCATACATGGCAATGTCACCCACATGCAGCTTGATCACTGTGCAAATTTGCTTATGATCTGGGCTTATCTGACTCATTCTGTTCACTTAAAGGAATGTTCTTCCCAAAAATTACATTTTTTTCATGTTATTTACCCTATGTAGTTTGTAGTGAATGCAGTGAAAAAAAGTAATCTCATGTTTTCATGCAGAATGGAGGTAACATTTCTGATAGAATGGGAGCCAATGGCAACAAAAGCCAGGCAACAGCAGAAGAAAAAAAGGGCATGCATGTATTTTTTGCTAAAATGTTGTTAGATTAAAAATAAATTAGATTTATGAGTAGTCCACAAACAGGAAGCCTCTTCACATATGCATACTCTTTTGAATTGAAAACCCCCACATTCATTAGTCAACACTTCTGTCTTAATCCCACTGCCAGATTATTTTCATTTTATTCATCATGCCACTGATCTCATTCACTCTAATATTCACCATTTTTTTATTTATAAGTTGTTAACCTTCTTGCTTTATAATGTTAATCTTAAAATTATACCCTTGTCCAGAAAATAAACGTAATCCACAAAGATGAAGCTCCTTCACCTGTGGTCATGCTTTTGAACTAAAGATCCGTTAACCTGCCCACCCACCCCCTTCATTTGTCAAGAGTTCTGTTTCTGAAGTGGTTTCCTTTTCTGGAGGTATTTATCTACCAGTATTTCAGCAACAATTTTGGGCATTTTACACATTTTGAGCGTAAACCTTGATTATCTATCTATCTATCTATCTATCTATCTATCTATCTATCTATCTATCTATCTATCTATCTATCTATCTATCTATCTATCTATCTATCTATCTATCTATCTATCTATCTATCTATCTATCTATCTATCTATCTATCTATCTATCTATCTATCTATCTATCTATCTATCTATCTATCTATCTATCTATCTATCTATCTATCTATCTATCTATCTATCTATCTATCTATCTATCTAGCTGGCTGGCTGGCTGGCTGTCTATCTAAAACAACATTATCTCCATTCTCCACGAAAATTTGAGATTAATTTTTTTTCTCAGCCATCACTACAAACTACATGGGGTAATTAACATATAAAATTATCTTTTGGATAGAGTATTTCTTTAATCCCACTATCCGAGTATTTCCTTTTGTTTATTGTATGTTAAATCATGCCACCTATCTCATTCTAAGATTGAGATTGACTGCTTCATTTCTTAGTCGTTAGCCTACTTACTTTACATTGCCAGTCTTGAGATCACACCTTTGTGTGATCAGTCTGTACAAGTTCAATTTCAGCTCCTGAAATGTGTTCCAAAATGTGCCTTTCACTGGAGATTTAATCCCCCTTTCTTGAAAATACTGGTTACTGTGCTAAACTAACAACAGTTAATTTCTGGCCATTAATACAGATTCTGTCAGTGATCAATCTTATGTTTGGATTGCTGCTAAAGGTGCTGTTTGTGATGTTGCTATTGTGTATACTTCAGAGTTAGCATGAGTACAAAGACAGAAAATTTGTGACTGAGAATTACTTACCTCTTCCTTGTAGGATGCTTGCTGTTCATGTATCTGATTTCAGTGCAAACTGCAAATTACAACCAAATGAGCTTAACTTAATTCTTTTATTACTGGAAAAAGCTGATTTTTGTTGCACCTAATATGTCTTCTGTGCCAAATCTAACACAGTTATATTCAGTTTTTCACGGAAGCTGATATCCCTCACCTTCTGCATTTAATGCTTTACTAAAAAAATGTATCCATCCCCAAATTGTCTGCAGAAGATGTGGCCATGTTGTAGACCCTGTTTTCACCACCTGGCCTTAATTCTGGTTATTCTCCTAACCATAGTGGGCTGCTTTTCAAACTCTCCGTAGTGTTTTGCTATTCCCATATATTCAAATGCTCAGCCATGCCACTTCCAGTACCACTTTGAACCCATTAATAAACACTGCACTGATCGCTCTCATTTACAAAAAGGACAACGACCTTTTTCGTAGGTTTCAGGGATTCTAGTGTTAACATCAGTATTCTTCAGGGTGGAGAGAGAGTAGAGAGATTGTTCCTTAAAGACCCTTGTGATATTAATGCTACATTACATTTCGAGATGTAGGCATTCATTGAGTTTGCATTAAAAGGCCATAAGAAATGCTCCCATATCCTGTTTTCTCTGTTAATTTATAATTATAGTGGTGCAAATAGTAACAGTACTAAGGTATAATAGGGGTGCATCTGAGTTTGTGTTTTTCTTTTTTTGTTTTGTGATTCCAGACTTAGACCTAAATCAATGCAAGCGTTTTATTAGGAACTATTTCCAGGACAGGGTTATCACATGCAGATTTCAGTTCTGAATGTTCTTGAATGTTTTGAAAGGTTCAGATCTCTACACTGTTCTATTACCCCATATGGTACTATATGTTTTATGACAAGGGTTTTAGGTATAATCAAGTTCCTCCAGATGACTAACAGCTGTACATTGCAAAAAAGAGTCATAGTTGTTGTGGTATCTGCTGGTACATGCCGATAAATGCTTCAGTCACAGCATAGCATCACATATTGAGGTGGTCTCTTACAAAAAACAGAAAAATACAGTGATATACTGCATTTAATTGCTTCATTAATGACAAACAATGCCTAATTTATATAGAAAAAATTAACATGATGTTAGGCAGGCTGCAAAACAAAAAAATATGAAATGTTAGCTACTCACTAACACAACTTTGCGGGGGACTATCATGCCTCTAATTCTTTGGCATATAAGACATTTTATAAAAGAAAAAGGAATAAGCAAACCACAGTATGTACTTTTGACTGGGTATGACTAGGAATAGTTGTAATAAATACAATTGCCAAGCCTGTCCCAAAATCCAAAAGGGACACAGATTTATTTTGAGTACTTGTCTTGACTAAAGAAAAAAAAATAAAAGCAGTTTGAATAAAAAGACTAATTTTACATCATACATACAGTGCATCTGGAAAGTATTCACAGCGCATCACTTTTTCCACATTTTGTTACAGCCTTATTCCAAAATGGATTAAATTCTTTTTTTCCCTCAGAATTCTACGCACAACACCCCATAATGACAGCATGAAAAAGTTTGCTTGAGGTTTTTGCAAATTTATTCAAAATAAAAAAACTGAGAAATCACATGTACATAAGTATTCACAGCCTTTGCCATGAAGTTCAAAATTGAGCTCAGGTGCATCCTGTTTCCCTTGATCATCCTTGAGATGTTTCTGCAGCCTAATTGGAGTCCACCTGTGGTAAATTCAGTTGATTGGACATGATTTGGAAAGGCACACACCTGTCTATATAAGGTCCCACAGTTGACAGTTCATGTCAGAGCACAAACCAAGCATGAAGTCAAAGGAATTGTCTGTAGACCTCCGAGACAGGATTGTCTTGAGGCACAAATCTGGGGAAGGTTACAGAAAAATTTCTGCTGCTTTGAAGGTCCCAATGAGCACAGAGGCCTTCATCATCCGTAGGTGGAAGAAGTTCGAAACCACCAGGACTCTTTCTAGAGCTGGAGTTTGCCAAAAGGCACCTGAAGGACTCTCAGACAATGAGAAACAAAATTCTGTAGTCTGATGAGACAAAGATTGAACTCTTTGGTGTGAATGCCAGGCGTCACGTTTGGAGGAAACCAGGCACCGCTCATCAGCAGGCCAATACCATCCCTACAGTGAAGCATCGTGGTGGCAGCATCATGCTGTGGGGATGTTTTTCAGCGGCAGGAACTGGGAGACTAGTCAGGATAAAGGGAAAGATGACTGCAGCAATGTACAGAGACATCCTGAATGAAAACCTGCTCCAGAACGCTCTTGACCTCAGACTGGGGTGACGGTTCATCTTTCAGCAGGACAATGACCCTAAGCACACAGCCAAGATATGAAAGGAGTGGCTTCAGAACAACTCTGTGAATGTCCTTGAGTGGCCCAGCCAGAGCCCAGACTTGAATCCGACTGACTATCTCTGGAGAGATCTTAAAATGGCTGTGCACAGATGCTTCCCATCCAACCTGATGGAGCTTGAGAGGTGCTGCAAAGAGGAATGGGTGAAACTGGCCAAGGATAGGTGTGCCAAGCTTGTGGCATCATATTCATAAAGACTTGAGGCTGTAATTGCTGCCAAAGGTGCATCAACAAAGTATTGAGCAAAGGTTGTGAATACTTATGTACAGTACATGTGATTTCTCAGTTTTTTTTATTTTGAATAAATTTGCAAAAACCTCAAGTAAACTTTTTTCACGTTGTCATTATGGGGTGTTGTGTGTAGAATTCTGAGGAAAAAAATGAATTTAATCCATTTTGAAATAAGGCTGTAACATAACAAAATGTGGAAAAAGTGATGCGCTGTGAATACTTTCCGGATGCACTGTATTCTCAGTGTGCATTTTTCTGTAGGTTTTAACAAGACAAACAACTATTTAAGACAGCTGTCTTGTTTGGATAGAGGTTGAATACTGAGTTTCATGGATTTCATAGGTGTGTTATTTTAATTTGTTTGATTGGGCTGTATTTTCAAATAAAACAAATGCAATAAAATAGAACACAGGTGAACCAGAAAAACACCCAAATTAAAAGCCTACCATTTTTGACAATTTTCAGAAATTAAAATAAGTTTTCACTATCGTTCAGTGCTTAATATCTTCTGAATATAATGGACTTACTCTTGTAAATATACATATCAACCCAAGTTTTTTTCCCAGTCCGTGCCTTTTTGAGTTGCACTATATGCTGTCCTTTTTCCAAAATAAAATTTACAGTTCAAATTTCATACATTCAACAATGGCCAGGCACTCAACTGGCTTAGCTTATAGTGCTGCTTTGAAATTGATGAATATAATTAAAACCAGACTGTTTTTAGTGTTATTCTCAAACCAGACATAGTCAGTAGCAAGGATATTGTTTATTACATGTGAAAATTACACAACACATACGCTTTATGTTAAAATACTGCTTTACCGGAGACTATAAAATCAATCGTTTATTTAGAAAATGAACACCTATTAAATAAGCAGTCTGTTACTTAAGTAATTTTTTGCTATTCATTCTGGCACTACAATTACTAGACCTTGATCAAAAAGCCCTTTGGAATTTAAAAATTTGCCACACCATCCTACAAAATGAAGCATGGTTTTGCGATACTATTATATCAAAGACCCTTCTAGAATATGAGGAAAACACTTCACTTAGATGAGCAAAAAAGTATGAAATAAAGACGGCTTTAAGTGTCTTATTGAGCTTGGTAAGCATGTGGGCAAGTCATTTTAGCACCTTGTTACCTGTCAAAAGTTGAATACAGTTCCTAATTTATATGTAACATAAGATAACATTCTTAAACATGCTTTATTAGCCTCCGAAGATTATGAATTAGAATTGTTTTTAACACCATTCTCACAGACCAAGAAACCGCTCTGGGCAGTATAGCAGTAAGTTAGTTAATAACTGGTGTTTATTTGGTAACACTGCACAACGATTTTTTTGAAAAGCCTTGCGTCCTGATAAGATTTTGCTGATTGTGACAGGTACCTACTGGGTATGTACAAATATAGTTTTGGTTTTACTGCATCACGTGGGAACTCTGAGAAACAGACATTTATATGTTTACTGACAATAACGTATTTAGTCACGTTTATGTTTCGCATAAGCTATTAAATTCAACACAATTAAAAGTGTTTTGCTCCTGATTTTCTTTTGTATTCAATGTCTGGTGCATCATGTTGCAGTGTCCAACAGTAGTCAGCAAGCATTGACGGATACCAGTTGCCCTGGTATCGTTTCTCCATCATAGCAATGTCCTGGTGAAACCTTTCACCGTGTTCGTCAATGATAGCACTGAGATTTGCAGAGAAGTCCAAGTGTGAGTGGAGGAAATGAATCTTGAGCGACATGTTGTACTTCATTTTCTTGTATGCTTTGAGAAATTTGTCTACCAGTTGCATGTAGTTTGGGGCTCTGTAATTGCCCAGAAAACTGTCAACAACGTCTTTGAAGGCTTTCCAGGCAATTGTTTCCAGCCCAACTAACAGATTTTCAAACCACTTGTCACTCATATCATGTCTGATCTGGGGGCCAAAACAAATGCCCTCTTTGATCTTGGCATCAGTTATTCTTGGGAACATCTGTCTTAAATAATGAAAACCTTCGCCTTCCTTGTTCAGTGCTTTCACGAAATTTTTCATGAATCCCAGTTTTATGTGAAGAGGAGACAAAAATATCTTTTCTGGATCGACAAGCGATTCATGTGCCACATTTTTCTGTCCTGGAACTAACTTTTTACGGAGTGGCCAGTTCTGTCGAGAATAGTGCAACTCTTTGGCACGGCTGTCCCATTCACAGATGAAACAACAGTACTTTGTATAGCCGAGCTACAGTCCTACTAACAGAGCAACAACTTTAAGATCTCCACAGATATTCCAGTTGTACCTGTTATACTGGACGTGCTTCAGCAACAGTTATATTCTTATACTTTCATGTGTGCTGCATAGCCAACAGGTACTGAAGGATAAACATTGCCATTGTGTAGCAGAACAGCTTTCAGGCTTAACATTGATGAATAAATGAAGAGATGCCACTCTTTCGGGTTGTGATTACAACCCAAGGCTAAGAACAATCCTTCAATGTCACAACAGAAACGGAGACTGTCGATTTGTGCAACAAATTTGGTTATATCATGATGTTGGCCTCAAAACGCAGAAATTTTCGTACCTGGTGAAAGTAAACATCATTCCTGCAGTCTCGAACCCAGCAGCTTAGCTTTTGCTTTTGACAGACCCAAATCTCTTACAAAATCGTTCAATTCGGACTGTGTTATCAGATGTGGATTGCCTGATGAGCACGGTTCAAAATCCGGGTCAATGTCACTGTCAGGACCCTGCATTGCAGTTTCTTCATCTGGTTCGTCTAAGGTCCAGTCCTCTGGTGGTTTTGGAATTGGAAGACTGTCGTCATGTAGCACGGGTCTCATTGCTTGAAGGCAGATTAGGATATTCAATTGACTTCTTGTTTTTGGCATAGAAACCAGACACATTAGTCAAACAGAAGTAACAGTCCGTCACATGGTCTTTCTGTTCTCACCATATCATCGGAACAGCAAACAGCATCATCTTTCGAGTGCCTCTGAGTCAGGCTGACAGCACATGTCGCACAGCAAATGTGAGGCGTCCATTCCTTGTCTTGAATTTTGCAGCCGAAATACAGATGATAAGCTTTATTCACAAGAGCAGTCATCCAACATCTCTGTGGCGCAAGTGTATATTCGCCACAGATATAGCAGAATGTATCACAGCTGTTACGACATTGACAAGACATATCGCCCGACACCAAAACGTCTACAGCATCAAGCTTGCTTACTGTTTTAGAGATACTATAGTTCACTATACTGATACTATACATACACACTGACTATTTATATAAACCAAATGAGCAGGGTCGGTGTTTGCAAGCTACCTTTATAGTTTCCAACCTGGCCTGATTCCATACCTGGACATGCCCAGGCTGCACAAACTGTTGTTGATAAGTCACTTACAGGAGCGAAAATGTTTGGATACAAATATAAGAAAAAAATCACAACAAAACTGAATGGTTTCATGATGGGTAAATTTTGATGTGATATTTATGATCAGCACCCAAAAATCTATAAGATACGCCCGACAGTGTTGTGCAGTGAATTAATCCAAAATTGCAGTTTTTAATGTGTTCTCTTAAGAAGAAGTGATTATCTCATTTTCCTGTTGTTGGGGTTGGATACATGCTGATAATATTTGGAATATATCTTCCTTAAGCTTATTTTTTAAAGCACCTGTCAAAAATAAATATTTATTTAAGATGCAAGTGTTTGTATTTCATAATTATACCATATAATTCGATCAATACACTGTTGATGGTGTCAGCAGTAGAATCTGGGAAACAATTAAGAGAAACACTACAGAAAGCATGGCATTTTATCATTGAATGCCCTAGATCAGGGGCCTCATGTATAAGCAGTGCATATGCACAGAAATGTTGCGTAAGAACGTTTCCATGTTCAAATCGCAATGTATAAAACCTAAACTTGGCATAAAGCAGCGCACATTTCCACGGTAACTCATACCCTGTCGTACGCAAGTTCTGCACTCGGTTTTGCAGACTGGCGGCACCCAGCGTCAAAGCAGTGCTGCTGTTCCTTTGTGGTTATCCTTTCTTTTTTAGATCAACATCTCTGACACGGCTTTATAAATACACTGAAACTAATTCAGCATGCCAGGACACGGTGACGCAGCGCTAGCTATTAGCTTGCGCTCCGTTCACGGATTGTTCCTGCCTCGCGCTGTATTCTTACTGGGACTGGCGTGACACTGGAAGGATAGTTGGATAGAATAATTATCTATCTATCTAATTAAACACGTACTACGAAGATATTTCAATGTTCCTTAAAAGTTCTGAAGAAGCGCTCTAAGCTTACAGATGGCTTAATGTCTATTACAGAGCTGATTGTGTGAAGATTGGGTATTTTGAGAAAGAAAAGTAAGGACATTAATTGGAGGTTAGTACATTTGAAAGACACAGTACTTCTGTACTAAAGTATTTCATCAAAGGTCGTGCATGGCGCAGCAAGCATCTGAGACATGAACAATCACTGCGCCACCATGTTCCCATGTTTAATAACATGATTTAACTCCTATCATCATGAAAATGATATCATGTATACATATCAGTATTTTAATTATTCAGAAAGCTGTAATATCACGAATGTAATGGATTCTGTTTCCTGTTGGAGGAAGAGAAAGCCAGTTTAAGAAGCACGTAGTGATTCACACACACAGAACACATAGAAGATCAAATACAAAAACAAAGCATTTAACTTGCTAATTTAGTTACAATGAGATTTGAGAAACTAATAAATTAAACAATTTTAAGATGAATTTTATGATGTTCTACCTTAATGACAAAATAAACTACGTGATTGAAGTGGAAATTTCGAGATTAAAGTTGACATTTCATGCTTTTTTCCCCCACCGTGTGCCTATTTTTGTTTTTCTCTGTACCTTAATAAGCTTTCATATGACACTCAGCCAGTGGGCTACGACTTGCCTTTTCATGGCGACTTTGATATGTGACAACTTTTTTATTTTGGGCAATGTGCGACTTTATGAACTTGAGCTTTCGAGGTTCTCTGACACGCTATGTCATTCGATCGACTTCCTTTTGTTGTTTATACTACTGTTTAAACCAACAAATAGTACAATTTTCCTTGCCTCCACTTGGTATTCATTGAAATTGTTATGTTTTCCCTCGTGCTTTTCCCATTGTCTTTTCACAGAAGACTGATCTTAACACTAGAATTACCAGAGCCTACGAAAAAACTCGTAATTCAGTCCCACCTTAAACTGCTTCTTAAATCCCTTCACACCTCTCCGCCAGCGCCCTTTGTCTTCTAAATGTGCTGATAAAGAGAAGCTGGAGCAGCCGGCTATTCCATCCCCCCACCAATTTAGAACGTGCACGAACTTCTCTCAGCTCATGCCTTGATTGAGTATCTGGGAGTGAAGTGGAGTTTTAGAGTGGAAATAATAGATCGTTGTTTGGAACACACGCATTTCATGTCTGTTCCGTTTCTACAGTAATCTGTGTCAACACATTGTTAAAACAGAAACGTTTTTTTATATTCTAGTAGTAGATGACAAAATGTAGGCATAAACTATATAATGTATGAAGCCTGAAGTCCAAATAGCAAAGAAACATTTTCACAAGAATAACACAATTGCGCTTTTATTCAAAAATATAACTGCAGAAACAAAATGCCGCCTAAACATGTGACATTGACACCACTTTATTGTAACTGCCTCCGTGGTTCAATAGACTCAGCCCCCGCTTGGGAATCAAAAGGTCACGAGTTCGATCCTGCGCCCTCCGTTTTGAGAAGTAAACTGCTCTTAGTCTTACTGTTTTAGAATAAAAGCATACATTTGATTTCAGTCTGTAACAGCCGGTGCAATTTATGATCCTTGTAAAGGCTAGCTTTTTTTTTATTCACTTTTCATTCTCTCAGTCGCTTCAGAATCAATCCATACAACCCCATCTGACACGGCTGTTTTCACTAAAGACGCGCTCGCTATAGCTCTGCAGTGTACCACGATGCATACTAACGCCAAACACCCCAACCTAAAGTCCCGGTTCTGACACACAAACGCTGGCGTAGCTGCTTTCTTCGGATCTCACCGTCACTTGCTTTTCTTTTTATTCAGTTTTATTGAGTGTTCCTGCCAGTCCCGCATGTTGCTGTATGCTGTTTCTTTTGTACTCCAGGACATGCAGAGGAAAGAATGGTAAAGACCAGTAACTTCGGCGCTATATGCAATCATCAGACACTCCCCATCTGCCCGTGTCGTTCAAACACAGGAACATATATTGGTGTAAAAGTATAACAAAAGTGCACTTTTTCCATCGCCTTTTCCTGTAAGAAGCAATGTACACACTTCTCTCTATGCTGTGGTTTCTATTACACACCTGAAAGAAAGAGACAATATATGTGAAAATATAATCGCACTAATGCAATATTATTTGAAAACGAACAGCGTCAGATCGGGTGTGAATTTATGCAGGAACTGGAAATTCTCTGATGCGGACCCTTCCCCAGGGAAGAAAGTACAGTGTCAGGTGCTCATTCAGTGTAATAGAAACCATAGCACAGAGAGGTGTGTACACGGCAACAAGTACACGTGTCGTAAATGTAGGAAGGACGGTCCTTGGGTGTGTGGGAACTGTTAATATTTGAATGTGATGATTTTATATAGCACGGAATGAAAATCTGCACTTCTTAGCATTGCACCATGCAAGCTGTCGTATCAATCGCCTACTGTAACTTGCTTTCTTTTTCTTGGTTATACAGGTAGTTTTGAATAAAAGTGCACTTGTTTTGTTTGCGAAATGAAGTGTCTGCGTGCACTTTTCGTGGCATTACACGTGTATTTTTTGAGCATGCCCGTTTGAGCAGTATAAAAGTATTGAAAAGTATAACAAAACAACGGGCAGATGGGGAGTGTCTGATGATTGCATATAGCGCCGAACTTACTGCTCTTTACTATTCTCTCCTCTGCGTGCCCTGGAGTACAAAAGAAACAGAATACAGACGCTATAGCTCTGCGTTGTACCACGATGCATACTAACGCCCCCCCCCAAAGCCCCCCCACCCGGTTCTGACACACAGACGCTGGCGAAGCTGCCTTCTTCTTCTTATCTCACCGTCACTTGATTTTCTTTTTATTCAGTTTTATTGAGTGTTCCTGCTAGTCCCGCATGTTGCTGTATGCTGGATATTTTCACATGTATTGTCTCTTTCTTTCAGGTGTGTAATAGAAACCACAGCATAGAGAGAAGTGTGTACATTGCTTCTTACAGGAAAAGGCGATGGAAAAAGTGCACTTTTGTTATACTTTTACACCAATATATGTTCCTGTGTTTGAACGACACGGGCAGATGGGGAGTGTCTGATGATTGCATATAGCGCCGAAGTTACTGGTCTTTACCATTCTTTCCTCTGCATGTCCTGGAGTACAAAAGAAACAGCATACAGCAACATGCGGGGACTGGCAGGAACACTCAATAAAACTGAATAAAAAGAAAAGCAAGTGACGGTGAGATACTTAAGAAAGCAGCTTCGCCAGCGCTTGTGTGTCAGAACCCGGGACTTTAGGTTGAGGGTGTTTGGCGTTAGTATGCATCGTGGTACACTGCAGAGCTATAGCGCCTTTTAGTGAAAACAGCCGTGTCAGATGGGGTTGTATGGATTGATTCTGAACGCGACTGAGAGAATGAAAAGTGAATAAAAAAAAAAAGCTAACCTTTACAAGGATCATAAATTGCACCGCTGTTACAGACTGAAATCAAATGTATGCTTTTATTTTAAAACAGTAAGACTAAGAGCAGTTTACTTCTCAAAACAGAGGGGCGCAGGATCGAACTCGTGACCTTGATTCCCAAGCGGGGCTGAGTCTATTGAACCACGGAGGCAGTTACAATAAACTGGTGTCAATGTCACATGTTTAGGCGGCTTTTGTTTCTGCAGTTATATTTTTGAATAAAAGCGCAATTGTGTTATTCTTGTGAAAATGTTTCTTTGCTATTTGGACTTCAGGCTTCATACATTATATAGTTTATGCCTACATTTTGTCATCTACTACTAGAATATAAAAAGCGTTTCTGTTTTAACAATGTGTTGACACAGATTACTGTAGAAACGGAACAGACATGAAATGCGTGTTCCAAACAACGATCTGTTATTTCCACTCTAAAACTCCACTTCACTCCCAGATACTCAATCAAGGCATGAGCTGAGAGAAGTTCGCGTGCGTTCTAAATTGGTGGGGGATGGAATAGCGGCTGCTCAGCTTCTCTTTATCAGCACATTTAGAAGACAAAGGGCGCTGGCGGAGAGGTGTGAAGGGATTTAAGAAGCAGTTTAAGGTGGGACGGAATTACGAGTTTTTTCGTAGGCTCTGGTAATTCTAGTGTTAATGAGTGTTCCAACAGGGTACCCTACAGTGCACAACTTTTTGATATCAAAAACCCTTTTTGCGTTTCCCCGACTCTGCGGGGCCCTGATTCTTGACCACAAACCCTGGCGGCTGCCCCCGTATCTCCGTCCTTGCTTTTCTTTTTATTCAGTTTTGTGGTGTTCCTGCCGTCCCGATTTGCTGTATGTTTTTTCTTTTGCACCCATGACATGCAGAAAAAAAGAATGGTAAAACCAGAAACCCCCTTTATACAATCATCAGACCTCCCCATCTGCCCGTGTGTTAAACACGGGAAACATATATTGGTGAAAAAGTATAAAAAAAAGTGCACTTTTTTTCAAGTGCACTTTTTCCCTGCTTTTCCTTAAAAGGTCCCCTTTCTCTATCTGTGGTTTCTTTACACACCGAAAAAAAGACAATATATTGAAAAAAAATGCACTAAGAATATTTTTGAAAAAAACCCCGTCGGTGGCGAACCTCAATAAAACTTAAAAAAAGAAAATAGGTGGCTGGAAAAACCGCCAAAATTTTCGGGGCGGGAAAATTGTAGCCGTGGTCGGCCCAAGGGGGCGTCTGTATTTTGTTTTTTTTCTCAGGGGAGGGAAAAAATAAGAAACAATTGGCTTATCAAAACCCTTTCCCTCTGCCCGGTTTTTTTTCAAACTTTTTCGCTCAACCTTTAAAAAGGGGTTCCCGGCGCGCGAACCTTCTTTAAAAAAAAAAAGTGCACTTTTCCTACTGTTGAAAAAACCCAAAAAAAGCGTTTCGACATCTTTGGTCAATTAAAAAGTTTCCCTTCCCTTTCTTCCCATTTAAATTTAACGGGTTCCCCCGCAAAAATCCCCATTTCGTGCCATTTGGGCCTTAATCTTTTTTTCCCTGAATGACACCCTTCTTTTTCCCGGGGAAAGGGGCCCTCGAAATTTTCCATTCTTTAAACCCATCGGGGCCCTGTTTTCTTTTAAACCTTTTTTCAATATTTCTTTCAGGTTGGAAAAACGCATAAAAATTTACCTTCACGGGAAAAGCGATGAAAGGGAATTGGTGAAAAGTGAATAAAAAAAAAAAAAGCTAACCTTTACAAAGATCATAAATTGCACCGGCTGTTACAGACTGAAATCAAATGTATGTTTTATTCTAAAACAGTAAGACTAAGAACAGTTTACTTCTCAAAAGGGAGGCGCGAGGATCGAACCCGTGACCCTTGATTCCCAAGCGGGGCTGTATCTATTGAACCACGGAGTCAGTTATAGTAAACTGGTGTCAATGTCGCATGTTAAGGCGGCGTTTTCTTTCTGCAGTTATATGTTTGAATAAAAGTGCAATTGTGTTATTCTTGTGAAAATGTTTCTTTGCTATTTGGACTTCAGGCTTCATACATTATATAGTTTATGCCTACATTTTGTCATCTACTACTAGAATATAAAAAAAGTTTCTGTTTTAACAATGTGTTGACACAGATTACTGTAGAAACAGAACAGACATGAAATGCGTGTGTTCCAAACAACGATCTATTATTTCACTCTAAAACTCCACTTCACTCCCAGATACTCAATCAAGGCATGAGCTGAGAGAAGTTCGTGCACGTTCTAAATTGGTGGGGATGGAATAGCCGGCTTCTCTTTA
The DNA here is from genome assembly GCF_016835505.1 of Polypterus senegalus. Classification (NCBI taxonomy): domain Eukaryota; kingdom Metazoa; phylum Chordata; class Cladistia; order Polypteriformes; family Polypteridae; genus Polypterus; species Polypterus senegalus. The sequence goes on from NC_053154.1 coordinate 102,595,735, forward strand.
TCAGCACATTTAGAGAACAAAGGACGCTGGCGGAGAGGTGTGAAGGGATTTAAGAAGCAGTTTAAGGTGGGACGGAATTACGAGTTTTTTCGTAGGCTCTGGTAATTCTAGTGTTAATGGCTATTTACATTGATTTGCATATTGAAAGAGGTGTAATTCTGGGAGGAGTTGGGGCGGGACAGCAGGCGCTTGCACGAGCGTTACTTTTCACAACTGATCGGGATTTATGTAGCGGAACAACGTGGAAGTTGGCGAACGCACAGATTCCTGCATCTGGAATTTTTTGTGCATAAGCACATTTCGGCTTTTGTGCTTACGTCATGTTATTGTGTGAATTCTACACACGCCGTTATGCATGAGGCCCCAGGTGAGTAGTTTGTGAGGGAATTTTAGCATCAGTGCATCACGCGTCATTTTAACATAAAACCTACGCTACCTCCTCTGATTTTTTTCTGGCAATTCAGTTTGCAGCATATGATAAATAGAAAAGCAATAAAGCTAAATTGCAGAGTCTGGGTTAATGATGGTTCTAAAAAACGATAAAGCAAATGTTGCTGATGTCTGTGTGGGAAGTTAATCTTCCTCTAATATCATCTACTTTTTTATGCAACAAGTAGCCATTGGCAAAAAAAAATATTGCACCAAGGAGTTCAGTGTCTGCTGTATTGTACCAGAACACCTTGCCTTCATCTTCAATTACCAGCTCATCTTTTTTCCTTGTTTTGTTTTTAGATTGACTCCTGTCAGTTGTGTTTGGCAATAGATAACAGATGATGTCAGCTCCAGATGTAGCCAGACTAAAAGTCAAATCTTAATTTTTGCTTCAGTATTTAAAATCTGGTCATAATGAATAATTACTGTGGAGACACTTCACATACAGTAATGCCAACAACTAGATTATGCATCAAGAAAAAGTCTGTGAGGACTGACATGAAACATGTTGACAATTTAGGTGCCATAACAGACTATTTAGCAATTTCTAAGTGAGATAATCTGTGACATATATACATTGTCAAATGTAATAATTTCTATGGTGATTATAAAAATAGGGTTGCAGTAAAAATTCATTAAAAACTGTAAACATTTCTGTTATTTATATCCATGTATTTCTTCTGCTGCACATTGAACTCCATATTCAATTCACTCCTTCTGTCCTTCACCTTCGACTCCATGGCTTTTCATTTGGGAGAGCCATTTTTGTGCATGAAGCAGCACTCTGCCTCAAAGTATATGTGCTACCTCTCCTCTCATTAATTGTAGCACATTTTCTTTTGGAATTCTTTTACACAGTACAGCACCCTCACTTTAGTCCTGCCCTTTTAAATCAGTGGACACCCTCCATTTAAGCTTGGCATTCCTGATTCATTCCTGCCAGAAGTTATTTCAGTAGGTATTAGATTGCCATTCTAGTCTGATGTTAGTGAATTGATTAACAAATGTGTGCTGTGATTGTTCTCAGCTTATCTCTGTCTCTCTGTATGTGTTCATGTTTTCACCATTAACTTTTATTCTTTGTAATTGTGCTTCTTTTATCATTTTTCTCCATGTTCTGATATTTTTTTCTTTTCTTCTCCCATTAGAAGCCAATCCTGAAAAATTTAACAGCCGCTTCCGAAATAAAATGTTCTATGCTGGGGTAGGTATAAGTGAGGAATAAGCTACCAATTTGAATATTTTCTAGATCTTTTCTTTCTTTGATTTTGCCTTTGTTTTTGTAGACAGCCTTTTCTGATTTTTTGATGGGAAGTTCCAAGGATCTAGCAAAACATATTAAAGTAGTGGTGAGTATGGCATGTGACTTGATTACGTGAGGGGTGTTTGCGATTATGAAATGTTTGGAAGTCCAATTTGATATCCCTCTCCTTGTTGTTAGAGTTGTCATTTTTTGCATAATTGAAAACCTCTTTTATTTTCTCCTGTCTCATTTTTGATGCTAGTGTGATGGAACTGACCTGACATCAAAGATCCAGGATTTAAAGCTGCAGTGCATAGTATTCCTCAACATACCCAGGTGAGATACATTCTTAGAACACTCAGGGAGATTAACCAGGTACTCCTGTAATCTGTGTAGAAAAATGACAAACAGTGATGGTGTCGTAGTTTGCATGAGGCCCTGAAAAAAATGGTTTATTTACCTCACAGTCTTAATTAACTACCTAACCCTTCCACACAATCCTAAAAATATGTGATGAACAGCATGTCACCAGAGCAATAAGTCGTCTTCTTCTTTCGGCTGCTCCAGTTAGCGGATCATCTTGTTCCATATCTTCCTGTCCTCTACATCTTGCTCTGTCACACCCATCACCTACATGTCCTATCTCCCCACACAATCCTAAAAATATGTGATGAATACCATGTCACCAGAGCAATAAGTTGTTTTCTTCTTTTGGCTGCTCCCGTTAGGGGTTGCCACAGCAGATCATCTTGTTCCATATCTTCCTGTCCTCTACATCTTGCTCTGTCACACATATCACCTGCATGTCCTTTATCGCCATATCCATAAATCTTCTCTTGGACCTTCCTCTTTTCCTGTTGCCTGGCAGCACTATGTTTAACATCCTTTTCCCAATATACCCAAGATCTCTCCTCCGCACATCCAAACCAACGCAATCTTGCCTCTCTGACTTTGTCTCTCAACCGTCCAACCTGAACCAACCCTCTAATGTACTCATTTCTGATCCTGTCCATCCTTGCCACACCCAATACAAATCTAAACATCTTTAACTCTGCTACCTCCAGTCTCCTGCTTTCTGGTCAGTGCCACCATCTCCAACTGATATAACAAAGCTGGTCTCACTACCGTCCAGTAGATCTTCCCTTTCACTCTTGCTGATAACTGTCTGTCACAAATTACTCCTGACACTCTTCTTCACCCATTCCACCCTGCCTGGACTCCCTTTTTACCTCTGTTCTACAATCCCTGTTACTCTGTATTGTTGATCCCAAGTATTAAAACTCATCCACCTTCCGCCAACTCTACTCCCTGTATTGTCACCATTCCACTGACCTTCCTCTCATTCACACACATGTATTCTATTTTGTTCCTACTGATCTTCTTTCCTCTCTTCTCTAGAGAATATCTCCACCACTACAGGGTCTTCTCAACTTTCTCCCTACTCTCGCTATAGATCTCACTGTCATCAGCAAAAATCATAGTCCAAGGAGACTCCTGTCTATTCTCATCTGTCAACCTGTCCATCACCATTGCAAATAAGAAAGGTCTCAGAGCTGATCCCTGTTATAATCCTACCACCACGTTGAATGGATCCATCACTCCTACCACAGACCTAACCACTGTCACGCTTCTGTACAACTCATACATACTTCTCTGCCACTCCCAACTTCCTCATACAATACCACAACACCTCTCGAAGCTCCCTGTTATATACTTTCTCCAGGTCCACAAAGACACAATGCAACTCCTGGCCTTTTCTATACTTCAAACTCGCAGTTGATGAATATGATTTTTTTATCATCTTCTTTTAGTATTGTTTAACACTATACCAATGAACAATACAGTTACTCGTGTACATTAATTTAGTTAAAATAGCTAAAGAATTCTGCAAGTTTTTTTTTTTTTAACTTGAAAGGGCCAGCTCCTATAGCCAAAATTTATTTTCATATAGCTAGTTCATTTTCATTGCATAAGATAAATAGTTAATATATGTTTATAAATACAAGGTAAATCTCTGTGTAAATATAGTAAAGAATATATATTCCTGCACTGCCATTTTAATCTCTAATGCCAGTCATATTTAAACTATTGCTCATACTTGCTGCTCACAACAGGTGATGGACAGTGGTGTTAGAATGAGGCTGTTTATTCCACTGCTTTTGTAAATATCACAATATTATACTGGTAACATGCAAATGGATAGTGACTTGAACAAGTATTTGATGAGAGGAACAAGCATGTTAAAATGTCACTTTCCTTTTGAATCCTAATGGTTATTTGGTTAATTGAAATGCATCTATCTACATGAAATGTGTTTCCCTGTATAGGTATTGTGCTGGCACGATGCCTTGGGGAAACCCAAGTGAACACCATGACTTTGAGCCACAGCGTCATGATGATGGATGCATTGAAGTGATAGGTTTCACCAAGACATCTCTGGTGAGTTATTTTTCACATTCCTGTCCTGTTCAGTCACTCTGCCTACATTCTTAATACTATTCACCTTCATTCTTAGTACTATTTAGAAAGATTCTGGCTGGACATAGGCTGATTATTTTTGTCCATACAGTACTTTGATAAAATGATGTAGTTAATGTTGGTACCCATAGTTTGTTTTTTTGGGTTGTTTTTGTCACTTTTCTATTCCCATCTGTTTCTAGTAGAGTTTAATCAAGATTGCATCAGCGTGCATTTGTTTGTAAAACTGAACCCTAAGTAAAAATTAAGCTAATGTGGAAAAATAAAAGCACAAACCAATGGTTTGAGTTTTCATTAGGGAAGACATCTGATTATTAAACCTATTATACCATCCAAGATAACACTTAGCAATCTTTATGTAATATATTCTGTATTGAGAATTTCTTCTCTTCTGTGTATTGTATTGTATTGACCCCCTTCTTTTTGAGACCCAATGCATGCCCAACCTACCCGGAAAGGGGTCTCTCTTTGAACTGCCTTTCCCAAGGTTTCTTCCATTTTTTCCCTACAAGGGTTTTTTGGGAGTTTTTCCTCATCTTCTTAGAGAGTCAAGGCTGTCAAGAGGCAGGGCCTGTTAAAGCCCATTGCGGCACTACTTGTGTGATTTTGGGCTATACAAAAATAAATTGTATCGTATTGTATTGTACATTACACATGAGAAAAAATATTATATCCTTATATTAAATGGAAATGAATTAAAGGTTAATTGAATATCATCCATCCATTCATCCTCTTCCGCTTATCCGAGGTCGGGTCGCGGGGGTAGCAGCTTAAGCAGAGAAGCCCAGACTTCCCTCTCCCTGGCCACTTCTTCCAGCTCTTCCGGGAGAATCCCAAGCTTCCCAGGCCAGCCGGGAGACATAGTCCCTCCAGCGTGTCCTGGGTCTTCCCGGGGCCTCCTCCTGGTTGGATGTGCCTGGAACACCTCACCAGGGAGGCGTCCAGGAGGCATCCTGATCAGATGCCAGAGCCACCTCATCTGACTCCTCTCGATGCGGAGGAGCAGCGGCTCTAATCTGAGCCCCTCCCGGATGACTGAGCTCCTCACCCTATCTTTAAGGGAAAGCCCAGACACCTTGCGGAGGAAACTCATTTCAGCTGCTTGTATTCGCGATCTCGTTCTTTCGGTCACTACCCATAGCTCATGACCATAGGTGAGGGTAGGAACGTAGATCGACTGGTAAATTGAGAGCTTTGCCTTACGGCTCAGCTCTTTTTTCACCACGACAGACTGATGCAGAGCCCGCATCACTGTGGATGCCGCACCAATCCGCCTGTCAATCTCACGATCTATTCTTCCCTCACTTGTGAACAAGACCCCGAGATACTTAAACCCTTTCCACTTGGGGCAGGATCTCACCCCCAACCCTGAGAGGGCACTCCACCCTTTTCCGGCTGAGGACCAGGGTCTCGGATTTGGAGGTGCTGATTCTCATCCCAGCCGCTTCACACTCTGCTGCAAACCGCTCCAGAGAGAGCTGAAGATCACGGCCTGATGAAGCAAACAGGACAACATCATCTGCAAAAGCAGTGACCCAATCCTGAGTCCACCAAACCGGACCCCTTCAACACCCTGGCTGCGCCTAGAAATTCTGTCCATAAAAGTTATGAACAGAATCGGTGACAAAGGGCAGCCCTGGCGGAGTCCAACTTCTACTGGAAACGGGTCCGACTTACTGCCGGCAATGCGGACCAAGCTCTGACACCGGTTGTACAGGGACCGAACAGCCCTTATCAGGGGGTCCGGTACCCCATACTCCCACAGGATTCCCCGTGGGACACGGTTGAACGCCTTTTCCAAGTTCACAAAGCACATGTAGACTGGTTGGGCAAACTCCCATGCACCCTCCAGGATTCTGCTAAGGGTGTAGAGCTGGTCCACTGTTCCGCGACCAGGACGAAAACCACACTGTTCCTCTTGAATTCGAGGTTCGATATAATTGAATATTATTCACAACTAAATTTATTTTAGCCATTCATGAGTAAGATACTATTTTTTAGGTTATTTTAACTGATTTTGGGTTGCATTGTCCTTAAACTGTCTTTGGATTGCTTATTTCAAATATGCAGTAAGGAAATTAGTGGAGACCTAATTATATTAAAAATGTCATTGTATCAGCAGTTTTTAAGTGGGTTTATATGATATAAAGTACAGGGTCTACAGAAGTGCCCAGTTCATGAATTCTGACCACAGATTTGTTGTTGCTACTCTGAAGATCCAGCTTAGGTCCAGTAGGCTTCCACCTACTAGGGGAACAGGCTGGACCTGGCCAGACTCCAAGATCAGGCTCTTTCTAATGAGTTTGCACACAGTTTGTGTGAGGAACTTGCAAACTAGGTTGCAACTGCTGATCCTAAAGTGATCTAGGAGAGCCTCTGTGACAAGACCCTGAAGGTTGCTGAGAGTTGTTTTACTACTGTTCCCAGAAGGAGGTGTTTCATCTCACAGGGCACCCTGGATATCATGTAGAGGAGTCGCAGCATATAACCTGATGGCAACTCTGGTCTATACTGGGAACTGAGAAGAACAGATGTGAGCGCTCTGAGAGCAGATAAGGAAGTGCTTGTTAAAGGAATCTGTGAGCAGGTGTCACACCATCTATGGTCTAGTGACCCACATCCTGCTTACAGAGGAATCGAAGCACATCTGAGTTGCAGTCAGGATGGGTGACAGAAAGGTCGTTATGGATGACACTGCAATTATGACCCACTGGGCTGGCTACTTTGAGCATCCATTTAAAGCTGATCCTCTGGTTAGGATGTTCTGACATCTCTGGGTCCTGAGTTCTTGAGGCTGATCCTCGAATTAGCTGTTAAAAGTCCCAGTCTCACTGAGAATGCACAGGTTGCGAACCAGCTTGAGGGTAGGATAGGCCTCAGGGACCTGTGGTATCCAGGGTGAAGTTCTCCAGGCTGGTGGTAAAGCTGTCCTTCTTGTGTTGCAAGCAATCTTTGTTTTTATTTGGGAGACTGACATTATGCCAGCTGACTGGAAAATGGGGCTTGTCATCCCTGTATGGAAAGGGAAGGGTGATTGCCTGGATTGTGGCAAATATAAGGGGATCACACTGCTGTCGGTGCCAGGTAAGGTTCTTGCTAGGTTCATCCTCAGTAGGATCTGTGATCATTTGTTCATCACCTACCAGTGACTGGAGCATTCTAGTTTTACACCTAAGAAGTCTACCATCGACCACATCCTGGCACTGAGGGTTCTCATGGAGTGCAAACGCATTTATCAGCAGAGTTTCTTTGTAGCCTGTGTTGATTTTCGTAAGGCATTCAACTCAGTTGATGAAGCTGCCCTGTGGGACATCCTGAGACTATGCAGTGTCTCCCCAAAGTTGCTAGATATCTTGTCCAGCCTGTATACTGGTACTGTGAGTGCTGTGCAGGGTGGAGCCAAAACCTCTGTATTTTTCCCAGTAGATACTGGGGTTCATCAGGAGTGTGTTCTTGCTCCTACTCTGTTCATTGCTTACACGAACTGGATATTGGGTAGGATCGTGGTGTCCAGCAGCTCTGGGGCATCAGTTGGTGAAGATTCATTGATCTCGACTTTTCTAATGATGCTCTGATCTTTGCTGAGTTAATGGAAGCTCTGTTCGGGGCTCTTGAGAATATGATGCCACAACCTTGGCACACCTATGCTTGGCTAGTTTCGCCCATTCCTCTTTGCAGAACCTCTCAAGCTCCATCAGGTTGGATGGGAAGTGTCTGTGCACAGCCATTTTAAGATCTCTCCAGAGATGTTCAATCGGATTCAAGTCTGGGCTCTGGCTGGGCCACTCAAGGACATTCACAGAGTTGTCCTGATGCCACTCCTTTGATATCTTGGCTGTGTGCTTAGGGTCGTTGTCCTACTGAAAGATGAACCGTCACCCCAGTCTGAGGTCAAGAGCTCTGGAGCAGGTTTTCATCCAGGATGTCTCTGTACATTGCTGCAGTCATCTTTCCCTTTATCCTGACTAGTCTCCCAGTTCCTGCCACTGAAAAACATCCCCACAGCATGATGCTGCCACCACCATGCTTCACTGTAGGGATGGTATTGGCCTGGTGATGAGCGGTGCCTGGTTTCCTCCCAACATGACGCCTGGCATTCACACCAAAGAGTTCAATCAGACCAGAGAATTTTGTTTCTCATGGTCCGAGAGTCCTTCAGGTGCCTTTTGGCAAACTCCAGGCAGACTGCCATGTGTCTTTTACTAAGGAGTGGCTTTCATTTGGCCACTGTACCATACAGGCCTGATTGGTGGATTGCTGCAGAGATGGTTGTCCTTCTGGAAGGTTCTCCTCTCTCCACAGAGGACCTCTGGAGCTCTGACAGAGTGACCATCAGGTTCTTGGTCACCTCCCTGACTAAGGCCCTTCTCCCCCGATCGCTCAATTTAGATGGCCTGCCAGCTCTAGGAAGAGTCCTGGCGGTTTCGAACTTCTACCATTTATGGATGATGGAGGCCACTGTGCTCATTGGGACCTTCAAAGCAGCAGAAATGTTTCTGTAACCTTCCCCAGATTTGTGCCTCGAGACAATCCTGTCTCGGAGGTCTACAGACAATTCCTTTGACTTCATGCTTGGTTTGTGCTCTGACATGAACTGTCAACTGTGAGACCTTATATAGACAGGTGTGTGCCTTTCCAAATCATGTCCAATCAACAGAATTTACCACAGGTGGACTCCAATTAAGCTGCAGAAACATCTCAAGGATCATCAGGGGAAACAGGATGCACCTGAGCTCAATTTTGAGCATCATGGCAAAGGCTGTGAATACTTATGTACATGTGCTTTCTCAATTTTTTTTTAGTTTTTAATAAATTTGCAAAAATCTCAAGTAAACTTTTTTTACGTTCTCATTAATGGGGTGTTGTGTGTAAAATTCTTAGGAAAAAATTAATTTAATCTATTTTGGAATAAGGCTGTAACATAACAAAATGTGGAAAAAGTGATGCGCTGTGAATACTTTCTGGATGCTATCTATCTATCTGTTCTCTTTCCGACGTATTGTAAATAAGGTAGATTCATCTCACTGTGGTGCTTTTTCTGTTCGTAATACCATGTAACACATTATAATTGTCCTGCTTTTCGCTAATATACCCATGCCACCGAAAAAAACACATAGAATTGGAAGGTCCACTTCAGATGCCAGAAAAAAGTCAATTTTAAGAGCGACTGAAATGCCACAGCAGACAGAATCCAGAGTGAAGGAACTTATAATAAAATGTGAATCAGAAAACTGTTTGTTCTATTTCTATGTTCTGTTTCTTTCATTTGGGGAATTCACTGGTTATAAATTCCCGAGCAACGCTGGTTACTCCTGCTAGTGGTAGATAAAATACAAGACTTCTGAGAGAGCACACATTTTCTGTGTTTGAGGTCCATAACCAATAATCCCCCAAAGCCCCTTTCCTTGTCACTTCATTGCATGCTTTATACTTCTGAGTAAATTCTCAGTGGTTGTCAAAACTTGACAACACAGAGTCTGCCACTACGACTTAAGACAAAATCAAACTTGTTGATTTTTTTCGAGGTGAGTCGTTAACTGGTTGAACAAAGTCTCAGGGGGATGTCAGATTACATGATTAATGGTCATGGGAGTACATTGTGGCTGCCTGGTGATTTAAAATTGCTGGAAAAATAGTGAAGTGTGACAGGAACTTAAGATAGCCAAAGTCTGCAGTAAAATAAAGTTCTCCAAGAGGTTTGGAATACCATACTTTACAAGTGCCTTCACAAACTTCTTGCAAGTTTACCTAAGAGACTTGCTTTACACCAAATATTGATTTTGTTTGTATTTTTTTCCTGTTAACTGCACTTTCTAAAAAGTTGGTCAGTTATTCATAGCTATTCATGGCATTATTTTTAAAACAAAAACATTCAAACTTTATTGCTTTTGCACACTACTGTATATTACAAGAAGGTCTGACCAAAAATGGCACAGTTTTAACAATGAAGTACATCATCAATAACTTTGCACTACTAATCCCATATTACTGACCATTCTGTAGAACTATAACTTGTATTGTTTGATTGTAACCTGTTCTGTGTTCTTCCTTGTACATGTATTTTTGTATTCAGTATTTATTTATAAATTGATGCTGTTGTTTATTTATTGATATTCATATTGATTATTGTAATTGTGTTCTTTAATAATTTTTCTTCCTGTGTCATTTTGCACTGTACTGGTATTGGATTTTGTTGTTATAGCAACAATACTTTGGTTTGAATGAATATTGAGTATTTACTTATTTATGAATAATTATTAAATCCTCCTAGAACCATATCTTTTGTCTTTTATTTAAAAGTACTGAACAATGAGTTCTGATGCAAAATTATGATGCATTCACATTCACGGAAATGTTCAACCCCCCTCAACAGACATTAAAGTAATGTGAATCAAGGTTAAAGTAAAATATACAACAAAAAATATTTTGAGTTATTTTGAGAACATAAATTAACTTGACTCTGAATTCAAGTGAAAATTACAGTTCTTTACACAAATATTCATCTAAACTATTACTCAACCTTCAACTTCAGTATTTCGTGAAGTATCATTTAGCCTTCAGGGGTGGGCAAAGTCATTCCTGGAGGGCCACGGTGGCTGCAGGTTTCTGTTCCAACCTAATTGCTTAATAAGAAGCACTTATTGCTCAAGTAACACTTCTGCTTCATTTTAATTGTCTCGATTGCTAAGATTTTGAACCCTTATTGCTTATTTTAGTCTTAAACAGCTGTATTTTGGTTTTTAATTGCTCCTTATTATTAATAAGATACAAATAAAATAAACCAGCATTTTCCCCATTTAGTTTGTTTCCATTTACACCAGTGTGTATTTCTCATGCACTGTTTGGTTTAATTAAATACTTGGTAGGAAAGTGAAGAGAAAAAAGTGAAGAACTGAGAATTAGTCATTTGTTTTAGACTTCAAATCATTTGAGTAATATCCTTATAGAGGAAAAAAAGTCTAGGATATGAGAATGACCTGACATGGCAGATTTAAAGCACTAACACGCCATGAAATTAAATTATTGGCAAGGATTGTTTTCTATTTAGGCAACTGGGTTGGAACAAAAACCTGCAGCCACTGTGGCCCTCTAGGACTGACTTTGCCCACCCCTGCTTTATAACTTATTTTAAGAGTTTATTCTGACCAGATCTGAGGAGTTGGTACACAAAACCCCTAACTCCTCAATTTATGGTACCACAAGTTCTGACTCTTCTATTTGTAATTAGACTAATATACTGTACTTACTATGTTGTTTGAAATCACACAACATACAAGATAAAAGACATTTCATCACTGCCAGTGTGAATCGTCAGGCTACTTTATAACACTGTAACCTTTTAAACTTCATTTTTAAGGTTGTAGTGATGCAGTTGTGGTTCACAAACACTGAGCAACATTAAAAGTAAAACTAAACTTAGAAAATTAAAAAAGAAGCTATTTTTATCAAAGGTCTAGAGGACAAAATTATTTTATCAAATTATTAGTTTCAGCAGTTTTTAATTACAAATCAAGCAATTCAGACATGATTAAAGTGCACATTGCAGACTTTAATTTAAAGGTACAGTATTTGCATATATTTTGGTCACATGATGTAGAAATGACAGCACTTTTTATACATGGTCTCCCTATTTTAGGGCACCATACTGTTTGGGACACAACAGTGATAAGTACATTAAAACAGTTATATTTAGAACTTTGTTGCATATTTCTTGCATGCAGTGACTGCTTGAAGTCTGTGATTCATAGACATCACTGGGTGCTTAGTATCTTTTCTGGTGATGATCTGCCAAACCTTTAATGCAGCCATCTTCAGCTCCCGCTTGATTCTGTACTTGTCCCCTTAATTTTTCACAACTGCAAACAGAAGGCATGCTTAGTTGGATTTAAATTGGGAGACTGGCCATTTTTTTCTAGCTTTGAAAAACACATGTGTTGCCTTAGCAGTATGTTTGGCTTGATTATCTTGTTGTAGGTTCAAGCTCCATCCAATGGGTTTAGAGACATTTACTGGAACCTGAGCAGATAAGATGTTTCTGTACACCTCAGAATTCAATAAGCAAATGCCATCAGCAGTTACATCATTAATGAAGATAATTGTGCCAGTACCTGTGGCAGCCATGCATGCCCCAACCGTAATACCCCCACTACGTTTAACAGATGAGGTGGTATGTTTTGGATCTTGAGCAATTCCTTTTTAACTTTACACTTTGCTCTTGGCCTTCATTCTGATACAGGTTAACCTTTCACAAGACCTTTTTCCAGAATTATGCAGGCTCTTTTTAAATACTTTTTGGCAAACTGTAATCTGGCCATCCTGTTTTTGTGGCGAAGTAGAGGTTTGCATCTTGTAGTGTGGAATTTGTATTTCTGCTTCAGAAGTTTTCTGTGGATAATAGTCTTTGAAAAATACACATCTGTCTCCTGAAGACTATTTTTGATCTGTCGGACAAGTGTTTGCTGCTGATGACAGAAAAATCCTCACTATGAAAAAGTCTCAAAGGACTTGTTTGGCCTATCAGTCCCTTTGTGATTACTGAGCTCACCAGTGCATTTATTCTTCCTAATGATACTCCAGACAGTTGATTTAGGTAATTCTAAGATTTTACTGATGTGTCCGATATTTATGTCCTTGTTTTTCAGCCTCATAATGGCTTCTTTAATTTTTCAGTGGCACAGTTGTTATCTTCATGTTGAACAGTGGCATCTACAGACTCCAGAAGTAGTCTGTAAGTAGAACCAAGCCCAGATATCTTACGGCTGCAGTAATGAACGAATGGAACACATCTGAATCATCATAAACACCTGTAACACCATTGTGGTAGAAATTTAACATCTTATTAAGGAAAGAAACATCCCCTAACAGGACAAATTAGTTATCGGGCAGCAGAAAAGCTGTTCATTGTATCTTTTAATTTCTCCTCGGCAAAAGTCTATTATATTATATTCTGGTTGTTCTTATACTGTACCTTTCAGTTGAGCAGCTACTCATCTGTTAGTCATATTTCAGTACATTTTGTTGTTCACTTGACCTTTATCTGATTTCCAAAAGGAATTAATCCTTTATGCTATTTCTTTAAGGTGAATGCTCTGTTACCCTAAAATTATACTTCCACACTCCCCCCTTTTGGACTTCTTAAAGTCCCACTAAATTGTAAGGACAAGTTTCCTACTGTAATTCTATTCTTAATCTGTTTAATATATGTGTTTATACTAAATATGTCCCCCCTTAGAAGCTAAAAAGAAAAGATTCCCGGCTAGCTGAATTTGGGAAATAACAGAAATCAGTGCAAATCATTAATACATAAGATACAGTAAATCACAAAAATAAATAATAGCTAATAATAAATCTATAATAACTAATAATAATAAATAACAGTGAACATAGAAACAAGTCAAACAATAACATATACAGTAGCAAAATCCTGTTTATTCAGAGTATACTGGCATTACATGCTTTCCCCTTTAAATATCAGATTTATGTTGCATAACCCCATAACATCGAAGTACTATGATTAAACATTGTCAACAACTATTTGATTTCCTTCTTATCCAACAAACACAAACTATCTTAGTTCACAGAAGTGTACCTAGTCCTATATTTTCTATCAATGGTCAGATCATTTATTATCGTTGGTGGTGACACAGACAGCACAAGTATCTACCTGAAAAATTTAAAATGTGTCTAGTTTATGTTGCCAACGATGCATATAACAATAACCAGAGATAGAGTCCTCATACAAACAACCATGCTGACATCCTTGTGCTGTCATCCACAAAGTTTCCCCAATTTACATCCTGTTGTGGTCTTAAATTAGATTATCACCTTTGCTACATAAAAACAGGTATCTTGCTGAAGGTAGGTGTCAGTCCAACTTTCAGAAGATGTCAGCACTACTTTAATAATGCAAGCCACTGGCTCATGTCAAAAATTACAAAGCTGCTTCTTGGTGTTGAAGCCTTCTGCCACCTGCTGGGCTTTACAATTTCACAAACTGCACACTCACCACTACATGCATAAGACAATCCATCTCTGTTATGCCAAATTATTACTTTGTTTTGTTATCTTCTATATTACCTAGGCCCAAGACACCATAATATATTATTTGTCCTGTATTGCCTCCAACTATTTCCATCTACATGGCCCTAAATTACCCCGGTTCCTAAAAACACTATTAGCACTATCCCAAAAACGTCATTTCCCTGATACCATTTTCTACAAACTTTAGAGGTATGTACTATGCCCTTTGTCTAATTTAGCATGTTTAAACCTTAAAACCCATTATCACACAATTTGTGTCCTAATGTTGTATCTAATCCTAATGCAAAGTTCCTAATACATTAATATTTACATTTGTTCCATCTTTCTGTATCAATAACTATTACACAATAAAATTCGCATTCTTCATGAAAAACAATAGTTATCAAACAAATTGTGCATTTTGCTTGTTCAAGTCTTCTAGTTTAAACTATATCTTTACCTGTCCCTTTATGTTAACTCTGTATTTTCCATTCTGTTATTAAAATCAATAACCAAGAAAGCTTAGTATTGGACTGAATTTACTGGTAATGCTGCAAGTGCTAATAAACATGTATTAAATCCTGATTAACAGCCCAAATTACATACATACATTAAAAGTATTTTTTTCCAGCAAATATCAATAGTCTTGTTAAAAACTACCCAAAAATATTTACTCTTACAAATTGCCTTTACTCTAAGTTCTGACCGTTATGCTAATCATATTTTCTAAACTTGTTCAATTATATTATCCCAATTGATATACTGGTTAAAATAATTGTCCAGTATTTCGATTAATAAAATAGTTACAAATATTCAATAAATACATATTGCTTATGAAAAGGAATTTGTTTGCCTTGCTGTGCTTGCAGATAATTATCCATATATAACTCCATGGTTTAAATCTTTCCTTAAAGATGTTGCTGCAGAAAAATAGATTAGGTTGTGGTTCCGACTCCTAGGGTAAAAAGAATTCAAGTATTGTACTTGGTCAACAACTGTCATAAAATTGCAAACATGTGGACGAATTGTAAGGCAAGTCAAGAAGAGTTAAAGTTGGCTCTGGCAGAGAACATAGAACCCTGCACAGTCAAAGTGTGAATCAGATCTTAGGGTCCAATACCCCAAAGCAAAGGATATCAATATATGTAGTTCTTGGTCTAATGAATGAGGCTCTGGTCTGGATATCATGCAGACTGCCCTCAATTATTCCCTCCCCACAATGATTGTTCAGCATCAATGGTCACCTACACAGTTGAGTAGTTAGCAGCAGGAACCCGTGATCCCTTGGACAGGAATTTATGAGTATGTGGTCCAGTAGTCAATGCGTCGATGGCCTGGTCCTTGGCATGATTCCCTCTCTGGTATGGCTTATTTCCCCTTGGGGTTTTGACTTGTTTGTCTGCTGACCTTTGGCACAGCTCAGTCTCCTGGTTCAAATTCAAGTGCTGTCATTAACAACATGATAGGAAAAAATGCTTCTACCTGCAGCTGCAAAGACTTAAAAGTTTTGTTCCATATTAGTCAGTATTGCAATAGTTCATCTGTAATTCTAAGAGTTACTTATGGATCCCAAAAATAGTGTCTCATGAGGTGTTTGGCCTGTTTTCTTGGGGGTAACTCTTATCAAAAATAATGCCAACGGTAAAACAGATGATCATTTTATCTAGTCTTTGCTTGTCTCTTGGTCAGATTGATTTAATGGCCAAACATAAATTCTGCAGGAGGCAAGTGCAATGCACAAGTTTTCATTCAGTGTATCCATTATGTTCAAAAATAGATACCTCAATAAAAAAAGAAATTCTACATAGTTGCATCTAGTTTGGCCATTGTTGTGGACTCCACTTAATTAAACGTATTTTCATCATAAAAAGTAAATCACCACAATATAAAATAAAGTCAGTCTTAATATATACATACAAAATGAAAAGCATTCAAGTATCTCAAAATATTCTATTATTCTATTAGCACATAACCTTTGCTGTTATGAAAATAATGCTGCAAACTAAATATATCAGCCTTTACCCCCTTAGAGGGAATATGGAGTGAGAGTTAAATATTGCAAGAGCAGAATGTTATAGTTCTCCTATATGTCCATGAGTGGCAAACCAAAACAAAAGAAAATAGAAAGTAGAGTGGTGTGGAGGTTCCTGAGGAAAATTAGTATTTACTTTCCTTTCTTATTCCAGTCTTAATCTGGAGCCTAGACAGGCATTCTAGATCCCCTTTTCATAATGAACGTAATATAATACCAGTGTCCTCCAGAGAACATCTCTCAGCCAGCATAGCAAGCAAAAGTCAAAGACAAAATCCACAGTCTGGACTAGTAAATTCCTAACTATCATTAGAAATGAGATCAAAATAAACTAAAGAGTTAAGCTCCACATTCCCTTTCCCAATTGCTCTAATTACAGAATAGTGTTCAATTATGTGCAGTCTTGGGATTTACATTATTTAGAAAAGAAATTCATATTTCACTTCATCCAAGGCTAACAAGTTATTTTCAAAAGTTACAACTATCTTAAAATACATCTATTATTACTTCTCAAAGTTTAATCTTAAAAGCTAAACAGTTTCTATATTCCCAGCTATTTTTCTTTAAGCTAATATTTTAATAATTAAATTGACAAATACATTTCTACCTATGGCTTCAGAGTTTAAAAAGTGACAGAATGTTTAATTAGACCATCAAATCATAGAAAATAAAGCTAAACCCTATTATCAGCTACTGTATGTAGTCATTCAAATATTAACATTCTACTTCAGACTTAAGATATTCAAATTACTTGTGAACAAGGAGTGATGGGAAAAGAAATCAACATCTCACACTGTATCAAATGCTTTGTAATTTAAAATAAATTTTTATTTAAAAATGCTCTCATGGTAGTTAGTGCATCACACCATTGTATACAGTGCTTTAAAGAAAATATTTTGATATGTACAGTGCATCCAGAAAGTATTCACAGCGCATCACTTGCTTGACATTTTATTATGTTACAGCCTTATTCCAAAATGTGTATAGAATTCTGAGGAAAAAAATGAGTTTAATCCAACACCCCATAATAACAACGTGAAAAAAGTTTACTTGAGGTTTTTGCAAATTTATTAAAAATAAAAAAATTGAGAAAGCACATGTACATAAGTATTCACAACCTTTGCCATGAAGCTCAGAATTGAGCTCAGGTGCATCCTGTTTCCCCTGATGATCCTTGAGATGTTTCTGCAGCCTAATTGGAGTCCACCTGTGGTAAATTCAATTGATTGGACATGATTTGGAAAGGCACACACCTGTCTATATAAGGTCCCACAGTTGACAGTTCATGTCAGAGCACAAACCAAGCATGAAGTCAAAGGAATTGTCTGTAGACCTCTGAGACAGGATTGTCTTGAGGCAAAAAACTGGGGAAGGTTACAGAAACATTTCTGCTGCTTTGAAGGTCCCAATGAGCACAGTGGCCTTCATCATCTGTAAGTGGAAGAAGTTCGAAACCACCAGGACTCTTCCTAGAGCTGGCCGGCCATCTAAACTGAGCGATCAGAGGAGAAGGGCCTTAGTCAGGGAGGTGACCAAGAACCCAATGGTCACTCTGTCAGAGCTCCAGAGGTCCTCTGTGGAGAGAGGAGAACCTTCCAGAAGGACAACCATCTCTGCAGCAATCCACCAATCAGGCCTGCATGGTACAGTGGCCAAATGAAAGCCACTCCTTAGTAAAAGACACATGGCAGTCTGCTTGGAGTTTGCCAAAAGGCACCTGAAGGACTCTCAGACCATGAGAAACAAAATTCTCTGGTCTGATTGAACTCTTTGGTGTGAATGCCAGGCGTCACGTTTGGAGGAAACCAGGCACCGCTCATCACCAGGCCAATACCATCCCTACAGTGAAGCATGGTGGTGGCAGCATCATGCTGTGGGGATGTTTTCAGCGGCAGGAACTGGGAGACTAGTCAGGATAAAGGGAAAGATGACTGCAGCAATGTACAGAGACATCCTGGATGAAAACCTGCTCCAGAGCGCTCTTGACCTCAGACTGGGGTGACGGTTCATCTTTCAGTAGGACAACGACCCTAAGCACACAGTCAAGATATCAAAGGAGTGGCTTCAGGACAACTCTGTGAATGTCCTTGAGTGGCCCAGCCAGAGCCCAGACTTGAATCTGATTGAACATCTCTGGAGAGATCTTAAAATGGCTGTGCACTGACGCTTCCCATCCAACCTGATGGAGCTTGAGAGGTGCTGCAAAGAGGAATGGGCGAAACTGGCCACAGATAGGTGTGCCAAGCTTGTGACATCATATTCAAAAAGACTTAAAGCTGTAATTGCTGCCAAAGATGCATCGACAAAGTATTGAGTAAAGGCTGTGAATACTTATGTACATCTGATTTCTCAGTTTTTTTGTTTTTAATAAATTTGCAAAAATTTCATGTAAACGTTTTTCACGTTGTCATTATGGGGTGTTGTATGTAGAATTCTGAGGAAAAAAATGAATTTAATCCATTTTGGAATAAGGCTGTAACATAATAAAATGTGAAAAAGTGATGCGCTGTGAATACTTTCCGGATGCACTGTATTTTCAAACATTGGCAATATGTGTGGTTAAAGACAAAGTCACTTAAATTCCTTCAAATGCACATTTCACAACATACTCAAACTTACTTAAACTGTCTTTATACACATTATATTTGCTCAAGTTTTATTATTAATATTTAGTATCTACTATTTAAAGCTTTTACACACTTTTCCTTACATTTGTTTTACTCCATGCAGAGAATATGCAAGTTTGAACATTAATTTCCTGTTGCTGGCAACAGTGCCAACCACTGCGCTACTATATCACTCCCACTTCAAACACCTAACAGCTCATGGAAAGCATTTAAAACAATGTCCTTAACAAATTTGCACCTTCACATTTAGATCCTATTTAATAAGTCAGCTGACACACACACACACACACATACCAGCAGCATTTTATCCTTGAAAGAAATTGTCTCCTTCATATTTAACAATTATCAAAGAACATTTTCCCCTAAGACTTGATCATGTTCTGAAGGAAAGATGTTTTATGCATCTAAACATTTTTATAAGCAAAGTGGAGACGTTTTCATTTTATCAAATATTACACTTTTTCAAAACTCACATTTTAACCCAAATTTACAGCGCTCTGGAAATTTTCTCTCTCTTTTTCAAAATTTGTATGCACAAATAATACCAATACATTTTCAGACAAAGGAGTCCCATTCACACATCATAACTAAAGCTTCAGTTTTCACCTTTCTTACATCCTTCCAATCTCTTTTATTGAGAACTCTTAGTCATTCTCCTGCACTTTTTTGTCACTTGTGCAACTTCGTCGTGCATTACGATCTAAGTTTTTGATTTTTAACCAATCCCCCTTTGGCTTCAACCAACTTATGTATATACCAATTTTGCAAGAGCTGTTACAATTAAACTTCTTTTCATTTTTCCAATCTATGTAAACTGTTAGAAAACCTTTACATTCCAGTCTCACTCACTTGGCTGATTAGAATAAACAATGAAACACCTGACAGCCTTTGGTGACATAATCTTGTAAGTTCTAAGTAGCAGTGTCTATTCACCAACAAAGAAAACACACAATCACTACACAGAAAACATAAACCTTACAACCCATACCAATGACATAAAATCTTACCTTTTAGTCTTAGCCCTATTCTTTTTCTTACTGGTTCTATTATACAATTGTCAAATTCTACTTTTAACCCTATTCCTTTACCTCAAATTGCACTTATACCCCTGTTATATTGTCATATATCCATAACTCGATACAAGACCTTTTTGGTCTCAAGACATTATGTATATATGCGTGGACTCTAAACAGAAAACACTGCCATTCTAACGGCTTGGGATATACCCCAGCGTTATATCCCCAAAAGAATAAATGAACATGTCTTCGCCTACCATTTCAAGTGTGAAGATCATGTCCTTCAGAGGGGAATCCCACGCAGATGGGAACAAGTCCGTTCCAATTTCACATCGTTGGCTTTGCATCTTTTGAGATTGTGCAGGGAGTTCCCTATGGGGCACGGAAAGCCTCAACGTTGGGCGCCAAAAGATGGTAGAAATTTAACATCTTATTAAAGAAAGAAACATCCCCTAACAAGACAAATCAGTTATCAAGCAGCAGAAAAACTGTTCATAGTATCTTTTAATTACTCCTTGGTAAATTGCCTTGGAGGGAGCATTCTTCAAAAGCAGTCTGTTGCAGCATGGTCAGAATGATCAGAGAAACAAATAGAGGTTAATTTTGTAAACTGTTGAATTTATATATAGTGTCAATCAATGCATACATTTTACTATGGTTTGTTAATTGGTTTACACCCAAGTGACTTACATAAAATAAAAGTCTATTGTATTCTGGTTCTTCTTATACCTTTCAGTTGAGCCACCACCCTTGAAATTTTTGTGCAATAACTGTCCATTCTGGTTATTTATTGGACATCTGCTGACTTCTTAGTAATTTTTCAGTACATTTTGTTGTTCACTTGACCTTTATCTGATTTCCAAAATTTATCACCCATTATGCTATTTCTTTAAGTTGAATGCTCTGTTACCCAAAAATTATTCTTCCACACCAATTGTCCCAAAAATTATGGCTCCCTAAAATGCAAGGACTGTATATGAAAAGTGTTTTCATTTCTACATGGTGTGACAGAAATGTATGCAAATACCCTTAAATTGAAGTCTGAATTGTGCACTTTAATTTCATCTGAATTCTTTGATTTATAATTTTAAACTGTGGAGCGAGGGGTGAATCATGGCAAAATATGTCACTGTAATTGTGAAATGGCTATATTAACAAAATATCCTATTACTCAGGAATAGTACATAACACTTTTTTTGTTGATTTTATGTGTTACTCAACTGATAAAGAAGTTGTCCAAGGCAAAATCTAGCTCTTTGAAAAACTTTAATTGGTAAATCACTACGATCTTTGGGGTTTGATTACTTTGATTGAAACTGTACATGTTTGCATATTACAGTATTACATTTTTTAAGTGAGCATCATGACAGGATGATTTATAATTAATTTGTGCATAATGAACAGAAGTTACATATTGTACTTTCCTTATTTAGCAACAAGCAGTAGAATACTTTCAAATAAGGTGGCAGAATGAATGTGATTTTAGTTTTTCAGCCTTTGAGCAGGGCACTGCTGTGGGTTGCCATAAACATGGTGCTGATAACCATTAACAGTGTCTATTGTAATTCATTTTTGATAATTTTTATTAATATTAATATATTGCAACAGTCACTAACGCCTCTCTCCAACTGTGAAATGTGAGGCATAATATTTGAAAACAAAAGTGACGCTATACAAATGACTGTATTTCCTGTTATTAACTATTACTGAGACCAAAAAAAATACAGAAGAACCAGAGTATCAAGATATAGCTAATTTAAATCAACTGTTATCAATAAAATCCAGTAGGTGGGGTCCAAGTGTAGCTTATGTAAAACTTTAATGCAGCCTGGTTGTGGGCCATGTGAAATGTTTCTCTATTATAAAGAGCGATGCATCTTAAAATTTATATCAAGAGTCATCTTGACTGTTTGTTGTTTCACAGTTTTAATATTATTTCTATTAGCTGCATGCCCTCTGATTATCTCATTTCACTGGTCAGCCCCCCAGTATAGCCATTTATTTTGTTTTTCAAAGACGATTTGAGCTAAATAATTTGTCTCTTTTATTGATGCAGTTATCTGTGCATTAATTGTTCCCTCGGAAATCACTCCTGTGATCTACTCAGTAAAATTATGTGAATTCATTTCTTCATATAGTGCCGCAGATTTTCTGTGGAGAGGGTGGAAAAACATGTTATTTTTAAAACGTTAAGAGACACTGACATTTGAAGACATTGTTTCTTTGAACCTAGAAATGGAAAAGTTATAACAAGTTAGTGTGTGTGTATATGTATGTATGTGTGTATATATATATATATATATATATATATATATATATATATATATATATATATATATATATATATACAGTATATACATACCTAACTAAGTTATGCGGAGAAGTAGTGTGTTAAGTTATGAAAAAGAAAAGCAAACATTTTAAAAATAACGTAAGATGATTGTTAATGTAATTGTTTTGTCATTGATATGAGTGTTGTTGTCATATCTATCTATTTATATATATATATATATATATGTATATATATATATATATATATATATATATATATATATATATATATATATATATATATATATATATATATATATATATATCTATTTATATATATATATATATATATATATATATATCTATATATATATATATATATATATATATATATATATATATATATATATATATATATATATATATATATATATTTATCTATATATATATATATATATATATATATATATATATATATATATATATATATATATATATATATATATATATATATATATCTATATATATATATATATATATATATATATATATATATCATATATATATATATATATATATATATATATATATATATATATATATATATATATATATATATACATATATATATATATATATATATATATATATATATATATATATATATATATATATATATATATATATATATATATATATATATATATATATGTATATATATATATATATATATATATATATATATATATATATATATATATATATATATATATATATATATATATACATATATATATACATACTGTATATACAACATATACATATCTACATATATACTGTATATACACATATATATACAAATCTACATATATATATCCACATATATATATATTAGGGGTGGGACTCGATTAAAAAAATTAATCCAATTAATTAGAGGCTGTGTAAGAATTAATCTTGATTAATCGTATGTAATCATTCACGTAAATTTGCCCCAAATGCATAAATGTTTTTTTTTTAATTTAAAAGTGTTTTAGTGGCCGACAGAATCAAATAATAGACATGTACATGAATATTGTAAACTGAAGCTGTTTTAATTTCTGAAAAAAAAAGCCTTTAAACTGCATTTGAATTCAAAACAGAAACAAAAATATCATCCCTGGTTAAAATTGGGCAGACTTAAAAATAAAGTGGTAGTTTAAGTGCTTTAAGTAGATTTTCAGAATAGTATTGTCTTTAAATAATAATAACCAAAATTTCAACATAAAGTGCAGTTTTTCTTCTTAAAAAAATAAGTCAGAAACATAAAAGGTAATTTGACCAACTTAATCTTTAAACTCTGAGTAACCTTAGCCAAAATTATTTTGTACATTAGGCTAAAACAGTGTGATCATTTTGTAATTAGATGTAATTAGAATTACTAACAGTCACGGAAGTCCAGTGATCCCCAGTAAGAGCCACAAAGTCCGCTTTCTGTAATGCATCTAATTTTGCTTGCTTTTCAGTGTGCACAAAACCATGCTTTTATCAAGGTTGGCGGAAGTCGAAATGATCAGTCGTAGGAACGCGCTTTATTCCGACTCTAACATTTTTGTAGCTGTGATGTGTGCAGTAGTGTAATGGATGTACCAGGAAATCATGCATTGACAAAAGTTCCCGTTTGCTTGGAATTGAAAGTGTGATTAAATGCTTATTTTTTAACGCGTTATGGAGTACATGCATCGAAGCTTCTCAGCTGTGCTTGTGCTAATAAAGGGAAACATTTTAAAAATAACGTAACATGATTCTGCGTTAACCGAATATTTTTTCATATTTGATTATCATTATTTGTTTCAATCAGGGTCGTATTTGTACGATGTGTTGTGTTCAAGTTACATTCCGCGTTTGTCAATCGTCGTAAAGATAAGAGGTTTCATTCATCAATTAGTTTCTTACTGCATCAATAAACAGCTCGTCTTCCTCTTTATCTGAGATGTGACACACTGCATGCACAGGTTTTTTTTTACACTGTCTTCCTTTAGCGTGACATTCACTTTTTCCACCGTGTGCTTTGTTTCCGCAGTAGCTGCACTTATGAATATGATTCTATGTATCAGACGCTTCATATTTTTTGCTGCCTTCTCAATTGTGTAATTCGGTTTTGTTCAGCACTTTTGGAACTGTTGCTTTTTGTCTGTGCACTGCGTCAGTTCACGTGAGCCGCTTGGTGTTCTTGCATCAAAGGTTCCCAGATGTGCTGGTGCCATCTCGTGTAATGTCAGCTAAGACCCGGCACTTAAAAGTTTCTCTCGCAGTTTCGCTGAGTTTGTGCCAAACACCACCCTGACCATCTCATCTTCCTCTGCATAAGCACAGTCCTTCACACCTGAATATTTACCGGCAGTGTTTGTATTGGATTGCCGCTGATGGACGGCCTTATATGGGCAGGCACTAAATTACAAACGCTAGTGGCAGCCTGTCTATGAACTTAATTTAATATAAACTTACGGTTCACGCCGTGCTTTGTTTCCGCAGTAGCTGTACTTATGAATATGCTTGTATGCATCATTTGCTTCATAATGTTTTTCTGCCTTCTCAATTGTGAAATGGCGCTTTTGTGCTCATCGCTGTTTGGAGTTCTTCCTTGTTCTACGTACTTACGTAGGAGGCGTGATGATGTCACACGAAACTCCGCCCCCCACGGCCATCTCCAACTCAACTCCATTACATTATATGTAGAAAAATAGGTTCCAGTTATGACCCTTACGCGTAGAATTTCGAAATGAAACCTGCCCAACTGTTGTAAGTAAGCTGTAAGGAATAAGCCTGCAAAATTTCAGCCTTCTACCTACACGGGAAGTTGGAGAATTAGTGATGAGTCAGTGAGTGAGTGAGGGCTTTGCCTTTTTATTAGTATATATATATATATATATATATATATATATATATATATATATATATATATATATATATATATATATATATATATATATATATATATATATATAGTGGTACCTTAAGATACGAGTGCCCCAACGTACAAGTTTTTTAAGATATGAGCCGTCACTAGGTCAATTTTTTGCCTTGAGTTACGAGCCAATCGAATTGCAAGCAATCAAAGAGTATGTTGCCACACATTTCGAGGAACTGACGATGAAGGAGTTGACGGAACTACAGACGCAACAACATATGGAGGTTCTGCAGGACATCAGTATCGCAGAGGAGCCAGAGGCGGAGGAGGTTATCTGTTCAAGTGAGATAAAGGAAGTGTTTGCAATGTAGGAAAAAGTTTCGAACTTTAAAGAAAAGAAACACCCTGAAAAAGTTGCAACTGGTCATGTAGCAGCACTATTTAATGACACTTGCCTAACCACTTGACTTTATTGAAAGGAAACCCTGAAAAAGTTGCAACTGATCGTGCAGCAGCACTATTTATTGACTCTAGCCTAACCACTTGACTTTATTGAAAAGAAACCTTGAAATAGTTGCAACTGATGGTGCAGTGGTGCTATTTAATGACACTTGCCTAACTCAATTCAGAAACATTCTAAAGGGGAGGACTAAACAAAGCTCCTTGGACAGGTTTCTGTTGAAACAGCCTGAGAATGAAAGTGACGAAGCGTGGCAAAAAAGAAAAAAAACTAGTGAAGAAGAAAATTAAATTAAGCAAAAGTGAAATGAAAGAAAAATATATTACAATACGCTAATCGGCTCCGCCAACATTTGTTTATTTCTTTAGATTCTCTTTTATGTATTATGTTTTATTTTGTTTGTATACAATATTTGTACATTATAAATACGTTTTTCTTATGTTGAAAACATTTAACAATAAATTGGGGTGGTTGTTTGGGGGTTGTCACGAATTAATCTCATTTCAATTGGGAAAATGGATTTGAGATACGAGCATTTTGACTTACGAGCTCGGTCACGGAACAAATTAAACTTGTATCTTAAGGTACCACTGTATGTGTGTGTGCGTGTGATATAGTATCTGCTAAATGATACAAAGAGTACACGACATGTGTTTCACCCTTATTGGGACTCATCAGGTGTGTTCATTTTTGCATTCCCAGATGTCAGCACCTGAAGCAAAACTTACGGTTGGTCAGCCACGTCCTCTCAGTTGCAAGAAGCAGCTCATAGATATGTGATACAGGATATTTGGCATGGTGAAGATTGTGTAATCTTTGTATGTATGTATGTGTGTGTGATATATATATATATATATATATATATATATATATATATATATATATATATATATATATATATATATATGTATGTAGTAATAATATGCCAAAGACATCATAAAGGTTTGGGGCAGCCACCCATATATTGCTTTTCCCAGCTGCAAATGGGTTTGTTGTATCATAAATCTCAAATGCATTTCACAGAGTCCAAACTAGAACTGGCTATAGTAGCCCAAGATGGAGGCTTTAAAGGCCTGGAGAGGAAATGATGTCATCAAAATGGCCAGAACAGGAAGTGACGTCAGCAAAGGGGCCGGCTTCGGAGGTGACGTTAGCAAAGGGGCCGGCTTTGGAAGCGATGTCAGCAAAGGGGCCGGCTTCGGAGGTGACGTCTTCTGAGGCGCCGGAACCTTGCAGGATTTCCCGGGAAAGGTCTGTAGGGAACTGAGAAAGACAGTCCAGCGCACTCCGCCACCCCCTGGTCAGATGTTTCATTACACTTACTCAGGCCCTTTAGCTGCCTCCTACTCGCACGTGTGTGACAAGGCCTCCCCCCTCAGCCCAGACCCATCGGGTTGGGTGTCCTGCACCGAGTGGTCGTGGGCACGAGAGAGAGCATCAGCGTTGGCATGGAGAGAACCCTTACGATGAATTAGCGAAAACTTGTAAGGTTGAAGGTCAAGAAACCACCTAGTGAACTGTGGATTCAACTCCTTGTGAAGGACCATCCACTGTAAGGGTGCATGATCTGTCACCAGAGTGAACTCCCGGCCCAAAAGGTAGTACCTCAACTGCGTAATCGCCCATTTGATCACAAAGACTTCCCTTTCCACCGCTGCATACCTGGTCTCCCGATCCAACAGTTTCCGGCTTAGGTACATGAAGGGGTGTTCAACACCATCGACGCTTTGGCTCAGCACGGCACCCAGGCCTGTGTCCGAAGCGTCCGTCTGGAGAATAAAAGGGAGAGAAAAATTAGGAGCTTTTAATATTGGTGCTGACGCAAGAGCCTGTTTTAAGTCACTAAATGCAGTGTCCACCTTGTCACTCCATACCATATGATTAGGAGCCCTCTTTGTAAGATCAGTCAAGGGCGCCACTCTCTCTGAAAACCGAGGTTCAAACCGGTGGTAGTACCCGGCCAACCCGAAAATGCCTTGGATTTGCCTCTTGGTTCGCTGACGAGCCCATTTTACAATGGCATCTATTTTTGAACACTGTGGTTTCACGGTACCCCAACCCACCAGATAGCCCAAATATTTAGCCTCTTTTAATCCAAAGAAACATTTCTTGGGATTAATACGAAGCCCGGCTTCTCCTTGTGTCCGCAATACCGCAGTGACCTGCTGTACGTGTGCCTTCCATGTGCTGGAATAGATGACGACGTCATCCAGATAGGCAGCACTATATGCATTATGGGGTTGGAGCACTTTATCCACCAGACGCTGGAAAGTCGCAGGAGGCCCGTGTAACCCGAATGGAAGAACACGATACTGCCAGTGTCCACTAGGAGTGCTAAACGCGGTCTTGACCTTCGCGGAGTCCGTTAAAGGAATCTGCCAGCACCCCTTTGTCATGTCAAGCGTTGTCAAAAATTCAGCTTGTCCAAGCCTCTCGAGGAGGTCATCCACGTGAGGCATGGGATAAGCATCGAACAGGGAGACCTGGTTAAGCCGACGGAAGTCATTGCAAAACCTCCAACTGCCATCAGGCTTACTAACCAAGACAATTGGGCTGGACCCAGGGACTGTAACTTTCCTCAATCACTCCTAGTTCCAGCATCCGCCTGATTTCCAGCTCCACTTTTGCTTTCTTTGCCTCAGGATGTCTATAGGGGAGCTCCCGGACTATAACCCCTGGTTCAGTCACTATGTCGTGCGCAATCAGAGAGGTCCTTCTGGGTTTTTCACTCACCACCTCCAAGACGGACAGGATAGCTGATTTCAGCTCCCGTCTTTATAAGTTAATTCCTCGCCGAAATTAAGGGTGTCTATGTGAGCAAAGAATGAGCAGGGCTGAGCGGAGGAGGGATCCGGTTCCCTCTCTTTCCACGGCTTCAGCAAATTCTAATGATAAACCCGCTCACTTGGTCTACGATTGGGTTGTTTCACCAAATAGTCGACCAATACTTTTCGCTCTTTTTTTCATAAGGGCCTTGCCAATGGACAAGCAATTTAGAATGGGAGGTGAAGACTAATACCATGACACGATCCTCCGGAATTCTCGGAGTGTCGTGCCACGGTCATAATAACGGGCCGTGCTGCTTGTGCCTCTTCCATATGACTTTTTAAAATAGGTTGAATTTTCCCAAATCTATCGCGTAACTGTGTGATATATTGCAAAATATTTGTAGAGGGAAGAGCCTCTCCTTCCCAACCTGCTTTCAGAATATCCAGTATACCCCGGGGTTGTCATCCGTATAACAATTCGAAAGGAGACAACCCCGTAGAGCAGGCATGCGCAACCTTTCCGCTATTGACGGCCGCACTACAGACTTTTTACTTTAATAACGGCCGCATACAGACTTTTACTTTAATAACGCGCCAGTAAGTCCAAGTAAACTTAATAATGTTTTATGATTTATGTAAAAATTTACAGATTACACATTAAAACAGAGTATGATATATCTGACAATATTCAATTTACTGGTCTACATATGTAAAAAAATGTCTACGAAACGTCATATAGGACAAAAAACCAGTACCTGTTTTTCAGATATTTCATTCTGGAAAACGCTGCTTCGCACAAATAAGTGCTTCCGAAAAGAACGAGAATGTTCCTGGCCAGTTCTCGTGAGTTGTGGGTATTCTACTGCTGATTTCCACGCATATCCAGCAGGTCGCTTTCTTCCGTAAACTTTTTCACAAGCTGCTCATTGTTCTTCAACTCTACTAGCTCCATTTGTAGATGTAACGGTGCACTCACTGTCTCCACCAGATGAGGAGAAGCAACGAGTCTTATTATTGCTGAAATCTTTTCGAAATCTTGAAAACGGTTAGCGAATTCCTGCAACAGCCCGTCTAAAGTGCCCGAAAAACGGACGGTAGGAATTTGGTCAGGCTTTACTTCTTTGCTGTCAATCAGAGCCGTCACTGGAGTCCAGAGACCCTACACCTGCACGGCCGCCATTACGTACACTTTTATATACACGTCCACGGCCGCCAAAGTCCTTGCCCACGGCCGCATGCGGCCGTACGGCCGCAGGTTGCGCACAGCTGCAGGTTGCGCACAGCTGCCGTAGAGGCTTGTGGGACTTCCCGACAGGCAAAGAGAACGAGGGGGAGGAGTTGATCCCAATTCCTCCCATCCCCGCTGACCACCTTGCAAAGCATCTGCTTGAGAGTCTGATTAAACCTCTCCACTAGACAGTCGGTTTGACGATGATACACCGCGGTCTTTAAGTGCTTTATTTTCAGTAACTTGGCCATTTCCCTGAATGTCTCTGAGGTAAAAGGTGTTCCTTGGTCTGTTAGGACTTCTTTAGGAATACCGACATGCGCAAATACTCCCACTAGTTCCCGTGCGATTGCTTTAGATGTAGCTGAGCGCAAGGGAACAGCTTCCGGATATCGGGTCGCATAATCCACGAGGACTAATATATATTTATGTCCTCGGGTTGAGGGCTCTAAGGGTCCTACAATACCGACCCCAATTCGTTCAAAGGGAACATCAATTAAGGGAAGGGAAACGAGAGGAGCCCGGTCCCTCCTAGGAATTTGCCGTAATTGACATTCTGGACAAGAAATACAAAAAACGGCGAACCTCCTTGTTAATTCCCGGCCAATAAAATCTGAGGTTGATCCTCTCTAAAGTTTTTTCGGAGCCTAAATGGCCTCCAAGGAGGTGGGCGTGAGCTAATTCACAAACCTGCCGCCGGTAGGTTCGTGTGATTAACAACAGTTTCCGAACCTCTGCACCATGTTCCGCGTCCCGATATAATAGATCATTTTCTATTACAAAGTGAGGTCCTTGTGGCATGGGCTGGTGTGAGCGTTGGCTGTTGACAAGGACTACTTCATTTTTTGCAAATTTTAGGGAGTCATCATTCCACTGCTCCCTTTTAAAAGAAGCCAGTGTTTGTCTAAACTGAAAGTGAATGTCAGAGAGAGAATCCGGTCTGACCTTAAGGGAACGGGATTCCTCCCGACTCGTCGAGGCGCGGATTGATGACGTATTTGCCTGCGACGGTCCAGGAATCTCCCCGTTCCCCTTGTGGGCTTCCGCATCTCTCTCCGCCGGCTGTGTACACGGCGTGGAGACAGCTTGAGACTAATTATCCTCTTCTATAACGAGGCCTAAGTTTTTATCAGGAGTAGTCAATAGTTTACCTCTTTTATTTTCCAACCAGTCCCGCCCTAGAATCGCTGGAAAGGGAGGATTGGGGTGAACCGCCATGGGAATTCTTTTTAGCGATCCTCTCTGACTTACGAAACACAGGGCGGTATTGTACATCCGGGTGTCTCCATGAATACATTTAATACTGGTCTTTAATTTTTTGTCGCGGTAAGACATAAAGGCAATCAACAATGGAAATGTTGCTGCCTGAATCAAACAAGGCATTGACTTTGTAACCATTAATGACTACGGTTCCCATATTCGATACCGTCAGAGGGTTGGCAAGAGCACACAAACCGTCTCCCCCCTTCCACCTACATCCCGCCTCGTTCCGGGTAGGTTGCACTCCCGGCAGCCCGGGAACTCAGAAACAGGCTCCGATTTATGTGGAAGAGACTTATTTTGTAGGACGTAATTTCTAGAAAATCCACTAGAGGACGGTTCTGCTCTCCCAGATTTCGAGACTTGCATGGGTGATTTTACAAGCTTTATAAGCTCTTCCATAGAATGGAAATCTCCCCAGTCCGGCTGGGCAAAGTTTTTTTGGGATGCTCTTTAAAAAAATAAAGCAGGCTACCTGCTGTACTATTTGGCAGATGGATAGTTCAAATGGCCTTAGCCTTAAGGCCATCTGCTCCCAGCTGATCATAGCCTGTGTCTGGATTGATCTCTCTGGATCAAATTCACACTTTTGTATTATTTTTGCCTGCTGGACTGGGGATAGCCCATATTTATCTGGGGCCTCAGCCCCAATGGGCTGCTCAGCTCTCTCCTCCAAGGGAGCATAATAAGCCCTTTTCGTTTCATCCCCAGAAACCAGCCTTTGCCTGTATGTCCCCTTAACACTCTCCCTTTGGTAAGTTATATGCCTGGTGCTGTATTTGAGGAGCAGAGCCTTCCTGACCCCCAAACGCACCCAGCCCCACCCCCACCAGAAACTTGGCCCCGGTACTTTCCTACCTGGTTGATTTCATGTTCGTGTCCCGGTTTCTTCTGGGACTTCATCCTGCCAGCTACACCACTGTAATAATAATACGCCAAAGACATCATAAAGGTTTGGGGCAGCCACCCATATGTTTTTCCCAGCTGCAAAAGGGTTTGTTGTATCATAAATCTCAAGTGCATTTCACAGAGTCCAAACTAGAACTGGCTATAGTAGCCCAAGATGGAGGCTTTAAAGGCCTGGAGAGGAACTGATGTCATCAAAATGGCCGGAACCGGAAGTGACGTCCGCAAAGGGGCCGTCTTCGGAGGCGACGTCAGCAAAGGGGCTGCCTTTGGAGGTGACGTCAGCAAAGGGGCCGGATTTGGAAGCAATGTCAGCAAAGGGGCCGGCTTCAGAGGTGACGTCAGCAAAGGGGCCGGCTTCAGAGGTGACGTCTTCTGAGGCGCCGGAACCTTGCAGGATTTCCCGGGAAAGGTCTGTAGGGAACTGAGAAAGACAGTCAGCGCACTCCACCACCCCCTGGTCAGATGTTTCATTACACTTACTCAGGCCCTTTAGCTGCCTCCTAC
This sequence comes from Polypterus senegalus, assembly GCF_016835505.1. NCBI lineage: Eukaryota > Metazoa > Chordata > Cladistia > Polypteriformes > Polypteridae > Polypterus > Polypterus senegalus. The sequence goes on from NC_053154.1 coordinate 102,627,870, forward strand.
TCGCACGTGTGTGACAATATATATATATATACACACAGTGGAACCTCGGTTCACGACCATAATTTTTCCAAAAGTCTGGTCATAACCCGATTTGGTCGTGAACCAAAGTAATTTCCTCCATAGGATTGTATGTAAATACAATTAATCCGTTCCAGACCGTATGAACAGTATGTAAATATATATTTTTTTAAGCACAAATATAATTATACCATAGAATGCACAGCATAATAGTAAACTAAATGTAAAAACATTGAATAACACTGAGAAAACCTTGAACAACAGAGAAAACTAAGACTGCAAGAGTTTGCGCTATAGCGCTACAAACCGCTCGCTAAATGGGCCATGACAAGAACTTGGGCTAGTACTCTATATACAGTTGAACCTCGGTTCACGAACCTCTCTGAACACGTACAAATCGGGTTACGACCAAAACGTTCGCCAAACTTTTGCATCTGTTCACGACCACACACTTGGGTGACGAACAAGCCAGTTTCTCTTCTGGTTCGTACGCGCCAATGATTTCCGCACGTGTACTGTCTCTCCCTGTACTGTACATTGTTCTTGGTGCATCTCGCAGAGAGTCTCCCTCGAAACTGTAACCTCCTCTCAACCCAGCTTCCTTTTGTGGTTTAGTGGGTCCACAGCTCCTATCAAAAAGGCCAGTTTTAATAAATAATCACCGCACTTGCGGCTTAGCAAGGGGGCGTGGTGGTGTGTGGCTGAAGCGGTTCCTGAGGAGTTTGTGATGTGGGTGTTTCTCACCTAAGTGCACAGGTGAGAAGCGGTCCACATCCGTAATTGTTCCCAGGAGCTGCTGATTGCCACAACTACCATGCCACTTCATAAATAGAAGCGAGAGTTGGTTATAGGGAAAAAGAAGAGAACAGGAAAGAAAAGGAGGTTGCAGGAGAAGGCAGGAAGCAAGAGGAGAAAGCCGGTGCAGGAGAGTAAGAGAGAACACGAGAGAGAGCGCAACAGTGATCGAGCTGCTGAGCAGGGAGTCTGGGTGTTTGTCTCAGTGTTATTCAATGTTTTTACATTTAGTTAACTATTACTCTGTGCATTCTATGGTATAATTAACTATTTTTATGCTTAAAAATCTTTAAAGAAAATATATTTACATACAGTTTGTACGGTCTGGAAAGGATTAATTGTATTTACATACAATCCTATGGGGGATATTACTTCGGTTCACGACCAAATCGGGTTACGACCAGACCAGAGTTTTGGAACGAATTATGGTTGTGACCCGAGATTCCACTGTAATAATTAAATTTTGTTAAATGGGAGCAGCCAAAAGAAGAAGAAGTTCAAGCAAACAGCTGTTTTTTGAATAATGCAGAGTTTTTGTGTTGTTCCCCCCTCACAGAACCTCCTTGCCAACCTTTCATTTACATGGAATCACTAATGTAAAATGTAGCCTTCACTTTAAGAAAGGACAAACCTAAACGATATACCAAATTCATTATTATAGGCTGAACTGCTTTGGCATGATAACAATGTTTAGGTTTTGAGACCCACACCCCAGTTGCAGCCCCTTTCACAATGGAACTTTTGAAGTCCTTAAAGTCTAGATTTTAAGTTGTGTCAACACTAATATGCAGGCAAAATGTCATGAACTCGGTTGTTTTGGAGTGATGCATCCTGCTCCCAACCAACCATTCTGATTAAAGTTTTGAAACACCATGTATCCTGGATTTTTAGTTGGTTCCTTATTTTAATACACACATAATTGTATTAAGATAACCTCAGCCATTTTAGAATAATGAGCAGGTTTGATTTTCCACCCCTCTCAGAACCCAACTCCCCTGTGAAAACACCATATTGCCATGATTTTAAGTTGGGCCAAAGGCAATCTATATTTAAAGTTTCATGAAAATTGGTTTAGTCGATTTTGTGAGGTTAGTGAACAAAGACGCAGACAAGATGTAATCTGAGAGTTGAAATTAAGTCCTTAGAATGCAAAATGGATAATTTACATCAAAGCTAAAAAGAACTAAATGAACAGACAGTGTGTGTTACGGTTTTATTTATAGATTTATAGATGTGTTTTTATAAATACCTATTCATCAACCTTATAATATTTGGGAAGAAACTTTCCCTGACTCTACTAGAATGAGAGCCAATGGTCCCATATGAAGTGTCTGTGTTGTGAGTCAGCATGGAATCCATATATACTGATATTTGCCTGTTAGGAAGTCCAAAATCCAGTTGCAGAGGGTAGTGTAACTGCTCTGTTGAGGAATCTGATGGTTTGCTTTGATGATACAACAGTGATAATAAGCTGAGGACTTAACAGATCTTATTATCCAAATCTGCTAGGATGGTATGATGTGCAAGGGATTAAGGATTCTGAATCATAAAGAGCAAATCAATTAAAATTTAAGTGAAAAAGGAATGTTCAATAGCTGCAGTAATGAGATATAAATTAAGAACAATCTGGGGAAGAGAACTGCATCTACTCAGGCCTTTTAGTATCTGAGTTTGACACTTCTCTTTTACCCTGTTATGGAAATTTTAGCTGTTGTTGACTTGAAGCTGTAATCAATACAGAAGATTCTTCCACAAATTACTAATTAAGAAGTTGTGCACATTGCACTGCCAAACTCTTGAAGGTTTATTTTGAATTTTTCCTAAAACGTATACATTTGTTTCGTTTCATAAATATCATTGGTAAGTTATAGTTGAATCCTATTGAATGTTAAGAAAATGACTGGCATGATGTTTTTTAAGTTTAATCTTTACATCAACAAAAGCTGAAATTTCAATCAAGTTATTTAAACTATTTAATATCCACTGCATATAACAAAAACAGCAGACTGGGTTTTCTGTTTCGAACTGCACAAAGGAAGATTCATATTATCAATGCTCACTGCCTAGATAAAATGTCATTTAGCACAATATTTTAAGGTTAACAGATTGCAGAGTTGCCTGCATAACAACAATACAACTGAATCTAGAAAGTAAGACATATGCTTGTGATTTTCATTAAATATCCTCTCATATCTTATGCTCCTTGGTGAACATTAAGCAATCAACATAATGTGACAGACAATCATTGTTTAAACTGCTTGGCACTTTGCAGCAGGTAAATGTCACTGGTTTCATAAATATTTATATAAGTACTATGCTTGTATTCACTAAATATGCAGACAGCAGTCTCAAAACAAAAGTAACTGAAAAATGCCTATTTAACTAAAACCACTTAGTGTTGCAGTAAAAGCTTCTCTGAATTCAGTGGTCATTCCTTTGCATGAAGTGCCTTCAATCTTTAGGCTCTGTAAGTAGGTGGCCACAGATTTGTCATTACCTGTATCAAAAAACATTTTCTCAAACCATGCCATATGTACAAGGCATTTAAAAACCAAAATGCTCTACTTGTAGATTTTCAAAGAGTACAGCTTGACTCTGGAGTGAAAAAAACAATCTTATGTGTTGTTTTTATTTCAGGCTACCCTACAAGTTGGAGGTCATGGAGAGAGGCTTAATCAGTGTAGAGAAGTGACTCTGACAACCTATAAGCCCATCCCCATGCAGGTGGATGGTGAGCCCTGCAAACTGGCACCTTCTATCATTCGTATATCCTTGAGAAATCAAGCCAATATGGTTCAAAAAACCAAGCGACGGACCTCCATCCCTTTGCTGAATGAGTGAGTGAGGAAGCAGGAAATGAGAACCAATCTGTTGCAGTAGTTGTAGAATATGGTTAATGGACTGATTTGGTCCTCTTTACACTGTTCATTATTCCTTATGCTATTTTAATTGCACAGTTTTTCTGATAACTTTCATCTTCTTCTTAATTATCTATTTTCTCAAATGTGGTTGTGTGGTTGTAACAGCTTACTAATATGAGCTTTCACATATTTCCAACATACAAGAGAGGATTAATGAGTGAGGTCCTATTGCATATGGTTTTGCCATTGAAATGTCTTTTTTAATTGGGATATCTCTGTAATCTGTCCAGTCCATGATATAAAGTTGACCACTTGTATGCCAAAGATGGAAAGATTTTTGTAGCTTTCTGTTCTATCCAATGGGCATTTAAAATGATTTAAACTGTGGATTCTACTTATCCAGTAAAATATTACATGGATCTATGTGTCTCCGGACATTATGGTGTAGTTATCCCCTTAAGTTTGTGTCTCTGTTTTACAGCCAGCAGCCTGTTCCTGAGCGTTTGCGCATCCCAGTCAATCGCATCAGTATGCATGACTATGAGGCCTTACATTATGACAAGGAGAAGTTAAAGGAAGCCTGTGAGTATTGTTGCTCCAGACCCATGTGCTGCTTTTTCCATTAGGCATTATGTGAGCCTGTTTTGCAGACTACTCATTGATTTGGCATGGGTGTAACTATGGTTACTGGATTGCTAAGAACTTTTCTTTGTAGCTGTGTACTGACTTAAATTTTATGGGCCTGTCACCTTACTTCTTTTGTTCACAGCGATTCCACTGGGTATCATTGTAGTTCCAGGAGACAGTGATCTTGAACTATGCCGCACCCATATTGAAAGGCTACAGGAGGTAAGGAAGAAAAATGTTGCTTTTGTGTGTTCATTGCAAAGAAATAACCCATAGCTCTGAATTTCACCCTTGGGCGCAATCTGATTGGTGGGGATGGGGGTTGCTGCTGTAGTTCAGTGCACATTTTTTACAGTCAGATGCTTTTCCACAGGACTTGCCATTGTTCCAGCCATCATTCCAGCGTCTTGCCTTACAGGTTGGTACATGGTGCATTATGTGTTGTGGTTCCAAATGAGAATATTGCCATGTATTGTGATTCCATATGAAAAGATTGCTTTGCTTGCTAGACACAAGTAGTATACTACACAGCACTCAAGACAGTTACTTCAAAGTGCTCAAATAGATTTGCATACATTGATGTCTTAACTTTCCAGCCCTGCTAAAGCTGAGGTCACCCTGTGCTTTTTATAAGTAAATGTTTACCACTGGGTGAGGGCAGCCACAAGCATGACATATTCTTATAATGCATGGATAACATGTGCATTTTCTTAACTGATGGTCATTTACTCTGTCAGAACCTTTTTGCCATGCTTTCTGTGTGGTTATCTAAGTTCTCAGGCGCATGGCTACTTGTTCTGTGATCTATTATATGCATGAGTCACCCATTAATGACTTGTTGTTCCCAATGTGCTCCATGCTTCACCTAAGTGTTTTAAAAGTTTTCTGTGGGTTTGCAGTTGAAGGGTATGATTTATCCCTTATTTTAGAGGTAACTGCCAGTTCTGCGCATCCAAGAGATTATTTCATTTTCTCTAAGCTAAATTTGCATAATCGCCCTTAACAACTACTAGTTTGACATTGGACATCTTGAAAGGGTTTGCATTAAGTAGGAGTTTGCTAATCTGTCATAGAAAGCGTCTTTTTGATTTTTAGTAATTACTTGTTTTTATTATTTTATACATAATTTAGCATTTTACTTTGTTTTTTAATAAGGCTATTTTAAAAAATGATTCTATTTCTTTAAAGGATTATTTTGTAATTGACAAATAATTACAGGCATTTCCCAACTTGAGTTTTCAATTTCTGAGAAATTTTGCTAGTGAATTTTGGAAATCATGTATGGTATTTATGTTGTAAACATAATTTCAGTAGGCTGTACCAAGTTATTCGTGAACTTACAGTACAAGGTACTGATATTGGACAGCAGCTAATATGACTTGTGTAAATGATTAAACTTTTGAGAACAAAGATAAACAGTTAATTGCATTTTTATTATCACTTATAATGTTGACTTATGGATATAAAGAATGTAATGACCATGTGTCACTATCATAATTTGCCTATACAGGAACAGTGATATAATCCATGTTTTCATGTACAATTTTTTAAAATTTTATCTTTCTGTATATTTAGAAATTTTAGCATATCAACAATGCTGTGGCTAAAGCTGACCTGTTTCCTTGTAACAGTGACACTGACAACAATTTTGAAGGTGTAGATGTTTCTGGTACACAGATAATTTCCTTAGCCATTTTATCTAATTAAGGATAGTGCTGCATGTTTTTAAGGCAAGGCTATTGGAGTAACATCAGTTAGTTATGTCAAAACTATATCATTAAGTTAAGATATTGATAATGAAATGATCATAAATCATGAAATGCCAGCGCTTACAAATGCATTTAGGTCCTTTTGAATGTGTATAAATGAAACCTCTCACAGTACAACACTTTGTTTTACATAAACCTGCTAATTAATATAAAAGAATGACAAGAAATGAAAAGTGTATTCAGATTTAGAAAAGTAAAAGTTATCACTTCAAATAATTCTGTGATAAATGAAAGTAGTGGTAATTCAACACACACTCTTAAAAATAATGGTTCTTTAATGGCATTTTATGGTTCTTTCTTGGGTTGTATAGTTTCTTGTTCAACTTTTATTTCACCAAGCCCCATTTCATTCTAGTAAGGTTTCTTTGCATATGAAGTTGGTTCTTTAGAAAAACAAATATGTAGAAAAAAACCTGAAATCTTTAATGTTTGGTAGGCTCCCTAGCAGAACACTAAATCTACTTTTGTTATTGTATGCAGCAAGAATCCTTTAAAATCTGTACACTGTTATTTCACATATTTGTTAGCATCTCTTCATGGATTTGTACTGTTATGGAGCCTGTTGTGAATCTAAATGAATAATGGTTCTTTCTGAAATATTTATGTGGATGGGTCTTTTGGGAACCAAAAATGGCTCCCCTATGGCACTGCTCTGAAGAACCACTCTGGCACCTTTATTTTTAAAAGTGTAGATTGCTGCATACATACTTTAATAAGGCTAATTTGTGTTTATTTGTTCATATAGTATGCTTTCACAAAGTGAATAATAGGTTAATGACAATAATACTTATAGTTGTTTTTTTGACATGAACTAAAAACTGGCCATTTTTTAAACCTATGGAGAATTCCCTCACAGAGCAAAAGAAATTTAAGACAACTGGTAATATAATTAATATAGGTGTAAGCTAATATAAATGTCATATCTTTTTTTCACTTTGGAAAAAGCACTGCTTATAGAAAAACATTTGGTCAAAAATCAGTATCTATGTTAATTTCTGATCAGTTGTAATTTACAAATGATGTGTTTAATGCAGATATGCAAGGTCTAACTAACAACAAAAATTAAAGGTAAGCAGATAATGCAGATGCAGATAATTATGTGTAATCATCTGGAAATATAAAATATTGCTCTGTTCAACTTTATTAGGGTATTATTTTTCCATACATACTATTGAAGGGTTGGTAGGCCCCAAATAAGTATCATCAAATGTAATTTTTTTTTGTAAATTTTTTTTTTTTACAATTTGACAAAAGTCTACCTGAACTTTTTGAGCATCTGGAAGAATAATGTTTGTTTGGTCTCTAATCTCTGTATTTCATTCATTTAAAAAGGTGCAGACCATACCTGTACTAGAGCTTTTGGATAGATAGAATAAATGAATAAACTTGATTTGTCCCTGGGGGATATTTGGCTTTTTACCAAAGCTTTTTACATAAATAGGTACATAAATAGGTAGCGAAGTAAATAAATAGATAAATATATACACACACACACACACACACACTTTGACCTGAACACATACTAGAATGACTGTAAAGCAAGACTTTAAAAAGAAAGGAAACTTCTGACTTGGCTGTCACAGTCACAGTGAAGCATTATCCAGCCATATTGATGTTGGTTTAAAGGAGCCCCAGTAGCGTTATTTGACACACTTCTGCCGTATAATTCATTGGCTGGAAGTACTCAGTGTTAGTGGTCAGAGAGAATGTGCAGCTTGTTTGTAATTGCACTCAGTTTAGTTTTAATTCTCTCCTTTGCGGCTACTTCCAGGGGGGGCAGAGTCCTTCCTATAATTGAGTTTGCCCTTTTAATTAGCTTGTTGATTTGGTGTGACTTTCTTGAAATGTTACCAGCTGAGCACACCACAGCCTAAAAATCGCACTGGCCATCACAGAGTTACAGAAGATGTGAAGGATGTTGCTTCTCGCATTAAAGGAATGCAGTCTCCTAAGGAAAAAGAGCCTGCTCTGCCCTTTCTTATATAGTTGCTCTGTGTTGCAAGACCAGTTCAACTTGTCATTAATGTGGATTACTTCTATAAAATGGACATCAACAGGTGGTATACAAATAAAAACCTGAAGAATGCTCAACACCCTCTTATACGATACTTTAGTACTTTGCACCCATTGTGCATCTGAAATACGAAGGGTAATTATATGAACTGCAGTTAAAAGTACATAGAACAGTCCATTAATTTTTAAAGTAGTCAACATACATTTAACAGGTTTGAATACAGTAGTCCTCCCCTCTGAAATACAAGTTAATGAAAATTATTTGAGGTAGATCCATGTTGAGTGTTGACAAGAAACTTGTGAGGAAAAGGATAACAAGACATTCTCGTGGTATTGATGTCAAGAACCTTAATTCTTTCTTGACCACTGCCTATGATTTAAAACAATTAGTAGAAATAGGTTTTGAAAAATTTCACATTTGGAAAATGATTAATAGTTAATTGTGTAACTCTCCTTATCCTAACTTGGCTTTCTGTGTACAAGTAGATGGCAAATTTTGTGGATCTAGAGTAAAAACATTGGTGCTGCAACAGTATTTCATTCATATTGTGAGACATGGGTCTGAACACCACCAGACACACACTAACACTTTATAAAACACAAATTTATTAAATAAAGTCCACACAACACACAGTGCTCCTGCACCAATCACTATTAGCATGGGCCACCTTCCCAATGTCCTTGGACCGCCTTTCCTCTGCTCCTGGGAGCTTCGTCCTGCTCCCGACTCTAGCTCCTTGATTGTAGTGAGGCGGCCCCTTTTATTTCCACCCGGATGTGCTCCAGGTGTCTGATGACACTCTTCAGGCAGCACTTCCTGGTGTAGCAGAAGTGCTGCCTTATAACCGGAAGCACTCCAGGTGTCGCTGGAAGGATCTTCCTCCACCTTCCCAGGTGTGGCAGAAGTGCAGAGTTCCCAGACTTTAGGAGACTTGGGGCGTCCCCTAGCGGAAACCAAGGTTTGTGCCTCCTTGCTCTATCCCCGTGGTCCCCTGCTTATCCAAGGCAGTTTCCCCCTCGCGGCCCGGGAGACGTACTGACTGCCTCCCCGTCCTTCCAGGCATCCCGGCCGGGTCTGGCACCCAGCCTCCTGTGAAAATATTATGCAAGCATGCATTTTAAATACATTTCTATAACCTTTTTTCCCCATATTTGACACAGTATAAGGGTCACTACTTTAAAACCTTTCAAACCTGTGAATGCAAGCCTGCACAACTGCACCCAATTCTGAGCCTGCACGCTTTCAGCATGATTATTTATTTAAAACAGCTCTATGCCACAGACCACTCTTCACAGTCACTTAAAATGTGTTGGTGCAACTAAATATCAAAGCTTCATACTGAAGGAAACCACTCCAATGTTTCCAGTGCTTTCAAGTTGTAAAGTATGGCCAGGCACTTGGAGACAATTATTGACCTCTAAATCCCTTTCATTCATATAATAAATTAAAGGTCTGCTCATCTCTTGGATATAGTAGAGTGGGCAGCCAGATCAGGAATTCTTTCTGGTTTCTATTCCAGGATAGCTTAGCACTTCATTAGGTTAGACATATTGTTACCAGGTATCCTTAGAGTGATATCAAGAGAAAAAAAAAAGATTCCACTTGTGCCCATATAGCAGAACCTGGAAACAGCACACCACTTAATTTGCAAAAGATTGTGGAGGTTTTGTCATTGATTAGACATTCATGACTGCCTTTGGATCTGGCTCGCTCACGTTTAGTGATGATGTTGCTAATTACTATGGCAGCAAAATAACTACAGTGATGTGTAGATACACCTTGTCGATCTATGTATAAGAAAATGTCCCCAGAGTACTTGGCTGGCACTTTGTTGTGGCATTAATCTAAAACTGTTTGACTGCCAGCACAGTAATGGTTCATGAGGGTATAACTTGAGAAGTCTTAGGGCTCCTTTATACTTCACGCTTAGCACGTGTACGCACATGCTTAATGGCTGCCACAAATCCCCAGCGTTCATTTGACATGTCCTTCGAGCAGGTCCTCAGAAATTAACGTGTCACGTGCGCAAGTTGCAGTACCAACAAAAAGTTGGGGGGGTGCAGTTTGATAAAAGTTGGAATGTGACGTCAGAGTCTCTGTTTACTATCTACATGTGACAGAAAGTCTATATGCGGATCCTCCGGGATCGATGTGCGCTCATTGACGTTTGATGAATGGTTCGATGTGGTGAAGCAAAATACCAACATACAGGTGCATTTGTGGTGCTTTTATATTCAATCATCGCATATTCACGATTGCAATGACACAACACATTTTAAAAGTCTCACATACCATCTTTTGTGCCGTATTTATTTTTTTCTGGGGCTTCCTCCTGACCTGACAGCAGCAGCAAACAGCAATAGATCACCACACAGAGCACATGAAATGTATGATATTCCAACTCTCTACACATTTAGAATCCTTACATTTATACTTGATATCACTTTCATGATGAAATGCATTAAAGTATGTATGTTACATTTTAAAGATAAGTCATTAATTTTGTTTAAATAATGAATACAGTGGAACCTCGGTTCACGACCATAATTCGTTCCAGAACTTTGGTCGTAAACCGAGTTGGTCGTGAACCGAAGCAGTTTTCCCCATAGGATTGTATGTAAATACAATTAATCCATTCCAGACCGTACAAACTGTATGTAAATATGTAAAAATATGTAAAGATTAAGCACAAATATAGTTAATTACACCATAGAATGCACAGTGTAATAGTAAACTAATGTAAAAACATTGAATAACACTGACACAAAACACCCAGGCTCCCTGCTCAGCTATACGAGCTGGCTCGCTCGCGCTCTCTCTCTGTAGCACACACACCAACAAATCCCCTCCCTCAGGTACAGGAGCAGCCTGGCTCACGCTCTCTCTCTCTCTCTGTAGCACGAGCGCGCACACACACACCACCCACACCTATCCCCCCATCCCTTCCCTGTCAGCTGCTTGCTCTCTCTCTCTCTCTCTCTCTCTCTCTGCGCTTGCTCGCTCATGCTCTCTAATCTCTCTGTAGCAGGTGCTCGCGCAGCATTTTTTTTAAAATGAGTTTTAAGCACAGCAGAAAAAATAGGAGCATCGACCAAATCCGAAGTGCATTTAAAAACCAACTCACAAGCAACCAAAAAAGTAAGATTGCAGGAGATCACGCTATTAAACTTAAAGCCTGATCGCTGTAAACAATGTTTTTAAAATTAGTTTTAAGCACAGCAGAAAAAAAGGAACATTTGAAAAAAGAGAAAGGTAACATTGCACCTAATCACGCTATGAAAAACTCCATCTGCAAACACTTTCACGAGTTTTAAGCACAAGGAAAAAAGCGAACATTTGCAACAAATCGCGTTATGAACTGAAAAATTAACTTTTGAAAAATCCGTAATACAAAAACCACCAAGAAAACTAACCTTGCATGAGTCGAGTTCTGGCATGAAGTGTTTTCCTTCAGGTGTTTTCTCTCTTGTGATTTCTTGGGTTTCTGGTGCTTTTAGCTGTTTAGCTGGTGGGAGTGAAAGCCTCATGCAGCCATTCCAAAAAAGTTCTTGTGACCCAACCCTTCGTGTTTGCTGTCTGTCTGGCTTTGTTTACATTGTGCTGCTTGAAAGCAGGAGGGTTCTCAGATTGGTAAATGAGTAAACTGGTAAACAGTTTTTCCACCTCTTGTAATTTCTTTCTTTACTTTCGATTTCAATTTTCTTCAAAACTTTCTTCTCACCACTCTTCACTTGCTTAGAAGCCAATGGAAGGAGAACAATGAACAGAGCTCTTGCAGCTGCTCGCTCGCTCTCTCTCTCTTCTTTCTCTCTCAGGCTGCCTGTGGTGGGGGATGGTTCGCTAGCACGTACAGCCTGCAGATAGGCAGGCAAACACATGCAGCAATCTCCTCCTCCCCCTCCCCAGCAGGCACGTGCTCGCTCGCTCTTGCTCTCTCTCTCTCTCTCTCTCTCTCTCTCTCTCTCTCTCTCAGCTCAGCTCAGGCAGGCAAGGGAAACTGGCTTGTTCGTATACCGTGTGTGTGGTTGTGAACTGGGACGTTCGTGAACCGAGGTTCCACTGTACTGTTAATACTTACACACATGGGGGTGACACGGTGGTGGAGCAGCAGCACAGCTGTCTCACAGGGAGTCACGTCGCTGGTATTCCCTGCCTGGAGTTTACATGTTTACCTGCTGGGTTTCCACAGTGTGCTCCGGTTTCCTTCTAAAGATATGCAGATTTGGTGACACTAAAATGATGGTAGTGTATTTGAGTGCTTGTATTCACATTGCGATGAGCTGATGCCATGTCTAGGGATAGTTTCTGCCTCATGCCCAGTGCTTGCTGGAATGAACACATCCCTGGATTGATGGATTTAATCATTAAACATCCTTTTCAGAGATATTGCGGTAAGGTGTCATCGGAATTTAATGGGTGTTCCAGGCAATTCACAACAAGGAGAAGTCGAACCTGTTCTCACCATGATAATATCTCACACTGCCACCTGGTGGATTCCTCCAGATTTACGTAAAGTATGCACGCAAGTATAAACAGTAAAACCCTTGTTTGCATAGCAGGAGCATCCACTCGACCATGTGTTGCGTTGCGTGAAGTATAAACCTGGCCTTATGCTGGTCTGGTAAATCAACAGATTGAAATCTTTCATACTTGCTGAAAATGAAACTGGATATAAACATACCTCAAAACAAACAGAAGCTAAAAAATCTTTGGGTTTGGAAAGATATTACAATATTTTGATGCAGTTCTGGCAAAATAAAACTATATGCCATTATTTAGTTTAGTACAGTTAGTCCTACTAACTCAGCATTGGGAGATGACATGTTAAGTGAAACAGTGAAGCTTTTATTGTCAGAGAGTAAAATGTGTTTTTATTAGTATTTTCATCTCAAAACTGAATTGCTTACAAATGCAGCAGAAATTTCAATGTTGATGTTACTACCCAGTCTGAGAGAGTTTAGCATTGCGTGTATGATGTAGCCCAGCAGTGGACCAGAGCACTGTTCAGGTTTTCTTCCTGCCTGGTGCCAAATACTTCTTTTATATTCACTGATTCCCTATGTTTCCAGGCTTGATAACTGTGTTAGAAAAATGGATGCCTCCGTGCTTTTGGGTGGCATTTTATGTATGTACCTATGGTACAATCTGAGCAGGTCTGACCTCTTCCTACTCCCACATGCAATCCTGTTATTGACAGCAGCAGCCCTGTATTATCCAAGCCAGAGGTTCTTATGTGTGTTTTTTGGCGGGGGCGGGGGGTTGCCGTTTGTTTTTATCATTATAGATTTTTTTTTAAATTCTGTATAATTTTAATTTCCCCTTAAGGACAAGTATAGTATCTTGTCGATCTGTATGTCTGTCTGTCTGTCTGACTACATTCATATGTAGATTTCTTCTGTTGAAAGTGTCATAATCTCCATCTTAAAAACTGCGAAACAGTATTGAAGCAGTGCGTAGGTTAAGTGCGTCAGGGCAAGAAGAAAGTGTGCTCCATGGTGATAGAATTGCTTAAAGTGGAACTTAAGAGTATATCTGCAAATGTCAAAGTGAAAAAATGTTGGCATATGAAACAGCTCTTGAAAAGCACAAAGTCACTCAAGCAGATGGACAGAAGCTTTCACAGTGGCAAGCCAAGAATTGGGAAACAGCACAGAACAACATGAGCATTGTAATGCTGCAGGGTGAATATTCTATGTGAACATTTAGATGCAATATGCATGTGAAAAATACTTTTGTAAGTGTAGTTAAATATAATTACTAAAGTATGAATAAACAGTACACATATTGTTTGTTATATTTACAAATGCACAACCATTAAATAAACTTAGGATGGTCAGGAGAAACAGTCATGGAGTTTGAGGTAGGGTTTATTTTTTAAACAAATTAGCCATTTGTTCTGTATCTCACCTGTATTTAAACCTTTTTTGGGTCAATCAGAAAAACAAATTTTAATCTTAAGAAATTCTGATTTTTTTTTTTAAACATTCAGCACAAGAGTGAACAGGAGTTAGTAAGAATGCATTATTTGACTGTACCAGAGAATATTAGAATTGTTAGTACAATAACATGCAACTATAGCTGTTCTATAATAACAGTTAATCTTGAAAGCTGTGCAATAAGTGTTTTTTTATAAAGTAAATTTATAAGTGAATTTTAAAACACTACAAGAATAGAGTGTTAAACACTCAGTGTGTTTAAAAAGAGTTGCTTTTGTTTTTCCTTGGTTTGTTATCTTTATATTGTGCATACTACCATAAAATAACTCGACACTTGAGTGTGGAGATTCTGACATAAGAATGTACAGGGTGGGGGGAAACTTTTCAAGATGAGTGGTGACCGTGGTGGCCATTTTGAAGTCGGCCATTTTGGATCCAACTTTTGTTTTTTCAATAGAAAGAGTGACACATCAAACTTAGTGGGAATTTCACAAGAAAAACAATGGTGTGCTTGGTTTTAACGTAAATGTATTCTTTCATGAGTTATTTTCAAGTTTCTCTTTGTTTACAGCCATTGACATGTCGCAGAGGTTAACACGTGAGGAGCGAATAGAAATTGTGTTGATGTCTGGTGAACGCAGTAACCGGGTCATTGCAGCAGATTTCAATGCAAGACACCCTATCTCCCATGCTACAGTTAGCAAACTGCTTGCTAAGTTTCGTGAAACTGGTTCAGTGTTGGATTTGCCAAAATGTGGACGCATGAAAACTGTCACTAATGAAGAAACATCAGTGGCTGTCCTAGCTTCATTCAGCAAGAGCCCACAGCGTAGCACTCGCCGCATGTCACTGGAGAGTGGCATTAGTCGAACATCCCTTCGGCGGATATTAGCTACTCACAAATGGCACCCTTACAAACTCCAGCTACTGCAGCATCTCAACGAGGATGACCCAGATCGGCGCACTGAATTTGCAGAATGGGCAAAACAAAAATTGAAACAGGACCCTCAGTTTACACAGAAGATTTTGTTCAGTGATGAGGCAAACTTTTATGTGAATGGTGAAGTTAACAAACAAAACCATCGCTATTGGTCTGACACTAACCCACATTGGATAGATCCTTTCAAGACTGTTGGAACAAAAAAATTGATGGTATGGTGTGGTATATGGGGTACAAAGATAGTGGGGCCATTCTTCATCAATGGAAACCTCAAGGCCACTGGATATACGAAATTGCTACTTGATGATGTGTTTCCATCTTTATGCACTGAAGCTGGCACGTTCCTGAGTTTTTCCAGCAAGATGGTGCACCACCACATTATGGTTGTCAGGTCCGAGCATTCTTAGATGAACAGCTTCCTGGAAAGTGGATTGGTCGTCGTGGGCCAGTTGAATGGCCCCCAAGGTCTCCCGATCTGACCCCCTTAGACTTTTATCTTTGGGGTCATCTGAAGGCAATGGTCTATGCTGTGAAGATACGAGATGTGCAGCACCTGAAACTACGGATACTGGAAGCCTGTGCTAGCATTTCTCCTGCTGTGTTGCTATCAGTGTGTGAAGAGTGGGAGAAGAGGGTTGCATTGACAATCCAACACAATGGGCAGCACATTGAACACATTTTATAAGTGGTCAGAAACTTGTAAATAACTCATGAAAGAATAAAGTTACGTTAAAACCAAGCACACCATTGTTTTTCTTGTGAAATTCCCAATAAGTTTGATGTGTCACATGACCCTCTTCCTATTGAAAAAACAAAAGTTGGATCCAAAATGGCCGACTTTAAAATGGCCACCATGGTCACCACCCATCTTGAAAAGTTTCCCCCCTCACATATACTAATGTGCCACAAACAGGAAGTTAATATCACCAACCATTCCCATTTTATTAAGGTGTATCCATATAAATGGCCCACCCTGTAGATAGCTGCAACAGCATGATCTTAAAATGAGCTTTAGAACTGAATTTATAGAAAAAACATACTGTATTTTGCTGTGGTTTTTAGTAATCATAGCTTTGTTTCATGATTTTTGGCAAAATCACAGCATGGGCTTGTAGTACTCATCTTTAGTCTATGGCCCCAGTGCCCTATTAAGTTTTAAATTTGTTATGCTAAAACCCTTAACAAAGATTGTTTATAATATATCTGAGAGAAAACATGTTTATATAATTATGGTAAAACAAATTAAATTGCTAATTGTAACTAACCCCAAAACAATCATTTATATAGTTCATCATTCACTTCATAAACATAACCAAAATTAATTTCTTGACTATTTAAGACTCTTTAATTTGCTGTTATTCTTGAGAAATTGAACCATTCCTTGCTTACTTGATAGAACTGCCAGGTTTGGTCATTTTTTCACTTGGTAAACCTTTAGCAGATGCTTTCTATTTTGCTTTGGATTAAGCTAAGTTGTAATACATACATGAATGATTAGAAAGTACAAGTATCAAAACCAACAGAAAATAAGATGAAACAGTTGCTCAGAAAGCATACATTTAGATTAGTAAGGGAAAGTGGTGAAAAATTATTTTAATTAAATACACTACAGGGCAAAATTTTTAGAACACCTCAGTTTTTCCAGTCTTTCTGGAAATGCACGCAGTTTAATGTCTTGATGTTTGATGAAATCAAGACATAAAATAAATAAACAATGACAAATAAAAAATAAGTCAAGGAATTATTAAGTGTACATTAAGTTTTGTTAAATTTTTTTATTCAGAATGCCAGTCACTTATTGCAAGTCATCAACTCTGCCTCCAGCAAAAGAACTCCAGACCATCACACTTCTTTCTCCATGCTTGACAGTTGGCTTCACACACTGAGGAACCATCCTTACACCATCTCAATGGCGTACAAACAACGTGCATGACGTAACCAACGATTTGAAATTTTGATTCTTCGGACTTAAGACATTCTTCCAGTCTGCAGTAGTCCATAGCCGATATTTCAAGGCCATGTTTTGTCTTTGAAGGAATGGCTTTCTTACTGCCGCTCCCCTGTCAAACCTCCTCTTCACAGCAGAAACTGAAACTTACTTTTTTTTTCTTTTTTTTTTTTTTGATTACTTTTAAGGTGTGCTTGCGGCTTTTGTGCCATGAGGTAATTATCATGCAAGCTGGTGACCCTCAGAAACTTGTCATCTGTTTGGGTTGCAAGATCTCTTCCTATCAGAGTTTCTTACAGTTTCAAGTTGCCTTTGGACTGTGTACGACACCATACTCACTGACAGTTTGATTTTTTTGCAATTTCTTTAAATGAACAGCCTACACTTGTAAGGGTAATAATGCTCTGTCTCATTTGTTAATTGATGTTTTCTTTCCATTTTCACTAGAATATTGTCCAAGTAGTACTTCTGAGTTTGTAGGAACACATTCTGTTTCAACACTGCTTTAAGATAGAAAGATTGTTTTTAAGTAATTAACAAAAGTTGGGACACCTGTGCAAATTGCTTGCTCCAGCTTGCAAGGCTTAATTTACTTTAATTAAGCTAATGTTAGTATAAGGCATTGGAATTCCAAAAAGTCATCTACCTAATGATGAATTTCATACTATTGATGGTACAGTTTTGAATGGTAGTATTCGGTTTCCAGTATATTATTTGGTATTTTAGAGCTGTGACAAATTACCAGTGTGATATTGTTACTTTTCTTTTTTTTTTATTCCAGGAAGGTGAAGGAGCAAAATCAAAGGCTTTGTCCTCCCAGAAGCTTTCCCCCAAATGGTGTTTCTTGGACTGTGAGTATAGTTGTAGTTGGCAGGGTGGAAGGAACAATACCTAAAAGCCTTTCAGACTTTGAAAGTAGTACATTGTGGATTAATCTACACCTTGTCTACACTTGGATGTCTTTCTCAGTGTAACAATGGATATTATTTGGCAATTTCTAACAGAAGATAAAGTGTCAGTAAAAATTTAAGTATATGCTTATAATTGGTCTGCTGAGTGTTGTTTTGAAACTAGTCAGTAATTGGTCAATTGTTTGTCTAGAATAGTGCTCTTTAATGTCAGCAGACTGACTTGGAAAAAATCAATAACATGCTTACAACTTATTACTTAGTAATACTTCTTGGGACAAATGATAAGCTGATTTTTGATAATCTGACAGTACTATAACCTTGAGAAATACCCATATTACAGTTGTGAGCACAGCTAGGGTAACGTTAGTGGTCCTGTAGTATCAGAATGGTAGACTTCTTACTTATTAGAATGATAGAAACAGTCCAGGTCCATGCATGAACTGAGTATCCTCATCATATGCTCATAGGTTAGAGACGCATTTAGATGTTAATGACCATCTCTGTCTCGTTGTTTTATTTCAGCAAACACAGCTGACCGGTTCTACCGAATTGACAGAGCACAGGTAAGAGGAATTTCTTGCTTTTTTCTTTTCAAAAATTGTTGGCCACATTAAGAATGAAAGTGAATTATTTCCCCATTTGCAGGAACATCTGAACTATGTAACAGAGATAGCACAGGATGAGCTTTTCATCCTGGACCCTGAGCTCATCGTCACTGAGACTGTCAGCACATCTCCAGGAATGCCTGACACTGCATGCTCTTCTGGAGAGCCTGACAGCTGTGTACCTCACCACTTTGCATTCCCATCCTCATCTTCCTCACCAGCACCATCACCTGTGCCCAGGTATGCATTTTCAAGTAATGGCTTTTGTCTGCAAACTCATGCTGAGAAAAACTGTGCCTCAGTTATTTTCTTATTAAGGTTCATTAATCTGCTCAACTCTTCACTGCCTGAAAGAAGCATATAAATGATTATTTTTGGTTACTGTGCGCAACTGGCTTTGACCATGACATTTTTACTGTCATACTTTGTATTTGTAAAATAGTAAATATCTGTTGTTTCCGTGTGAGTACAGAACGACATTATCCATATTTACAAAGGACTCTTCTCTCATATTTGCTAGGCATTTTCCTACTGCATTCATTTCTTTACACCATCATTTGTTCCAGCTGATTTGTTTGATTTCATAGTGCATTATTTTTTTAATATTTTGTTAAATACTTTCTAAGATTCTGCTAGTGCCTGTCAATGCTTCATTTTGAGTTTAAGCCTAGCATGGTTTTAATATTATTCTACTTGGTTGATTTTCATGTTTGTGTCATGCATTGCAGCTAGGTTTGGCCTGTAAAATGTCATTTGACAGCATATTCAATTACTTGTGCACTGTAAAAGTGATTAATTAATTAATTTCGCCTAGGTCTGTGTGTGTGTGCTTCTTATATTAAATTAGTGTATTTGTATGTTTTATGTAAAACAGTGGGGGTTTTTTTAGTGTTAAGATATTTTTTAGTTCTAGTTTTTGTTTTTCTATTATTTTTTAGTTTTAGTTTATCACCATTTTTGTTTTAGTTTTTATAAATTTTCAATTTTTCATCCATTCAAGTTTATTTTTTGTTTTTATTTTAATATTTTGTTTTAACCATCAAAAATATCCAGCTGGACACTGTTTTCCAAGTCTAACATGTAGTGGTCATTATTGTTGTCAAT
Organism: Polypterus senegalus; assembly: GCF_016835505.1. NCBI lineage: Eukaryota > Metazoa > Chordata > Cladistia > Polypteriformes > Polypteridae > Polypterus > Polypterus senegalus. The sequence goes on from NC_053154.1 coordinate 102,647,398, forward strand.
TTGTTTTTCATTCACGTTGTACTTGCCAACAACATACATATAATTTCACTATATATGACAGAACTCAATGCTTTCATGATAATAATACAACAGTTCAGGACTTGCACAATAATCAAAAAATATCAAACTTAAATACAGTGTCATTGGTTAATTTAACATGTTAAATGTTTAAGTGAATGATCACTTAATTTTAACAAACTCTTTCATTTTTATTTTTGTGATTCCCTTTTTGAGCAATGTGACCACCACATGCATATAATCTTATGTTTATTTTTGATATTTGCTGATGTCTTATACCCATTTGCTATGTGTATTCTACCCATTTCTAAATTATAAAAGTGTATTTGTTTTGAAGGAACTCTTACTTTGTTTTTTTTTCTTCAAATGCTGTTGAAGTCACTACTTGAAATATGTTAATAACAGTGATAACAGAAATAGAGATGAAAGCTTTTCCATGTATCTAGTGCATTTCTACAATCATATTATTTACACCAAATACTGAACATCTCTTATAGCAACATCTCGGTTAATTCACTTAATAAGCTACATGCAAAACCTGAGTAGCTCCCAGCGAGCCTAAAGTAGGTGGATGCAATTTAACAACACATGTTGGAATAAACTTATGAATTTTGGAAATTGAGAGTGCTTAATGAAAAAATTGTAATATCCTGTTGTAAAACAGATACGCATACTCAGTCAATGTACACATTCCATACAGACTCTGACCAGGCTAGTAGTCAAATCTGAGCTCATTGTGTTTCATGACAGAAACTTTCTTTGTGACACCACTCTGCCCATGTTAAAACATCAGTGTTTGTAACCTGTGTTAAAATAAATGGATACATGTAATTATCACTTGATTGATTGCATTGATTGTAAGGATATACAGGGAGAGTCACTCAAAGAGGCCCCAAATATTCTGCTGTAACTCCTGTTAGGATGAAGCAATCTGAACCAAAAAAATATGCTATATACCTTGGCGTATGTGTAATCAATTGCATCACATGTGATGCTCTACGTGGTTTCCGTTTTCTGCCAGACACATTTCGATGGGGCACTCCTGAACATACAGTATCAGCAAGCATCTCGGGGAGGAGGGTTTGGGATGGAATAGCAGCAATTTCTCGTTGGATATTTTCCTTCAAATCTTCCACAGTTCAAGGCTTGTTCCGATAGACTTTTTCTTTGAGCATACCCCAAAGGAAGAAGTCTGGTGGTGTCAGATCCAGCGACCATGGTGGCCAAAGCTCCTTTTAAATTACCCTGTTGCCCAAGAAGAACTCAATTTCTGCCATGCTCCTTGCTGTTGTATTACATGTTGCTCTATCTTGCTGACAGTAACTTTCCGTAAACTCACAATCATCCAGTTGATTCTGACATTGCCTAAACGATTGGTGACCCAGTAAGTTCGCACCATGAAGATGCTCTGCTCAATACTATATACAACCATCCTGATGAGAAGTTGAGTGACTGAGTGAAGGGATATGGGCGGTATGCACCCAGAAGTTGTAAACAGAAGTTAAACATTGTAATGGCTGTCCAGTGTCTACCTTATCGCTCTGACACAGGGGCATCCCGGCTTGTTCGAAGCTCCGTATATTGAGGAGTACATTTCACGTTGTTTCGTTCAGATTGCTTCATCCTAGCATGAGTTATTACAGAATATTCGGGGCCTCTTTCAAATGAATCTCCCTGTATAAGGATAAATTGTAAAGATGTTGAATGTATCTTTACTTACAGATCTGAGTCACTACTTGGTAGAAACATGTTCAATATGAATTAAGTGTTTTCTGTTACTAAGTTGATCTCTGTGAGATGCACATGTCTGAAGTTGTATGTTTTCACCTATCCCTTATTGCACATTTGCTAAAGTTCTGCCTGGTCTGATGAGGAGCCTCAGTCAACAACAGTTTTTCAAATCTCTTTGTGAGTTTTCAATTGGATTTAACTGTAAGCCTTGGCTTGCCCACTCTAAGCATCCTTCTCAGAGTAACATAGGCTGTACATATGGGGCTGTTGTTTTATAACAATACAAATTGAGGTTTCTATAAAATTAGGCTGAGTGCCTTTAATTGCTCTTTTTTATCCTATGAATGCCCCCTGTTCTTATTACTAAGGAGCATTCACATTGTTGTCCAGATTAAGCCATTAAAGCACATTAGACAGTCAAGAAAGCAAATGTATCAACTGGTTACAGAATACCTAGCCTAAACTTTTTTACATAGTTAATTGCAAGCAACAAATATTATAGCATAGTGGTACACTTTTAAACTACCATCTGTAAATGAGCTTTTTCTTTTAGATTGCTTATTACCTGTATGTTAGGTTACTTTCATAAATCATTTTTGAAATATTTAAAGGCAATTATATTTTTTGGATTAGAGCTTATTAAAACAATAGGCATGTGTTGATACCTGAAATCTGTTTTATTTATGTTGCTTGTACAAAAAAAAATTATAAATTTAAGTCACTTCTTCACCATTATACCCACAGTGACAATTGACTTCACCATTATATTATACCCACAGAGACAAATACAATGTCAAATCCACCATACATACCCTGTAAATACACATTGCAGTTTTCTTAACTTGCAGTAGGGTTTTCTAATCAAGTGTTAGAATGATATTGTCTCATATTATTAACAGTACATATTTAAAATGAACATAATAAATTCTCAATATGTGGCTTCCAGTGAAGGCATATTATCTAAAAGTGATTGACTGGGCACACTGCAGTTAGTGATCTGTTTCTTATTTTAGGTCTTGAAGACACACTGTGTAACTGACTAATAAAGTGATATGCAATACGAAAAAAAAGAAAACTTTTCTTGTTTAGGAAGTCATTTCTAAAACTTAAAACAATAGTGTTATTGTGCATTTTAAATAGATTGTTTAAAGAGCAGTAATATAATACAGTATTTACTCGTGTACCACACACCCTCGTGTAAGACGCGCATCCTAATTTTTACAAAGAAAATCACGAAAATAGTTTTGCCCTGTGTACGATGCGCATTGTGATTGTATAGGAAGCGTTTAGAGAGAGCGCGAGTGCGCGAGCAAACAAGAGAGATTGCGAGAGAGCGAGTGCAGAGAGAGAGAGAGCGAAAGTAAGCAAGTGAGAGAGAGAGCGCGCGAATGCGCAAGCAAGCCCAAGCAGAAGTAAACATTACAGAATTACATTTCCTCGTGTATGACACGCACCTGATTTTCTAATGCTAATTTTCAGGAAAAAATGTGCAGGTGGTACACGATGTAAATACGGTATTACTATGGTTTTACTTGGGTGATGACCTATAGGCAGTTTGTTTCAGTGGCAGAAAATCAGCATTATGCATCTAGGCACCCAGTGCCCCACTGTTCTAGTCACATGATATAATTTTGAAAACTACAGAGTGACAAAATCATTGTATGTTAAGAATGGAATGAGCTAAAATTTTCAGCTCATCATTTCTGCTTATTAAAATAATGTTTAACATAATAAACAGTAAGTACCTGTCCTTTTTGATTCCAGGTGTCCTTGCGTCTGAATTCATTGATGACTGCCTGCTTTCACTTTGTACTGGAATTTCAAAATTGCATCAGTAACACTGTATTTTGTTTCCGCTTTTCCAAAGGTCACATTAAAAAAAAGTGCAAGTCTCTTGCTACACTTCTGAAGAAGTTTAGGTTTTTAGTAATTCTAAGTGTATGTTCCTAGTTACTCTTTTTTACTTTATAGGCCATCGTTATGATTGAGTTAAAACTTAAAAAATTATACATTCATTTTTAACATTATATTGGTCTACTAGCTAAATATAAAAGCTGTAAAGGCTAATGTGACTTTAAGAGAGCTTTGAGATGTACAGGTAGTTCTAATTAAGGATAAGATGCCTCTCATAAGAATGCAACACTTCTCTAATTCTATTTCAAAACAAAAGATTGTGTGGTGTTTGTTTCTCTGTTGTTCCCAAATGTTTCCTCAAGATTCTATTACATCTTGACATACACCATCTCCTTTACTGTCAAGTAAACTGGAAGAGTTTAATCTTTGACATGAACTGTCAACAATATTAAGCAGACAAGTGTATTTCTTCTGAAAGTGCCAACCAACCGAAGTAAAAAATAGTTTTGACTGAGTGCTCAGTAAGATTTGACTTATCAAAATGTATTTTTAGTTGCTTGAAAACTCTTATCAAGTCAAATTATAAACATTATAAATTAAATTCTGTAAATCAAATAACAGAAAATCTAGTATAAATGTATTTAACTTGAGCATGACTCATTGTAAATGCATTCTGACAACATTGTTTTAGTGCATCATATTTATTTGTAGTTTGAACTGAAGTTTATAGCGCAGAAAAATGATTTGAACTTTGTTACAAAGGATTATGGTCTGTGGTATTTCTGGTTTGTGAATTGGGCAGACTCATTAACTGCCACAGTGTTCCTCTGTCTAGCAATTGTTAAGCACTCCACTAAAGCTTCTGTCCAAGGGAAAGGCCAGCACTCTTTTATGTGTCAAGTTGGATGGCGGTGTCAAGCAGACATGGGAGGTTTGAGGTTCCTATCTGGACCTTACAGGGCAGTCAGTTTATTCTGCCCCTTTGACTGAAATGTCCCATTTTGTCTCTTTTCTCTCTAACCAATCCCCCCTTCTGTCCTACCCACCAGCCCAACCAGCCCTTTTTCGGACAGCGAGGCCACGGCTCGGCGCCGCAGGAAGCCTCTCTTCTCCTCTTCCTCTGGTTTTCCCTTTCCTATCCGAAAGAGGTACTACCTTCAGCCTTATCTTCTTCACCCATCTTCATCTTCCTTGTATCCCTTCCTCCAGACACCCTTTCACTGTCGGTGCTGCTGGGTACCGCCATCCACTTCAGATCAAAAAGAGTATATAGCCATTTTTTTACCTATGATTAATTCTGATAGATTTTCATGCAGAAGTTAGTTAACCTTGGAAATGGGATGGTGGATTCAACCAGAGCTCTCAAACCTTCTTTTTAGATGGCATATTAGTTTTATCAAAAGAATGATTGGTGGAAAGTGTGCATGTCTAACAAGTTCCTGATTCATATTCCTGTGGATTACCATACTACACCTCGCTTATCTTGGGGGTAACCCTGCATTTCTGCATTTGCCTGACTACAAGAGAGAGTGTGTTAAGTTGAAAACTCTTGTGTGATGCTGTGACTGCTCTATCATCCTCTTGTTCTTATGGCAAAATCTGCTTGACAGCCATAGTGGTATTTGCAGTAATACTCCATATTGGTGCACCACTGTTTTCCAGCCTTTTTAGTGCTAGGTGGGGCATACTTCTGGTGGGTTGAGAGTGAAATGCATTAAGCAGAATTAATCCACCCCAACAAGCTGACAACAGTACAGGGGCCCTTTTAGGGGACTGGCTTCACTTTCTGGCGATTCTCTCTTCCTGTAGGCTCCCAGAGCTACAGAGGGGCTCCCAGCGGAAGCGCGTTTCCAGCGACAGCTCGGTTGCCGAGGCACTGGCCCACAACGAATCTCTGAGGCTCACAAAGCCAGAGCTCAGCAGGTGAGAAGTTTAAGAACAAAGAGTTGCAGGCATGGATAGCATGGGGCAGCCAATACCAGCAGGGGTGCGGCTTATTGCCAGTTCACAACAGCCTCACAAAAGAGCTCAACGGGGATGTGTTGAGAGCCCCCATTGGATCCCTACTAATGAATGATATGTACTGTGGGTCTCTTGCTGTGCTTAAGATGCACAGAGTTATGCAGTGCTTGTCCAACTTCATAGAAGAGATTGCAAACAGACTTTTGCTTCTGCTCTTCAAACCTAAGCCAACAGCATGCTGATGAGTTGTACTAGGTCTAGATTCCTTGTGTTGATATAAAATTAAACTTATTGTCACTACCTTCTTAGTTTCTGTAGGTTGTTGGAGATTCTAACTTACTTTTTTTTTTAAATATACAGAAAAGGTGCAAAGATTGTGAGTGTCCATCGTTCCAATACAACAGCAGCAGATTTCAGACCAGAAGGGAGGTAAGCCCATTAGACTTATATGGCTACATTCAAAAGGTTGTGGGAAGCTGATATGGAATGTTTCTTCTTTTTGTGAAGAAAGGCAAATACTGACAGGCAGAGATGTTATATGAGATGTGGGTCTCTAGCATGCAGATTTGAAGATGTTCACTTGTAAAAAAAAAAAAAAAATTATTAAAAAGTGAAAATTGTTCTTGAATCAGAATCACGTGGTCATGTACAGCATGTAATGGCAACAATTGAAGATTGCGTCATTATAAAGTATTTTTTGTAGGCGGCTGTGTTGGTATTTATGTACTGTTAGTTCTCTTGTGCAGTGTACTTACATAGGGGAGAGCCACTTGTTAAACTTGCGCAAAGGTTTGCTTTCTTTCTCATTTAAGTGTATGAGGGTAGTGAACTAGTATCCTCCATGATTGTTTGGAAGCTCCATTGTGAGAGTGTAAAGACCATATTTTTTTTTTCTTCAGCAAAGTAAGTAAAACATAAGGATGACCCGAGAGAAGCAGTGCACACTAGGAGTTCCTGCTCCAATAGTCTTTAAAGAGAAGCCACCATATAACTGCTCATGCATGGAGCAGAAAATGTCTTAAGCACTCTCACTGCCATGGCTGTCCTTTTGGTCATTCCTTTATAACGTGGTGGATGAAACAACAACAAGAAACAGTGACTTAGCTCTGGTGTGAATATCCAATTATCGACTAAAGAACTTAAGTGACTTTTCTGCAAACCATTAATTAAAAGCCTGCTGTCATCAAGTTAGTAATTGGCTAAGGTAGACTTTGTTGTCAGTTGTCTCTTCCAAAAATTCCTTGTATAAAAGAAAATCTGCATTTGACTGCATAACATTTAGCTTACTGTTTCTAGCTGGCGCCTTAGATCATACTATGAAGTCCTGGGCATCATTCTGGCAATATTTCACATTACTTTTGCCCACTTTTTCTACTGCAATACTGCGCTATTGATCTTGAAACTCATGCATGGGGTGTCTTATTTGTTTCCTGTCTGCATGAGTTTTTAATTTTTGCATTCAAGGTTCGAGTTTTTAAATTGCATTCAAGGGAGACAACAGCCAGCTGGCAGACTAACATCAAGTGACAGAGCGGCTTCACTTAGTCTTTCTGTCAATCACTAATCCTCCTTGTAAAGAGGAGTTAGCCAGACACTTAAGTAAGAGACAACAGTCTGCTGGCTGTACACCATCTGCAAGAACTTTGGAAAATAACACACACATTTCTGATGGAGAGGTATGTAAATGAAATTCTGGACATTGCTTAGTGGGTAGTGGTCATTTATCATCTTTAAAGGAACACTAGTATCTAAGCTTGTACTTTATAACATGTACTTGTTTTCTGTATGTTTTAATGATTTATGAGTAAGCCTGAATGTGCATAAGTGTCTCCATTTGAGACACGTTTATGCAGTCATTCTATTTATTTCAGTGTGTGTGTTTGAATGTATTTATGTGACTATATATGTGGTACTCGCATGTGTATGCATTCTGTGCTCTCATTTATCTCTAACATCTCGTCTTCCTCTCTTTCAGTGCTGAGATAAACCCAACAGAAAATGGTAATTTCTACATTCATAGAGCTCACCTAAACTAACTTTGGTGAATTTTGGAAGCCCATCCTTTATCTCTCTGTCTTAAAACACAAATAAAAATAATCTGAAATTATACTGAAAATCCATGTACACTTTCTCTCTCTCTTCCCCACAATCACTGACTGTACTACGAGCATAGTGGATTTCTTTGCTTTTCATGGTTAATTTAATCTCTGTTTAGAGGTGGATAGCATTTGCTGAGGAACTTTGGCAACCTAGCCTAGATTCTGGTGTAAGTAAAGATCAACTTGGTGCTAAAGGATTACACATAAGGTGGAGATATCACCGATGGGCTTAATTTATTTTGTATTGTTTGTAGTGTTGTTGCTAGTTTGTCAATGCATGCTTTCATATGTGTCTGTAATCAGTTCTGTGATGAATTTCCAGCAAATTTGTACTTCATTATGTTACAAGCAAATTTCTTTTGTTCCCAATCTGGTAGATTCCATGGCAAATGCCCTGATCAGAGCTGTGAAGACTAGTGACCTTCAAAAAGTAAGTATTACAGTTTAAGAGCTTCATTGTGTGTGTGTGCATACCAGTGAGGCAATACTATTGAAAAAGGATGCACTTTGACTTATGCAAGCCTGGTCAGTGCACATTTATATAGTTGGTTGAATTTTTCTTAATGTGGACCCCCAAAAGCCTAAAAATCAAATTGTTGGGTTCCCCGAAATTAATAATAATAAAAACAATATAATATTATAAATTACTCGGTGCCCATAACTGAGTTTGCAGGAACATTTTGTAGCAGAGTGCTCTTTACAAGCAGCACTCTGCAAGTGCTTCACTAGCAGGATGGGGCAAGATAATTGTGTGACAGCAGGTTGACCAGAGCTAGCTGTTTGGCTGCAGTATCTCACCAGCAAGGAAGGAGAAAACCTTTAAATGATTAGGGTTTGAGAAAGAGAGCAGAGATTTTCTTATGAAACAGAACCCCACACAGGTGTTAGTGCTTGCCTCTATGAAGCAACATCTCAATGATGGTGAAGAGTAACCATGATTGTTCACATTGCAATACTGACAGTGTTCAAGTATGGAGTAGCGTATTCCAGATACGTCTTGTTCCCAAGTCATATCAGTTTTGGAACTGCTTCCTGTGAACAATAAAGTTATGAACATGGAACCATCAGAACTCTTAGTGTGCAGTGGTCAGAGGATAGCTACAGTGGTCTTTGTTGTATCTACTTAAGATATGTATATCCTAACTTATACCATTCTCCATATCTCATTTATTGTAAATTCAGCACTACCAGGTTAAGATTTCAAAGTTCAGTCAACAGAACATCCCGTTACCATGGGGTATTGCAAAGAATTGTGACCTGTAAAATACATGTTCTATGACTGCTCAAACTATCCAGAAAGAACATAAATACCTGCAGTCTGTGTTTAAAGTTACACAGACTTTGACAGCTGAAGTGGGTGGTACTTCTCAGTGGATAATCGAGCAATGTTTATAATGACCCCTGAAAAAATACAAAAGCACCAATAGTTGAAAGCTGCAGATGTGTGTGTAGAGATGTAAAATGATGGGTCAGCAAAGAGGAGAAGTAAACCTCCACTGGCATATCATTTCCTGCTTTTCCTAGAATTTCCAAGGTAAAAGTCCAAGCATTATATTTTTCTGTATTTTTGTATGCCTATTTTATCATTTAGGTAACACTACTGTGTCTAATGTTGTTTTTTCCCTATTTTTCCACCTTCTTTTTTTGATCCCTTTGTGTCACTTCAGTCTTTGGTTAACTGGTTTTCCTTAGTTATACTATCCAAGGAAGTAGCATTATTTTATACAGTACTTGACCTTTCAGTTGTACAGGCTCCTTTGCCTCACACATCACTGTAATAGTAAGCTCCATACTGGACATTCCTTTCAAGAATTAATATTACTGTCTACGTTTTAGATATTTGCCTTTTTACAATGCCTTGGCCAGCAGGGCTTTGTTTATTCATCTCTTACTGTATGTAAGGACTGAGTAACCTCACATTTGCATTCTGCTTTAGTATTTATTTAAAAAGTATCTTTTGTTTTCTCCATCCTCTATGGTTTTATAAGAGTTTTGACCTTAGCCCTGCCTATTTTTTTTTGTTTGATTTTATTAATTAATAGATGATTTCCTTTGTGTGGTTACCCTGATAGTTTCAATTTGAGAAGAACTCTATATCAACATTTTGTTTGTTGGTTACAGCTAGGTTGGAAATCGATTTATTGATGTGGATTGTGAAACTCCTTTTTTGTTAGTGCTATACCAAGTGTTTTCTTGGAAAACTAGGTGGCTTCTTGTCAGCTGAGGTAAAATTCATCACAACAGGGGTAAAGAGGGAGAGAACAGAGAATTTAAACACTTATCATTTTGTGTGCCATAGAGTAAAATTATCCCATATTCCTTGCGAACACTTCCTGAGATGTTCTGGACAAGATGAAGGCTTGTCACTAATTTTTACCCTTCTCAGCTTCAAGATCTCCTCAAAGAAGGAGCAGATATGATGGTTCAGGATTCTTCAGGGTGGACACTGCTTCATCATGCAGTTGTTGTCGGGAATAAGGAGATCGTTCAGTTCCTCATTGAAGCTGGTAAGATATCTAGTAATATTATGCTTGACAAACAAATAAAAACTTTTCTAGTCTATATGTGTGATAATGAATTTGAAATTTGATCTTGTTATTTTTACAAACAATGTGGCGTGCATGATGAGTGTGACTGCATTTGCTTCTTCACTTTTAACTTTGTGCATTATCTTTTCTCAGCTCCTCCTGAGATCTTGGATCTGACAGAGAAAGAACAGTGGGTAGCTCTCTTGCTTATCTGTATTCCCTGTCTATTACACCTCTCATGGCTGTTCACTGTGTGAGTGAGGGAACTGTCTAGCACTGCAGTTTACAACCTGTCTGTCTTTTTCTGCATAGTGGAGAGACTGTCCTTCACAAAGCTGCTTCTCTATGCCAGCGATCCATTTGTCACTACTTGGTAGAGGCAGGTGCTTCACTCATGAAGACAGATCTGCAGGTATGGCATATTCTGAGGTGGGTAAGGTGAAAGAACAGACCTGTGATATCGTTCTGTAAATTATATATATTTAAGTACAGTACAGGGCAGAGGAAGTATGATTTAATTATCAAGGTTTGTGACTAGAAGGTGGGTGAATAGTACAGTATAAGGTCTCAAACAGTCCACAGCAATCTAGCATACAGAAATGTTTCATCAGAGACTAAGTCAAATGAAGCTCAAAGCCACATGTGCAGACCGAAATAATTTGTATTTTATGTGAGTTGACATGGGATCATCCTGTCATAATACTAACAACATCTATAAAATATTATTATAACATTAATAAACCTGTGAGCATTTACTTAGCAGTTTCTTATCTACATAAGCAGAAATTGTATTAACTAAAAAAAGGTTACTGCATTTACAAAATAAAATTCTGTGCCTGTGTTAATAGTTTGAATTACCAGCGGAAAACATTTCATGCATACATCAAGCTCATTAGTATGCCCCCCTCAAGCATTCCACTATTTTAGTGCATGCACAACATACAATACACAGTAATTCCAAGGATTTAAGATACAGTCAATAAGCGTTGTTTTCACATCAATAGTGAGCATCAGATTTTGGACCTGGGGTTACTTTCTTGATTGCTAAACCTGAATGAGGATGCTAGGTTATCACTGCTACCACTGATCAATTTTGATAGGCAACTTTCATTGCTTGCTGCACATTCATCTCTCTCTTTTTATTGTAGTTTTTATTTGCACCTGTCTCACAGTTTTCTGTGATATTTGCTTTCTTGCTTTTTTCATCGAATGAACCATTTCCTCATATGCCCCTTCACTTCGCTTTTCTTCATGTACTGTAGCTTTAAACAGGTGTATTTTAAAGCAGGCATGTCAAACACATGGCCCCCGGGCCGCATACAGCCCTCAACAGAAATCTGTGCGGCCCGCATGATAGATCCTAGTTGGCACTAAGCTTGTACAAAATGATTACTATCGTTTGAGATTGAATCATTCTGCATCTTCGGCGTTACTTATTGGCTTTTCTTACTTCTGCCTTCTGACAAAAGCGCATTTTCCCATGGCATTACAATACCGGAAATGTCATCTGCTAGTATAGCAACGAACCTTGACCAAAGTTAATAAGTCGCGACGTCGCAACTGAAGTACTAGGCTGCAGCAGCGCCGGCCTTAGGCATGTGCAAACTGTGCACCTGCACAGGGCCGCCACACCAATATATATTAAATATAAAACATAAAGAGAAAATAACGACACATGCTGACGACAATGTGGCCAAAAAACATTGTGTTTCTTGTTAATTAGTACACTGTATTTACTAATGTCACCAGAGTCAGAGCAGTAAGCTATATGTAGTATTATAATGTTCTGCTGTAATGAGAATATCATGGGCCGCCACTTGGTTTTCAAGTTACAGACACACGCATATCGAAGCGTGTCATGAGCACGATGCGGCTATGCAGTTTCCGCAACAGACGTGGCCATCCGCCGTGCATAAGATACCATATTGACATTGGCGGGCGAAGGGGCCACTGATTCTTTCTCTGCCCAGGGCCACCACGAGCCTAGAGCCGCCCCTGCTAGGTTACACTACTGGCTGGGCTGCTGAGACTGGCCACTGGGCAGAACTGACCATCAAGAGTAGTAATAGCTCACATATTTTCACGTTTCTTTGCTCTAGTTTTATGTAATTTTGTGCTAGTATTGTATTGAACAGTTAGTACAGACTACAGCTGAAGATCTGAAGTGGACGCGAGAAGTTGGTGAGTTGTTTATTAACATATTTTTGTGATTTTGAGTTTGTAAAATTAGTGTAGGTCAGGGGGCTTTTTGCATATCGGCTTATTTTACAATATAAACTTTGAAGTAAACTTAGTAAAGTAAAATTTGATTTTTGGAGGATTTGTTTTGAATTACTGAGCAATGAATTCAGTGAGCGTTTTCGTGATTTCAGTTCACACGAACAGGACTTTGCGCTGTTCTCTTACATCATTGAGAATGCGCCTGAGAATATCCAAATGGAATTGATTGAACTGCCGTCAGATTCTATTCTGATGGTACAACGAAGTTGGTGTACCAGGCTTGTATGCTTACCTGCCACCCTCGTATGTGCAGATCCGTTAGTTGGCATCGAGAGTACTGTCTATGTTCGGAAGCACTTACCTTTGTGAGCAAATGTTTTTGTTAATGAAAGCTACCAAAACCCCATATCACTCAAGACTTACTGTCGAGCACCTTTCATCCCTGAAAAAAGTTGCAGCTGCACAAGATGTCAAGCCTGATATTGACGAACTGGTTCCTAGTAAGAGATGCCAAGTGTCGGGACAAAAGAAATAGATCTCACACTGTAATACTCCTATATATACAATGAATATAATATAATGAATATAATAATATAAGGACCTAGCTAAGCGGCTAAGACCCTAATTGTACGCTGTTGTACGGAGATTGTATAGAAATAAATTGCTTTTCTTTAAACTTTAAGCGTTACATTTTTTAGTTTTCAGTATTGGAAAGAAAGCTACAGTAACTTTGTATAATAGTATAATAGTATTTGTTACAGTGCGGCCTGCTGACACACGTATGGCAGTCGAAGCGGCCCACCAATGGTAGTGAGTTTGACATGCCTGTTTTAAAGCATTCTTTAAGAAATTAAATGTATATGCGGAATTAAAGTTGAAGTAAAGAAACCTTTTTTACTCCATTTTTTGTATTCCAATACACCTGATATGTACAGTACTTCTCCTAGAAGGGTAGCACTTGATGTGTTTATACAATCAACATATGTGCCCTTTTTATACATAAAAAACTGTATTAGTAATATTCTGTGTATATTTTTATATTATTTATATAAGGCTTTCTGGTGACAAGTAGCAGAATGTTGTTAAAAAAACATGTTTTTTTCTTATCACATTTGTGCCTCCCCTCCAACGCCAGGGTGAATGCTAATCTGGTGCCACCACTGCTCCTCCCTCATTACTATGAATTTTAAAACTCAAGTGCACAAGTTTACAACAGCTGCCTCATTCTCTGACTCTGAGCAATTTGCCCCTTTCTTTCTAAACCAATTATGTGTCCTCTGTGTCATAAAAGTAAGGGCCATGAAATGGAGTGAAACTTCATTAGTCTAACATATACTAGAAGAAGAGTGATTTGCATGAAAACCAGCATATGGAAAATATCATGTGAAAGAGAAATTTCACATCCAAAGCAAAACAAACCAATTTGTTTGTCTAAAATCGGGCCTCCAATCTTTGATGGTGTGTCTAAAGACTAAAATAAGAGCCTTTGCTGAAGTTGACCTGTTACTACTCTGCATTCTTATCTGCTCAAGTGCAGATGTAATTAGCAAGAAATCAGTGGTACAAGTTATAATGGACTCTGCTAGTATTCAGTGATGGACAGTGTTAACCATCAATCCAAGACATGGTATAAAGTGTTGACGTAAGTACTGTGATGTAGACACTGTACAATATGTCTATCCTCCTATGATATACAGTATTTAATGTGGGAATCCCAGAAATGAGAACCTTTTGCATTGATATAACCCAAAATGTATCATTTTAGGTCTACCAGTCTATGTGGCTTCACAAAGACCAACATTTTATTTATTTCAAAGTCACCAGATTATTTTTTTAAATCTGTAAATAGCAATGCAAGTGTCCCAGAATCACTGTTATTCCAACCCTGCCAGAATGAAGCCTTGCTTATGACAAGTCCTGTGCGTGGCCTCCTCGTTGTAGTTATGTGCAGTAGTCATTGGCTGATGAGGCTGATATTCCATGGCAGTTTTTGTGCAAGCACACATACTGTATGTTAATCCTTCCTAGAAAGTATGTTTAAAATACAAAGAATAATTTTCATTGCTTTATAAATGAAGAAAATGCAATAAATTAAAGTTGTAAGAAGCTTTAATTTCAAATGCTGAGAACATCCTGCCAGATCAGGAGTGTAACCGTACATTTTAAGATTGAATCAATCATTACCATCACATAACAATCTCAAACCTATATAATCCAATTTATGTCATGAGAGACCAAAGGCTATCCCAGCAGCATCAGGCACAAAGCAGGAAGCATTATTGAACAGGGCACCAATCCATCCTAAGAGCCTTCTTTCACACACACCTGTGATCAAACTCACATAGTACCAAGTTGGAATACATTTTATAAAACTGTTAACTGAAAAAAATTGTGGATATTTATACTTGATCATATCAGAACACAGGTATTTACAGAACTTAATTTGTATTAAATGGACTTGCACAATTTACCAAGTCATGTTTAGACTTTCTTAAATACTTCTGTATGTTTAGTATAGACAAATAATGATGAGTACTAAATGCAGTAGACCCTTCACATTAATGGTTTTCACAAAAAAAGCAGTTTTAACCTTAAATTAGTTTGTTTTGTTTTATTAACAATTCTGTTTGAGTATTGTATTATGTTTCCATTATTTTAATTTTTTCTGTATCTCATTTTCTTACATTTTCCTATATTTTTTGTTTTTCTCTTCTGTTTTTTTCATCCTACATATACGTTCTTACAGTGCTAATCAATATTTGATCATCATTTTTTTCATTCAAAATATTCATTTTATTCCAGTCTTTATCAATTTTACATCTTCTTTCTCTTCATATCCTTCATCCTTCCATAGAATACTGTTTCTGTATTTTTATTTGATTTCCTTCCTGGTTGTCAGTTGTTTGCACTGATATTGTTCTTATCTGCCTTTACAGTTCACCTCTGCTGTCTATTACCTTAGTCCCCATTCAGTGACGTAGCTAGCTTGCCTAAGGCCCCTGTGCAGGACTCTGAGGTGGGCCCCTCCTGTCCAGCATAACTGTTAATAATTTATTCACAACTAGAGTAGGGCAATGGTGTCACGCTAGTGACAAACTGCTCTCTAAATGAAATTTGTAGTATCTTTTTAAATCACTTTATTACAGCTGCTGTTAGTTAGCAAAAATAAAATAAATTGTGAGAATGGGATGTAGGAGGTATGGGTAGTAGTACCAGTACATAAATATATGTAAAATGTGGACCTGCTTGCTATTCCAAGACAATTTTGTGAAAGAAGATGATTAAAATGTAACATAAGCTAGAAAATTGAAACTGTTCTGTGCTATAAAATGAAACAATTTCAGTTTGTAACAAATTAAAACGACAGCGCCGGCTGTGTACTCCTACACAATCGATTTGTTTTAAGCAAGTTCTGAGAAAATGGACATCATAAAGTGGTCATGCTCACAAATCCTCACAGTAGTAACACTAATGCTCAGTAAACCATACTAAGGTTCACAATAAAACATATATGTTAAACTGTTAAAGTATACAAAAAT
The DNA here is from genome assembly GCF_016835505.1 of Polypterus senegalus. Lineage (NCBI taxonomy): Eukaryota > Metazoa > Chordata > Cladistia > Polypteriformes > Polypteridae > Polypterus > Polypterus senegalus. The sequence continues at coordinate 102,663,349 of NC_053154.1, forward strand.
GGAACTGACTGACAAGTCACAAATCATATTACTTATAATATCACTTCTTCTACTTTCGGCTCCTCCTGTTAAGGGTTGCCACAGCTGGTACCTTAAAATACTCGATGGTGTGCCTTTTGTTGTGCAAAAGTCTCAACAAAGTTTGACATGTAAAATTGCCCGACACGCTTGTTTTCAATTGAGAGTACAGCCAAGCCACTAAGTTTGTCTTGCTACGTGGTGCTTCTGAGGTCATTTTTGATGAATTTTAACTTGGAGAACGATCCTTCACACGCAACGACAGTCACTGGTACAGTCAGCAGTAAGCCATGCAAACGTCACTGGAAGTAGATGACAGTGCACAGTGATCTATCAGAAACAGTTCAGCTACTTCGAAAATAGTTGACTTGGTTGACAGAATCGATTTAAAACATGCACGAAATTACAACAATTGAGTGGAAAACACCGGTGAAATGTCGGTGCTGTGGAGCTATAGCATTCAGTGAGAAGATCAGCAGCAGCATACAATTCATTGTCAGTCATCAGGGTCAGAGTTGATGGTAACAAGACATTGAACGTTGAAGCCACTGCATCATGACTAGGTAACTGCTGTTTTAGTTAAGTTATTAAAAATAAAAAAATCTATACGGCCCCCCGAACTCATAGATTCTTGTGCTTTGCACAGTCTGCACAATCCGTTGCTATGCCAGTGTCCCCATTCATATTGCCTTCACTTACTCTTTCACTTGTATCTTCATTTATTTAATCTTTCTCTAGTTTGCTTTCAGTTTCATTGGGTCTTTGTTTTTCCTCCCATTTCTCTCTCACTTTTTGTGTTTCTGATTTCTTTATCTCCATTTTCACGTCAAACTTTTTGCTTCCTAGCTCTGCTTATCTTTTTGCTGCATCTTAATCTGCCTTGTTTTTCCTTTATATCTGCCTTTAACTAATCTATTTCCTGTATTTGGTTTCATTTTTTGTCTTTCTGAAACCTTCTCGGCATTTTGTATCTCACTTCATCCTTTCTCCTCACCTTTTGTCCCAACCACATTTGTTCTACTTCATTTAACTACTTCATGCATTCCTTTCCTTCCCTTTGTTTTGACTCTATTTACATAAATCTGGATACAATCTCTAAAGGTGTGTAAAGTTAAACACCTCACATTTTCATTATACTGTTTTGCCTTCTGACACTTTTTGCTCATTTGGCTTTAACAAATGGCCACCATATGACCTTCCCTATGTACCCTTTCTGTACTGCTTAGATTGTCCAACATAAGAAACCATTACAATCTGCTTGCCAAAATAACTTACAGTGAGTAGGTGTTCTAGCGTCCTTTTCAATCTTACTTGAAATTCATTGCATCCTGTTTTGGTTCTATTTTAATCCAGAAATTATTATTCCCATAACAGAGAAGATGAAGACATCAGCTAGAATTAACACCTTCTACAAATACCTTCTTATTTTTCAAACTCAGTCTTTTACTAATTTACTTTAAATAAAACATTTTAAAACCATTACTTGTAATTCTTTCAGTTTGTATGTATTTAATGACATTTAAGCTTTTGTCAAAAAGATTTTATCCATAAAAATTAATGCATGAGAATTCTAACCAGGCTTGTTGAACAGATAATCATTTTGCCATGTTTCAGATATTAAAATCTCAAGGAAGATAATTTTGCAGGTTTCCTGATCTGTAACACTCTCTGTTCTGTTAACTCAGATTTCATTGTGTTCTTTCTTTTCTGGGATCTCTCTGCCTAATCTCCTCAGTTTCTTTTAGTTTCTTCTTTTCATCGCTTTGTCTCTTTCACCTCTCCTCCAGTCCATTCCAAAGCCAGCACAGTAGTGAGCCTGACATATTACTAATCTAGAACTCTTCTCCCAGGAAGCAAGTACTGCTTGGCTCTTTTGGGCGCAAAAAAAAATGGGCACAGTCTTTTGAATGTGACTAAGTTAGATGACTAAGCCTAATGTTGTAAATCTGACATCTCCTAATATGAGTATACAATTGTCCAAACAGCTGAAATATTTTTGAAAATTTTCCATGGGAAGAATGTTCAGTTTAGAGTCTATTTGGAATTTTGCAATTGTTTTATTTTCTCTTTAGTCTGTTTTTTCACACTTACAATTTAGTTAAAGTAATGACCAGTTTTATTTAAATTGAGTAATTGGCTTTTCTTATGTTAAGAGTGAATGACCCACCCCCCTTTTTGCAGCATTGGTAGAAAGTAGTATTACTTTAATAATATCAAACTGGAAATGAGCTCTTTCTGAGAGTAGTGAGTTTGTGGTGTTTTTGAGAAGGCCTTTGAATTTTTTTCTTAAATAATCTGTAATATATTGTGACAATATGCTCTGTATTTATAATGCATTGATTTTGAGGGTGGAATGTGGGTACAAACTCTAGCCGCATAAAGTGGTAAGTAATCGTTATGTGGCTTTTATGTGCAAAATTTACAATAAAGCAATAAAACACATCCAAATATAATGTGAATCCTGATGCAAATTGTGACATACAAAATTGTGTTCTAAAGTTAAACATTTTCTATAAATTTTTAAAAATACATAGTAATGTAGGCTATGGGGCATGGGTCGCTCGGAAAACAAAAGCCTGAAAGCTTATGGAATACTTCCATTTTTCAAGTCAATAAAGTTGTTGAGCACTTGTCTGCATTTTGAGATTTCACACACATTGTAAAAATTGCTTACACATGTTATTGTTGGACAAAGACCCAGAATTATATATACATATATATACAGTGATCTCTCGCTATATCGCGCTTCAACTTTCGTGGCTTCACTCCATCGCGGATTTTAAATGTAAGCATATCTAAATATATATCACGGATTTTTCGCTGGTTCGCGGATTTCTGCGGACAATGGGTCTTTTCATTTATGGTACATGCTTCCTCAGTTTGTTTGCCCAGTTGATTTCATACAAAGCACGCTATTGGCGGATGGCTGAGAAGCTACCAATCAGAGCATGTATTATGTATTAACTCAAACTCCTCAATGATATACGATATGCTTCCCGAGCGGTGCTTGATTGTTTGCTTTTTTCTGTCTCTCTCACTCTCTCTGACATTCTCTGCGCCTGACGAGGGGGTGTATTCAGAGGGGCTGTTTGCACAGAGGCTGTTTGCCTAGAGGATAAGGACGCTTCTCTAAAAAATGACGCTTTATCGCGGTGCTTCGGCATACTTAAAAGCCCAAAAGCACGTATTGATTTTTTGATTGTTTGCTTTTCTCTCACTGTCTCTCTCTCTCTCTCTGACATTCTCTGCTCCTGACACGCATTCCTTTGAAGAGAAGATATATTTGCATTCTTTTAATTGTGAGAAAGAACTGCCATCTCTGTCTTGTCATGGAGCACAGTTTAAACTTTTGACTAAAGGGTGTTATTTCATGTCTAGAGGGCTCTAATAATGTTAACAGTGTGGGAGAGTTTATAAGGGCTTAAAATATATAAAAATAACCATACAAACATATGGTTTCTACTTTGCGGATTTTCATCTATCGCGGGGGGTTCTGGAATGTTGCCACTTCGAAGAGGATATATTTGGTAAGTTTTTAGGCTTTTATTTTCCAGAGCGTTCCATGCTTTATAGGTTACATTATAAAAACACAGAGACAGATTATGTATTTTTTAAAATGTATAGAAAGCTTATCTGTAGGACACAATTTCATTTTGGCAAATCCATATATATAATGTTTGTGAAGAAATAACTTTGACTTGAAAAATAACTATCTTATCCAGATTACATCTTGCCTGAAGAAGGGGCCTGAGTTGCCTCGAAAGCTTGCATGTTGTAATCTTTTTAGTTAGCCAATAAAAGGTGTTATTTTGCTTGGCTCTTCTCTTTAAAGCATGAAAGTTAACCAATTACTTTTTCCCCTGAAGAAAACCTTATTGTATAACTTAAAATTATATATTGTTTTTATTTTTTGGTAAACTAACTTTTAATACCTCTGACAAATTACAGCTTTCCTTTTTACCATTTCCAGTTATTCACTGGATTTGAACTGCTTACATTTTAATAAAATCTTGAAAAAACAGGGGTGTTCTAAAACATTTGACCAGTAATGTATATGCAGTGGATTCTGAAAGTATTCAGACCCCTTTACTTTCTGCACACTGTTGTGTATTGTAGGTTTAATTTTAAACTGGTGAATTTGCCATTTTTGCTCATCAATCTATACTCAATAACCTATAATGACAAAGTGAAAATGTTTTTAGAAAGGTTTGCAAATTTATTAAAGATTAAAAACAGGAATCTCATTCATTTAATTATTCAGGCCTTTTGCTGTAGAACTCCAATTTGTGGTCAGGTTCACCCTGTTTGCTTTAGTTAGCCTTGAGATGTGTCCAAAGATGTGGTCAAAGAACTGATTACACATAGTTCTGTGTATATAAATTTCCACATATCATGTTTTTGTCAGGACAAAAACCTAGCCATGAAATCCAGGTAACTCTCTGTAGAATAGACCTATGCTATCAAATTACAGTGAGACATAGATCTGGACAAGAGTATAAAACAACTTATAAAGCTTTGAGTATTTCCAGGAACAAATTGAACTCAGTAGTTGTGAAATGAAAGCCATTTGGAATCACCAGAACGCTTTCTAGAGTTGGCCTTTCAGCCAGACTGAGTAACTAGACATGAAGGGCCTTGGTTAAGAAAATAACCAAGAATGCAATAGTCGCTCTAACAGAGCTTCAGAAGTCCTCTGCTGAGATGGGAGAACCTGTCGGAAAGGATAACCATCTCAGCAGCACTCCATCAATCGGGCATTTATTGTGGAATGGCTAACTCTTGCTTAGAGTTTGCCAAATGACATTTAAAGGACTCTGGAGTAAATAGATTCTCTGGTCTAATAAGCCATAATTTGAACTGTTTGAGCAGAACTCCAAACACTATGGGTGATCAGGCATCACTCATCACCAGGCTAATAATGTCCCTATTGTGAAGCATGGTGATGATTCATCATGTTAGGGGGTGTGCTTCTCAGTGGCAGGGGCAGCAAGACTGCTCAGAATTGAGGAAAGGATAAATGCAGCCAAATACATAGAGGTCCTTGAAAAAACCTGCACCAGAGTGCACAACAGAGTCTAAAAGCATACAGCCAAGACCATGCCGGAGTGGCTTTGGGACAAGTCTCCGAGTGTCCTTGAGTCGCCCAGCCAAAGCTTGGTCTTGAATCCCACTGAACATGTGTGGAGAGACCTAAAGATGGTAGTTTACAGACACTTATCCAGTCTAGCATAGCTTGAAAGGGTATGTCAAGAAGAATGGTATAAACTGCAAATGTTTTAGAGACTTACCCAAAAAGACTTAAAGCTGTAATTGCTGCCAAAGGGGCGTCTACAAAGTACTGAATTAAGGATCTAAATAGTTGAATAAGAGATTTCAGTTTTTTACTTTTAATAAATTTACAATCCTTTCTGAAAGCATGTTTTCATTTTGTCATTATTAAAGGTATTGAGTATATACAGATAGGCAAAAATGACACAATGCAAGTTTATATACAGGGTCATTCAATCTGAGTGAAAACTAGAACTGGTGTGCATTATTTTACTGATGGCTTTATACATTTATGTAAGGAGCGTCATGTGCAACACCCCCATGAGTTTTTTTTTAATTAAGATTCTGTGGTTTTTAACATTCTGAATTTAACAGCAATACAAAATAATTTCAGTGCCCTTTTCATTTCCCACAATTTCTAACAAATTCAGATTTGCATAATGTCTTAACCAAATGTTTTCATTAATTTTCAAAATACAGGGGTCCTCAGGTTACGACACAGTTCTGTTCCTACAACAGTGATGTAACCCTGAATTTTGGTGTAAGTCGAAACACACCCAAGCCTCAGTCACTTTCCTATCCTAACACATTTGCAAAATCATAATATAGAACATAAAAACAAACTAAGCCACAGAAAAAGGAAAAGGACATAAATATACTGTACTGTACACTGCACTGTAGTAATAGAAAAAATGAGTGTAAAAAAATCCTTACCTTTTATTCCTTCTCACGTCTCAATTTTTTTAAGTTTTTATGGGAGAGCATTGTAAACTCAAAACTGTCGAGATGCCGTAACCCGAGGACCCCCTGTATATATAATTATAGTTGTCTTATTATCTCTTAACATACAGAATAACGCTAGGATTAGTTTGGTGGAGGTTTAACAGTATTTTAGAATGCAGTAAATAATGTAATTGTTGTTTCTCATAACTGGACACACTAAATTAAGAGCTAACACAGTTTGTGAGTGTGTGTGTGTGTTTGTTCTAATGCCAAGTCAATACTGTTAGATTTCTTGGATAACAAGCACTAAAACATAATTTTACAAATCCTTTTTTAATAATATGAATAGCACATTTTATATTTTTTACAGAAAGAGAAAAACATACATGTAAATATAGCAGATTGTGCATGGGTATTCGTTGTTAATAAGTCTGTCTTGGTTCAGTGGGGAGGACAGTACCAAAATTTAACAGCAAAATTGGAAGATTGGGGGGGTTGAATTTTTGTTCTGTTAGTTTTTTTCCCTATGTTTTCTTCTTTTTTTTTAATTTCCTGGTGGTTTTATTTCTCAAGATTGATTTTTGAAGTTTTTTCTTGTATAAGTTTCACAGATTTTATCTACTTGATTGTACACTGTTATTTTCTTGAAATATTTTTCTTAATTTAAAATAATGGAAGATTTGTAACAGAATAGAATAGTGACAGTGAAATGTAGGATATTTGTGGTAGTGATTTTGACAGGGTAATTACATAAAATGTTCAATACACCAAAGCCGACATCCACCCAAATACCTAATTAATACTAAAAAGGGATATTTATTCTTTGTAGCAGTGCACCCAAATAAAGAAAACAAGTGCTATATCCTATCAATCCTGAAAGGTACATTTTTAATATAAAATAGCCAGTCCATTTTAAATTCATCCCTAAAATGGTTACCCATTTTTTAGTCATTCTTCTTACTCTTTTTGAACATTTATTAATGGTGGTTTTGTGTTGTGGCTATTGCTCACTGATTTTGCTTTAATGGGAGGAGTGAAAGCTGATAATGCGCTGTAAGCAATGCAGCAATATCAAAACCTCCATTCACTGTTCTCTTTGTGCTGATGATGTGATACAGTTTAATATTTCTATCTTTAAGTTCAACTTGTCATTTAGAAGAGTCTGGCTAATTTTTTGTATGCAATTCTGAAAATGAAAAAAGACATTACTACATGCATGCATCTATGTAGGGATCTCTACACCACTAGGATTTGGGTAGTACACTGATCATTTAGGAGTCCAGATCAAAACCGCCAGCAGGTTCAACTCAGCTTTGTGTTCCAGTTCACTACCATGATCTTTACCTCAAGCAGTGTTTTTTTTTTCCTGTCCCCAGTCCCCATCCATCCAGTACTAATGCAATCTCACTGAGATGTCAGACTCTTCCTCTAGGGTTAGAAGCCCAGGGAGGCCCAGTTATATGGTGGTGCTTATTACTAGCAGCATTAGCACTGTCTTGATGTCTCCGTGAATTTATATTTTAGCAGATTAGACAGTGAATGATCAGTGAGATAAAGGATTGAATCACTGGAACTCTTGGAGGGTCTAACAGTGAGCTGAATAGAACGTCTATATCTCAGTAATGAGCCGATTGGGTTCACCTCCCTGCAATAACATGTTATTTTTTCCTTGGGTGTCTCCAACCCTTTTGTCATTGTATAGTTTCAATAAATCCCTTCCAAACACGGTAGAGAATCGGAACCTGCTCATTCCCTCATTTGCTAAGGAGTGACCAGTGCTGGTATTCGGACACCTGTCTTATTTTGACTTACCACTCTAGCTAGGATTACTGTCACCTGCTGGAATTCTTGTTGCAATCACTTTGTTTGTAAATAGACAACACCCAGGGAGGGAGAAGATTGAGAGTTGGTCTGGGTTTTATTTAAGGAACCTGTTACTTTATTGATTTAGCTTTTCACCAGAATTAATGTTACAGTGGGGCATTTATTTTCTTTCTTGCTACCAAGTGTTCTCTCATATTTTTTCATATTCTCTATTTTTTGTTAGATAATTTCATGTTTGATTAACTTTGTTAATATAGATTAGTTGTTCTTCAATTTGTGATTTCTATGGTTCATTGGTAGTCCTGTATAAAAAGCACCTTTTAGAGGGAAAATAAATATTGTTGTGAGTAGACTGTGTTACATATTTATCTGTTGTAAATGACCAATGTAGCCCTCAAGGGCTGCCTGGCAGGGTCCACCTAAAGTCCTGGCTGAATGTCTCACTGCTTTTGTACCAATGAATTGATTCACTGAACAAACTGACATGCAAGTTGCTGCAGTGTGGAAGCCTGAAGCCCCTGGCCCTGATCCAGTCAGTCTGATGCTCACCAGTCTGTAATTCCCTCAGGAAATGATCAGTGTCTGGTAAGGACCACTCACTGGCTTCTGTCCATATTTCTCATGTTGCTTTACTAAGTCCACTCCTGCTGTCCAGTCTATCCAGGCCACTGACGAGCCTACACTCTGAAAGCAGTAATAGCAGGATTGCAATGGGAAGGGACGGTGAGTCTCTGGCCTTAGCCCAGGAAGTTTGATGGGGGTGGCGCCCTTAATGAGTGTGGCTGGCAGCGGAGCGGCCGTAATTGAATCCTGCTAACAGATTCTGTTTTTATGAAGTGACAGAGCTCATTAGTGGACATGGTCCAGCTGGCAGCAAGAACCAATTAAAAGCTGAGAAAGTGCCCATGGTTTGGTTAGGGGGTTGCAAAGGGGGTGGGATGTGTTTAGATAGTTAACCCCCTCCTTTCCCTGCTAGCTTCACAGTGCACCAACAGCTAGGTAGGAACAGCAAACTTTGAAATACTGCACTGTTGAGCAGTAATCCGGCATCTCTTTTCTATTGTCTTTTAGGGTGACACTCCAAAACACAAAGCAGAGAAAGCCAAGGACCAGGAGCTAGCTGCCTACCTGGGGAACCGGCAGCACTACCAGATGATTCAGCGTGAAGACCAAGAGACTGCGGTCTGATTGACACCCTGAAGTGCCACACGAGTCAGAACCAAAAAGCAGCTGTAGATGCCATTCAGGCAAAAGGAAACAGGCCTTACCTATGAGTGCTTGGATTTTATTAACCAGGCACCTGGGACCCAAAGGCCTCAGGAATAGGTTGTGGCAACACTGGAAACTCTAAGTCCATGTGGGCAGCTGTCGTTCATCAAACTGCTGTGGGTGTGCCACAGGAACTCTCACTTCTTGTTAAAGATACAGGGTAGAAGGGACACCTTAAATTTACAGTGTCATGGATATTCTCTCTCTGCTTTTTTGTTCTGGGTTGTCCCAGGCTGGTATGATGATACCTCTGGCAGAGCAGGGTGGGTAGGGGTGACAGTACAGTACAGTACAGTACAGTACAATACCGTACCAGGGTGCTGGAGTCCTGGTGACTCTGATGCTACAGATGCTCCTGATGCTGGCTACTTGGGTGGGGTGGGTTAATGGGTCTTATTCCTGGATTATTAATCTTATTCTTGTGACGTTCTGAAGTAGAAGTGAACTTCACAAAGCCCAGTTTGGAAAATGATATACTACACGGTGGAACATCAGAGCTTTTGATTTTTGTTCATGCACTCACTGGCTCCCAGCTTTGCTGATTGGTCAGAAGTGTTCTCTCATGCCTAATGCACACCTTTGTTCTCAACTTCCCACCTCAATAGACATGGCAGTGGGATGTCTGAGGCTACCCCATCAGATCTCACATGTAAGGGAATCCTTTTAACTACTGCATCCCAAAGCATTTGCTGACAAGTCTCGTCTGTTGGGCTCCATTCACATTGTGTGCTGCATTTCCAGTTTCCACCTTTCTCAAAGCAACACTTGTCTTTAACCTTCCCTACACAACACTTACATCAATTATTTATTTTGGATCCAGATCATATCTCTGGTGTTTCTCCAGTCTTGCATTGCAGACGGGTTGTTGAAACTCCATACCAGGAGTCTCTTTTTCTAATCCACAATGTCTCCAGGCATCCTTGAGGATAATAAAACTACCAAAAAAGTTCAAACTCTTGGGATCCTTCTAACCCATTGAACTGGTCACTTTCTTTTCCCAGGTGATTGAGTCTTCATTGTAACAATATAATAAATTTGCTTGAAAACAGACACCAAGTGATCTCTGACCACATCACCATGTAGTTACATTTCTATCTGGAGCTTCTGGTGTCCATAGAAAAGGTGTAGGGCTCAGTGCTGGGAGCCCAGTGTGAGCTACTGCCCGGCCCAGCTCCATGCATGCTTACTCCTGCTCAGGCCCACTCCCCCATGTCTTTCTTTACTTTGTGCTCTGTGCACTTTGCTCAGTCGTATGTGTGGTTGCAGCTGGACAGCAAAGCTCCCACAAACGAGACAAACTTTTTCTTCAGGGGTGCAATCTGGATTTGTCCCCCAGAGTCTCCTTGCAAACCATTCTTAAATGGGTCTAGTTAAAGTGTGCTGGTGAAAGAGGGAAATCCTCTGAGTATTTGCTGTCCCTTAAGTGCTTGACTGCTCCTCCTTCCTATTCTTCTACTGGCCACCTGACCCCAGTGTCTGCCACGGCCACCACGCTTGAGTTGCTGTGCAATTCAGGGAAGAAATATGTGTGAAAATGATTGTGCAATATATGCGGATTCTGTAGTTAGAAAGAGACTTCAATTTTTTTGTATCTATAATAGTGACCAAACTTAATGGCCATTTGGCCGAAATGTAAAGATTCTCACGTTTCTGTCCTGTGGGCTGCTTTTGTTACTGTCTGCTTAAAAAAAACAAATAAATATTTTAAACACCACATTGGTCTGTGTGGTTTAACCAGTACTGAAAGATGGAGCATGCCATTCTAAAAAGACATCATGTAATGGTGCACAGGTCCAACTGTCTGAAAGGTCAGGCTTCAGCCTGGTCTCAAAATTCTTCGAGTCATTTTGGTGGCTGCTTTATGTGCTACACTGTGAGATGGTGAGAAATGTTTGCTCCTCTTGGAGTTACATTGGAGTGAGAAGTTCAGACTTTGGATGAAGACATTTTGATGCAGGCACGGAAGCTCCCATTCACCATAACACCATTCCACTCTTGACCGTTGTTGGGATCCTGCCATATTTACAATAACACACCATTTTCTAAGTCCACTTAATCCTGAGTAGGGTTGCGGGGACTCAGAGCCTATCCTAGCAAGGTAGGGTCATTTTCCGGACAGGATGACAGTCCACTGCAGGGTGAACACACCTACATGTGCACACATTCCACACATGCCAAGGTCAATCCGCCTTACCTGTATGTCTTTTGACTGTGAGATGAAACCCATGTATGCCACGGGCAAAAAATGTCAACACAACATAGCAATGACATGGAACTGCAAACACAAGTCTACATACTGCAAGGCAGCAGCTCTACCACTATGCCACCTTCCTGACTAAATTGTTGGGGTGCAAATCAAGGCAACTGGCATTTGCAATTAAACAGAGGGGGACTGCAGAAGAAGACTACATACAGTGCTTGGGAGATTGGAAGCAATGACATATTACGCCATCAAGACTGACCAGTATGGTCCTCTGATCAGAGATGCCAACTTGGCTGGGCACCATTTCCCCCAGAGCTGAAGCATAGCAGCTATATTGAACAGTGATGGAAAGGGCAGCTGGGCCTGCTATGCCAAGGAGACGTCAGTTTAGGGAGGTCTGTTATAAACTTAGGACCAGCCTCTGTTCTTTTGGCATTAACTTGGGTGCTTTTGTAACTTCGATTACAGCGCAGGAAGGGGCATGGAAAATACCAGCTTTGTTTTTTTTCTAGGTAGACTTGTTTAGTAGTAAGTGGCAGTGAGTGGAGCACAGATCTGTGGCGATTTAGGAAAATAGGCATAACCTGGACTGGTCATATGGTGCCTGCTACTCCACACTGGGCTGACCTTGCAGATGGTCCAGTCCTGATCCAGGGCAATAAAAATAACTGTAACCTCCTTTTGCCAGGTGAGTTTTTTTTTTTTTTTTAAAAAACTGTGGGAAGCAATGTAAAACTCACACCTTCATTTTTTTCCATTTGTTATTTTTCCATTTGATCTGTTTACTCTGTTGTTCTGGGTAACTGCCAAGGAAATAGAGCTTCTTTGTCACGGGTGCTTGTAAGTAGCAAAAGTTTGGAGGTGCTTGTCCACTGAATTGCTTGGATTCCTTACGATGCCCCAGGGAAGCTTCTTGTCTGTCATGACTGTTTTCCTGCACTGACCTGCTGCATCTTGCCCACCTTTGTGAGGTGCCACGCCTCTGCAGGATTTAATGACATCTTCAACAGGAAGATCTGTGCAGAAGCTGCTCTGCTTGGTCGTCACGTTCACAGTGGTGTTCCCTCTACCCGGCTCATGTGGAGCACTCCCAGATTGTTCCAGCTGTGCCTTTGAAAAAGTTTTCTCCCTCATGCTGCTCGACAAACAACTGCTTCCCTTTTCTCGTTTGTCCCTGTCTATTATTTGTGCTTCACCAGCTAACATGTGATGTCCGGCAGGGCATTAGGTCAGATGGAAACTCGCTCAGGGCAGAACTTCAGGATCAATCCTTCACATCCAGCTTCTGGAAATTTTCAGAAAAGATCTCTCTGGTCCAACCTCCACTGTCCATTTTATTTTCTGAACTTGGGCCACCAGCCATTGGAATATGTCATGGAAAGACTGAGTCAGCAAATAAGCAGGACCCCTCATTGATAGGTTCTGTGTGGGCTGACACATGCAGATGTGGGAAAGGACGTATAAAGCAAACCGCATAAAGTGACCCAGCAGACCTTCAGGAAAACTCGCTATGCCACCCAGCCACACAAATGAATTCTCCAAGTTATTCAGAATCCACAGTTGTTTCAGGGCTTTTTGGAGTCAAGCCACCAAAAGTGATTCATTCCACCTCTGGCCTCAAAATTGAAGGATGTTAAGTCCATAATCACAAGTGGGTCATTTGGAGCCCAGTCTCAGACCCAAAGCTGAAACCCAAAGCCTGCTACCACATAGTGAATAGTGTAATCCAGAAGTTAAAAGTGTGTTATTAGGATTATTAGTCAACAATGTTATTATTAATCCGTCTGCTGACTGGACGGCACAGAGCGACCGGAATGCTGCCCATTGTCCGTCTGCCGAACTCCGAATGTTAATTTGACAGCAGAGAGTTTGAAAGTTTGCGTCACGTGGGGGTGATGTCAGCGGGAGGGGGTTTAAAATGAGCCCCATGGGACCGGCCGAAACCAGTCGAGAGGGGCAGTGAGGCGGAGGCAAGTCTGCGGAGCAAAGAGACGACGACAGGACAGAAAAGTGAGAAGTGGGCACAAAGAGTAAAAGGGAGCCGCAAAGTGAGTAAAAAAAGAAAGAAAAAGGAGCAAAATGTAAGTGAGTGAGTGTGCGAGAGAGACGGGACGTGAGGCTCATCACCGCAAAGGTGAGCGAAACCTCAGGAAGAGACGAGTCCGTTATGTGCTGAAGAAGATTCCGGGGTTAGATGGGACCAACGGATGGACGCTTTGAGCAGCAAAGGATGCGGAGCACCCGGGGCGGCAGCACGTACGCGTCTCCGCGTTTTATTTGAGTAGCGACTTACCGTGGCAAGCGAGTTCTTCATGTGCGTGTGGAGGGGAGGGCAGGCGGGGTGGGTGACCCCCGGGAAAAGGGATAAAAGGGACACCGCTTACGAAGGCTATAGAACATGTTAACAAGAAATCCGTATTTTTCCGCAGGAGATAAATCATCAGCCTGTTCTTTGTGAACTTTTGTTAGGACAAAGTGATGAATCATAAGTTCGTGGAAAGTGAGTGTCTCAGTGAAGCGGGGCTTTGGGCGCGCGTGCTTGAGTGGCACCCCTCAGGATAGGGGCATGAGGGTGAGCTCTGCCCATGTTGGGTGTGGGTATGTGCGGGTCTCTTCGTGCGATCTGTCAGCGTGTGTCTGTGTACGTTGCGCGGTTCTGGCACTCTGTGATTTAACGACATTGTCTGCTGTGCTCATAAAGAATTTGATGTTGAACGGTCTGTTTGTGTGTGCGCGCAAAAGAGGGAGAGAAAGCGTGAGCGCGCGCTGAGCACCTTTGATTGATGTTGTAATCCGACACTTGTCTATTGGGGGCTGGGGGGCTCAGCCACTCGCGCACGTAAACACGGCTGCCCGCACTCTAAACCCTCTTTTACAGCCCCCTATCTGACCCCGGTGGGCATGGCATACCACTCCTGTGAGGGATGACTTCACCTTATTTGGAGTTAAGGCTGGCATCCCGACCAGATTTGTGTTTTCCTTTCCGCTGTTAAATAAAATCATGGATGGTTAATACCCACTCACCCCGTTGATCGGTCAGGTGCTAAAGTGGACATGCCCAGCTTTACTTTTTGGTCATTTTCTGACTGGTGCTCACCGGCACGTCATTGATGTTCTGCGAAATCTAGCGCCTCCCTGTAGTTCGGGTCCAAATCCGTAAGTTCGGGTTCTGAAGGTAAAAGCAATTGCCTCTTTATGTTTTGGTTTTGTTAATAAAAAAAGACGCTCCACGGGAACATCTCAGAATGTACCGCTTTTTAACAAAGGAAGCATTAAACTTGCCCAAATCTTAAGAACGTTTTGTCTAGATATGCAAATAGGTTTATACTAAGAGAGAAAGGCTGGTTTCTAAAAGACGGCGTGAGTCCTCTGTTGGGAGGCTTTCAGAAGGACTGGAGGAAGCGAATCTGGCTGCGGTGGGCTGGAAAAAAGAAAAAAAAAATCCGCCTCGGCCACAGTTGGGGCTCTCGGACGGACGGGGCCAGTTGGGCAGAATTTCTCTGCCGAAACAAAGGAGTTGCCGGGAGAAGCACTCGGCCTTTATCATTGGGAAAGGAATTTCATTGGAGCTGCTAGCTGGTGCGGAAAGCCGTGCCTTTAGAAAGCGGGAGCGCGCCTGCCAGTCGGCGCCGCGCCTCAAAAGATTTATGAACTCCGCCGGTTAGTCACGCTCGGCTGAGCGCTGGCACTTCATTAAGCGCCGAGGGCTGCCGTCCTGGGGGAGGTCAAAGGGGCCACTGAAGAGCGTCCCCGCTTCGGATCAGCTCGGGGTCACGAGGGTGCCAAAGCACCAGATAGGTGGCCGAGGTCGCTGTGGCGGGCTGAGATCCGAGAGTCAGTATTGAGGAACTAACGAGCATCCACGTCGTTTAGCTGAGATGAGCGCCTTCCGTCATTTATGGCATAAAACGGTTGTGCCTGCGTTTTCATTTATGGAGAGCACAATTTGTCGTATAGCGCCTTTTTGTAGTGATGAGCATCATCAGCATTTGCAGGTATGGTGTAAAACATATTCGTCAGAGCCAGCGTTTTGGTATAGCGCCATCACCATTTGCATTTGTAAAAGCCTCTGTTTTTATGTAAAGTAAACAACGCGTTTCTTTCTTTAGTACATCATATGGAGATGTAACATTTAACGTGTGCCTCCATTTTTCTGTACAGAATAAAAACCGTTTTGTCAGATATCGCCTTTCTATAGTCATGTCCCGGTATAAGACGTGTATTTCAGAACGCGTATATCGCCTTTCTCAAGTACAAAAAAACAAAACGCTTTTGTCATATAGCAACAACATATAGTCACCGGTATCATTTGCAGGTACGGTATAAAACATGCATCTCTACTTTTATGTATTGAAACCAGCACGCATTTTATACAGCGCCTTTCGTGACCGTTTTCATATTACAGTATTGTTCGAAGGTAAATCATACATGTTTAGTCGCGTAGCGCCTTTCTATAGTCATCATCATCTGGAGGTATTGTACAAAACGAGTTTCTTACAACAAGCTTTTTGTATAGCGCCATTCCCTAGTGATCGTCATCGTATGTAGATGAAGCTTTAAAAACTTGCATCTGTATTTACCAAGCGCGTGCTGAATAGCGCCTTTCTATTGCCATCCTCCTCATCTGCAGGTACAGGATACACGTGTATGTCTGTTTCTATCCCTAGAAAACAACAATGATTTTTTTTATATATATAGCGCCTGCGTCCGACTGTCATCTGCATGACATCTGCATTTTTATGTACAGAAAACCAAACGCATTGCTGCAGAGTGCCTTTTCTTTAACGATCATTTGCGGGTATAGCGTGAAACAGTTGTGTTTGTATTTTCATACATAGGAAACAAGCTGCATTATAAACACCTTTCCATAGCGACCATTGTCATGTACAGCATCTGTCATTGTATTTTTGTGACTGAAAAACAAGCTTTTTTTATATATATATAACACCATTCCATCATACTACTTAGCATAAAACATTTGTAGCTGTATTTTTGCATATAGAAATCTAGCTGTGTTGTATAGCACCTTTCAAAAGTGAATATTGTGACATATAGGTACAGTATATACCATCTGTATCTGTATTGTATCTAGAAAACAAGATATTTTTTTCTATAGTGCCTTTCTAAATTGAGCGTATCACATGTAGAGACAGTAGAAAGCATTTATATCTATTATTTTTGTGTATAGAAAACAAGCTTCATTGTATAGTACCTTTCTATAGGGTGGTCCAGATCTAATTATGCAACCTTTAATGCAATGCAGGAAAACAATGCAAGACAAAAGAATTGTTCGAAATATCTTGTAATAAACGAAAATGGACTTACATTAAATTAATTCACTGATTTTCCATGTAATGTCCCACTTGTCCTCCATTCAGTTGCGAATTGTCTATGTAATAAACTTAATAAGTTATAGCGTGGTAAAAATTGCATAATTAGATCTGGACCACCCTGTATAGTGAGCATCATCATATACAGGTATAGCATAAAGGAGCTATATTTCTACAAGGCAACAAGCCTTTCCGTAATGAATACTCCCATATACAGGTACCTATAGTATTTTATTTTTATGTAAGAAAAACAAATATCTTTTACTGTAGTGCCTTCCTGTACTGATGAGAATCATAAACAGATACAGCATTAAACAGTTGTATCTGTTTTATACGTGTATAAGACGAGCTTTGCTGTATAGCGCCTTCATAGTGATCATCCTCATCTACAGGCAGAGCATAAAACACTTGTACCTGTGTATTTCTTTCTACAAAACACACTTTGGATCAGAGGTAACAACAAACTTTATTTAATAAAGCGCCTTTCCACAGCCACAGTCCCAGTGCTTTCATATTTCCACAACTGGAGTACGCTGCGCTGAAGCCATACCCTCATGATTTACAGTGCGGGGTCTTTGCCACTAAGACGTGGCCCCCTGCCTGCATATCTCCAAGGAACAGGGTGGGTATCCACAGGGTCAGAAAAAGCTGGGTACCTTCTGGGTATAAAGGGGTGTGGAGTGCCTGATCCATGAAACAGAGGCTTCACTATGAAGGATCCCACAAAAGCAAAATAGGTAGTAAAAAAAAAAAAATCTCTTCCCAGAAATTTGTCTCGAGTTTCTTGGTTTCGCTTTTTTTTGGTTTTGGTGGGCGCCTGCCATTGATCCAAATGACAGAGCAGAGAAGGATGATCGTTTCCACATTTGTCGGATTTCCTGTTCGCTGGCGCTCTTTGCCAGAATGATCACTTTCTCCAGAGGTGTCCCCCCTTTCGGTCTGTCAGTCTGGAGGCAGTCAGCATGAGTGCTGCTCCAGGGAGTGGGCCTTGGGGCCCGTGTACCGCTTTCGCAGTGACAAGCAGTGGGGCTGATCGATGGACTGGGCTTGGCTGGCGCTCCCCCAGCCCCTGACTGGCACATGTTTCCCGCTGCTTTAATGAGAATGACGGGGTGGAAAATTCAATTACCCATTAGAATTGATGAACGAGGAGCAGGGCTCACATGCTGCTGCCAATTCCTCCCTGGCTGCCAGGGGGCCCAGCACATGAGTGTCTTGGAGTGGAAATGAAAAACGTGCTGGGCGACACCATCTGGAAACATTCACCTCGCCGGAACGTCAGGGTGGACCATCAACCCATAGCTAGTGATCACATCCCACTGGCTCTTGTGTTCTCATTTATTTATTTATTTATTTTTTTATACAAACTCTAGGCTTTGACGACCTTTGAACTCTCCTCTCCTCAGACAGGGAAGAATTTAAAGCCCCTGGACATGGCGTCAGGTCTGGTGTGGGGCTCTCCGTCTGCTGCTGCACACCTGGCTAATACCAGCTGGGCGGAGGGCGGTGCGCTTTGTCTTCACAGAGTCTGAGGTGCTGACAGCTGTGAGGAGTCGCGGCTGTGAACCAAGAGCGGCGCTGACAAACGTGCAGCCGGACGCCCGAGGGCCTGTAACTCAAGGAGGGTCTTGGCTCTGGAAGGCGGACTTGCCGTTTCTATGCCAGGTGCTTTACACCGCGCCAGTCCCACCCACCCCAGGTGCCTGAGCTGCTGCTTGTTGCCATATCCTGACTTAGCATGCACACCCTTGCCAACATGCCGTGACAGCCCTGCTAAACCACTTCTGAGAAGAGCGTTCTGTTGATCCGTCCATTGTGACTGCAATCCAGTGGACGTCATGTTACACACCCTTTCTTCAAATTTCCCAGCAATTCTGCCTTGCTGGCACTCATCTCTCCAATGCCTGCTGCCACCAAACTGGCATTGCGGTGGCCCATTGTACCCTCCCCTCACATCCATATTGTCCCAATGTACCATCTTTTCTACTATACTACTGGCTCAAATTCCTGGATTAATTTGGTTCTTTTCTAAATCTGCAAAAATGAGTGGCTAAGAGCATCTAAACATCCACTTCTCCAACCTACTTAAATCTTTTAAAGTTGTCAGGAGACACTGCCTGTCTGGCAGGAACCAAGCTGGTCCACCTCTGATGGCACACATGCACTCCTATGAGGTCACTTTAGAACTTCCAGTGAGCCAAACATGCATGTCCTTGGGATTTAAGGAACATACCCATGGATCGCACATGCAGACTCTGCATCCCGGAGGCATTGCTTACCACTGCCCCATTGTGTCTCTCCACTAGTTTATTTTTTTAATGATGGACTTTCATCCCATTCTAAAGAAGCAGATGACTGGGGGGCTATGAATGAGAAGTATGACTGGTGGTGAACAGTGTTAATGTTGTCAGATGAGCTGTTTCTTCAGTAATCCACTCTGTACTAACTGTCTGTGTCATGTCCGACAGAATGAGAGGTCTCGGCTCGGTCACTCTGGTTCTTCTGTTGGTCCTCCTAACAGCTGCAGTATTGGAGGCTGGTAAAAACAAAAAAGGTGAGTATGCACCGACAGGTTGCCCCTTCTGCTCATTCTTGCACCCTGCTGTGCTTTCTTTGTTATGTGACTTGTGTGCTGTCTTTCAATCTGCCTTCCGTGGCTTTGTCCTTTTGATTGTGTGGGTGACTCGCTGCTCTGTCTTACTGCCTCCACAGAAAAGGGCAAAGGCAAGAATGGCTCAGAGTGTGATGAGTGGCGCTGGGGGTCATGCATCCCAAATAATGGCGACTGTGGAGCTGGCATGCGTGAGGGAACCTGCAAAGAAGAGACCAAGAAGTCCAAATGCAAAGTGCCCTGCAACTGGAAGAAGGAGTTTGGAGGTAAAAAGATGCTCTGAAATGCCCAGGCAGGGCAAAGGGTTAGGAGGGCTAATGGTCTTGTTGTTTACTTCTACTGGATTTCTTCCATTAGCTGACTGCAAGTACAAATTTGGCAACTGGGGAGAATGCGATGCCAACACGGGAACAAAAAGCCGTTCAGGCACCCTCAAGAAAGCCCTTTTCAATGTCGAGTGCCAACAGACCATCAAGGTGTCCAAACCCTGCACTACCAAGGCCAAGCCAAAGCCCAAAGGTATGTACACCATAGGTGTAACCGAGACTGATAGGAAGTGGGATGTGAGTTGATATGTTCATCAATGAGTGATGCCAGTATCTCATCCTGGTAGCAGCCATATACCTGCAATGAGACATTCCCTTTAAATATAATTTCCAATAAGCAAGGGGCCCTGAAAGAGAAAACCCTGCCAGTTCTACTGGGGGCTTAAGATCATGGGGTGAGGGTCCCATCCTGATGTGAAAGACATTTCTTTATTTGCTCATGCCAACTATATGTTCCCTTCCATTGCCCGCCATCTGCCAGTAAGCACCCTCATTATTAATTCTCTGCCCATGTTTCCGTGTCCCATGTTCTGACTAGGTCCACCTTCTTCCAGTTCTCAACCTTCTACCAGCATTCTCATGTCTCAGTGCCTGCCTGTTTCTTCTACACACCTATTGACAGGAATGCTCACTCCTACTACCAATTTTTCACTAGTTTTCCCATCTTCTTATCGTCTGCCTCCTGCCCAGTATGGCCCCATAGCTTCTGTCTTCAGCTAGCATTCCCTTGTACACCAGCCCCTACTTACCACTGATATCTCCTCACCACCCACCTCTTTCTTTCTGTCATTATTTTAGTTCTGCCTATGCTGCTCCATGGTGTCCATTCCTTGCCAATTCTGGGTCGTGCTATCTACTGACCTCCTGCCAGGATTGCCCACTCCTTTCACCCAGCTCTTGCCAGGATTGTTGTCGCCCACTGCCTGCATCCTGCCAGGACCTCCCACTCTCGTCACTTTTCCCCTGTTCCCTCACTACTCATGTTCTTCCTGTGGTTCCTTCTGCCTTTAGCCCATTCTGCCCCTTAATATCTGTTTTCTACCAGTACTGCCCACACTCTTGCATCCATCTGATATCTGCTGGGATTGCTAATCCCCTTACTCATTTCCTACCTGGACTGCCCACACTCACTACCAATGTTTTCCCAATCATCCCCTTCCTGGTGCAACACCCTCAGTGCTAAATCTTCCTTCCTTACTTCTGCTTCCCTCGTATCTTCATTCCAGTTGACTTTTTTTTTTCCATTTCTGTGTTTCACAGGCAAGAAGGGGCGAGGGAAGGAGAACTAGGGCCTTTGGCTGCTGGCCAGACAAGTGGCCTCTGGGGGTCTCAGCCCCCGATATGCTGCCGTGGCTCCGGACTGGTTCCTGCGTACCTCCCAGATCTACCTTGTGGGGTGGTCTTTTATTTTTATTTTTTAATTTTAATTTTGTAAGTGTCTTGTCAGTCTGTTTTTTGTAACGTCCAGTCCTCCTAGACGGCTTTGTGAGTTGGACTGCAGGGGCAGCGGCAAGATGGACAGGACCAGTGGATGCTGACCAGGCCGGTCTGACACTGCTTCTGCCTAATTAGCCTCTCAATTAGTTTCTAACAGAACTGAACCTTTGAGGAAGGGGGTGGGGTGGGGGGTTTCTCTGTGTCTCTTGTATTTCGCGCCTCTTCTGTGCTTCTCTGGACCGAGCAGGACCGCCTCTTCCAGAGTGAGTGTCCGTTATTTAAAGATGTGCAATTCCGGAAATAAAGGAAATCTTTGGATGGAAGCGCTTCTCCGTATCTGTGTCCCTTTTCTTTATTTCTTTGTTGTTTTTTTTTTTGGTGCAGGGACAGCACTGGTCACTTAACACCGACTAAAGATGAGTTGCCCACCACATTATCCACAGTCACCTGACTCTCTTGGTGAACTTACTGGGTTACAGAGCAACACAAGGCATGGCCGTGTGTGTGTGTGTGTGTGTGTATGTGTGCAGCATAAATGGGGGATGTGAATGGCAGAAGGAGATCAGGCTGCTTTGAAACAAGCTGGGTTCTGTGAAGGGGGGCAAGGTTCAGTCAGCATGAAGCACACTTTCATACACCTCTGGCTGTGTTCTACAGTATATTTAAATAGTTACAGAGTTTGCCAGGTGGCAAGAAACACATTGTGGGCATGCTGCTTCAGAGCCCCTATTTACAAAGCTTCTGCAGCCTCTGTGCTCCTGCCCAGCAAGTTATCGCATGCTGAGGCTGATGAGACTCGAGCCTTACCACCTCGTATTCCAGCAGGCAGGCTAATTTAATGGACTGGGACA